>NC_140460.1:34511508-35711508 GCF_963576455.1 Neolamprologus multifasciatus
AAGATAGAAAGAGTGGATGGAAATCTCAGAATCTACGCAAGTCAGTCTGTAGTCCTAATACATTCTATAGGTGGTGGTCTCAAATTTTCTGTGACTGAACTGTTCATATCATATCACCAAAATCATTTAACTTGCTCTGTTGCTTGTAGTTAATCAATTAGTCCTAAAAAGTGCCTAAATATGTGTATGCTATACAAAATTTGTATATGCTATATACTAGACATTTAAATTGGCTGGCTAGGAAAACACCAAAACCCAAACACAAATACCAACAAGGGAGAAAGGTATTAGCATAGACGTCACAGTAAATGTCAAAGCATTGTAGCAAATCTGAGGGCAGTGCCAGATGAACAATGAAACTCAAATAGGCCAGTGAGAGGTAAAAATTAGATACATTTAAGGGATGAGCGCACTGAACACTCTGCTTTTTAATCATAATGATTGCAAACAACAATAGGTTTGTGTTAATTTGGCAGACCTATAGATTTGGCTGAAACTAAGCCTCTCACTTGAATGTGGGAACATACTGACACAGGGCATTTGTTTTCTGCCAAATAACCACATTGATCCTTCCCTCTGTGCCACAGATATTGCATTGAAATCATCCAGCGCAGACTTGACTAAAAACTGACTTGTGTAAATTGAAATCAATAATGGTTTTTATTTGTCAAAATCATTTTTCACTGGCTTGGACACAAACGCCATTCTGATTAAAATTCTAAGGATAAGTACATTGAAATTCTCTGATTTCTTACCAACAGGTGATCTACCTGACAAATGCTCCTTGGCATCCTTATCAGCGAACTGACTGTGTGAATTCTCAAGCTTTTTCAGGCCATGGACCCTCAGAGGGGAGAATTTTGATATCAATGGCATCTTAAATATAACATCAACTGTACCAGAATGCATCATAGTCGTTTTACCAACTTCTACAAAACTTTCAAAGCCTCTGTCTTTGGAATCGGGCACTGACTGGTGTCTAGGCATGCGTGACTGGGGATTTAGCTACAAATTTCACAGTGACCAGTGATGGGAATAACGGCGTTACAAGTAACGGCGTTACTTTTTTCAGTAACGAGTAATCTAATTACTACTTTTATCGTTACAACGCCGTTACCGTTACTAACAAGAAAATGCGGTGCGGTTGCGTTACTATTTTTCAACAAACAGATGGTTGAAGCTGTCTTACCGCACCTTACCGCATCAGTTGCATGGAAATAGCTGACTACGTAAGTAATCTGGGCGCTACAGCTTTAAGCAGCTGCGCCCGCTCCCGCGGACGGCAATCACTTTCTGCCCGACAATCATTTTTTGGTACAACACCTGGAGCTGGGGGGCAAAACAGTGCTGCTGTTTGACTGAGGAAGAATAAAGTAGTCATGGTAAAATGGTAAATGGCCTGTATTTGTATAGCGCTTTACTTAGTCCCTATGGACCCCAAAGCGCTTTACAGTACATTCAGTCATTCACCCATTCACACACACATTCACACACTGGTAATGGCAAGCTACATTGTAGCCACAGCTGCCCTGGGGCGCACTGACAGAGGCGAGGCTGCCGAACACTGGCGCCACCGGGCCCTCTGACCACCACCAATAAGCAACGGGTGAGGTGTCTTGCCAAAGGACACAACGACCAAGACTGTCGGAGCTGGGGCTCGGCAACCGGCAACCGGCAACCTTCCGATTACAAGACGAACTGCCAACTCTTGAGCCACGATTCTGGTAAGCCAGTCACATGACCACTTAAAGATGACAAAGCAACAAGGTGATATATATACCAGTTTTTAAATTGTGTTGACAGGTCATGTAAAACCAGTCATGATAAACAGTATGTACGCGTTTTTTCCTGAATAGTTTCGTCACGTTTACTGTCTAAGAACAGCGCTAGCAAGCACTCTCTGCTTATGAGAGTGCTTGCTAGAGCTTTAAAACAAAACAACAACAAACAAACAACAGCCCTTTCGTGTTGGTGGAAAAATGCACCACGTCGACCAATCAAAAATGATATGGCAACATGACATTTGGCTGTTTAGGAAGAGGGGGACGTTTTAGGAGTGACCGCAAGAGAGAGAGAGAGAAAGACAGCAGAAAAAGAGAGAGAGAGTGAGTTTTGAGATGTGAGAGATTTGTGACGTTCAGCATGTTTGGATTGTGTAGTTAATGTGTAGTGTTGTGGATAGTGTTGTGTTGTGTGTCAGAACAATGAGGTGACTGCTGTCTCCAGGTAGAAAACAGGAGTGATGCCTGCTGCTGTCAGACCTGCAGGTATCAGGCTGTGATGTTCTCCTTTATAGTGGACAGAAATTTTTGGGGTGGCACAAATAATTTGTGTGGCATCTTATTGAATGCAGAACACCTGATTGTTGTGTAAATAGTTTGAAATGGTTACTAAAAAGGGGGTAAAAGGTAAATGGCTGCAAATAACTTTGTTGTTTGCAAAACTTGTTCATATGATTTTAAAATTGACAATTTATATTTGCATTTAAAGTTATAAAATATGATTCATTAAACATGTTTGTGGTTGTTACAGTAAAAAATATAACTTTTTCTACTCGAATTTTATGTTTTTTTGTCTGATTTTAGATCAATTGTGTTAATACATGGCTGGAGAGCGGCCGGGCCAGCGGGCGCGGAGGCCCCTGGCTGGAGAGCAGGAGGGCTCACAGCTGGCTCTGGGTGCTGTGGCTGCAGGTCTGGGAACTGAACAGGGTGGTGGATGAGTGACTGAACTGACTGGACTGACTGGACGGGAGGCGACTGGACTGACTGGACGGGAGGCGACTGGAGAACAGGACACCGAGCTACAGGGGACGACTGGACTGACTGGACTACAGACTGGACAGACTGGAGGACGGGCGACCGGGAGGCAGGAGGAGACTGAACTACAGGAGCAGACTGGAGAGCAGGCGAGTGAACTGACTGGAGTGGAAGCTGAACAGCCGGTGAGGGAACTGACTGGAGTGGGAGCTGAACAGCCGGTGAGGGAACTGACTGGAGTGGGAGCTGAACAGCCGGTGAGGGAACTGACTGGAGTGGGAGCTGAACAGCCGGTGAGGGAACTGACTGGAGTGGGAGCTGAACAGCAGGTGAGGGAACTGACTGGAGTGGGAGCTGAACAGCAGGTGAGGGAACTGACTGGACTGAGGAGGCTAATGGATGAGCTACAGACTGAGCTAGCGAAGGAGATAGAGCTACAGCCTGGGCTAGTAAAGCTGGTGCCTGAGCAGGGGACACCTCAGCTAGCCTAACCAGGGACAGTGCGAGGGCGTGAAAGGCTGGATCAGGAGGTGGATGAAGAGGTGAAGTAGTAGGTGAACCAGTTAGCTCTTCCAAGCCTCTAGGGTGGCCAGGCTGGATTGAGGCTGCCCTCAGCCTGGGTGCTGGGACAGGCACGGGAGGTGGCTGGACACCAGTCACCCGGGAAACAAGAGCGGATGTGGAGGTAGGCTGCGTCGCAGCTGCCCTCCTCCTGGGAGCTGGTACTGGTGTGGGTGTAGGCCGGGCCCTAGTCATCTGAGGTGATGAAATGGCTGAGGAGGAAGGCCGAATCTGGGCTGCCGTGCTGGTGGGAAATGGCTGAGTGACGGGTGTGGAAATAGTGACCGGGTGTGTGATACAGGCAGGTTTATCTGGGATTAGTCTGTTTTTTCTGCCACCACAATTTACAGTCTTTGCGGGAGCAGAGCAGAAAAAATCTTCCCAGTCTACATCATCCAGGAGGGAAACTCCCCATGAATCGGAGATGAGTCCATTAGTTAATCTGGGTGAAGAGTCAAATGAGGAGGGTGGAAAACAGTTACCGGAACTCACCACCGGGAGTTGTTGAAAATAGTCCGTGTTATGGCGGCGTGTGCCCTGCTTTCTCCGGGAAGAGGAAGCGGGCGGGGTACACAGCCGAGCCTCTGGCGCGGGAGCCTCTGTTGAGCCGAGGTGGGAGGCATAGCCCCTTTGCCGTGGCGAAGTGGAGGGTCTGGCGAATGAGGCAGGTGACATGTGAGCGGGGAGCGGATCCGCGAGAGGGGGAGCCGCCGAAGCGCGGCGCGAAACGTCCACTCTCCGCGGCAGATGCTCCGTTGCATGGGAGGTAGCAGGTGGGTGAATGCGGCGTCTCCGAGGCCCGCCCAGAGCCAAGCGAGTGCCCTCGAAGACGTGCTCTCGCTCCGCGAAGAGCCGCTGTCTCTCCTTGAGCTTTTCCGCCCACAAGGAGAGCGCTGCCTCCTGCCGCTCAAAAAGGTCCGAGTCCGCTGGGTTCCAGTCGTGTCTTCGTGGCACGGGTCGTGTCATTCTGTCAGGGGTCGCGGAGTGGAGGCGAGGAAGAAGGAACCCAAACGCAGGACTCGCAGGTAGGTGAAGACTGGTGAAGGTTTATTATAAGGAGTGGAGGAACAGAGGGTGAACGGACACTGACTGGCTGGATCACTGAATGGCTGACTGAACTGAGAGAACACACGGGAAGGACAACATCACACTAACATTGACATCAATGACACGACAAAGAACGAGTAGAAACAGAAGACTTAAATACACAAACTGATGAGGATGATAATGAGAGACCGGTGAGTACACAGCTGAACATAATCTGGCTAATGGCACGAGACGAGCTGACACAGGAACAAACAGGAAGTGAAACAGGCAGTGGCAAAATAAACTGAACATGAACAAAACCGAAAGCACTGGGTCGATGACCCAGGAACCCTGACAATACAGTATGCCAAAATGAAAACATAACTGTAAATTCAGACACATGAGGTTGTGCTGAAAAGGATGATACCAAACAAGCATAGTAAATAGTTTTTAAAAGCGAAATGTAGAGGTCAAATCAAAAGTAGTTAAAAATGGCCAATTATACCCTGGAAAAAATGTTAAACTTTTTTTTTTTTAAAGTAACGCAATAGTTAGTTTTCAAGTAATTAATTACTTTTAGAGTCTTGTAACTAAGTTACTAACACAGTTACTTTTTTGAAGAAGTAACTAGTAACTATAATTAATTACTTTTTCAAAGTAACTTGCCCAACACTGACAGTGACTGCCAGCAGGTCTCCAGGCCTTAATGGTAACAGGGGCTTTAACTGGATTTATGGCAATAAAGTCATTATGGCTGCATTGAGAGGTCTGACAGAAGGCAATGATATAGGAATTGTCTGTTTGTAACTATGATCTACAGTACTTGAGTAAATTTAAAGATTTTATGAGAGTGCCAATGTCCAATTTCACTCATGTTAGAATAATGCAGGTAGGTATCCAGTTCATAAAGAAAGTTTGAACCCATTGGTGGTATTGAACTGGTTGTGCACTGGCTAACCTTGCCATAATTTTTCAGCATGCTGGTTCTTGTTTTAAATTTTAGCCCAGATTGTGGGCTAAAATTTTAACAACTTAGGTTCTTAAAGCTAAGTTGGCTTTTTTGCCTAAATTGTAACCGTGTAAAGACAAAAATATGAATAAAAAATATTGACATGACACGTGAAACAGTAAGCGGCACACTACATGTATTTATGAGATATGACATAGCAAGGAATGCAAGAACTTATTAAACCGGTATACAAGTGTCAGGTTCAAGGTTTAATTGTCTAGTGTGGGTAATGAAATAATTCTAATGATATTAAATCCCAGACTTAGGTCGTATCATTAACCGTGTAATTTATTTCAACTACAATCTGTAACCACTTAGTAAGGTGATGAGATTAGAAAAGGTGAATGGCTGCAACCAGCAGGTGCAGTATAACTGCTTGCTGTTTGACAGCACTTTAACTGATAAAGAACATACTTGATTTCATAATGGACTAATTTCACAATTAATTTACTGACTAAATGAAGCTGTTAATTGTTCTGTTACATTTCCTCTTTGAACGAACAATGCCATCATTTTTTAGACTTTACACATACTGCGACATGTTTTTGTGTTCTTTGTTTTTTCCCCTTCTTTCTGCTATTGTAGGTTATTGTTAATATGAGGTTAAATGGAGGAAAATAAAATGTTCAAATATGAAAATAGAAGTAACAAAAACTTTCAGTGGTTACACACATTCAGTAGGCTTAGTAGAAAGCTGCTAATGCTAGCAAGCCAGCACAGTTTCAGGCACAAAGATCTCTAAGCCCACTTTGACATGGCAGCAGGAGGCCGGCTTCACTGAGATCAACTTTGCTTGCAGATGATCAAACAGGAGCTCTCTGAATCCACTGAATCAGTCCTTCAAACAGTGTTTCCAAAATGGTCTGCTATGAGGCAAGTCCAGGTCTAGCTCAGGGTTTAATGGAAACCTTACATTATTGTTCCAACGTACACTCACTTGCCTTTTTGTTAGGTACTCCTGTTCAACTCCTCAATAACACTTATCAGCCAATCACATGGAAACAACTCGATAAATTTTGGTGATGTAGACACGATGAAAGCGATCTGCTGAAATTTAAGTGACTTTAAATGTGGTATGATTGTTAGTGCCAGTTGGACTGGTCTTAGTATGTAAGAAACTTAATTAAACTTAATTAAAATTTAATAAACTCTTATCTTGTCTTTATTTTTAGTTAGCACATACCTTAAACACTTAAAGCTGTAAGCCAATGATAGTTATATAAGAGCAGATGCATGCTAGTGCAATAAGCTGTATGTTTTACGTCCAATGGATGTATGATCTGATTAGTCGACTAATCGCAAAAATAATCGGTGACTAGTCGACTATCAAAATAATCGTTTGTGGCAGCCCAAGTACCCAATGGATCCAACTCTTGAAAGAGTACAGTCAACTGTGCATCCTTTGGCTCATAATAAGAAACAGTGATGGAGAAATACAAAACAAAGTAAGTGTCATTCGTACCGCTACAATGGAGAGAAATGTTTGAGGGAGGTTATGCTGCACGCTGTCTGTTTTATGGGAAACAATTTCCCCCTATTCAGCATGACAAAAATCAATGCACTCCAAAACCCACATTGCACAAACACTGACTAAGTGGTATGTAAGAAGTGGACACAATTAAGGTAATGTCACACGAAGGGTGGAATTTCAGCTTTGAGGCAAATAAATCACTGCTAGAAATGCACCGGAGAGTCATTAATTTGAATGCTAGTCAGCAGTATGGGTCTGATTAAACAGGGGTTTGACAACAACTTCTTTAATGTCACTTTTTAAAGCAACATGAGGAAGTGTTCCAAAGAGGCCACCGAGTACCCAATTTGCAGGTGCGCTGGCAACAAAATCTACAAATTGCTTGGCAAGAAGAACGTGTTGAAAAATAAAACATATGCCAAGAATGAACAAACTATTTGCAAGCTTTTGTGTGCCAAGGCGTACCCAGGAACAAAAACACACTAACTGGATGTTTACTAAGTAGTTTACAAATTGGAGGAACTAAAATATGACTCACAGTCTGTACTTCACATGCTGTCTTATAAGCAGATGTTTATAAAGCTGCCATATGTGAAAATCACTTGTATAGAACATATAATTGGATGAGATATGCATAGCCTGGTATGATGCGAACAAAAACCTGCAATTCTGCATAATGAATGTTGTAAATGTGCCAGAAATTCTTTCACTGTATTTTCATTCTTGCTAACTTTATGTTGAGGAAGACAAATGATAACTTCCAGTCACAGTTGCTAACTGAATCTGTTGTGTGTAAACAGGCTTTGATGATTCTAATGATTCTTTAAATTGCAATTTTACCACTACAAAGAAGACTGTGACATTTTATAGTATTTGCTTCCTTTGGTGTGGATGTTGTTTTCCTCATGTTAATCATGACTGGAGATATGAGAGAAGTCCTTGTGTTAAGGTCTTTGTTATGCACCTCTGTTGTCGTTTTTGCGCTTTCTTCTGTTCTTCCCTTTCTTTTATGCCTTACTGTCTTTGGGATTTTTTTTTGTATGTCAGTGTTTCTTTATTTCCTTCAGTCCTTGAACCTGACACTTGTATTCCTTATTTTAAAAAGCTTTCTTTGGTTTTTATTTCCTGCCTTTGTCTTCTTCCCTCCATTTATCCACACAGTAAGTAAGCTTTATTTTTTATAGCGCTTTTCAAGGGCAAATTTGACAAAGTGTCTACAGCACAGAATATGTGTGTTCAGTTAGCCAATAGCTTTTGTGTTATCATTTTGTCAGGCTGTCTACCTACTGTGAGTGTCATTCCTTGCATCTCACACATTTTCTTCCCGAGTTTTGTTTTTCCTGATTGCTTTTTGCATTATTTAGTTGGAGATGGAGTGATTTCAAGTTCTATCTCACCTCATACAACTCTTCTTTTCTTAATAAAGTATACATCAGTGTTGCATTGAGACAATTCGAATTCATGAGTAGTTGCATTAGGCTGGTGACGATGAAAAGAAAGGGGAGAATAAAACAAATCTCAGTGCAAATAAAAGCTAAAGACAGAGGTTAATACTACTTACTTGGCTTTTAACTTACACTTGATTAGATTTGATTAAATTAAGACACAGGTAAATGCTGTTGGTTTAGCTAATTGGATTTAGTTTGAGTGATTTGGAACAGATATGGATGGTGAAGTAAATAAATGTCTTAACTTTGCAGATTAAAGCTGAGGTTACGAAACAAGTGCAAAATCTCTTGTTTGTCCGTTTGTGGATACAACAGGATAATAGAGATTTAAAAAATGTTGACCAGTAAAGAAGTGTGAAATAGTGAATAAAAAGAACCATTTTTGAATTTGACATCGGTGCTCTGCCGAGTATACAGAGTAATAAGATACATATTCGCTATTTGAATGTATAAAGGCTCTCAATTGAAAAATACGATCATATCTGAATAGTGAATGCAGACACATTATCACCACAGGAACAATTTCTTTTCACACAAAGCATGGTTTAATGTCTTTACTGTTTTGTTACACTGATTATTTGGTGAGGAAAAAAAAACTCGGGCATTGGAAATTTGTTAGGGAATAATGTTTTTTTTTTCTTTTTTCGTTGTGAATTAATATTTCGTTCCCTCTCTAAGACGTGAGTCATATGAAGATGCATTTTCCTCAGCCATAATTTATTATGCGAAATGTGCTGCACAACAATTGCGACACAAAAATACAAGCATTTATTTTTTCAAACAAGTGAGACAAAAATATCAAACAACAGACTGCTTAATAGGGCACATTAAATTGATTGCTTGGAAATGTCAAATAAATATCACACTTTAATCTTACGAGAGACCATCAGATCCCAAACCCCTCCTGGACAAATTTCAGAAGCAGCGGCTCAAAGTGGGAGTGTGATTTTTATCCCGCCATCCATCTTCATCAGCAGTCGCAGCAGTCAAGGCAAAGTCGTTATCCCCGGCCACGTGCTCCAGCTCTTTCTGGGGGACCCTGAGACTTTCCCAGGCCTGATAGGATATGTAATCCCTCCAGTTTGTTCTAGATTGGCTCAAGGGTCTTCTCCTGTTTGAGAGTTCAAAGAGTACTTCCAGATTGAGTCATCAGGTGTGAGATTCTAATAAGTGGGGTTATCTTTAAAATCTGCTTTATCAACATGACTTCAAGTCACAGCGGACACACCTTTCAGGCTCAGAGTAATCTCACACCACTCTTGACATGAAGCTGTTACTTAAGAAAGAATTCCAAAAGAATGTTCCAAATAAACACTATACTATAACACTATACACTATATAAATATTGATTATAAAATGTTGATTATAAGTTTGTTTTAAGTTAAAGATTACAAATAGCTCTGTCAAACTATAAATGACCATTTAAGATTTGTACATTTATATTTTCATCATCTTTTTCTTAGCATCTCTTTCTCCTCTTATTCTTCATCTGCGTCAAACGTCAGGGTCAGGACTATAACATATGAAAATGTGCATAAATATTCATATTTTTTTCCTAAATAGTGTTGCAGTTAGGAGATTAGACAACTCTCATGTTCTCTAACCTGGAACTTTACATCTGACAGTCAGCCAGCTATAACAACAACAGCTGGTCGTAAGCTAACATTATGTTAGCTAACATTAGGTCAGTTGGTTTTGGCCATTATGGGCTACAGAGGGTTAATATTTTTAAGTGAGGCTGTGATAACAAGTTAGCTAACTAGCTAAAAACTACTAATAACTACTAATATGAAATGTACAGAACTGCAAGCAAATATCCCTTGAGATTTTTAAAAAGTTCATGATCAGTTCAGTGTAAATATCGTTCTGTGTCTGGGTAGCATATTTAAACATGAATTGTTAACTTAAATCAGAGGTTCTAATGTTTTTTCACCAAAAATATATTTAAAACATATTTTTATGGGAAATTGTATTGTAAGCATGTACATTGTATAGCAACTAAACAGCATCTGTAAATTATAATTATGACTAGGCAATTGGGAAGCCACTTTAAACATTTATATGCTTTTAGAACATAATCATACATATTGCTTGAATAATATAAAACAAATATGGACGCATATGTTCTAACAGGACAAGCTTTCTACTCTGTCATCCCTCCTATACAGTCTGACCATGGCATAACTTGTGTGAAGCTGGAACAAAAATAGACAATTTCTGCACCAGGAATAAAGGGCCTAATTGGTACAAGAACTAACAATCAGTGAACACCAGCCAGCAGAAAAGTGTGGCAGCTACAGCAGCATACATTTGCAGTCAGAGAGAGTATTTCTCATAAATTGCCTTTTCTATTTAAACTTCTCACTATGCTACTTTAAACAGCCTCTCGAGGGCTAAATTGTGTAATTCACCAATGTGTCCGAACATAAAAACAACACATATCTCATTTTGCAAAATGCAGGTCCACACAGGTTATTACTCTGCATTGGCCATAAAAGCTACATCTACTTGACCACCCACTCAGTGTGTCTGTGTGAAGTATACAGGTAAAATATTGATGCTCTGTAAAGCTGCTGCTGCCTAGGCCCGAGCACGCAAACTATATGCAATCAATACAGTTTAAAAACCCATGCTGCCAATCCTCATGTTTATGACCCAGAAATATTACTCCCTTAATTATGAGCAAAGCAGAAGCTAAAGGCATTCTCCTGTGCAAACACACGCACAGCTCACAGGTTGCAGCCTTTTATAATAAGTTTAATACCAGAGCTTTCACTCCTGGGTAATCAATCTGTAATTCATCATTATTTATCCAGCGCGCAAAAGGCCCCAGAGGACCAGCATATGCACACAAATCTACACCTTATACATACACACACACGCCCAGACACACAAACACACCACTCAGCTCCATTGGGAACGTGCTGCCATATTCACATGCATATGAGCGTGCGTACAAAACACACTTATGGACACCCTGGAGGTGTCTTTGCCCACTTGGAGGTATTAAGGGATCGTGGTGGAAAGGTAATTACAAGCACAGAGGCGGGGAGTGAGGGACAAACACAGGACAACACTACACTCTGAGGCCTACTGACAATACTGATAGAGAGTCATGAAGTGGAGTCAAGTCAGAATAGTTTAAGACCAGTCCTTATCAAAGTGGTAAGTGAGTCCTGAAGCATAAGTAGTAGTGTCTTGACACCCAATGAAGTTTGGTTAAATAAAGCATCCATGATCCCAGTATAAAAAAGGCTGTTCCAGTGATCAGTCACCAAGAGGCTCAGCTTTTCCTTCAAAGTAAGACCATCCATCCATCCATCCTTCTTGGGCTTCTTGGTGGCAGCAAACTGGCAGGGTATTCTCAGTGACCTTTTCCACAGCAACAAACTTCCAAGAGAAAGCACCCTGAAGGAATCTTGATTAGATGCCCATACCGCCTCAGCTGTCTCCTTTGAAAGAGCAGCAACTGTACTCCAACCTCCATCCAGATGTCCAAACTCCTAACCTTATCTCTAAGTCTGAAGCCAAGTACCCTACACAGGAAACTCATATCAGTCTCTTTTATCCACAATCTTATTCTTTCAGTCGCTAATCAGAGCTGATAAAGTGACTGGGAAATTGAAAGCTTTGCCTTCTGGCCATGATTCCTACACCTCGCATTACTGTTCATGCCATACCAATTTGTATGAAACCATCCCATATCTCGTGAACAACCTTCCAAACTATTTGGCCATTTCACTTGGGGCACCTACTCATGGTACTGACTGCAGCATTATTGCAAGGAGAACAGCTTTGTATAGGCAGTTATACCACTTTATACATGAGGCCTATTTTTAGAAATTATCCAAATATTAGATACAGTAGGTAGTTGCACTTTTAGAGGGTGAGACCTACCAAAAGAAATTAATCATTCTACATTTAATTCATTAAATGTGGACTTGGATAAAAGTCCACATGTGTGAATGTGAGAGTGAATGAATAGTGGAATTGTAAAGCGCTTTGAGGGTCTGGAAAAGTGCTATATAAATGCAATCCATTGTTATTATTATTATTATTATTATTGTTATTATTATTAAAAGTAAAGGATTTATGGATGAAATAAAGAACATTTTCCAGCTTCATGGTGTGTTGTTCCATCAGATATTAAGAAGTACCTGTCACAGCCTACACTCTGGAAATTTCTGAACTGGTTAATAACTACAAGCATGTGCAATGATCACTGATTCTGGATCAGCCACTTTATGATGCTTTGAGCTACATTCAGAGGCCAGTTGCTCTAAGTGGAAGAGTACATTTTGAAAACCTGTTACTTGCTATAAAACAAAAAAAAGAAAGAATAACCAAAGCCATCATCTTCCCAAATATGATGGCAATATGGATAACAGATGAAACCTTAAATGTTCTATTGGTGACCTTGAATCTTTTTTTTCCCAGTTGTGGCACAGGATGGATAAAAACCCAAAAGTTATCAGTAGAAAGTTTTTCGGATTATAGTTTAAGACGTATTTGCATGACTTATACTGCATTTACTAATGCAATTAGGGAGGGATTTCTGAATCAGCTGACTTGTGATGTAATCTAAGTGCATTTCACATAGACAATTTAGAGCAAGAACACTGCATTCACAGAAAGGGCAGATTAGTGAATGAAATCCATCTTTAGAACTCAGATCCACCGCACAGTATGCAGCAGCCACAAGTGCATGCTCAAAAAAATCCACAAGAGATCAAAAAAAGGTCCACTTTAAGTACATCACAGCACGACCAAAGCATCGAAAACATTTCCGTCCCATGAATTAAATAGTCCGGGCAGACAAACTGCTGCTGCTCAGAATATTTTGAAAGGCCAAATAAAGCAGCATTAAGGGATTAGACATAGCTGTAGAGAAAGAGAGGCAGATGGAATGAACTTTAAAAATGGTTATAACGTGAATGAGCCATGCATGCAGTTAGCCATTAACTACAATGACATACTGTAATACAGCCCTCTGCTTGGCCTAATGTAATACTATTAGTGGCTCAATCGCTCACCATTACACATCCCCTGCCATGAAAGGGTCCATTTTACTATGACATGATGCACAAAGCAGTGGGGCAAATTGTGACTTTGCACTTAAAAGATGGGTCGATGATGGTGAGGTCAGTGAGCCATTTATTTATTGGCCAAGGTCGTTCCTAATTAAAGAATGAGAAAGAAGGTGCCTGAGATGGAGAAGTTGTTTCTTTTAAAGCTGCACATCTCTTCTGCTGCTCAACAGCTATGCCAGCATAACTGACAGGAACAGGCCAACTGCACAGTCTGCCACTGTCCACTGTGATTATTGATTCCCTTAGGGTCCCTGCCTCTGTCTCACGACTCCCTCTGAACAATCCCAATCCTCCCCCCTCCCTTTACTCAGCTGGGAGTCATTGTGTACATCACTGGCTGTTCCTGCTGCAGTCTGCAAATTTCCTCTGGTTTCCATGTCTTTGTTAGTCAGGAGTGTTGTTGTGAAGCTCTCATATTAAAAGTTAAATTACAATAAACAAATATCTGTATATGAATGTGCATAATCTAAGGGAAAGGATTGTTACATTTCTTTAGTCTGAAATGTAAATATCTATGTATAATTGTCTATTTTAGTTGCATACATAGACATTTCACTTTAGACTTATTTATTTCTGATAAATCAGCAGTTCACAACAAGTTCTCTCAAGGCAGTTTAATGTGCTATTGTAAGGCACCTTAAATACCCTTGTAACAGCAAGCAAAAGAAGTGAGAACCCCAATGACCCAATGGTTCACTATAGTATGAGTAGGGATGGGTACCGGTATCCGGTGCCATGATGGCACCGGTTCTGACATAAACGGTAGTAAACAGACTGAAAAGCAGCGCACATTCCGGTGCTTTATTTCAGTGCTTTTTTTTCCTGAGCTGTGATACACTTTAGATTCTAGCCAATCATTTTATGTTCCCGAGGATAGTAGGCGGGTCCAGGTACGTACGTTCTTTTAGAGCAGAGCTACAGATTAAAAATGCCCAAGGCGAAGCGGTCAAAAGTCTGGCTGTACTTCACAGCAAAAGATGCAAACTCAGCAGCCTGCAACGAGTGCTTTAAGCTGATACTGTGATACTGTGCAAAGGAGGTAACACCTCAAATCCGATGAAACACCTGGCGACGCATAGCATTTTTTTTAAAAGCCGAGAAATGCGCTGTATTTGATAGCTTGCTGCGAGACCTCACACCGAGCACATCTACTGTGGTGCCTGTTATCGGACCCGGAGTTTGCAACATCCCCCAAAAATCCGAAGAGGCAAGTCCTAGCCCCTAGCCCTGCCAATGTTGCAGAAATGATGACGGATGATGATGGCAGCAGCAGCAGTTCTTCTCTGCGTGAGTCGCTTAATGTTGTTCGTGTGTAATTTACGTTGAGTAGGCTAACCACGTTATTACATTAATGCATGTAAGGTGAACTAGCAAACACCGTTGTAGTTACATGAGGCTGTCTTCTTGTTTGATGGCAGATACTCCCTTCACCCTGGCCAAAAAGGCTAAAATGACCCAAGAAAAAGTGGAAAACAGCTAAACATGAGAGGTTTTTGGACAAAGTTTGTGTTTTTTCCATTGTTTAAGCACTGCTTCCAGCCAAGAGTGATACCATATATGCCCTATAGCTGCAGAAAATGCTAACATTGTTATCTTTTTTACAAAAAAACAGCTGAACATGAGGTTTTTGGACCAATTTTGTGTTCTCCATTCTTTAAGCACCGGTTTGAGCACCGTTTAAGCACCGGCACTGTTTCAAAAGTACCGGTTTGGTACTGGTATTGGATAAAACCTAAAGATACCCATCCCTAAGTATGAGTAGTTGGCAACAAAAGGAAACAAGAGTTCCTTCTTACAGGAAGGAAGACAGTCAGCAGATGCAATGTCAGACTCATTAGGTACTGCCCAACAATGATTGTTCTTCGGTCTTCCCACCTTTTTATAAATTGTTATTATTTTAAGGGGAGGGGTGTTACGCCTCCTGGCCTCATGTGGGCCCGCCTTCCTGTATGGAAATTCAAGCATGCCAGGACTCACAGGTGATTGGCTGACTCAACTTCATGCAGATCGGAGTGTGCCAGTCCATACACACCATTGGCTGCTGCAGGATCCTCAAACACAGCGGACCAATGACGCAGCTGCCTGCGTTTACCTGGAAGTATAAAAGGCTGAGGATTCTTCATTCGTGGGGGACTTGTTGATGTGAACAGACTGTATAGACTGTCCCTCCTGCCTTTGCCTCTGCCTCTGTACTGCTTCCTTTTGAACCTTTGTTTTGAGTAGCTGCCTGTGAGATAACTAGATGATTAGTGTTCTGTTAGTATTATTGTGTTATTTGAATATATGTTTTTTTGTTTAAATCACCCCATTGCCTAGTGAGTCGTTTCACTAACGGTTTTCAGTTGTGGTAATAAACCTTTTGTTTTTCTTTTTATCTAACTCTCCTGTCTCTGGGCCCTCCTGTCGCCTAGCAGAGCCAGGGCGTAACAAAATATCAGTAGAAGAGAGAAGCAGAGAAGACATCTCTTGGGTCTGGGTGCCGTTTCCATCTCTGGGGGTGAGGATACCTGGACCCGGGATATAGAGTATGTTTGGGGAGTGTGATTGTGTGTACATGTCCATTTACGTTTATTCCTGCGTTGGGTGAGTGCTGAGTGTTTGTATATGTGTGCATGAGGGTGGGAATGCATGTCTGTGTCTGTGTGTGCCTGTTTGTCTGTGTCTATATGTCAGGTCGGGTCTTAGACTTCACCTCTCTGGGAACTCCAAGGCCCTCCAAAGTGTGGAGGCCTATCTCCCCTCACCACACTCCCTGCCGGTGACTGATGCCCTCAGGGGTCGGTGCGTTGGTGGTTCTTGGTGTCCGGGGCTGGGCGCTCAGGTATGTACCAGCTCACTCCCGGTGACTACTTGGCGGGGCCTGGCGCCTGCTGCTCGGTCAGGCCTCTTCCGGGGCGCGGGGGGCCCTCGGGCCTCCGGCCTCTGTGCCTGCGGCTCGGTTCACTCTGGCACAGCTGGCTGCCGGCAGAGCCGGCGGGCACGCCGGTGCAGCCCCCTCTAGCTTCTGCCCGGTGGCTACTGGGTGACCCCTCATCTGGGGATCCTCAGCCCTTCCCATGAAGGTGGCACGGATGCCCCTCCGGTGGTCCTCCTTGGGCTCTTGCACTCTGGGGCCTCTGGATGTCTGGGGCCTGGATCTCCTCCATGCCTGCTTCATGCCCTGGGGGACGGGGCTATGGCTCTCTACATCCTCTAGCAGACCATTACATGGGGAAACCATTTGAATACAAGCGCGCCGATCCACACAGGTGTGCACACGGGTGTTCACTGTTCGTAGACTTAAATCACACCTTTCTTGGCTGCTACTTCAAAGCACATTGTGCGCTGTCTGTCCTGCGTGCTGCACAACAACATTCAATATTTAGTATTTACTGCTGTTTACACTTAGCTAGATTAATGCGATGGTGTTGTGTATAGTATGTTGCATTGTTTTGTTTTTTTTTTTTGCTTGTTTTCTATTCTTTTTCTCTCAACAGGTGATCCCGGAGATGTTTTTTCTTCCCCCCTTTCTCACTGTCCCTCTCCCCTTCTGTTTTTCTTTTCCTTCCTCTTTCTTTCTCCCTTTCCTATCCCTCACTCATGTCTGTCCCGTCTGTAACAACTGAAAATAAAATAAATAATAAAAACAAAGGTCGATCAAATGGACCAATACGGCAATGCCATGATGATCCATTTGGCAAAATAAATCCATTGGGTATCCTTGTTGGTCTTCAGACAACAATTCTGACGGCTAAAGAACCAAATGGGACAGGCGAAAAAAAAAAAAAAAAAAAAAAAAAAAAAAAAAAAAAAAAAAAAAAAAAAGAGAGAAGCAGCAACAAGGCCCATACTACATAACAGAGTAGACCTCATTAACAACTCAGAGCATGAAAGTATGAGTTGGGATAGAGGTGGGTTTCAAAGAAGCTTGCAGTTTGTAGCAAATACAGGCACATTATGTGGGCTGGCACTGAGCTGATCTCAGTGATCTGATGAAATTGCAGTTGAGCTTGGGTCTGTGGTCTGCCAGAATAGCACGTTGCTAGGCTAAATGCAAATTTAGCATTGCTAAATTTGAATTTGGAATGCTAGTTTAACTTAAGCGTGTCACTTTAATGTTTTTCTTTTCATCGTCAGTTTTCATAAGGTGCTTTTATACATGAATTCTAGAGAATCTGTTGCGACATTATCCAAAGTTGCCTTTTCTCACACATGGCAGGAGATAGGCAGATGTGTTTTCCACAAATAGAAATAACCTCTTGGCTTATGCCAGGGTACTGCCTGGGTAGAACTTGCAAGAGGCATGACACGTAATGACCATGACCACTTGCTTCTGCATATAATTACCTGCACTATTTTTACAAGAAGGCAATCAGATATCACATACCTGACTAAGCTGAACATTTGCATTTTAACATGCACCTTCTTTAGGTGTAGAAACATTTAAGACTGCAGTGCATGTGTGGAAGTGGCTCCAAGAAAGGACTATTTAGGTATAGTTATTGCATAGGCAGGTATTTGTATGTGTCAGTAATACCAGCTCAGCCCTTTCTAGTTTGTAGTGTGAAGTGGTTCAAAGTTAAGCGATAGCCTGCTTTAATTTTCTATTTGCAATCTGCGTTTTTAAAGCCATACTTCATTTAAGATTGGACATAGTTGTTTGTGACAAACAACAACCTTAAATTGTTTAACAGATATTTATGTGTGGTTGTTAAGAGATTTAATTGAATACAGTTATTAGAAACATGTATTTATCTATCTGTTAATACATGTATATTTTTTTTCTATTAAAGCAGAGAACATGGACAGTAACATTTTTCTTTAGCAATTAATTGCATTACACACTTCTAGCACTGTTTCCATTCATTACTGTGGGTACATCAGAAGGAAACGCAATAAATACAATATTCAGTGACTTTGTTGGTTTTCCTTTTTTTCGTGGGACTAATTGATGCTAACACAAATAATCCAAATGGAAAATCTCATATCACAACACCTTTTTTTTTTTTTTAAACTATGGAAGCTGCTTGGTCTGCAGCAAGAATCATCACCACGTGTCACCAATTCTTTCATCTCTAGTTTGTTTCCAGTTGCGTTGAAAATGAACTTTCCCTATTTTTTTGTTTTCTATACAGTATTTATTTTATTGAAACACACATGCATGATTTCACATCCTCTCACTTACTTAATGAACCTTCATCCTTGAAATGTCCTGCTATTTTATTGAGATGCAAACCCAGTGTGAGAGCATTTACACTAGGCAGCCCACCCAAAACAGAGAGCTGTATTTTTAGAAAAGTTTTCAGAGGTGCTATCCATCATTCACCCAATTCCCAGCAGAATGACTATTACAGGTGACTTTCTTGCTCTGTTCTGACAATCCTGCTCAGTCAAAAGAGATGAATTTTATACATGCCGGATGCTCTATGGATTCTACACAAGTCAGAAATAACTCATATAGATATGGACTCTGGAGTGTGATGTACGTGATTGACTCATTGATGCCAACCACAGTTACTGACACTGTTTGTCACAGGGCAAAAAAAAAGAAGAGTCATTACTAATAATTCCACAGAATAGTAAAATATCTAAAAATGTCTGTCAGTTGCTTATTAGTGGTTTAGATTTTCTTTCTTCTGTTTGAGGAAATGGATATTATGCATTCAGTGACACGTTTTTTTATTGTTTCTATTATGTGTTGGATGGCGTTCTGGGGGTTGTTTTTGGTGGTTTGAATGGTCTCCATTTTCTGTTGTTGTTGAATTTGACTGCACTAGTTTCATGACAGACTTGTAATGGTTTCAATTAGGAGGCTCAGTAGGTTTCCTGATGATATTGCCATTAAGCTTCCAATAAAGCTATTAAAAATATACACAGTTTTGTCCCAGATATTTCTCCTCGGTAAGGACCGTGAGAATTCCTCACACAAGATGGTCACATTTCTTCCATCCATCCATCCATTTGCTTCCGCTTATCCTATTCAGGGTCGCGGGGGGCGCTGGAGCCTATCCCAGCTGTCATAGGGCGAGAGGCAATGTGTGTTAGCCCAGTCTGTCGCAGGGCTAACACACAGAGACAGACAACCATTTGCACTCACATTCACTCCCGCATTCATACCTATGGGCACATTTAGACTAATCAAATAACCTATCCCCACAAACTGCATGTCTTTGGACGGTGGGAGGGAGCCGGAGTACCCGGAGGGAACCCACATTTCTTCTGCAAAAAAATACAGCAGAAATCCTTATTGTCTATACCTGACATATAGTCTTTGTATACCACAAAAAGTGCTTTGGTGAACTGTGTAAAAAATGGAAATGTTTACAAATGTTTTTTTTTTTTTGTTGTTTTTTATGATAAGGATAAAAATGAGAGCGGCTGGTGTGCAGACCCCCTCCATCTCTATCGCTATCATCCATCAGCCTTGGGATGAAGACTTTCAGGAGATGCATCATTGTCTGCCAGCTGTTGTCAACAAGCCTCCCTCCTCCACCCTCTGTCTTTTGAAAATCCATTTTTCTTGACTTTTTCGCATCTCAGGACTGTACTGTGCATTCTCTCTGTCTATTAAATGTAAGTATTAAGTGTTTTGCATGACCACAACATCATAATCCTTAAAATTACACCGACAAGAGCTTATGTGTCCTTAAAACCTCTTTCAGATGGCTAGTTTGACCATTTCACATTGTAAAAGAATATAAAGGCATACATATTGTATATTTTGTTAAAACAGTAAAAGATAAGTCACAAGTTGATGCAGCTAATGAGGCCAATCAAACACATCTGTTTAAAAAGTACAAATTGTGAGTGAGGACCAAAATGAAAGCATTAAAATGTACTTGGTACAGTGTGACACTACAGCTTTATTAACATGATATTAACTAGCACAATAGTGTTGTAGATTAGCCTTTGTATACCATGAAAATAAGGTGACATTAGCTTAGTGTGGCTTACACCCACCGTTTACCTCTTTGTGACCAGTTTCACACTAGAAGTTTTCCCCAGCTTCCATGACCTGTGTGACTGACATTCCAAGAAAAAAAAAAAGGTAATTTAACAAACTAATATTCAATATAATTATTATGTGTCATCATCCTAATATAGTTTTAGTAGAGTACTAGTTTAAACTAACAACTAAATATGAAAACGTTGACATAAGTCTTAAGTAATTTGTGTTTTTCAGGCCGTCCACAGAGTCTCCTTGCTGGCATCTGCATCAGGCCTCCCAGTGATGACATCAGAAACACTCATTTGTTGAGTCATTTGTTATCCAACGCTGTATCTACAACAACTACTTGGCAGTATCAGTACTTGCCAGGTTAAACACGAGTCAAATTAAGCATATCAACAAATGACTAATTCATTTTTTTGTTTTGTTTGTTGCGTGTGCGCAAAAAAACCCAACAGATTTTTAAGTCGAGGTTTTCAAGTCAGGTCAGTATAAGCATCTGTAAATATATCGCTATTCTTGGATGGTTATATATAAAATACCCCTAACATGTGTATGCATGTACATATTCGTGGTGTCGTGGCTTTAGAAAAGTTCTGTAGGGAGAATGACCAGAGCGACTGACACTCAGAGATCACAATTCAACTAAAGGACAAACAAAGTATAAATACTATAAATTAGTGGTTATTATTAAAGTCTGTTGCAACACAACTGAACATGAGGATAAAAGACCTCCACTTCAAAAGCGGACATACAAAAAAAAAGATGAAACACTTGTGGGTTCCCATATAAGCAGGAAATATAGAGCTTATGAAGGTGCCAATGTTGCCTTTTATTTTCTTATTTAGAGTGTGGCTAATAGCTTGAAATGTGCCTCGAAGGATGTGGGAAAGGAGCCTGTGCTGTGTTTGGTTTAGCACATAGTGGATTTTGAAAGGCGCAAACTAAATTTAGACAGGTTGAATTTGACACAGCCAGACGTGAGTGCGCATGCGCTAACAGACACAGTCATTAGGCTTTCAACAAACATCATCTGGGTGGAATGATGAGTCTTTAGTGGTGCATTTGTTTCCTTCACATTACTGAGGAGAGGAAGGTGGGGGTGGAGGGATAGAGGGGGAGTGCTGCTGGTTGTGGTGGCAGAAGGGGGGCTGCTATTGATATGCTCCATGCAGTGCCAACACCTGACTAATTTCATGCAGCCATTCAAATGACTGCCTCCTTTGGCTCGTCTGTGCTTCCTGCCGACTCCCCGCTGAGCATACTCACAGAGGAACAGGTCAATGCAAATGAGATACAGACCTTTTAAAAGGGACAGTTGGCTCTAAATCAAGAGACAAGTATGCCATATGATAGCCATGCTTAATTGAGCATTATATATTAAGGTGGCAAAAATAAGGAATAAATAATCTTTGAACTGTGTGATAATACCCTGTCACACACAAAAATGGAAATGGAAATTATCCTTTTAATTGAATCGCTTGTACACAGGAAAGCTCATTGTTTGTTTGTTTTTTGCCAAAGGTACAACCTGATAATAGGTGAAGACATGCAACCCTGGTACAGCCAAAGAGGTGGATCCAAGCAATGTTAAAAGACATATGTTGTTAAATAAAATAGCGTTACTAATTATATTTATTGCTATATATATAATCTATTTAGCTATTACATGAAGAGCCATTTGAACTGCTATTTGTGTGGAATCTATTCCGCCTCCCATATTGTCACATACCAGTGTTAGGCCTCAGTGACACAGGCGTATAGACTGGTTTGGAGCCCCTGGCAAAATGGGTATTCCTCAACCAGCTGGTGAGTAGCAGCTGAAGATTGCTGGGAGTCACTGTGAAATCTGTTGTTAAAGCCAAGAACAGGTCAGTGACCAGCTGGCAGCTAGTATTCCTCATGGCTTTGGCGAATGGCAGCTGGATGTTACTGGCTGTGAAACTGGTTGTAGAGGTGTTGCACTAAAAGGTCTTTGCAATTGCTTTGGTTGCTAGCAGACTGCTACAGTCGTCTATAGATTGCATGGAGGAGTTATGTAACAAAGAAACTGAGGATATTTGCATTTAATTTCTCCATTTCTTGTTTGCATTGTGCTGAACAAGTTTGAAAACCACTCGGTGTTTAGCTGTTCGCAAACAAGTCGATATCTTAATGCAAAATGCAAGAAAACGAGGCAATCTGCTAATGACCAAAGCAAACAAGAAGGTTTTCAGTGCAGCACTGTCTTTGCGACAAAGTTCAATGCCAGTAAAAACTTTCCAATCAGTTTGGAGAGACATAGATTTCCTCTCTGACTGGTGGTTGGCAGATGGTTTCCCAGTGGCCTCTGGGCCTGTGTGACTGAGGCCTAACTCCAAAGCTTCAGCTTCAGTGGTCACTGTATGAGACCAGTAACCATGGTAAACAGTGAAATTAGTAACCACACAGTCCCAGAAAAGGGAAACGAATAAAAGCAAAACTACAGTGTGAAAATAGCAGCCCTACATCCACATTAAAAAGCAAAAACAGGTATAATCTAGCAAAACAGTATAATGTAGCAGTACCCTGCAGGTCAGAAAATGACATTAAAAGAGTATTAGCTGGATTGGAAAATTAGGCAAAGAGATGACCCTTGAATTCAAATTTGAAGAGAAGGAGTTCCTGACTAAATGTGTTTGACGTTGGGATCAAGAATCTGTTGGGTGAGCATCCTGAGAGACTTTCTGATGAGGCAGACCCCCTTAGGCAAAGAAGATAAACAAAGAGCTACATTCATTAGGAGCAAACAGACTAGAGTTATAAAACTGAGCTGAGCAAAATGACTAAAAATGGATGGAAAAACAGAGCTATTAAGGTAGAAAGTAGGTGTGTCAGTGGTTTAGGATTGGGAAGGAGGTGGCACATTTACATTGAAGACTACTTAAAGAAAGAAAGAAAGAAAGAAAGAAAGAAAGAAAGAAAGAAAGAAAGAAAGAAAGGAAGAAAAAACTAAACAGAACTTTCAGCACATATTATAACTTGACAAGTTTTTAATGGTCACATTAGAGAACTAAGTAAATATAGTCTTTGGCTGAGCTTGACTATATTGCCTAGCCACAGTCCCCCAGATTCCACTACCAGCCCACATCAAACATTACCCTTCTACATATCCACTTGGCAAAGCTCATATAGTCCATGCTGGTTAGGCCAAAGTTACTGGGCATCTGTAAGCTACTTTGCAACCCACATCCATCACATCTCCTCCATTTCATGCTGTATCTAACTTCATACACTACACTACTACTATTTTCTTATTTACCATTCAAGTAGACTTACTGAATTGAAAGCCTCAAGATTAAAAATCATCCGCTTGTGACGAAGACTACTCGTTAGTGAAATGTTTTGTGTGTGTATAATTGCACTGATTGAATAAAATGCTACAACATCAAACAAGAACACGTTTCAATTAATGCTGGCGTCTGAGAATCAAATTAAAAAGTAATTTATTTAATAAAAAACATGGATGAGTTAAGTAGATGATATCAGATGCATTAAAATAAAAGCTGGACTTAGAGAGAGCCACCCTTCCCCCCTTTCTGTTATGCAGGGTGATATCCACATGGAAAAGGGAACAAAACTGTCATTATTATTTTTATGCATTTCCTACACCACAGCTTGACCAGTGTGTCCTCGGGGTAAATACAACTGGATAAAAGCATGCAGAATATAGCAGTAATTGAGCTGTGTGGGATTTAGCTGTCAAGTAGTTAATGTACCCATGAAATAAATTGGATTAGCACGTTAACAATGCCTCTTCCTGATGTTTAAAACAGTGTAGACTGCTCTGAGAAAAACTAAGCTGAAAACAACACAGTGGACATTTAAAGTTAGGCCTTCAAGTGAATAATTTAAACTGGACAAACTTTACAGGCTGGCTGCCTCAAAGTTCAACCCACATTTACTAGTTAGCAGTAACCACAAATTATAGCTATGATCAATTAATAATATGGCATATTATAGCAAAATAACTACATTTATCAAAAACAATCATTTAAGGCCAAACATTTCTGAACCAAATGTCATGTCAATTCATCCAATAGTCTAGACATCCAAAATGACAAACGTCAACAAGATAAGTAGTACCGATCCATGTAGCAGATGCGTAATGAAAATGACTGGATAATTAGATGAAAAACACTTTGATGTGCATGTTTGTTGATAGCACTTGATAACAGCTGATTCTAAGCTGCACTCATTCTTTTTTTGAATAATCCTTCAAACTGACAAGCAAGGACATAACCTCCTTGGCAGAGGTAAGAAAACCAGGGCATCACAGTAACTGTCCAAATAGGAAGAGCTAATCCACAAACAGACAAAAACAGATTAAAACTAAAAGGCAGATATACGAAGCATGCTGAAGCATAAATCTCCAATAAGTGAGCTGCCGACATTTCCTTATTGGCTTCTATGCAAACACAGGTCTTTTTGCAGCCAGATGAGTTGCCCCCTGTTGGCAATTAGAAAAAATGCAGGTTTAACACACATGGTGGTAATTGTCAAAATGCTTTCTTTATTCGCCTTTACTTGTTTGTAACTATAATAGTATTTATATGGCACTTTCTGTGCCTCAGACTACAAAAATATTTTCACATATGTCCATACAGAGCTTTGTTTTGAACACTTTAGGCAATTTATTTACCTTGTATCCAAATTTAGAATCTGCAGCAACCCAACACAAGCACACGGGCATGCGAACGCCATACTTATTCAAACTAATCGCTGTTTGGGGCCACCACTTTGTGCTTAGCAAAGCACCAGGTAGCCATAAATATGTAATTTTAGGAGATTTTTAGTGGAAAAATTGTTTTAGTTCAGCAAACAGAAGTCAATCAATTTATGAATCTAGGGGCCACTGCATGAAAACAAGTTGAAGTGCTGAATTATTGAAATATTGTCCTACTCAAATGTTGCCTTATTTTCTTAAATCAAAGTAGTTAACATTAAGTAATTTAGTGGTACTTACGGAGCCCCGCAGGGGACATGGGAGAAAAAAAAATTAAGACGGACTTTTGCGAGATCTCGCAAAAGTTTTGCGAGATCTCGCAAAACAAACTCGGGATCTCGCAAAAGTTTTGCGAGATCTCGCAAAACAAACTCGGGATCTCGCAAAACTTTTGCGAGATCTCGCAAAACTTTTGCGAGATCTCGCAAAACTAACTCGGGATCTCGCAAAACTTTTGCGAGATCTCGCAAAACTAACTCGGGATCTCGCAAAACTTTTGCGAGATCTCGCAAAACAAACTCGGGGAAAAAAACAAAACAAAACAAAACAAAACAAAAAAACTCGGGATCTCGCAAAAGTCCATACCATACACCTCCAAATCAGCACTGAAACTTTAGAAACAACCACAGCGATGGAGGACACACACCCATTTGAGCGATTCATAGATTTTTACTTTGAGCTTGGACTAAACTATAAAGACATTAAAACTGTGCTTTGCAGTAGACACAGTTTTCATATAAGCGAAAGACATCTGAAGAGAGTTCTTAGCGCAAGGGGACACACTCGCCACAAAGCGTACTCTGACCTGGCCGTCTTGGTTGAATTTATAGACAACCAATTGCAGTACTCTGGGCAGCTTCACGGATACCGATGGATGTACGCTAAATGCAGGGAACATGGACTACGCGTGAGGAAAGAGGATGTGCGCTTGGTTTTGAAGGAGCTGGATCCCCGAGGCGTCGCACTGAGGCAAGCAAGACGTTTCAGGCGAAGGAACTATTTTTCAAAAGGGCCGAATTTCATCTGGCACATGGACTCCTACGACAAACTGAAGCCATATGGCATCTGTATCAATGGTAATATTGACGGTTTCTCTAGAAAAATAATCTGGCTTAATGCGTACACAACAAATAGTAATCCGAAAGTGATCGGGGGGTATTACATAGAAGCGGTGCAGCGTTTAAAGGGCTGCCCTAGAGTTGTGAGGGGCGATCTTGGAACTGAAAATGGCCATGTTAGAGGCTTTCAGCGTTTCCTTGTGCCCGTGGCTCCTAACGACATCCTTGAGGGTTACTTGGAGGGAGCAAGTACCGCCAATCAAAGGATTGAATACTGGTGGCGTTTTCTTCGCAGCCAATGTCTGGAGTTCTGGTTATCCTTATTTGCAGACATCAGAGACAACGGGTACTTTGATGGTGGGTTTCTGGACAAAAACCTCCTTCAGTTTTGTTGCATGGGACTCATCCAGGTGAGTTAATAAAATATGTTTTGTTGCGTGTATGGATGCATGCGTGTGTGAGTGAGAGATAAAAGAAACTGAGGAAGTGATAGAGAGGTAATACACGAAGTACTGTGAGAGATGAGACCTGTGCCAGGTTTAGGAAATGGAGAGACTTGCAGGAAGAAAGAGACAAGACAGGGAGAAGCGGTTGAGAGGAGCAGGGAGTAAATGAAATAAAAAATTGTGTAAATACTATAATTTAGGCTTAAGCAATCGGCCGCCTTAAGGAAGAGCTCAACAACCAAGACTACAGTAACATCCAGTGTTGAAGAGTAACGGAATACATGTACCGCCGTTACGTATTTAAAATACAAAATATGAGTAACTGTATTCCGTTACAGTTACCGTTTAAAAAGGTGGTATTTAGAATACAGTTACTTTGTTGAAATAAATGGATTACACCGTGGTACTTTCCTGTTTCATATTGTGGCGGGTCAGGACTGTTTGGGTTTTGTTTGACAGCTACGTTCTGTTGCTCCAGGCGGCAGCGTTACGGTTGCCATGGTTACAGGGTGACGCTCTCTCTCTCTGCGTGTTTCCTGGGTGAGAGAGGCCTTTTTGTTGTTGTTGTGCTAAGCTAATAGGCAGAATGCTACAGGCATAGCTCTAAAGAATGTAGCATCATAGGCAGTGTAGTCCGTGCTGCAGGGAGAATGGACTGCCATACCCCTGATGTGTCTGTGAGCAAGGGAGGGAGAAAAAAAAGTACGAGCTGTCATCGAGCAGAAACGGGAGCTGGAAGCATGTAAATATAATAATAACCACTGCAGCCAAGAAGAGTGCCTGACGTAAGTAAGCTATTAAGACTCGACTGTACACCGTGTTCGTGTTTTCCTCCAAAAACAATAAGTTCCGTTGGAGCAGCCTTTCAACGCCTCTCTCTCGCAAGCAAAGTTGACCCAGACAACAAAGTAAAGCTATTTTTTGGCTACGACCCGACACAGAACCCACCGTATTAGCCAGAGGTCCCTTTATTATGGTTCGGAGCCACGGACCTTCAGTAACAGTAATAAATCACAACAATAGTACATTCACGTAGTTGTAAACAGCATGATAATATATTAAGTAATCCAAAGTATTCAGAATATGTTACTCTCATTGAGTAACGTAGCGGAATACGTTACAGAATACATTTCGGGTCATGTATTCTGTAATGGAATACATTTTAAAAGTAACCTTCCCAACACTGGTAACATCTATGTTGAAGATGTTGACATGGCATATGAAAATTTCTTATCTATAATATTAACTATTTACAATTTGGAATTATTTAGATTGGAATATCCAAATAACTTACAAATACAAAATACAATGATCAGTGACATAAAACAAATTGATTATTATGAGGGGAGTAGATGAGACAAGCAGGTAGTAATAAGACTAATAGTACTAATGTAAGATATCACAGCATAACAGTAACTGTAGTTAGTGTGTGAAACACTTGTACAGATGACATTAGGTAAAGTACATGATTACAAAAATTCGCATGATTGTTTAAAAATAATAAATTGCATAAATAAAAGAAACCTTCCTCTCAGTGAGTGAGTTGTCTCATCGTGATCTGCGTATATGTATATACGTACATGCGATCACATTTCTTAAATTTCTGTATTCTTTTTAACAGGATGAGCTGGATGACACTGCACAGGTTTGGAATACACACTCCATCAGGCCATCAACAAACATCAATATCCCCAGTGGTCGACCTAATGTAATGTATCCATTACCTGAGCTCTACGGGACAAGAGACTTCCTTTGCCCCACTGAAGAAGAAGATGTTGAAATGTGTAAAACTGAGTGTGTTTTTCGACTGACCAAACCATGTGACCCCGATGTATATGAACTGTGCAATATCATCATGACTGAGTCCCATCTGACTCCACCAACAGACCCATATCAGGCTGTGAACTTGTACATGCATTTAAGAGAGAACATCATGGCATTAGTGTAAATTGCATACACTGCAGCAGAGAACATTTCTCAAAATTGACCTGTGCTATATGTGAGAAAGCTAACTTCTGGATATTAAACAGACTGTAAACTGTAAGCTTTCTAGTACACAGTCGTTTATGAGAATATCTTATATAGAAATATTTATTGTTGTGTTCCAGGAGGGTCAGTGAACTAAAGTATAAAGGGGAGTCTCTGCCTGTTAATGATATTCTGAGTGTTCTTTAGCAGAAAAACATTGTAATGTTCTGTCAAATGTTATCAAGTTCTATGTCTATGTGTATTACTTCGAATTACTTTAACTGTCATTTGGCTTGATACATGGATCAAAACATAAGACACGTCTTAATTTAATGTGTTAGGAGTTTTAATGTACAGTGTTTACTCAGATAATGGTGGTTTATGTTGAGTATTTTGTAATAACTTTTAAATGGTGAGTTGGTATTTATTTACACCATCTCTATTTGTTAATGATGGGAATGTTTAGTTGTTTATGTTGGCTAGAATACAGTTTAAAATCGAAGAGATATTCTATTATGCCTTGTTGCTTTATATATATTATAACACCAACTGTCACACTGGCAAGCTACATGAAATGGTACTAAGGGGCATCATAATCTGAGGGGGGGCACCTTGGCATTTTTCTAAACTCAAGTTTCTCTGTCTAAAAATATAATTATTTCATGTCATTTTTGCTATTTTTTTTTAACTATTTATTCTGATTCCAGACGAGCTTTAGTTTTTTAATGTTGGTTAAACAAAACTGAAAAAATAAAGAACTAAATCGAGACCTTTTGAACTCTTAGAATTTCTAATAGATATAAACATTCTTTTTTGGTCACTGAATTTATCTGAAGCTTATTTTATCAGCTGAATAACAAATTCTTTGCACCCACCTGTTCTGTTGATGAACAGCAATTTCATTCGAATGCTATTTTTGCAAAACTCACCACTTCTGAAAGGATGATATGTGTTGTTGAACTACCGGATAAATAAACTGAAATCTAATCAATTTCTAATTTTTTTTTTGGACTATGTAGTACAGACAACTAAAAAATTGCAAATGACAAAAGCATATCGACAACATCTGTGTATTGACTGCCTGTGTTCCCAGGCACTTTAATTTCAGAGAAGGGTAGACAGAAGTGCATAATCTGTCAAAAATATAGCAATATTTTATAATTAACCATATATACTATTTGATCTAATTAGAAATCCTGGCCTACAATCTTGTTTATCCAAGAAACTGTTAAATCTGATAATCATTGCTTGGGAATTTGTAATTATATAAGACAGTATAAAGAATTGTGAATCATCTGTATGTCACATTATGGCAAAGTCCTTTCAAAAAAGATAACTTGTGATGGCAATATGCTTTTTAACAAAACAACTAGTAAACATTTCAGAAGCTAATCAAGGGAAAATAGGACTTATTGTTACAAGATGATGTTTATAGGCCACATCAGCTTTAAGAATTTGGAAACAGGATCTTATCATTAACTTTCAATAACTTTTTTCGCAACCATAGTGACATTCTTTACTAATATTAATGGACCTTTCACCCTAAAATCAAATTTACACATTTTTCTGTTCGCTAGCTGTAGTATTCGTTAATCCACATTGTTTTAGTGTGAGTTGCCCAATTTTAGAGATATTGACTGTACAAGCCTACCCTTCTCGTTTCACATGGTACTTAATGCTTAGTAGCAATGTCTTTATGTAGACCTTATGTAGCTTCATGTAGTTTTTCAACAAGGAAGAGATCTCTACAGCTAATATCTCCCAAAACTAGGCAACTCACGACAAAACATTCTAGATGGATAAACAGCAAGCCAATGTGTGTCACTGTGGGGTATGCAGGTGTGTTGAGAGAATGTACCCAAAAGCAGACAAGGAGAGAGAGAGGACACTGAACTTAAAACAAAAGCGAGCCTTTATTCTGGCTGATGGCAGGAGTAAAAGGAAACAATGACAATGTGTACAGCAGATTTTGATGTGATCTGTCCCTCTAACGCTAAACACAAACCTTGTTTTCAACAGAAGTTAAAGATGCGGTCATTTTCAAAGAATTTTAAACAATAAAGAGTCCTTGTGAAATCTGAGCTAACATACAACTAAACCATCAGAAAATTAAATTTGTGACTGCTTATTATACAGCTGAATATATCAAATGCTTCAATGAGAAATGAAACAAGACAGAATTTATGAACTCAAGGATAATCATACATATAACAATTACAGCTGTAACCATTAGTACACTCATCAAGTTCAAATGATGTCCATTTCAAAGTAATTGCTGGAAAGGACATTGTCGAACTCTGTGCGAAATTCAGGATAAGAACTGTAAGTGCATGGCACTTCAAGGGTAGCTCCACAGGTGTGAGCAACAGGCCTTCTGTTGAGCCCAGTTTCAGCATTAAAGCACACCAAAATTTTGTCAACACATATCACAGAAGATCCTGTGCAGAAGCGCAGGATTTTTTCAGCTTTGGTTTCATCAGCGTTTTTAACATAACGCTGAAGATGGTTAAAGGTTGTCTGTTCTCCGTGAGACAGCATCAATTTTGTTGTTTCAAATAGCTGCACTAGTCTTTTGCCTGTGGCCTTCTTTGTCTCATACAGAGATAACACACTTTCCTTGTCTGCCAGTTTCAGCTGCAGATGTGCCATGGGTGTGGAGAAGCAATCCATTATATACTTTGGCTCTTGGAGAATGGCCTTATGAGCCATTGTTTCAATGGCAGGCTGCATGTTGTTCTTAGGTGGCAGGAAGTGGGAACCCATCCTTGTAAAAAGGTCAAGCAGGTCCTCTTCATCATTTTCATCCATTGTGCCTTGGAGAGCCTTCTCAACAGCTGATCTCTCAAAAGGAGGGAGATAGTTGAGAAACGATGCAATCAGAATGTCTACATCAACTGAGTCCATTCCGTGGATGCAAGCTAAAATGAAAGCCTTTGACAGCCTCACTGGAAAGACACCATGGTCTAGTAAGCCTTTCACCCATATCTGCCCAACTGCTTGCCATTCAGCCTCACTAAAGTCTGGTCTCAGCCTTGGAACTCGTTCATTTTCACCTTCACACTGTTCCAAAAATTGCTCCCAAAATGCAGTGTAAACCTCCCTTGACACCCCAGCATCATCAACAGCATTTTCATTTACAAAGTTCATCTTTAAAGTCTCATTCAGAATGCTACTGTCCATAAATACAGCCAAAAGATCATCAACAACTTTTATCCTGCGAATTGATACATGTAGGGGGCTCTGTGGGTCTCCTGAATTTGATGGGGAAAGTTGGTTGCTTGAATCTAAAGGCAAACCTTGTGCGATGAAATTCAGTCCATGGTCCTGAGTAAAAGACAAAACATGCACATTCCATAAGAAATGCAAATGAATTGTACAGATTACACAATATCAATGTTCTGAAAAAGTTTGAAATTTATTTGTCTAATTTTAGTGGGCTGTACATTCCCAAACCATGGTTGCACTGACAATTTATGTATAACATTCACATTTTGGCCTGATGGATGTCCTCGTATGCCTCACAGAAAATTATACAAGTGTTCTTTACATGTATGAGAAGACTCACTTCTGTGCAAAAAAGGTAGAGAACACAATAGTGACACCAAAACAATGTCTCACTGCTGTGTTATGTAAATAATTTAATTTCAAGACTAAATTTCCTGTTTAATCTTATCTTAATGTTAAACACTGGAATTGTCTCTCAACTGACAATATCCTTTTAATTCAAATGGACCCACAAACTGCCATATCCTCAGAAAATAGCATGAAATTTTGGCATCTCTACAGTATGTAAAGATAGGTGTTTACGGTTGCCCGAATTGATCCATCTTACCTGTGTAATCTGGGGTGCTTCCTCCTGTATTGACTGCATATGGGGTGTGGGCAAGCCATTAGCTGAAGACAATGGTAGCAGGAAACCATCCATAGGTAATCCATTTGTGTCGGCATTCTGAGAAGGAAGTATTGCATTAACTGACAACAGACACCTTAACCCTTCAAGATTAGAAGACTCTTCTTCAATCTTCTACCTTGGCCTATTCTAAATCATGAATGTTCTTAAAAAGTCTGCAAAATATGTCAATAGGTCTTAAGAAATAGAAAAAAGATACACCTCTTTATTTTTAGCCTACATGTCTCACTTACAAGAGTAAAAAGACATATTACAGTGGAATTCCACAGGTTTTTATCAGATCTTTATGTACTTCTTACTACTTAAAATGTTGTATTATTGCTGCAACAAAATCAAGTTTTAAACAAACAAGAGATGAATTCTGATTAATAGAAATTGAGCAAGTGTTTCACAGTACTGTAGGTTATTTCTTTTAAGATCCAAAAGAATAATATTACAGAAAATAACATACATGCTTAAATTTTGTCCAAGCAGGAATGCATGATCAGCTTTTTTTTAAAATCAGAACTATGCAAGTTATTGAATTTGATTATTAATAAATTTCCATATTTTGTAACACTTACATAAACCATATCAACCACAACTGTCCATGGTCTTACCTGTCTGAGATCCTCACTGTTGACATAATTCAGGGTTATCACGACTGTGTCATCACCATCTGCTCTGACAAGATCCTCTTCAGGATTCCATAGAACCGTATCCACTTCGTCTGTGTCTGGAAAACGAAATTCCAAATCTTCTGGAAGTTTCTCCCGGGACTCTAGTTTGAAGGATTTGTTAGGAACTATACTGGTCAGATCAATAATTTCAGAGCAGTGGTCAGGGAAATCATGATCACTTGAGTCAGTCTGCTGCTGCTGTCCCACAACAGTGTTTTTAATGTCTGTTGGGGTTGAATGCATATGATGTGATTTTCCTTGACTTTGTGTTGTCACTGCCTCGCAGAGTGATTTCAGTTTTTTTGGATTGTGTTCCATCTGGAAATTGTGAATCTGTGAACCAGAAAACAAACACAAGAAACAAACGAAAATAACTCAATTATTTTTTCAGCAGCCAGTCATTTAGTACATGTTAATGAATACAAAGCTGTAAGTCTTTCACAGATGTATTAAATGTACCTTACCACACAAGTCAACAACAAATTCCTTGAATAATTTCATCCTACAGAAGTGCAAATATTCGTAGATGTACATAAAGCACTTGAATAAGACAACTCTTTATTGCCGTTGCACAGTCATACCTAGTACAATAGTACAACAAAATTAGAACATGTCGCATGTTACCACCAAGCACTAATAAACACAACAAAATACAGTAACTTTAAAGTGATCATTATTTGTAATAATAACTTTCTTATTTTAACAAACCTGTTTGCCAGTGTCACTGTCAGATGAATCCCCATGGTCAAGTAGATCTGGGACAAAATCATCTGTCTGGTTTGTTCATAAAGTTTGCCAACAGTGTCATCTAAAGCAATCGGATTTCTTTTAAAATCACAGACATCAATGACAAAGTCTTCAACTCTCCCTTTTGGCGAGTACCCATCTGGAAAAAACAGGTCCTTTCCCATTTCCAAAATCTTAGCTACAGTTGTAGTTTTTTCCACAGTTGCATGTCTTGTTCCTCCACCATTTCTGGTTCTCACTTGACGGTATTCATTACTGCTTAAATGAAGCCATCCGATTTCTATTTTTCTGCAGGTCTTCTCTCCTGCAGTATTTCTCTGTCTTGCCATCCCTTCACCTTGCTTGTGGAACACACCTGATGAACCACACAGCACTCCTTTGGTTTTTGATCTTACTTTCCGTGCCGCAATTTTATCTCTTAGGTTCTGCAGAAGAGTCTCTTTATCTGTGCTGTACTTAGTTTGTTGACAGAAGGACTGGACAGCTACTCTGTCACCATATGTCCTTATGTATTTTGCCATTTGTACATCAGTCATGACGGACAGCACTGCCTTATCCACCTGCAGACATAAAACATTAGAGAAATGCTATTAATATACTTTTATTCTAGGAAGCCACATTAGCACACATGGAATACTAACTGTATTAGAAATAGAGTTCTTAATCACTGTTCATGATCATTATCAAAAGTTACTCTGACAACTTGTGTCTTATTACCTTACTGTTGCTCTGTTAGTATTAGTAGAGTAATAGTAGTAGATATTTATATACTACGTTACTAAAAAATATTTTGCTAGTAAGGTATAAGGTAAGTTCCACCAAGTATTTTGTGCTATGGTGTCCATGTTACCATGGTAATGGCACAGCCAGATAACAACATCCAAATTCATGGGCTGCAACCTCTTTTTCTTTTAACTTTATTTATCACATTATCCAAATTCATGGGCTGCATCCTCCTGAGGACGCTTTTGTAGACCGATTACGTCACAGCGATGCGCCGAAGGCTATCCAAAATCCGTACTAGTTTTTTTTTTTATTTGCACAGAAATGTACAACAATTATGGCAATCTCTACAAAGATTCTATTTTAAATTCGTAGACTCCTCCGAATGCAGCGGACAAATGCGTCCTCCTTTTCACCGAATTTTTTTTTTTAATTATTAAACTTTATTAAGAAACAGTATACAGAACATGTATACAACCAGAACAAAATTAACATATACCAGGAGAACGGCACAACTCCCGGCACATCATTTTCAGCTCACCTCGGACTTTTGCAACTCAGGCTAAACGTAATATATAAAACACTTAGACAACCTAAAAATGTTAATGTTTGGCTTTTTTCAGTGTTTTATTTGTTCGTGAGTAAACCGGTTTGGCTGAGATTAAAGTTATTAGATTAAATTAGATAAAATAAAACTTTATTAATCCCCTGGGTGGGTTCCTTCTTGGTTTTTACACCGCTTATGCTGGGCTCACACTGTGCGATTTTTGGCCCATTTTGAGCCGATTTTTGAGTCGTGCGACTGTTTTTGCGATGGCCCGATTTTGGCCGTCGTCGTGCATCGTATAGTATACCTGGGGTAACGAGAAGCGATTAACACCTCACGACCAGCTCCCGATCATCAATCGCTTGGTCGTGAGGATTTCAAACCTGTTTGTAGCAATTTAGCAAAGTTGATGGCGGTGGTGTGCGTGTCTGTGTGAGTGAAAGACAGAGAGGGAGAGCGAGCGACAGAATTTCTGTTATAACCTTCATTTTATAGACGCACAGTGTGAGCACTCGGTCGCATCAGAGCATCGGGTCGTATAGTGTGAGACCCTGCATCGTGACCTACGAACTTCTAACCCCTGCGAGTCAATGTACAGTTTGAGCAGGAGCTGAATCGCGCGACTGTAAAAATCGCACAGTGTGAGCCCAGCATTAGATAGAAAGGAGCAGACGGACGAGTTTAATAAACTCCACCAACGCAGTGGTGACGCTAATCAGAAGGCTAGACCGTCCAATTTCCCCAGCCGTTTACCTCCGGCCTACTTCTGAGGACCCGCCCCACGTAGACCACGAAGCCCGAGTCCTCGGGAGGATGCAGCCCATGAATTTGGACACGATTTGAAATTTCAAAACATATGTGCACTTAACAGTTATGTTTAATGAACCTGAACATATTTACAAGAATTAACATTAAAGGCCTGCATATACGACCTAGGTTTTTCAACAAGTTACTCGCCTTTTGAACCGCGGTGTTTAATGCTTTGTTGTTTATACGTACTTTGTCTTGTTGCATGTGCATGATGTCGTCGTGTGGGACCTCTCTTGACCGCAAGAAATGTTCTAAATCCTCCTCCATGTCTGCACCTACAGGGGCTCCGTACGCACCCTTCAACTGAAACGCTATCAAAAGGAGCGGGATCTTTTGCGAGATCTCGCAAAAGTCCGTCTTAATTTTTTTTTCTCCCATGTCCCCTGCGGGGCTCCGTACACTTTGAATTTAAAAGTTTAGGTGCTTCTCCAGAAAAATCTCCAAAGATGACCAACATTTCAATCGCAGTAAGGTTAAGAGACTACTGCTCTTATTAGACAAAGGAGAATCCGTTCACTTTTAAACCAATTCAAACATAATTACCCGAGGGAAGTGAGTTGATTTGACCTGCTGCCCTTCTGAATAAACATCCTCGCTGCAAATCGCGTCATTGTGAACATTAAGACCGAAGCTTTCACTTACTCATCTCGTCCTCTTTTCCGACGGGAGAATACATCATCAGCAAAGTGCATGGGGTACAAAGACAGCTGGCTCCTCAGATTAATTTCACCATCTCCTTTTTCTCTCCTCTGTGGAAAAATAATTCATTTACTTGATATTCAATGCAGGTGAATCACTCCCACTTTTCGAGAACTCTCGCAAACAATCTTGCGTTCCCCTTATAGACACACACAAGTGGGCACAACTACACAGTGTCAGGGACAATCACTTTGACCAGGCACAGGGCCAAGGGCTATGTAAGAACTGTAATTTCATCCCATTGCTTAGCTGGGTCACCTTATGCTTGACCTAACTATTGGTTTGTGTGTACAAGGGTATGAGTGTGTGCATTAGTCACTCAGGTAAGACTGTATCTATGGTGTGTTGCATAGAACATAAATAACCTGTTGGTGGCTGAGCTTGTTAGAAACCATCCTGCTTTCACTGTAATATGTACAGTTACAGCAGATGTTTGTCATTCCGCCTTCCTCTTTCCTCCGTGAAAGAAGAGTTTCAATCAGTCATAACCGAACAAGAAATGTAAGTGGTCATAGCCTATGTGGCTCGCTCACTGTGGCTACAGCAATGCTCATATGCCCGCTCTTGCACGATTTTGTGCATTCCAAGCAGTAACCTGAAAAATGAAGCTAATGACGTAGCAACCAAAACCTGCAGTTCCTCAAACTGCCACTTGAGGCTGCCAAAAAGTAAAAATTATATCTAAAAATGATTTATTATATATATTGTATTATAGTTTGTTAAGGTTGAAAGGTTGCATTTTTAGGAGGATGTTTTTTTTTTTTTGAAAATTTAAATTAAGTTTCAGTCATGTGAAAAAATAAGTACACTCTTACTACTTACAGGGCAATAAAGAGGGTAAACAGCATCCACGTGCTGCTAATCCAATGCACCTGATTAACTGATTATTACGGAAGCGTAGAGCTGCCACCCAGGCAAAAGAAAAATAGAAGTATGTCACGTTATAACGTGATAAGTTTCTTGTTCTAACAAGATACTTTTCACATTTGAACAACATAATATCACGTTATTACAATATACATAATTATCACGTTCGTACAATATAAATATTATATTGTACAAACATGAAAAGTATCTTGTTAGAACAAGAAACTTTTCACGTTATAACGTGACATACTTCTATTTTTCTTTTGCCTGGGTGGCAGCTCTACGCTTCCGTAGATTATCACCAAATGTGAGGTCTTTTAAAAAAGCAGAAGTTGCTTTTTTTGCTACATGGCCTTAGTTAGCATGTTAAATTTCATGATTGTACCATTTAAAAAAGGCTTGTTCAGAAGCCTTGTCTTTTTTGAAAGAACATGTCACCAGAGCTTAGGTTTGCAAAAGCTGCATCTGAACAAACATCCAACTACAGCCCTCTAACTAAGATGAGCAGTGAGATTTAATTTACTAATCACAAATCTGGGCATAAGTAATGCATACAAAAAGTTCCATGCACAAATACATGATGTTTTCTTAACTGAATTCATTCATACTTAAGAACAAATGTGGCCGTGTCTCTTGGCATTTGCACGGACACATGAGGATCTGGCAGTCTTAGAAAATCAAAACACAAGTCTTTAAAATGATTATAACTACTACTACAACTACTAATTTATTATTATTATCATTATTGAATATTATTATTTCCTTCACAGTTTTCCAGTTTTTTTAATGAAAAAAAAATTAACTGTAAATTTGAGGGGAAAAAAGGGGAAAGGTGTGGTTTTAACCTTTTAATTTAAACCCAATGCAGTATTCCTTATCTCCATCCATCCATTCGCTTCCGCTTCTCCTTTTCAGGGTCGCAGGGGGCGCTGGAGCCTATCCCAGCAGTCATAGGGCGAGAGGCGGGGTACACCCTGGACAGGTCGCCAGTCTGTCGCAGGGCCAACACACAGGAACAGACAACCATTCGTGCTCACATTCACTCGCACATTCACACCTAGTGGCAATTTGGATTTTCCAATTAACCTATCCTCACAAGCTGCATGTCTTTGGATGGTGGGAGGAAGCCGGAGTACCCGGAGAGAACCCACACAAACACGGGGAGAACATGCAAACTCCACACAGAAAGACCCTGGCCTGATGTTGGAATTGAACTCAGGACCTTCTTGCTGTGCGGCAACAGTGCTAACCACCGTGCTTTTATCTTTCATTCAAAGTTCCTTCTGTTATTGCTCGATGTCGTCGATTACGGTTTATTTTCTTGGCACTAGCCCATGTCTGCTGGAAAAATCTGGAATTTTTATAAATGTCCTTTTTCATTGCAGTGAATTTCTCATCTCAAACTAGCTGATCATATGCTCATTTTCCTCCACCAGTTTTCTTCTTTTTCTTGTAGTCTGTTAATCTTTACTCATATCAACTTTGATTCCAAACTTATTTTTGCTTACCTTTTAAAAATAAAAAAGGTCAACACATTTCTAGCTTTGGAAGTCAGACACTATCATTTAAGTTTTTAGACTCTGACTTACTCCGTCTTTTTGCCTTAAACTTGCAGGCTTTGAGCTTACAACTTCATTGTGACTTTATAAAACAGTATAAAATAGTATGCATATTGCAGGCAGCAAGCATGAGCCTGCTGATTTACAATGGTCTGTTTTACTAACATACACATGGTGCTAAGAACAAAATCAGCCAACGCCATTAGCCATATCATAAACCTGACAGTGAAGTTGCATGCAAACTCGTTCGAGTAAGAAAGTTTCCACATAGATATTAGTAAATGAAGACCAATGTCCTTCAGACAGAGAATAAAGTGGAGATGTTTGGCCATAATTCACAGGACCACACCTGGAAAAAAATCAAAGAGCATATAAGCACAAACTCTTACCAACTATCAAGCACAGTGGTGAAGGGGTAATGACTTGGGCTTGTTTTCCAGCTTGCAGTCATTTAGTTGACCAATAACTCCAAAGCATCCAAGAGTCAAATGTGAGGCCATCCATCCAACACTGGTTAATTCAACAGCACAGCAACAAATCTCCAACAGAATTGCTGAAAAAAGTCCATACCAAGTAAAAATGCTATAGTGTGATTTTAAGAGAGTCGCACATACAAATGCTTACAAAACCTCAATAAACTGAAGCAATGTTGTAAAGAAGAGTGGGCCAAAGGTGCGCCACAATGATGTGAGAAACTGCTAGTCATATAGAAAACAATTACTTAGAATTTATTGATGGTAAAGGTGGTTCTACAAGCCACTGAATCATGAGGTAGACTTAGTTTTTCAATGGACTGTGAGCAGTCCATTGCTCTCTTGCTCTTTCTCTTTGGATTATTTATCACCCACTGGACTTGCTTTGTTTAATAAAGCACGCTTTTAGCTTTGCAATCACTTTCTCCCAATGCACTCCTCTAGTTTCATGCTCTCATTGGCAGTAGTTCCCTTTCCTCCACCATATTTAATGTTTATTAAGCACTATTTCAGAAATCATTTACAAAGATATTTTCTTTTAAAGAAATGACATATGATTGTCTGATTTTTTGTATCTGTATGTAAAGGAATTAGTTCATCATTTTCCTGTCTGCTCTTCAGAGACATAATGGACTAAAATGGCTTTTGTAGACACAATGGTTCCATTTAAGAAACATTCCCAAAGCATTTAGAAAATGCTTTCAAAGCACCTGCAGCTGCATTGAAATAGCATTTGCCAACTATATCATAAAAGTATGAGGACATTGCATTGTGACCCATTTGAATTGCTCAGCAGGGAAGAAAGATCTGAATTTAAAAGGCATTTTCTAAATTGACACATTCAGCACACCACCTTGTTTAGATGACCACTTTATAGGAACACACAAATACATTCTGTCCTATGCGAACACACAAACAAAGAAACGCATTTGTGCCATCTGAAATTCAGTATGATACAATAAACATTACTTAAATTGTTAGCTATATTCATAGTGCATGACATAACTACAGCATATTGCAAACCAACAGTGTTTGCATGGGGAAAAAAAGAAGAAGAAAAAACATCTGCTCAGCCTGATACAAAACTAAAATTAAGTGCATGTAAAAATTGCTGAATGGGAAATTCTTGACAGTGAAAGTGTCGGCAGAGGAACCCAGCCACAGGGGACTAAAGGACAGCAGCTTATTTCTAGTGCAAGCCCAGATAAATGGGGAGGGTTGTGTCGGGAAGTGCATCCACAGTGTAAAATCAAACATTCAAGAATTAGATTTTGATTCTGAATCAGTTATCAAAGACCGCCTCCAGTGCTGTTGGCCAAAGGGGTGTCATTGGAAACTGTTCTAGTGTTGGACAAGAATGTGAAAGATTAGGATAATTATGGGTAGTGATGGAAATGTGCTAACAAATGAATAGAGTGTGTTGAGAAGATGGAGGGAGAAATTTGAGGAGCTAATAAATGTAGAAAATGGAAGACATTAAAAAAGAGTGGCTGTGGACAATTAGAGCTCTGCCCATATAACTACAGAGGGATAACATTGATGAAGCCATGCTGCTGTAATAGAGCCAGTAAGTGGTTTAGCATTGCAGAAATATGCAAGTCTACCTTAAAAAAGATGGATGACCCATCTTTACTTTTGAGATACTAATGTTATACCCAGTTAGATGCAAAATATTCCTCTAAAACAATGCTTTTTTTAAGACTCCCCCACAATGTGCCTCACATCGGATTGGTCCACTCTGATAATAAGTTAAAAAATGCCTGGGTGGATGGAGATTTCCACCCTACCCATGACTACTTCTTGGTCCCTCCCATGCCCCCATTATTTCTACTAATTGTTGTTAGGATTACATGGATAATTAATCGCGGGTAATGCTGTCCTCGTTGTTGTTTATTTTACTGAGATATGATGGCTGTTTGGAGTGAGACAACAGCCAACATGCGAAACCAAGTGTCTTCATATAACAGTGTCACATTGATTTCACATCTTATGCACAGTTAATGAGTGTATGGACAATAGCTTGAAGGGCAACACTGATTAGTATGCAAGACTTGCCCACATACTGGTCGAAAAAAATAACACAATGGGTGATAATGTGAAAAGAAAAGTGACATTAAACTGTCATTGTTATAAATTGAACAAATTAGGTAATCTAACATTCTGGGAGTTACAAAGGGACAAATGATAATAGAAAGCCAGTAATCCATTTTTGAAATGGAGTAATCCGGGACACACCAAGATTATATTTTCCCAAACTATAATGGGGCCATGCATCACTGATTCTACTTATTTTTATAGAAACACAGACAAACGGAAAAACAAGCCCTAAAAATACATTTAAAGATGGAAACACAGTAGTGGCAGTGCAGCCATGTGTAGTTTCTAAGATAAATTTCAACCCAGGAATTCCCAGGATACTTTAGTCCTGGGAATTACTCATGACTCACATGTACAAAAAACTGCAAAATGGAAATACAAACACACACACACACACACACACACAACAAATCTCATTCCATCTGCAGCTGAAACTTGTGTGAGCAGTAACAGAAAATGTTCATAATGCATGCACAGAATCCCTCCAATTTGCATAGCACACAGGCATCAGCTACGGATACAAACACTAAAATAATCAGCACACGCTCACATTATCAGCTAGTGCTTTCATTAATAATTCCGCGTCTTCACGTTTCCACATCTTTCAATCACGTCTCTGTCAGTCTACTCAGGGGAATAAGCTGTCTTCTGCTGGCATATAGAAAATAACCCATCAAACTCAGTGTCAGTTTATACCTTTTCAAACCTGTGAAAAGGTAACCAGTGGGCTGAAATGCAAATCATTTTCAACACCTACAATGTAAATTTTTCATGTGTCAATGTCCACTAAGGTCAGGTGGAGTGCGTGAATGCAGCATAATTAATTATCTGACTATATACTGAGAGAATCCCAACATCTGTCCATCTATCCATCTATTTTCTGCTTCTTATCTCGGTCCAGAAAGTGGGGCACTGCAATCTAAGCACTGATGCCTCAACTTCACTCTACCTTTACCTCTACCCACCTTATTCAACTCTTCCAAGAGGACATGAGGTGACTCAACTCGGAGATTTAGTCTCTCTACAATGTCCCGGGTATGCCCCAGGGTAGGTTGTCATGCCTTAACTATCTCATCTAGCAGGTGACAAGGGGGTAGTCAGTCAGATATCTGAACCACCTCACCCCTCTCTTTTTTTGATATGAAGGAGTAATAGAGCTACACTGAATTTCTATGGATGGGCCCAGGCACCCTTTGGAAAAAACTTATTTCAGCATAACCTGCCCACAAGAGACTGTGTTCACATCACTGCAGACAGTGTCATTTTTAGTTCCACTCTTCCCCCACTTCACACACACACACACACACACACACACACACACACACACACACACACACACACACACACACACACACACAAAGTTGAAGATACAATATACTCATCCCTTACTCAAAGTGGAGAATCCACCCTTTTCCATGAGAACCTTGGCCATGAGCATATAAAAGCTTCTGAAGTGATCCCTCGTTTAACTGACTATGAAAAGATTTAGCGAGTTTTGGTGATATCAAAAGGATGCAGCAGTTACGTCCTCCAAATTTGAGTAAAAGAGGACTAAATTTGACAGTGTTTTCACAATCTGGGAAATTAATATGACAAAACATTAATCTGCTTTGAGTCTTGAAAGCAAGGCCTCAAGCAAGGCAGTTCCTAGCTACAGAATGAGTTTTGATTCTCTAAAATATAGAGCTAAATGAATGGAACAGAACAACCATTTGTGGAGTTAGGGATTTTTCTGAAAAAGGAACTGTAGCCTATATAGTCAAGAGCAGTTATTCAGCAATTGCTTTACAAAGTCTTTAATGATTCATTCTTCTGAGGTAACCGTGTCCACCCTATTTTTCACTGGGACTGTTCATGGAGCTGTGTTGAGAAAAAACACCAGTAAGTGCAAGAAATTTCAGCTACCATGGCCAAAATCCTTCATCTAAAGCTAAAATGGCATGGTTAGGAAAAGCACAGCTGAGAATGATAACAGTAATAAAATACTCCCAAGTCCAATACTTTATTTGATCAGCTATCCAGGATAAGTTCTGCATCTTTAGAAGCCACCTCACCTCTTAAACATCAGCTACTCCTTATATTTCAGTCCAAATGACAGCCCTAATACCAGCTTGTCCTGGTTGTGAGTATTTGAGTCTTTTATTACTGTTAGCATAAACCTCACTGGATGCCTTTTGGGCAGCCTGTTTTTCTTGATATCATTTTATCACACCTTGAAAGCTCTATAACAAACACACACACTGTTCAACTTAGCCACAAGGTTTAGCTGTCACCCTGTGATGCTAGTGGAGAGGTGTGTTCAAACAGATGTTCTAGATATTGTTACAGGAAGTGAAAAAGGCAGCAGGGATTTACTTATCTTGCCGTGTGCAAAGGAACAGACAAATGTATGGGGGGGGGGGGGGGGGGGGGCTCATCGAAAACATGTTCTTACTGCAGTATTGCAGAAGTATATGTCCTTCCCAAACACAAGCTAAGCTAGAATGGTGGCAAGATTAGATGGGAGACTAAGTGTTCAGAAATCAAATTCAAAGAACAGTCAAAGATTGGGGTGGGGAGGGGGGGGGGGGCAAGATTGTATTTTGATTAAAGAGTTGTGATTGCACAACAGTCAGTTGAGATAAAAAAATATGAAAGAGTGCAGACTTTTGCACTTGGTGTGTGCCTAATTCATACAGTTACACTACTCAAGTTCAAATCTCTGTTAAAGTACGGTTGCAGGAATCTTTTAAGACTCTGATAGACTTCATCTCGCCTTTTCATTTCCAAAACAATCTAAAATTACATTTTGCTTGCCAACACATCAGTATATTTCCAGAAGGAGAACACTTAGCATCAAGCAAAGCCACTTTGCTCATGGCTAACCTTAAGGGAACAAAAACACTGAGAAAAGTTTGCCATAATAAGCACAAAGGAGGCTGAGAAAAGAACAGCCCTAGGAAACAGATTGCGTAATATCACCTTGATGTAAAACCTGAACAGAGATGATACAAAACGGCAGTAATGTAGCTTTCAGCTCTTCTTTTTGTGTTGGGGTCCACATTACCCCTAACTGTAATACCCAACTCAGAATTACTTTGTTACCATTGTGGAGTTGCTATGGCAACTCTTTTAGAAAGTCATTCAGAGTGTGGTTTTAGCAACAGGTTGTGTTTGCATAAAGAACGTGACGGCGAGTTTGTATTTTATTTATTTTTGACAAAAGTGATGTTGCCTTTTTTGAGTTATTAGCTGCTATTTTAATGTCTAGACAGTTTTAATCAGTGCATACTGCTACTGCTGAATAATAATCTAATCATATTTTATGGAAGACAAATTTGTGGGTGTCAAGACAACTGATTGGTGTAGTGTGGATTGTCATAATATTTCATGGAGCAAAAAGCAGCTCTTTGCACTGTTACAAATATATTGCTAAGACAGGCTAATGTTATTTAATAACAGGATCTGTCTTTAAACTGATCACAGTGGCAAATAACACTTTTCCAAGTTGTCATATTGCATTTTTCTCGCTTTGTACGGCACTGAATAAGTGCATGTGACATTTAAAACATTTACACTTTGTAAAGTTTAGGGAAGAATATAGCAGAATCTGTCTGAAGCACTGAGGGAGCTTTAGCACAACCGAATATGTGTTACTGTTGAAAAATGTAAAAAATATCTAGTTTTCTGAACCATTATCCCATCATCAAGTGATCTAACAACTAATACTGAGCTAATACGTACTCAGTTTTGTGCTAGCTTTGATCTACAGGGTGGGCCATTTATATGGATACACCGTAATAAAATGGGAATGGTTGGTGATATTAAAGTCCTGTTTGTGGCACATTTGTACATGTGGGGGGCAAACTCCTCAAGATGGGTGGTGACCACATCGGCCATCTTGGATACAAATTTTGTTTTTTCAATAGGAAGAGGGCCATGTGACACATCAAACTTATTGGTAATGTCACAAGAAAAACAATGGTGTGCTTGGTTTCAACGTAACTTTATTCTTTCATGAGTTATTTACAAGTTTCTGACCACTTATAAAATGTGTTCAGTGTGCTGCCCATTGTGTTGGATTGTCAATGCAACCCTCTTCTCCCACTCTTCACACACTGATAGCAACACTGCAGGAGAAATGCCAGCACAGGCATCCAGTATCTGTAGTTTCAGGTGCTGCACATCTCGTATCTTCACACCATAGACAATTGCCTTCAGATGACCCCAAAGATAAAAGTCTAAGGGGGTCAGATCGGGAGACCTTGGGGGCCATTCAACTGGCCCACGATGACCAATCCACTTCCCAAGAAACTGTTCATCTAGGAATGCTCGGACCTGGCACCCATAATGTGGTGGTGCACCATCTTGCTGGAAAAACTCAGGGAACGTGCCAGCTTCAGTGCACAAAGAGGGAAACACATCATCATGTAGCAATTTCAAATATCCAGTGGCCTTGAGGTTTCCATTGATGAAGAATGGACCCACTATCGTTGTACTCCATATACCACACCAAACCATCACTTTTGTTGTTCCAACAGTCTTGGGGTGATCCATCCAATGTGGGTTAGTGTCAGACCAATAGCGGTGGTTTTGTTTGTTAACTTCACCATTCACATAAACGTTTGCCTCATCACTGAACGAAATCGTCTGCGTGAACTGAGGGTCCTGTTCCAATTTTTGTTTTGCCCATTCTGCAAATTCTGTGCGCCGATCTGGGTCATCCTCGTTGAGATGCTGCAGTAGCTGGAGTTTGTAAGGGTGCCATTTGTGAGTAGCTAATATCCACCGAAGGGATGTTCGACTAATGCCACTCTCCAGTGACATGCGGCGAATGCTACGCTGTGGGCACTTGCTGAATGAAGCTAGGACAGCCACTGATGTTTCTTCATTAGTGACAGTTTTCTTGTGTCCACATTTTGGCAAATCCAACACTGAACAAGTTTCACGAAACTTAGCAAGCGGTTTGGTCTCGTAGGGTGTCTTGCATTGAAATCTGCTGCAATGACCCGGTTACAGCGTTCACGAGATATCAACACAATTTCGATCAACTCCTCACGTGTTAACCTCTTCGACATGTCAATGGCTGTGAACAAAGAGAAACTTGTAAATAACTCATGAAAGAATAAAGTTACATTGAAACCAAGCACACCATTGTTTTTCTTGTGACATTACCAATAAGCTTTATGTGTCACATGGCCCTCTTCCTATTGAAAAAACAAAAGTTGTATCCAAGATGGCCGACTTCTAAATGGCCACCATGGTCACCACCCATCTTGAGGAGTTTATCCCCCTCACATATACTAATGTGCCACAAACAGGACTTTAATATCACCAACCATTCCCATGTTATTACGGTGTATCCATATAAATGGCCCACCCTGTACTATAAATACAAAAGCAGAGAGACACTTTTCTGTAATTCCTGCACATCATGGCTTGACATGCCTTCATATTTGGATTCGCTAACTCATTTTACATGCTTTTGTGGAATAGTCAAAGTTGATAAATAGAGACAGTCAGGGAAATATGAAAAAGAAAACTTGTCAGGGAAATATGAAAAAGAAAACTTGCCTCCTTTTTTATCCATTCGCATACAGTGGATTGACAAACTTGCAGCAACCCAAAGCTCTACTGGATTGAGATCTGGTTACTGATATTTGAATGCAATGAACTCACTGTCATGTTTGAGAAACCAGTTTGAGATGATTTGAGCCGTCAGAAGATAGGTACACCGTGGTCATAAAGAGATGGTGTGAACCAATATTCATTGCCAACTGAGCATCGTTTAAATGTCACAGCCTACATAAGTGGTCCAAAATGTGCCAAGAAAATCTCCCGTGTCATTACACTACTACCCGACAGTCAGAACCTCCCATATACAGGATGAATCCATTTTTCCTGTTGTTCATGCCATATTCTGACCCTACCGTCTAAATGTCACTGCAGAAATCGAGACGCATCAGACAAGGCAATATCTTCTACTGCCCAATTTTAGTTATCCAGTACAAATTTTATCCTCAATTTTCTCTTTTAACCTTACAGCCACCTGGTGTGGTCTGTTTCTGCTGTATCCCTTGTTTTTCAAGATTTGATATGTTCTGCATTCAGAGATACTTTTCTGCATACCGTGGATGTAACTAGTGGTTATTTCAGTTGCTGTTTTCCTATCATTTTGGAATTTTCTTGGCAATCTCTTCCGGCTTAACACATTAACAAGGCATTTTAACCCAATGAAATCTAGCTTACTGGAAATATTCTCTTTTTTGGACCATTTGCTGGAAACATAAACGATGAAAATCCAGGTAAAACAGCAGATTCTGAAACACTCAGATCAGCCAATCTGGCACCAGCAACTGCACTGCATTCAAAGTCCCTTGCGTTGACTTTCTTCCACATTCTGATACCTGGTTTGAAGCTAAGCAGGTCCTTTTGATCATGTCTACATGCCTAAATGCATTGAGTTGGTGCCATGGGAACTGGCTGATTAGATAACTGCATTAAAAATTAAATGAACATGTGTACTTACCACTGAGTGTATTTTCTGCCTCGATTATGTTTGCTTGTGAGGTATCACAAATACTTTTTTAAATCAACACCAGTTCACTTTTATGCTATTTATGCAGATTTCAACATATTCTTTGTATATTTAAAGTTGTAATCTTGTGCTACCCAAGTACTAGTGATGAACCTTGCAAGTGATATCCAACAAATCACCATCCTAACCTACCTAACAGCCTGACTATACTTTGTCAGGCTTCACAATCAGACTGGCTTTAACTGAAAAGAGAATAGATCTTATATTTTCTGTCATTTTGATTATTCTGAAGATGGGATTTTAGATAAAGTGTTATAAACACCTCTCATTATATCAGCAGTTGTTCTCGAAGTAGTTGAAGTGTTTGTTTTCTTAGTCATTAACCTTTAAACAAGGGAAATGCTGAGATGTAGCAACATTTTAACATTTTTAAAGCCCAGAATAAATAGAAATGGTTTCCAACACCTCCATTCATGCTAATGTGATCAGTGTAAAAGGCACGTGTGAATAATGTATCCTATTAAGCACTGTGAGATTAGTTCCTCCAGCCCAGCTATAACCACTGTTACCTGCAATCTGCTGCCATGCAAAGATGACATAGTTTCTGTTGCTGTCAGCATGACGCCAAGGACATGAAGCAAGAGGGGGACACTATTTCCAGACAGCTATTGTTCTCACTCACACAGAGAGGCCAACACAGGTAGAGAACACTGAGGCCTGAATGTGCTAACTGCTAAAGCCTTGGAGGGCACTCTGAGTGGGAAGGTTTGTGCGTGCCAAGAGCCACTCGCTTTGTCTCCTTTGCTTGAGTGAGGAGCAAGCCTTAAACACAACACAATCACACCTGTGAGCTTTTCAAATCTCTGGAAGCTTATAGCCTTTCGCGAAATCAGAGCGGAAACAACCAGGATTTCTTCTAGTAAAAGCAAGGCATCTCTGTCGACAGCTGATAGGCAATGTCTTGGAATGGATAATTTGAGTTTTTTTTTTTTTTGCTGGAAATGAATAGTCTTTTATAAAGGACAATTTCACATTAGTGAACCTTCACTGTTAGACTTAGCTAAAATAACAACATAGTAATGATAAATACAGTTAATTCCAGTTCTGTGGAATGAAACAAGAATGTGGAATGACATTAGAATATTTGGAACGAAACTTGAATATATTGAATGGAAACTGATGTGACAGAGACTCTGTGTTATAGATGATTGTATGTGATATTATAGCATATGATCCCTACAAAGGGCACAAGTGTGACAGCACAGAATGTAATGGCAGCAATCCTAAGTAATGGAGAGATCATTATCACCCAGCCATCACCCTGCAAACTAATGTTAGTAATAAGATAAACTATAGTAGTACTAATGAAGTAGACTGATGCAGTGAATCATTAGCTGACCTTTAGAGAGACTAAAAGCCATGAGAATACTGGCTGAAGAGGGAAATAATCCCATTTTAGAGACTTATGAAGCCTGTTTTATTTGTGGCACAGCTCAGACCTAAATATTTTGGTCAGAGTTGGCCATTGCACAGACTGAGCACCTAGCGTTTTTCTGTATGTTCCTAGAGCACTATAGTAGTACAGAACTACTGGAAAAATTGCCTTTGTTTCAGCATCCAGTTTAGATCTTTGTGATTTTTTAATCTATTTTACTCAAGGGTTCATTTAATTTTCATTTATTTTTTAACTTTCATTTGCTGGTTAGCTGCATTTTGTATTTTGGTTAATGTTAATTTTGATAATTTGGTTAATGTATTAAAAAATTACATGATCATGCTCTTTTTGTCACTTAAACCTATTTGATGAGCTAAACATTTCTAAAACACTATATAATGATGAGTTGTGTTATTTCTATATATAGACATATACAGTGGGGCAAAAAAGTATTTAGTCAGCCACCGATTGTGCAAGTTCCCCAACTTAAAATGATGACAGAGGTCAGTAATTTGCACCAGAGGTACACTTCAACTGTGAGAGACAGAATGTGAAAAAAAAATCCATGAATTCACATGGTAGGATTTGTAAAGAATTTATTCGTAAATCAGGGTGGAAAATAAGTATTTGGTCAATAACAAAAATACAACTCAATACTTTGTAACATAACCTTTGTTGGCAATAACAGAGGTCAAACGTTTACTATAGGTCTTTACCAGGTTTGCACACACAGTAGCTGGTATTTTGGCCCATTCCTCCATGCAGATCTTCTCAAGAGCAGTGATGTTTTGGGGCTGTCGCCGAGCAACACGGACTTTCAACTCCCGCCACAGATTCTTCTATGGGGTTGAGGTCTGGAGACTGGCTAGGCCACTCCAGGACTTTCAAATGCTTCTTACGGAGCCACTCCTTTGTTGCCCGGGCGGTGTGTTTTGGATCATTGTCATGTTGGAAGACCCAGCCTCGTTTCATCTTCAAAGTTCTCACTGATGGAAGGAGGTTTTGGCTCAAAATCTCACGATACTTGGCCCCATTCATTCTGTCCTTAACACGGATCAGTCGTCCTGTCCCCTTGGCAGAAAAACAGCCCCATAGCATGATGTTTCCACCCCCATGCTTCACAGTAGGTATGGTGTTCTTGGGATGCAACTCAGTATTCTTCTTCCTCCAAACACGACGAGTTGAGTTTATACCAAAAAGTTCTACTTTGGTTTCATCTGACCACATGACATTCTCCCAATCCTCTGCTGTATCATCCATGTGCTCTCTGGCAAACTTCAGACGGGCCTGGACATGCACTGGCTTCAGCAGCGGAACACGTCTGGCACTGCGGGATTTGATTCCCTGCCGTTGTAGTGTGTTACTGATGGTGACCTTTGTTACTTTGGTCCCAGCTCTCTGCAGGTCATTCACCAGGTCCCCCCGTGTGGTTCTGGGATCTTTTGCTCACCGTTCTCATGATCATTTTGACCCCACGGGATGAGATCTTGCGTGGAGCCCCAGATCGAGGGAGATTATCAGTGGTCTTGTATGTCTTCCATTTCTGATGATTGCTCCCACAGTTGATTTTTTCACACCAAGCTGCTTGCCTATTGTAGATTCACTCTTCCCAGTCTGGTGCAGGTCTACAATTCTTTTCCTGGTGTCCTTCGAAAGCTCTTTGGTCTTGGCCATGGCGGAGTTTGGAGTCTGACTGGTTGAGGCTGTGGACAGGTGTCTTTTATACAGATGATGAGGTCAAACAGGTGCCATTCATACAGGTAACGAGTGGGGGACAGAAAAGCTTCTTACAGAAGACGTTACAGGTCTGTGAGAGCAGGGATTTTCCTTGTTTGAGGTGACCAAATACTTATTTTCCACCCTGATTTACGAATAAATTCTTTACAAATCCTACCATGTGAATTCATGGATTTTTTTTTCACATTCTGTCTCTCACAGTTGAAGTGTACCTCTGGTGCAAATTACTGACCTCTGTCATCATTTTAAGTGGGGGTACTTGCACAATCGGTGGCTGACTAAATACTTTTTTGCCCCACTGTAGCTACTCTATAGCTGCATGCTGTGTTACTATAGTCACATCAGTCAAATGTGAGGCCATCATTTTGGAAACTAAAGCCTGTCCAAATTTGAGTCATTGCAACTGTACAGTCACCCAGGGGACACTAGCAAATCCACAACAGAATGGCTAAAAAAGAAAACACTGCTGTTTGCAATATATAAATTACTTTACACACTATAATGTCCAAAATTTACCAAGGCATTTTACAGGAACTCTTAATTAATAAAGCAGAGGTTTCATGAAGCATTCTATTATAAACTTACAGTGGTATTGTCTTCAGTGTGGTAGCACAAATTTCTTAAGTCTTTCGGTTGGATCGAAGATCATAATAAAATTGTTTTTGGGATTGTTCAAATAACCATTGGCTAATTAAACAGCATCCTCTCATCACCTATTAAATCTTCTCTCAACATGATTCTTGAGACAACGTAAAAATAACTGCAAAGGTGCAAGAAAGAAAAAGCCACCATAAATCTAATCAATATAAGTCTGTTAACATGGTTTCGGTCAACTTGTCCACTTAACCGAAATCCTACAACAGCATTTATAACATACAGATCCACCTTAGTATAGGGGAAAATCAATCAAAGTTTTACTTTAATCGGTCACCCTTCTATGCATTGCTAAAGAAAAACAAATCCCAAAGTAATAAATCTAGTGACAGATTAAATAATAAAAAAAATAACTAAAATATGACTATGCATCATTCTGCTACCATACAAAACAGCAGCTACAATTGTTTTTGTGCCAGCTGAGGTTTTCTTAGGTGATGCAGATTTTATTTTGATATCAGCAGAGCTAACCTTTGGAAGCTATACTCATAAAGGATTGTGGGAAATGAATGAAAAAAAAGGGGTCCATGACAAGGGGAATGTCCTTTCTTCCACTATTATGACAACATAAGTCATTATATTAGGATGATAGCTCGGTGATGAATATAAGAATCAAATGTCAAACAGTGTCCAAGAATAACCCTACAGTTGCAAATTATCGTTCTGGGGGTTACTCCACAGATTGCTGAGGACCTTTGAATGTGCTGTCAAAAACAATTAATCACTTGACAGTTTAGCAGCACCAAATGGCACTATGAGGAAGATGTAATTATAAATGTAATGTGCACAGTGATTAGGTATCCAAGGTTTAAAATGATGCTAAGTTAGAAATAAAATGAACACCACCCACAAGCCAAATGCTAATAGATTTTGGCCGTGTTGAGTGAATCTCTTAATGAACTGAATGCATAAATGTGTCTGTCCAGAGTGTTTTTAGGAGGCATCTGAAAAAAATGGGTCCACTGTTTTATAGCTCTGTTCTCTGGCAGAGCCGACCAAATTTCTGACACATAGAGCAAAAGGACACAATCTAACACTGGTTGTAGGCCATGTGCAATTAAATTCTTCCCTGACTGGTATAAAATTTAATGGATAGGCACGATCACGTAAGCTCTTATGCCATCATGCTGCTGGTCATTATGCCTTGAAGTAATTAAGTCATCATAAAATCATTAATCATTATCTCAGCGAGAGGGGAAAAGTGGTTGCCAATTTATGCTACATCTAAGGGATTTGTGACATTAATGCAGTTCAGTTAACAGAGCTTAAGTCAAGAAAATAACTCAAGTATTTTTCAGTTGGTGTCTCTGATTACTTAGACTATTTTGCACATGAGCAATCTTTAATCTCTTAACAACATTCACCAGGTCACCAGTGAATTGGTGGGTCAGGGTTAGGTTTGGGCCACATGCTAAAAAGCGAAGATACTACTGTTCAGACTCTTCCGATTATCTTAGAATTACAGTTGTTCGCTTATAAGATCACCACATCTATGAGTGAGGTTTAGGGTTGTGTTTCAGCCATGTGTTAAATCACCTACTATTCAGAAACTACAAGATGTTACTTTCACATGAAGTCCCTTCTGTGAAAAGCTTTTCCATTGTGGAGTTCAAACAGGTGAAAATTCAATAAGGGCCAAACACTATCCCTAACTCCAGTGGGGGTTATGTGACTAAAATAAACATTTGTTGTTCTCAGTGGCATGCAAGTTTTCGGAACAATGTTGCCTATGTGTATTTCATACACTGCCATATAAGGATACATTGGATTCATAACCACTGTCTTTTTTTAATTCTGTATATGGAATGTTGTACTTGAGACCTATTAAACTCTGTTCCACTCGGATGCTAAACCAAATTAGCTGAGGTCTTGATCTTCACTCAGAGTAACGTGTTACCATTTACTTGCTCGATTAGTATTCTGTTAGAATGTAGATGGTATAATCAGAAATGCGCAGGAGCATTAAGGGAGAGAATGAGTGAGAGATTCCATGAATGAGCAAACTCTCACCGTGTATGAAGAGAAAACTTGGAGGGAGGGTTATATAGGAGAGGGATAAATCTCAGCAGAAACCCCTCTCCAATAAAGCTCCATTTTTTCCTCTGTTCTTTATAAATAGAACAATTCAATGAAATCCCACTGAGACATTGGATAAATCAATTTTCTACCATTGTATCCAACGCATCTTCAGTCTTTTCTGCCACAAACTTTTATTGCTCTGGCAGTTTTTTAAAATCTCTCTATGAAGATGAATTAACCTCATTATTAAAAGATTGTGAGAACATTTTTATAGTCTATTAATGAACTTTTTTGGGGGGGAAATAGAGTGGCAGAAAGAGTTGAAGCATGGTATCAGGAAAGGACACAAAGTGCCCTTTCTGCACCTTCCTTTTCTTGTAGAGGTTGAAAAAACTTCCAAGAAACTCACAGAATGTGAGACATCAAAGTAAATGTATAGGAATAAAATTATTCTGAGAAACTGAAAAAAGCACAATCAGACTTTCCATGCCGTCTGATGTGATTTGCTTCTTATCATCAGAAAGCAAGACGGCAATTTTGTTTCCCAGGCTGTCGACTGTCTTAGAATTGCTGTGAATGGGTGAGTGGACCTGCCAAAGAGTCTTTGGTAGCTTGTCAGTTACAGTGACTGGGGCTGCCCAAAAAGCACATAGCCTGCCCAGCGCTTTTGATTAGACTACCACAACCGGCCAGCAATTCACATTCTCAACAAAAGAGAACTATGCAGGTTTTAATCTAATAGTGAGCTGGGGAAAAACTTTAAAGAAATAAAAAAATGTCTTAAAAAGAATCCCAACTGCTTTGGCTAGACGTCTTAAGCCCTTCGGAAATTAATTTATAATTAAAAGCCTGACTTGCCAAAAGTTGATAATAGCAACTAGCAGGAGCTTCCATTTAAGTGAGAGAGAAGTCCTTTTGAAGTTTCCATGGCAGACAGTTGAGTCGGGCTCTGGAAGCCGATCTTTGGACTGCAGGTTCAGGTTTCATCAACACAGTAAAGCTGTTCCTATTTTAAGACAGCAGGTTATGGAAGTTTTATCAAAGAGTTGAGTCAAAGTCGATGAAACAAGAAAAGTCAATGAAATGAAACAGCAACACTGATCTTTATAGATTCATTTCTCTAACCTCTCCTCATTCCATATCTGCAATTGTAATATTATAGCTCTCTCTAGAGAGCTGTGAACAATCTTGTTTCATTTTAAGCAGCAAGTCTTTATCACCGGAACGAGCGTACACTCTTTCTACTGACCTTAAAGCTCATTTTCCAACCTCTGCTTGTTCACCTGTAAATTAATCCACAGATATCAAGGCCCAAACTTTAAAAATAACACTGATGTATTGAATGTTCATTTGCCTCCTTATATGGCACTCAGTTTCCCATACTCAAGAATCCATAAAATAAGATACGACCTATTGTTGTTGTCTTTGTCCTCATCCTTGGATCTTCTGTAAGACAAAGTGCTCTTCGTATGAGTGTCATCCATTTGCCCTCAGTCAAGGCCCCTTCTTATCTTTCCCAGCTCTTTCTCCTTCATATCCTTGGACACACTCTTTTGCTCTGTCTTCAGATCTGTTTCTGACCCTTAATCTCCTTGTTCTGCCCTAAGAGCTTGTCATCTCACTAAGCACTGGTAACTCTAGCATGGCTTACATGACCGAAAAGGGCAATATATGGCTCCGACTTGATGAAATTGTATTGATCCAGTTAGTAAATCTAGTCCACTGAAGAGTCTTGATGACAGTCTGGACGCTTGCATTCTTAAGTCCAGTGCAGATTTAATTGAAAAAAAGGGTAAGAGTGAAAGCTAGTAAATCATTTTCCTACTTGTGCAACCACAGCATAAAGACTAACAAAATAAAGTGAGTGCTCTTTGATACAAACTTTATGGCTTCTGCGCCGTCCTTTGCCAACGTTAAATTGATCTTAATTATCACTAATATGAGGTCTGCTCCCTCATCCTCTATTGCCCGGTGAGTCACTTGGCACGCATTATCGCCAGCAATACCTGCTGTGTGGGAATATTTTGAATGTTCCACACATTTTCAGATATCTTTCTGTACAGAGAAGAACGCTGCATTATCCACTTAGTAGTAAAACTCTAGAAAGCTGCTGCTGCCATCCCCCCCAAAAAATGTTTAAATGCAAAGAATATAAACTTTTAGAAGTGAGGAACGTAATTCATGCATGGCAAAATGTGATAGCCGCAACAAGTGCAATATCATGACAATCCAATGTTTTTTTTTTACTAGCTGTATCACTCCAGTGAATTACTGAGATTGCACAACATTACACTTTTTGACTGAGCACCTATGGGACTGTTTTTGTGTTAAACTGTGTATTTGCATATAGTGTATGTGCATATACAAAGCCATAGAAGTGCACATAAATATATGGTCACATAATGAGAGTAATAAATTAAAAAAATTAATTGACATTGGAGACTTGCACAAATCACAAACGAGTACTGTTTTTATTCCCTCCTTAATGTTACAGTTTACTTTCAATTTCAAAGTTGTGTCATTTGCAGAGGAAAGGCAAATGACAACATCCACGATGATGAAAGATCTTTCCAACATATAATTTTGCTTGACAGTCTTTCCCCTGGCTACAGGAACTTTTAAAGCATTAGTCACTTCAGAGTCGGCACTGTGGCAGAGACAGTGTGTGGGAGAGAAATGAAAGACAAAGATGGGCTGGGGGAGAGATGGCTGCATGGGCTTACATCTATGTTTCCATAACACACAGGCATGATACCACCAAAGGAACATATCCAAATGTACACAGCATTTATTAAAATCACCCACACACTGATAAAAATTTTAAAATCATTTGCTGGCAGCTTGTGTATAGACATTCATTTTATCTTATGTACTGGTAGTTTAATGCTGCCCTTTGTGAGCAAAGCTGGTTCTATTCAAATTCAGAAAATCACTCCTCGAGTCAGTGTCACTCAAATAAACTGCTCGGGTTTCTTTCATTTTGACCTTCTCTCCAGTAATCCCAGATTTATTGCAGTGTGCTGTGAAATTTATCACAACACTTCCCAATAAGAAGCTGGAGAGAGGTTGCCACTTTCATTCTCTCATTATTGTTCTGAGATTTGAATGATGTATTGTTTTTAGCATGCTAACAGCACTGGCTCTAGGGATGTCAGTGTCATTCCGACTGTCACTGGCCTGGTCTACACTTTGATTCTGACTGAAATATCTCGGCAAGTACTAGATGAATCACCAGCTGCCATTTTGTACACACTTCCATGCGTTCCCAGGAGAATAAACTGTGACTGCATTGATCCACTGGCTTTTTATCTAATGCCACCCACAGGTTGACATGTCTGGCTTTTAGTGACATATCTTGACAAGTACTGGATATATTGTCCCTGAGAGAATGAATCCTGATGACTTTGTTGATCTGCAGACATTTGATGGTGGTTTGCACCTGCTAAACATCAGCATCGTAACATTGCCATTGTGAACGCATAAGACATTATCATAGGCTTGTGAACATTGTCACGAGGAGTACTTTAGCACTGATATTTTGTGATATTGGGGCAAGAATCCTGCTTTAACCCACTATAGTATATTATCACCAATAATTACAAGTAGCTCTAACCCTATGTTAACAGAAATTATTTGGCACCAAACCTACTTGTGTAGCTTTACTTGTGTGAAGATTATGTCTAGTGTTTACACTGACATAGTAATAGCAGTGTAAACTGGGGACATTTAGAAGCTTCACAGTTAAAGCTTTACCTGCTGCTATGCTAGTTATTAAGAGGCAGGCGTTAGCATATTTGGACAAGAGGGTTGAGTGGAAGCTTGGCTAGCAAGAAAGACACAGAATACGGCAAGTAGTGCTAAGTAAAGGTCTAATAAAAAACTAGAAATGCATTTACCAGATCTGGAGCAGATATTTCTTGAATGATCTGTACCATGCAGCAAATAACGCAGCAAATCAGATCCCTAAATAACAACAGTTCCACACTTCCACTTCCACACTGGCTTAACTACTTACTACTTACTCTGCATGTTGAAAAATTAATCTTAAAATAATTAATCATAGGGGTATTTGGTTCGGCTTTTATTGCTACTAATGTGATTAAATATGATTCCAAGAGGTCCTGAGCAACTTGCACACATCTCAGAGACATCACTGAACTCTTCCAAAACAACAGTATTTGATGCCAAAGGAATGCAAATAGTTTTACGAGCATTATGCTAGCAATTAGCTTAAAGCAACATCAAGACATATTTTTACCAGTTTTGCTAGCTAAATCTGCTTTAACAAGCACTGGTCGTCTCGACAGCATTGTCATCTGATCCAGCTGTTCTAGAAGCAGAACAGAAATTACTTTAGTTTCGTAGCACATTAGCAACACAACAGCTACTCTATAATACATTAGGAGAGCTAGCATTAGATGCATGTTAAGGCCCGGTTTGTAGCTGTAATTCTCCCTCTGTGGCGCATCATAACATGCACAAAGTACACTATCAATCTTTCCTCCCTTTACAGAGCATGGCTCAATCACCCTCCTGACAAGTGCAGCCATCTCTCATTTGGACACCCATGTTATCCAACTGGCAGTGCTCACATTACAGGCGTGCCTACTCCTTTCTCTGACTGCTTGATGTGAATCCGCTGCCGCCACACAATAGCAACTTTCTGTGGGCTGCAGGACTTTTCTACAGGGAGATTTTTAGCTGAGGTCCCCTCTAATCGGGCTAATTCTGAATCACCCTGGCCATTCCAAGGGGTGCGTTCATCGTGCTGTATTAATCTTTGGGTGAACTGATGCTGAACTCTTTATCAGCTAGGGGAGGAGGGTGTATAATTGCCTTCGAGAGGAGCTGGGGAGAAAAGGAGAGGCGAGGCGATCCCACCTCCCTCTTTGAATGTCTCGCTTATGCTCAACAAATATCCTGCTGCTGTTTGCCAACATCTTCTTTTTTTGACAGTGTGAGAGAGAAAAATAATGTTCACTGGACAGCTACTTGTCATATGCAACATCTGACATCAGCTATCATCATCACGACCTTCATCGTGATCGCTAACATATCAAGTTTTAATGAGCAATATCTACCTCTTTGTTTGCCTGCTACCTGATAAGAAAACAGGATCAACTTGATGTTTTTGTGCGTTACATTTCCTGGTGAAAAGGCCCATGAAATTTACATCCTATAGGTAAGCATGTATACATGGTAACTCTCAAGCAAAACTGCTGAGCAAAATGCTTTCTGCTGATTTTGGTTACCCGTCTCCTAAAAGCCTCACTTCCACGTAGAGTGAAGGAGGGGAGCGAGGTGGAGGAGGTTCGCAGAGTTCTGTGGTAACCTAAATAATTACACGGCCTGTTCTCCCAGAGTGATTAATTATATCTGCAGAAAGGGATTTCTTATTTTAGAGCCCTCCACAGACAAGGGCTGGTGGGGAGAAAGACATGAAGAAGGGGAAAAAAAGAAGACAAAATACAAGGAGGCCCTTATCAAACCTTTCTTGACAGATTTAGGCTGTATGCAAGACTTGCAGAGTAATATCTTTTTTCCCTCCTTTCTGGTCAGCTTGCAAGAGCTGTACTGAGAACATGAAGGATTTAAAGTGAATCAGTGTTTCACAGTGAGCATAATTAACTGCATTTGAGGATCTTGACAGGATACTGGGAAAAATTTTATAGCATAAATGCCTATAGCATTTGAGAAGGATTAGAGCGTCTCATGCCCATTACTTCACATAATTTCCTCATTTTTCCTTATCTGTATGTACCAGAGTGGCCCTTCCCCAAAGTTTGTGAACATACATGTCTCAGTTGGCTGGGAGGGTTTTCCCCACTGGCTGACTCCCTGCAGCCTGCTTTGTCACATTGAAGACCAGTATTTAAATTTGTTATGATGCAGCTTAACATGGCATTGCGCTGCAGCTTTGGTTGGGAGGTCAAAGAAGGCTGAAAATCTCACAAGACCTTATCCTCATTGGCTCACTATGTTTTCCATATGGGAAACTCAGATTTGGATGCTATTGTGAATAGTGTAAAATCTGTGGACCACTTTAAAGAGAAAATGAGTGAAAGTAAAGGTAAACAACAGTCAACAGCTGAACACGATCATGATATGATATCTGACAAAGCCCATTCAGATGGACCAAAGAATGCCTTTATCAAAACCACGTCTCATTTCAAATGTGTTCATTTGAGACACCAGGTGACTTTTGGCTTATTAATGCTACAGTCACTATAGTGAAAACAGCGGTTGGAGATTGCAGCATGATCAAAATTGATGCACGTGTGTGCAATGAACTTGCAATCTCATTGAATTTGAAATGGTTGCTTTGAAGATGGGAACCAGGTCTGAAACCACTTATAAGACAAAGTCAGCCTGCTATCAGTTTGTGATTAACTTTGATAAATCAGTAAAAACTACTAATCTATTGCAAATCTGTTGCCATCAACATGCATATATATTCACAGTAAATACTTACATTCTGAGTTTAGCCATATCATTGTAGATTTGAAGTGGAAAATTCCAAATTCTTCCAGAAAGCAAGGTTACTCTCCTGCAACCTGAAAAAAATGCAATGCAATCGCTGGGCATCTACTGATTTTTTTTTTTTTTTAAATAATTGTAGGTAGGTTGTTGTTCCATTTCACTCTAGCATGACTGAGCCATAGCACAAACTAGTCAGCGATCTATGTCGATCATTTTTCCATAGTTGCTTACTGATTATTTCAACTATCACCCTGAAACTGTTAAATTGGCTGCTTTTACTATTTAACATGTTTTCACAAACACTTTAGTTTCATCTTTAGCTATTTTAGCTGTTAATTCGTGCTTTTAGCTAACATTTAAACTGCTAATCATACTGTGTCTAATAATTTCAATATGTCAAAATAATCTGTAATTTAAACTTTTACAAGTTAATTCAGACTTTTATTTTGCATTTCAGTTGCTAGTCATATTTTGAGTTAGTCATTTCCCTGTCATGTATATTTTTTAGCAAAGCCGTTTAGCATACTGGATAACAAATTCTGTTGTTAGCTATAATTCTGTTGTTATCTATCCATCGTCCATCCTTTTTGTTTTTAAAAAATTGATGACAATGTTACTATAATGTTACTATATACATATATATATGTGTGTGTGTGTGTCTTAACACTTTTAGTTAACTTTGAGCACTTCTGCTCAAACATATTAAGATCCTTGTTAGTTATGTACCTTTTCTTTCTTTCTTTCTAGCATTAATTACTTCAAAGAAAACATTAGTTGAGCTATGCTGTTCACCCCTGCTTGTGCTACTTGTAGCCCAGACTGGGAACTGCTGGTTTAAAAATTAGATCTTGGCATCTGACCAGGTGGGACAAAAATAAACTTTCTTTTTTCCCTCACAGAGGAGGTGAATCAAGTTTAAATGTACTTAAAAGTCAGACCAAACACACATAAAACAAATGAGATTAATATTGCTGAGTAAAAAAAGAATTCCCTGATGCCCCCTAGAGAATCTAAAGCTTTCCAAAAATGCACAAAACCAATAAGTGCTGAATTATTTAACATTGGTACCATACCTGAAAGGGGAGCAAGGAGCTAATTAAATATATGTGCATTACAAGACTTCCAGTCTTATATTTTGTACACCTCACATGTAATTTTGCGCTTTACTAAGGAGGGTGGAGTAGTAAAATCATACATTCCAATATATTAGGAACACATTTTATTCTCATTCATCACAGCAAAGACAAGGGAGGTTAGGCAAATGAGTGCAAATCACTGCTCAGTGGAACTGAACATACTGTAGATCTCCATATTCTGGCTGTGTGCTGATCTGCCTGGCAAAGGCCAGTTCAGCACCGTCCCTCCGCAGCTCTCCTAAATGGCACATAATCTCTGAAATTCTCTTAACCTTTTCATGGTTTCAAGGAGGACTGATGAAACGTTCAATCTGCCCATTATCTCATGAATCTGTCAGTGGTTCTCTTACTTACTCGACTCTTTGCAGGTTTTGTCTGGTAAGCCAAAATGGCTCATGGTTCAGAAACAACAGAACGCTTCTCCTCCTGCCCAATGGGCCATTCTGGCTCAGAGATGGCTTACTTGACTCTTTTCTTATTCATCTCTGCTAAGGAGGTGAAGGAGCTGCTCGTGCTGAGTATGCAGCAAAAATGAAAGGCCAAGTTTAAGTGATCAGAGTATTAGAAAATGTTCAGCTCTTTTATTATGAGTCAAGCATTATTGAGTTATATAACTTTTTCCAGAAGAGCCTCTGTTTTTGATATGGGGACACATCATCATCTTTTAGTCATTTGTACTTTATTGCTCACTATAAATCATTGTAGTTTTCCTCCTTGTAGAAATATTTTTTAATCACCAGAAACTTAATTAAAAAATAAAAACATATGCTAACTTGTCAGATTGTCATCTTTGTCCTCAAAGGCTAAATTACGGTACTTCTTAGCAGTTGTTCAGCTGCGCCATAATTCAGACTCAAAGGAAGACGTTCATCCTCTGTTGCTTTTCTGAGGTGCACAAAGTACATCTGCTGAATCCTGACACCTCAGAGGTGGAAATGACATTTACATCAAATCTACTACTTACTGTGGGGCTTGGAGATTATTCATGTATGTCAGTGAAGTAGAAAAAAAGAATAACATTTCTTCTCACCTCATTTACCTTCGCGTTATAACTGTTACATGAGGGTGAGCAGGTGGTTATATGAGAGCAGTAGTGTGACATAATGCAGCTATGCCATTGGAATTGAGTCAAGTGAGTATCTGCCAACACATTTCTTTGGTCAGTTTCAAACGGTTGTTGTTCTCTATTAGGGTTATGCTACTGGCTTCCCTCAAAACATTCACCCCCTAACAAGACGCTCTTGGCGGTGTTTGATTGTCATTTAGTCTTCACTTTCAAATAAATGAGAAGTGCTTTTGATTATATTCTTGCATTGGCCCTGGCCAAGAATCCTCCATCTGGTCTTTGTGTGAGAATTAGACTGTGAAGATGCAAAGTTGGATTAGACCTCCTTACTGCCAAGCATCCAAGGGCCTTACAAATAAAAGGCTGTCATGCTTCAATTTTCTCTTGACAGATATAAACTTGAAGATTGAAAAGTTATGAAAGCGCAGTGCATTTCCTATTGCATGATTAGGCAATACAATTAAGAGTATAGTCCAATAAATTGCCAAGTCTCATCCAAACCAAGCGTTAGCAGACATTAGCTATCCCATTAGGACTGAGCAACACCTGCGCAAAATACTAATCCAAACTCATGATTTAATAGAACCTGCCATAAACAGAGGCTGCCAAATAGATAAAGATGTCCAAACTACTGGTTTGTCAATGAATATAACCTTTAATATCTTAATCAAAGAGTAATGAGCAATATAGTCATAATTCCTGCAATTTATAAGTGCTATTGTTCATTCTTGCTCTCAAGTCTTGAAATGATAGACCAGGTGCTGAGCCAGTGGCAGTATGTCAATTTCCCATTGGTCTCTCATCAAAGACTGGAGTTATATTCACAATGTCCATGGGCAAACAACCAGGAAAAGCTGCTGGCCTCTCACCTCGATAACCTCCAGCCATTATTAACAGGAAACACTCATGCCCATGAAATGGAAACACACTACAGTTTCCAACACTATCCAAACCAAGTAAGCAACATTTGAAAGTTTTGGCTAGAAGATGACAATAATGTAACATTGTCATTTCATGACAGAAATTTATGACATTAGAGATTAAAAGACAGAGATAGCTTTACTTAGTACATGTTAATGAATGTCTGTTTTCACATTTCGCAATGCAAGCACTGATTGATGGAAGGCTGCTGTCTAAAGCTTCCTCTGCTTTATTGTCCTTATTAACTCTAACTGCCACCATACTTTAGTAAAGCGCTATACAAATACAGACCATTTACCAAAAGAATATCTTGTTAAATGCACTTTTAACTAGCAATAAACCTGATTTTTTTTCCCAAGCAGAGCAGTTTTCCACAGCTGGACACTAAAAAGGATATAGGAATGAAGCACACTAGCTTTGCTTTGCCAGCCCTAAAACTACCTCTATCTTTTATGTCAAGTCTATGAAAAAATACCTATATTGAGGTGGGCAGATCGATCCAAATATTAGCAGTATTGATGGGTTGCTGGTTTAGCTCATGGCTGAGAGCGGCCAGGCCAGGTTCAAACCTGACCCGTGGCTCTTTGCTGGATATCTCCCTTTCTCTTTCTCTCCGCCTCCCTGTCAGTCTTCTCTGTATCTGTCTAATAATAATAATAAAAAAAATATTAGTAGTGTTGATGGCAGTGCTGGTTCTGGATTGATACTAGTGTGATAGGATTGATACTTTGTTCTTAACGTCCAAGTTAACTATATAGCCCACTAAATTGCATTAAATAGAAAAATAACAATATATATGTATCAAAAATATACGTCAAACATGAACTAATTGAAATGTACCTTTGTGTGTTGACTGTCATGTCTATTTTACTTTTACTATTTTTGGGGGTCTGTTTGACAGAAAGTGCTTTACAGACAGGTACAAATACTTTTATCGCTCCAAAAAACTTCAAACGTGAAAAACTAAAATCTCAGTAGTGTAGTGGTCATTAAAATGTGTTCAGAGTTTACAGATTGATGATGATTAATCGTGCAAATCAAGGCACACTGCTCTGCCCTACAAAGCTGCCTTTATAGGGTAAAATTATCAATACTCTGATTGGTATCTGCCTTGTTTCTGTGTTTATACTTGGATCTAATTTTATTTATTTATTCTCAAGAAGACTTTGTGAAAAGCTTTAAAAGACCAATGAAATAAAACAAACCCCCCCCCCCCCAGAAAACACTTAGTGCCATTTAGTAGGACTCCTAGTGGTAAGACAAGAACACAGACCCAGGATTGCAGGGATACATGCTTTTGTACTTATCCACACTCTCCTGGCTTTGTGATGCAACACCTCATCCGGCTCAATGGAAAACTGTGAGTGAGTCAGACATGTGCGCAGACTGTGAACCAGACCCTGGAGAGTGTTGCAAAATAAGCGTGTGAGATAAAACACAGAATAGAAGTTTTACAATAACTGAGGGTCAAGCAGGGCATGCTTTGTTGGCAGAATGAAAAAAAGAAGAAAGAATATCTGAATTTGAAAGGGACCTCCCTTTCATTTTGTCTGTCTCCTCCTCGGCTGATATGACTGAATGAAATCTGTCAGCAGCTCTTTTTACGGAAAAATAAAGCCCACAAAGGTTTATACGTGACATGCCTCCTTAATGATTTTAATGTTTTTTTTATTTATTTATTTGCCCCACTTAAGCTTTTAAAGCACATTTCTCCCAGGCGGCCTTGAGACGCAATTGCCGTTAACATTCTTTAATAATTGTCCATCACTGAAAAATCTCTCTTCCCCCCCCCTCCCTCCTCACTCACTTAAAGAATGAAAATTGCACTCTTTAAGCATGGAGTGCGTCCTTTCTCACTTTTTCAAAGAATTTTTTTTTTGTAATTTATTTTTATTTTTTTGCCTTTGAATTTGCCACCAAGGCTTTGAATGCCAAAGGAACACTTTTAATTCATCAGTGGGGTGGTGGTAGGGGTGCTGGAGTGGGGGTGGGGTACACTGAAGGCTGTTCTGGATCATTGGACAGACAGCGTCTGAAGTTTGAAAGGCAGAGAGGGAGAGTGAGGAGCGAGAGGCGGAGAAAAGGAGTGACTTGGTAATTTAAAAAGTCTCCCTCGTAGCACGAATAAAGGACTCTGCAAGCAGTAGAATCCAAAGACCTCCACCATTTAATTATCAAGTAATTGTAAAGTGCATAACAACAGAGAGCTGATAGCAGGAGACAAGGGAAGCGGGACTGCTCCATGAAAATGTAATTAGCTGAATATCATTTCTCCTTGCTATCAACCACTGCAGAATTTAAGAGGGACAAATAAAGGAAAAAAAAACAAAACAACAACAACAACGAGCTCCCTTTAAGATAAAACTAAATGTACTGTCACAGTTTAGATCTTCAGTGACTTGGATCAATATGTAATTACCTCTGGGAGGAAGAAACACCTTCTCCCCCACATCTTTTTACTCTCTCTTTAACCCCTCTTTATTCCCATGGAAGGAAACAAAACAGCAGCGATAGTGACTGTCAGTGTGTCCAAACTGCACAACACACATGCGTCTTTTCTTTTTTCTATTTCAATTAAGAATTCCAATAGTCTAAAGAACAATATATTTATCTGTTCTTATTGGAAACTTTCCGTTTCCCTGTGATAACTCAGGTGGATAAAAGTGGCTGCCTGCAGGCGAGATTGAAAAATGAAGCGTGTATAGTAAGGGGGGTGGGGGGTGGTGTCACTTGTCGTAGTTTAAGGAACAGATAGAGGTGGAGGTGGAGGGACACGCACTCCACTCACTCTTAGTAACAACAGCCCTTGCCCTGCGGCACATCCGTTAACCGCAGACCAACAGCTCCCATTCAAGGAGACAAACTGGTACTACTATAGTGGTAGAGTTATTGCTTTAAGAATGAATTAAAGTGAAATCCACAGGACAATCATGAATTTTTTTCACTGATAAGCCCTAAAATGTGTTATTTCTGCATCTTTCAAATTAACATCAAAGACAGATAATTTGGTCACAGTAAATCCTATCTTCTTAAATATGCATTTGCAGACTATATGTTATAAATTTGGTGGTAACAAGAAATATTATCCTCTCTGGAATTATGTTTCATCATCTAAATGAGAAAAAGCATTTAATCAAGCTTAGGCTTAGTTCAGCAGCGTTCCCAGCTGATCGCCTGATCTCAATCCTTTCTCCAAATGTCTTACACAAGGAACACTGTTTAAGCTGCTTTAGCACGCACTTAGTTCCCGTGGATCTGCAAGCTGCTGTGCAACCCACTTCCACTCCAGCTCCCCGTTTTCATGCTTTATCTGGCTTAGTAAGCATGATTTTTGTTTTTATTAATGTTTTTGATGTTCTCTGCTAATCTCCCTCTGAAAAAACAACAAGAAAAAGAAAAACCTTGTAACAATGTATTTTATTTAAATGCTAAAAAGCTGTTTTTCACTGAGCTGTTAGGTTGAAAGTATTTGACTAAACAACAAATTATGGAATGGAGGATATTTTATGATGGACTAGACAGAACTGTGTTTGGCAAAATCATTCAGTGCTCTCAACCTCTCATTTGCTTTGCATTTTATACAACACTTGCTAACAGGCTTGTGTTTTCTGTATCTGCTAGCTAGTGTTTACATGCTGTCTGTGTATTTTTTTTAGCCATTTGGGCTGAAGGGTTTGACTAACGAGGCACCCTTTTTACTGCCTGGAGACTGAGCCATTATTATGTAGTTGTTAATGTTACTTCCCTTTACCCCCAAAGAGCTGGGGGCATAACATAAACATGTCAATGATGCTAGATTAGCCTACTATGAGCAACAGATACTTGATTTTAGATTTCCTGAGCAAGCAAATGAATTTTTGAGAACTGTAGGGTTTTGTTTGTTTGTTTGTTTGTTTGTTTGTTTGTTTGTTTGTTTGTTTAAGACCTTGCTGGTTCCACAAAAGTCATTCTTTGCCATGATATTCAATTGGTTAGCAGCCTAGTCATTGGCGCTTTGTCATTTATTACTTACTATCAGACATCAAACCCTTTTTTTTAGGAGTCAGTGAAATTTGTAGGCTGTCATCCTCATCTCTGAGAACTTCGACTAGAAGCATTCTTTGTTTCACTCAGATGACCGAGGTTGCTGCTTTTCACTGAGAACAAAGTCTTGCTTGAGTTCATACAATAAAAATCAAGAAAATCGACATGAAACAGTTACTGTACTGTTTGCAAATTCATAATGATGATCGTGCTTTGTTTTGTGTTATAAATCCACCAAGCACAAAATCACTGTTCACAGTTCGGACAAGGCCAAGATGATGAAAAGAGAAAAACTGGACCAAAAAGGTTTTTGTAAGTGAATCTGTAGAATGACCATGAACACCTTGATCTTGATTGGATGGCTGGGAGTCTGTTGTTTGGTCCACTTTTAGCAGTGATGGTTTTGTTGTTACCTTATTCGACCTTTCTCTGCAGTGGACTTTGTTGCTTTCCCTTTGGTTACCTGTAGGTTTTCCCACGATGTTCTTCCCCTTGCTTGTCTTCACACTCAAAAATACACCGTAGGCTAGACATAAATATCGAATGGACGACCCTGTTCTGCTTTAAAATCTCCTCATTTTTTTTTATTATTTATTTGTTTGTGTGTCCTGTCTGGCACTGTAGCAATCAGAATTATTGTCCGAAGGCCAAGAAAAATGCCCAAGAGATTTACTTTCCCAAGTGGGCCTTTTGCTATACTGGTCCACTTGATTGTCATAGTTTATTTGATCTTTATTAGTTATTTCTATTCTAAGTTATTGTAATCAGGCCAGACTGGACTCGGGGACGGGAAAGAAAAACAAGAAGAAAAGTTCAGAAGAAAGTTAACAGAAGGAGAGGGAAAGAAAAAGGAGAAAAGAGAGAGAGAAAAGACAATAAAAATCTGCTTCATCACCTTTGTCTTTTTTTTCCCCTCTTTTTCTTTTCCTGGATCACTTGTTGAGAAAGTAAAAGAAAACAAGCAGAAGAAGACTAGAGCAATAGAATAAACAACATCACGATGATCTATGGGAATATAACTGTGAATACTAAATATTAAACATTATTGTGCAGCACGTAAGATCGACAGCGCACAGTGTGCTTTGAGGTAGGAGCAAAAAGGGTGTCGTTTGTTTGTGTGAGCACCCGTGTGTACACCTGTGAGCATGGACGCGCTTGTTTTTAAAAGGCTCCTACATGTAATGATCTGTCACAGGGTGTGGGGAGCCACAGCCCCGTCCACCAGAGCATGAAGCAGGTATGGAGGAGATCAAAACTCCAGACATCCGGAGGCCCTCAGAAAACAAGAGACCAAGGAAGACCAATCTCCTCATTTTTAAAACTTACTGTATCAAAAAAATTGGAGCTTGACTGGGATTTCTATAAATGGTAAAATTCATTGTGTGGCTAAAACTTTTAAATGACACATTGTACCATATTTTTATTGGGCAGCTTTTTCTCCAATGTATTTGTCTTTGTCTTTAAATCATGTTTCTATCACTCTTTGTGTGTTTATACACCACTTTATATTTAATCTTTAGTTATTTTTGGCCCTCCCTGAGCCTGGTTCTGCTGGAGGTTTCTTCTGTTAAAAGGGAGTTTTTCCTTCCCACCATCACCAAGTGCTTGCTGATAGGGATTGTTGAAGTTTTCTCTTTATTATTGTTTAGTCTTTACCTTAAAGTGCCTTGAGGCAACTGTTGTTGTTGTGTTGTTATTGTCAGAAACATTCAAGAATGTGATTTCTGCCATAATCGAGCAACTCTAATTGAGCTATTTTATTGAACTAAACTGACATTAAAAATTGCAAAACATCAACAGGCTATATCTACACTATTTATGTGGGGCGACTTTATTTTCATATTGTCACACTATTAAGTTAGTATGTAGACTTCATCTCCCTTTGTGTCAGCCTTTGAAAGCTAACCAGTGGTCACTGCCGACCCCACAGTGACTTCAGTTCCTTCCTGCAGTGCAGTTTGTCTGACCCTTATTTGGCCAAACAGCAGTCCAGAGGTCATTGTATTTTTTATGTCTTTGTCTGACTACACATTGTGTGTGACATAAAATAGCCAAACCAGCTACTGGTCTTGGAACATCATGACAGCCCTGTCCTCCACATAGCTTCCAGAATAAACAGCTGCTCCAGCCTGATTGTATCCTGACAACAGGGACCGAAAGCTACATACTTCGTCTATAGTGAGTCCAAGACTATGCTCTCCCCAGTGGACATTTAATGTGCATTCACTAACTGTTGCTTTCACTGAGAGAGAGCAGAAATGAGGGAGCATAAATGGAGTAGCTCTACCAGTTTAATAATGTAAGAATGGATTTTGGGAGATCCCATATTAATAATATGAAAGATACTCCTGGATTTACCAGATTTTGCCCGGGGGGGTTGATGTTCTTTGATTAGTTCTGCTGTTTGCAAACTGTTAGACAGACACATTATCGAGCCCATTGTAGTCTCTTAAAATAAAACACTTTATGAAAGTTTCAAGGTCATTAGTGTTGACTATGGCTTTAGAGTAAAGCAAATTTCACTAAATCAGGCAGTATATACTGATATGATATTACACATATACACTGATATGATAAGATTTTAAAAAGATGGCAAGAGTAATCTGGTCTCTTTCACTTATAGAAGCATAAATTGAGTCCTGGTGCAACATATGGATTCATTTTATCTCAAAAGTGTTTGAAAGGGTAACAGGGTACTCTGTTGCGTTCCACCACTGTGCATGATCTGGCCTTCAAAGTACTGCACTACATATGCCTGATGGTTAAGAAAAAACTGTGGGCTACATGCAAAACATTCATCAAATGTCATGTGATGATGACACTTTTGCTGCATGCATTTTGCAATGTGTGCCGTTAATTTCAAATTCAAAGCTGAGCAGATCCACGCCACTGTGGGTTATTTTGTGTAGGTAAGAAAGTAAAGTTTCTTTTTTAAGCACTTTTCATAGACAAGCTGTCACAAAGTGCTATACACAAAAGGCTAAAATAAACAGAACGTTAGGTACCAAAATAGACAATGTATACAAAAAGTGAGACACAGGTATGTAACAGGTAGCTTACGATAAAAAAATAAAAATAAATAAATCATTATGAATAAATTATTAGCCATAATTCTTCGTTCTGTTACTTATACAACACTGTGGAAGCAGGGGAAGAAAAGGGCGAAGTAATTATATGCTAATAGATTAGCATTAGATTAGATTAGAATTAGAAAAAAAAAGAAAAAAAGCAAAAAACAAATAAAAAAAAATAAAACAGGTTGATGGCGACCTCACAACACAAACAGGGGACACACACACACACACACACACACACACACACACACGTTTAAAACAATAAAAGCTGACAACACTGCTTCTTCAACAAAGCTTGTCATTGATGTTACCATTGAAACACTAGGCTAAATATATATGACATTGTTTGCTGAAGTATGTCTGGGGGATGCACTGCTGTATATATATATATATATATATATATATATTGACAAAGCTGTATAAATTATTCATGCCAGATAATCTGTTTGTTGCTGCAGAAGGGAGAATTCTTGTATATAAGTATTATCTGGCTTAAAGATTCGGTGTCATTTTCCTTATTATTGCTAGACTTACACACTTAAAAAATGGAAACATTTGGGAAGATGTGAATTGATGTTTTCTACCAGGAATCCAGTTAAAGCTGATGGAATGTCTATTTGAGCCACCATAAAGCCAAGGACGGAGAATCGAGCCATCCCTAATAGGTTTTCCACTGTTCACTGATTTTCTGTTTGCGAGTTTTAAAGACCACTATGGTAAGATATGGACTTGACTAGAACACAACTACACCAATAGATACTAGTCATTGTTAGTCTCTATGAATTTCTATGGTTAATTTGGGTCAGCATATAAATGCCACATTGGTAGACCAATGGACAAAATGTGAATGTTATTTATGCGCGATCACTGGCCAACACATTTTTCGAATGCTAGCAAAGCTATGAATACACATTAAAGGTATATATCGGATATGATGGACTGAAAAAAGTAGGATAAGGACATTATGAGGATATATGTTGACCTTTTTGTTCCTGTCTAATCTCTGTGGCATTCAGGGACTAGGTTAACAGACATTTGTGAAACATAAACTTACCAACACTTGTGAAAACAAAAAAGGGGATAATCTTGTGTATATTGTTCCAATTGCATACACCTTGGATATATTTTTTTTCTTAAGCAAATTAAATATTGCTGATCTCTCAAATTCCACTGGCACTGCAGAGACATTCATAAAGGTGCTTTAAGTTTTTATTTTAGGAGACTAGAATTCACAGTTCAAGAATATTTATGTGGTAATAGGCCTTGGCGCAGCTCCTCAGTTCATCAACTCTGAAACAAGCCTTTCTTTTAGCTCATCTCTGTGTAAGGCCACCATCCCCTTAAATCAAATTTCATCTGACTGGCTGCTCCTTGCAAAAAGACCGGTTGGTACAGCAGGTCGTCGGGACTTAAACATTGGATGTTTTTAATATTTAATCCAGAATTTTTTATTTTTGTTTACATCAAAATGGGCCAAGAGTAGAAGAAACAGCTCAAAAATGAATGTTTAGAGCAACGTGAAACCTTAGGCTCACAAGATTGCACTTTAAAAAAAAACAAAAAAACAAAAAACCTTACCCATGTTAGATGTGAGCATCCACTGTTGTAACAATACAGAGATGAGAGAAATGTTAGTTCTGCTTTAAAGACCAGCAAAGTCTGCATATGGAGAATGGAGAGGCTGAGTAAAGCCAGTTTGTGGTTCACACTCTTTAAACTTTTGATTTTAATCATTGGTTAGGTTTTGACATCGGATTAGGATTAACCACTAAAGCTGAAAAACAAGACATGTGGAAAAAATGATAATCCTAATAAATAACATGTTCAATAGGGAATGGGAAGACACATAAACTTATTTAATTCCACCACTTTTCCTCTATTTAGTAACTAATAATCATATTTTTTTCTTCCTGACCTATCCTATCACAAATCCTTTCTTACAATTTTTTTTTATATGGATTTGGTTTTATAAACCCAGAAAAACTGAAATTACTTGGTTAATTTTAGGAAAATGTTGGAATTTAGGTTATAATATCCGCTTTCACTACATTAACGAATCACTTTGTCATTAAATATCATTGCTTGTAAAGGATACCTTGGAGTCACGTTCAAGGCAAGCTCTCAAAGGTCACATTGTTTCTATCATCGGCACACCATTGGCTTTAAAAAAAAACAACTGTATTTGACAGTCTGGTAATAAGCGTTTAGTTCTTAGCAAAAATGAAAAAGTAGTTTGAGATCCACATGTATATAGGACAAAATTGCTCAGTTTTCCATAGACAAAGGCTCATGTCTGTTAAGGAAAAACAGTGTATGATACAAAGCCACTAATGTACTGAATGTGCAAAATTTCTTTTTCTAGGACATAGGAGTTTTATTTTGTTTGCAGTCGCCTTCTAGGCCATCCGGGAGTCCACAAGGGGCCAAACAAATCCAGAGTCCACATACATAGGCATACTGATGCACACAAATACACACAACCATACATAGTAGCTTGGTTCCAGTATGAAGCAAGGCAGCAAGTCAGTGCACCTAGGGGATAGCTTTAGCCACCAGCCACCAGGCCCAAATCCACTGACTGATCCAGTGCCCAGACTGTCAGGCCCTGCCCAGCCACCGCACAATCCTTCAGCCTTCACTAGCTGCTGCGAAGCCTCTGGTACTTCACACTGCGTCAGTAAAGACAGCACTGGGGTGAAAAAACAAATGGATAAAAAGAGAAAGAAGGAAGTGCTGTGATGCACGCAAAACCTTTAACGTTACTTGACAGATCTAAGGTGGAATACTTGGAACAGACACATCTGATGGAACATCAAGCTGGTTAATCATTAAAGCATATGGAAAAAAGTAGTTTGGCACCTGAATTGTCTCTAGATTCAACAACACAGTTGCTTTTGTTGTTAGTCTAGCTTGAATAGTGGAGCACTGAAACACTGCTAATTGTTAGGAAGTACTGTTTTTGAGTTCGTGTCAAAAGGTCGGAGCCAACAGCTTCCTTTTGTGCTGTCTCCCTATTAGAGGTAAATGTCAAAGCATCAAGGGTGCTGAAATATTGAGGCAGAGAGAGCTGGAAACCAAAAGACGCCTGTGTCACTTAGTCTGACTTCTGATTCAACGCATATGAAAGAAGGAGGCTAACTGAATTGATTTGTACATGCTGATATTCTCATTCGTATTTTTTGAATATACTGTAATTATCTTGAATATTTGAATAGAGGGCAAATGGTTCCTCTAGTGACTTGCAGATCCATTATTGCCTGCCTAATTGGCTTGGCAAGCCTTGCCCCCTCTTTCCCTCGCCTGTTCACTCAAAGATTAAAATCCAGCAGTGATTTTTAATTTGAAATGGAAGAAAGTGCAGTCAAGATGATTAGCCACAACTTAAAAAAAGAGAGCCTTGTTTTAGGTAATACACCTCATATGCTGCGCACCAATGAATGTGGCCCCTGAATTAGCAGCATGGCACCAATTATTTATTTCTTAAGAACCACAATTTATTCATTTTTACTTTGTTTCTCACTTTGTAATTTGTGAAATAATTGCACACATCACAGCGTAACATTCAAAAAACCTGAATTTTGCAGTCTTTATTAATCCTTTGTAAAGTATTTGCAAGTGAGCAAAGATGGAGCATGTGGGAAAAAAATGCTCAGTCAATGGCTGTTTTGATAATGAGGAATAAAAATAGATGCTTCCAGCTTTTTAGAGCCCCACGTGGCTTTGCATCTACCTCTTTCACCAGTTTTTTTTCTTCAGGTGTTCAAAAATTGATTCATTCTTTATTACTCAGGGTAAAGTCAATAGATATTGTTACCCTTATAATAATGTTTAAAAGTGTTCTTAATATTTTGTCCACCCCATGCAGGAGTTTGCTAGTGTCCTCCATGCAAGCTACTGACGATTGTAGCAATATGTTAGCAACCAATGCAATCGAAAGAAGCTTTTTGATGTAGTACCATATACCTCTTTGTCACCAATTTTACACTAGTGACTAACAGCAACTTTCAACAACCACCACACACTTTCCTCTGGTGAATAGCAGTATCCACAGGGTCAGCCCATATGGAAATATATAAATCTTATAAAGTTTGTATCTGTCTTGTGTGAAACTTGTATGAAAAGCATACAAGAGTGAAAACAGATATAAGATCCCTTGAAAAATTATATAAATTAAACTTGTATGTTTTGGATACTTACTAAAACAATATATGAAAGTAATGAGAAAGTGGCCACTTTCATGAGTAAATCATATAAGTTTTTACTATTTCTTATCCATATGGGAGTGTACAGTTTCAATGGCTAAGTGAATGAAGCTTTAGTGATGGATTTTATCTTGACTCCTAGCACCCTCCAGCAACCACTTGCTAACCACTCAGGGAATACATATTTTGTTTGGCAACTGGTAGTTGATGGTTGCTGACCAGTTTAAGTCTCTAGGCCTGACTGACTTGAATCTAAGCAATACCAGAATGAGACAGGTGGTAGTTTGCTGTTGCTAGTAGGTGGACTAAAGCTGACCAAAGTCCATGGAATCACAGTTTAATTATATTTAAGCATTTATTTATGTATATTTTTCCTTCATAAATAAATAGTTCTAACCCTAGGCAGATTCTCTCTTTCTGTTTCTGGGAATTTGCTGTAGAAATTATCATGACACCAGATTCAGTTAAATGTAAAAACTGTAAATCATACTGGAATGTTTAAAATTATCAAGAAGGGAAAGGTTCATGGCGCGGAAGGTATGCCTATCCCTAAACTAAGGTTTTACCCTTTGATAGCAAGTTGTCTTGTACCCCCTCCTACTTCTACCCTCCAGATAAAGGAACAGAGTGTGTTGCTTTACTATCAACAAGCAGCCAGGCTGTCCTTGAGGAATCCAAAGAAGCAGAAGAGAAGATGCCAAACAGAAAAAGGTCGTCATGTTCCAAAAAAGGCCTCACCTAACCTGATCCTTCCAGGTCTTCACATAATAGTGGGAAATTCAACAAACGCAGTGTTGAATTTCCATTTAAAATGAAACATTGTAACATAAAAACAACGTTTACCGGGTTTAAACAGAAAAGGCAGAATTATTTAAATGACTAGCTCTACAGTGTGGTGCCTCATCTTATTGCAACTCTTCAGTGTCTCTTGTTCATGTCTCTCTTTTATTGTTGGACTTTTTTAGTCACTTAGTCTTCATTCATTTCAGTTAGTTTTACTTTCTTATATCCTGCCCTCATGTGTTGCCCTGTTACCTACTAGCTCCTTGTGTATTATTCCTGTGTTCCACATATAAGATGTAAGTCCACTGGTTCCAAATGTGAACATTGTGACATACGGATGAAATGACAACTGCCTTTCCATCAGCTTCACTGTAACAGCCAAGTAATGAGGGCTGTATGTAATGATCAGACAGATCTTAAACCATTCTAGCAAGTGAAGCAACTATAAATGTGAGTGAAGACAACACATATATGCACGGTATGCATACGAGTGCTTTTTAGTTGGACAGGTAGATGTGTGTAGTATACGTTTAAAAAAAATATGGAGCCACAATCTGAATATGTTTTTATCTGCGGTAAAAAAGAAAAAAAAAGAAAAGAAGGAAGAAGAACATTCTCCCTGCACAGCGTGAAATATTTACTTTACTAAGAAATATTTGCTTTGCAAATTCCAACCATATCTTACCCTTACTGGTAGTGGCTCTGATAATTTCCCTTTAAACTTGTCTGTACCTGCTAAAAAATGACCAGCTCCCAGGGAGTTTTTTGACACACCGCTGTGCAGACTTAGAGTTTATATAGTGTATTTGCTGGACTGGAAATACTGCTCCTTGTAGCTACCCTTTCAGAGTGAAATAATAATGATCCAAGCATCTTAAAAGCACAGACGTGGATTTAGCTTGCTAATGACTGATTTCTTGACAGAATGATTAACTGACTGACTAGACAGTTAAACTTACAAAGGCATAGTTTGTTGCCTGTGCATCAAACCCTAAAGTGCTCCCATAACCTTAAATGCCTTCATGCTTGCTGACTCCAGTCAAATGAATGGACTAGACTTGGTTATGGTTCACTGCTTTTGTTCCTCTGTGCAGGGAGCTAATAAGTCAATCCCATCCACTCCCTGATACATGGAGGATGCACTTATCGCATTGTCAGCAGCTCATTTCATTAAAGCCTCTGGTTAAGTTTGCATGTTACCGATTCAACATTTTTAAATTACCTCGCTAAGGCCGGCTCGTGCCAAGTCACGGGGAAAAACAAAGGAAAGGGCTCCCTGTGCAACCCTACCATGCTGCTTTGGCCATCAATCATGGCTGTCAGAGCAGCTGTGCTCCCGCTCTTTGGTGAGAACTCACACCAGAGCTCTACATCATCTGGAGCTGTGATGAATGCTCAGGCTTTAGCTCCAATGCCTTTCATTAGAGACCGTGCCATCGACAGATAACGTTGCCACAGAATAAGTGCAAATGATATCAACTGTCATAATGGCACTGAAAATATTTCATTTGACTGAAGCCAATTTTTTAATGCAGTTATTACCACTATAAGAGAAAAAAACTATCACTACATGACATTTAACAATTTTCTAATACTTTCCCCACCTTGTTAGGAGAAGAAGGCCCACAGATATATAAGGATAAAAAAAATTACATCAGCTTCTGAAAAGCAATGCCTGAAGTTATGTTACATCAGTTTGAAAATGACCAATAAGAAAATCTTATTTGTGGAGTTTTCCAGTTTTTTTTCCACTCTTTCTTGTAGAATTTATAAATCTAGTTAGACCCCATGACGAAAAAAACATGCTCAAGACACAAAGGTGAAAGTCTGATATATGAATGTAAGCATAAAAGGAAATCACTGCAGATTACAGCGGGTTCAGGAGTCCCCCTTTTTTTCTTAGAAAAACATTTTTTTGTCCTCAGAAAATCCATCTAAACATGCCTATTTAATATCATACAATTTAACGATATGTACTGAGACCATATTTGCTACTTTTAGAAGCAAAGTAAGTTTCTGAGCCTCTCGTGTTGCTTGAAGTGGTTCGGTACTCTAACCCATTATTTTGCCAAGGTGAACTTACAGAAAAGGATGTGTGAGGCAATGTTCATTACCACTCAGTAAAAGAAAACACACACAGTTGTAACCTGCTTTTTCTGAGGTCCATTATTGAATCTTGTGCTTCAGTGTGAACCCTACACTGTTACGTGGAAGCCATATCTCCAGATGCATGTTTCTGGAGAGAGGAGGCCTGTCGGCTATTGAATCGACTTGCTGAATTATCAACTTCTCAAGCAGTTTGTTTGTTTAGTGACCTGACTCATGAAACAGAATTTCCTCACCCTTGTAGTTGGAGGTATTCTGTGATATCAGGTGGATATTCTGAAACAGCAGAACAGCTATGCCGTTTTATATTGCCTAGACCACATCACTAAACCTAGACACAGTACTCTCATATTATACATCAGTTCTGTCTGGAACTATGAAAAGTTTGGATTCCTTTACAGTACTGTGCAAATTTTTGGTTCAAAACATCAGTAGGAGAACGTCAGCTCAGCTCAGAGGTACAAGAGTCTACAGCAATCAGTAAAACATGGCGGAGGTGGTGTCTTGAGTTTTCAAAGCCAGTACTATTTCTGATAGTACTGCTATGTAATTTTCACTCTTATTTATTGCATGCAAACTGCAGTTCTTGCCGCCATCACATCAAAAGCATCAATATAAAGTTTATCAGCTGTAAAACTGTTCAAGGACAGCTTCTAAAATGTCTTCAATTAATATATTTCAGTAAGAAACATCAAGAGGCATTTTGTGGGCTAGCCACACATTATTAATGTTAATATGTTTTTTGTATATGTTAAATATAGCTTCCAAAAAGCAGAAAATGGGCTTGTACTGTAGCTTTGATGGCAGTTGCATTAAAAGTGGCACAGCAAGGACTGAAACCATTTAGTGGCATGATTGGTGGAGTGACAGTAGCAGAAAGCAACAAAGCGCTTTCGCTTCCACATCCTATCCATCCAAGCTTGTCTCATTAGCCTTCGTTCCATTACAGGGCCAAAAACTACATCCAAGGTTGTTTATGTAAAGCAATTTCTGGACTGCATCTTGTTATCAGCAGAGGAGATGTGCCAGTTGGATTGTACTGTCAAAGTGAAATTGTTTTTTAATTTCACATTATCAGGTTTTTGAATGGATCCTGGCCCCGGAGACCTGTTCTAGACCTACTGGGTTATAACGGAAATTGCTAGCAGCACCAGTTGGCCTCTGGACATGCAAGCCAGATGAGACTTCATAAGTTAATCATACCACAATCCATATCAGGCTCTCTGCTGACAAAATAATTTGATTTCTATTAAGGGAAACAGTCAGAATTGCCTTAAAATAATGTAAGCTTAAATGATGAGGTTGCTTTAATGTTAAGCATCTCACTCATTTAATTTACAGCTATATTGCACATAAATGCAGTATTTTATTACTTAGTGTTTGTTTGATGTCATGTACTGCATTAACAAATCTCCAGACCCAGAAAAGGAAATTATTCAGAGTTAACATCCACTTGTATACACTGACAAACAAGTCAGCACATTAAAACACTGACTGAAATCTTTTTCTTTAAATGGAAGGGGATAAAATGTAAAATGTCAAATTGGAAAGAACAACCAATGGTGTATATCCCCAAAGAGATTTTTTCTTTTAGGCACATTTCATTATTTCCTCTACCCACTGCTTTTGGCTCATAGCCTGACTACCAGAAGGCTTTTTCTCTGATATCACAGACAGCCAAGTCCAGAACACAGTAAGACTGAAGTGTATGAAGTGCATAAAAACACAATGAATATATGATTATTGTGATCAGCACTTCTTTGAATAACCCCCTCTTTTTTGGTCCAATGAAACAAAAAGTTCAGTCTTGTTTCCTGGAAAGAAATATGCAAAGATCACTCATTATAAATCTATGTCAAATTAAATATAAGGTAGCAACATTTCTTCCCATTTTCCTGAAAGATTGCCACACCGTGTCAAAGATAGCAAACTGAGATCTTTTTCTGTTTTTGTATGAAATAAACATTCATTTTGAAGGTTGTGGACATTCAGTGTTATGAAACACATTAGAAAGAAAAATCTAATATCCATTTGGATTAATTACTAGTATGATTTGTTACAAAAAAAGACCAATATTTCAAAAGTAAAGATAGGGAGGGTTTCACCACTCTGTAAAAGACATTCTGCCTGGCAAATGTTTTAATAATTTATGCCTCAAAGGTCTAAATTCTCATCTAAGATTAAAGATGATTATAAATGTCCCTCCCAACAACATGGTATCAAAAAATCTTTGGCTTTTGAAAAGTTCTCTCCAAAGTCCTGTCAATCAGGGTCCCAAAACAGCAACATAAATGCAAAACCAAGAAATATTTTTATTCTTACTTTCCTCTATCGTATAGAGTTATGGATAGTTCTCTAGGACTAGCTTGTGCTTTGACCTTATAAGATTAAGAATATCATTAAACTATTTTTGGAAATTATGACTACTGCATACTCCAGTTAAAGAGAAGACTGAGAACCCAGCCTGTTTTCAGCACATAGTTCAACTCTATCAACCATTATGTGGTGACAACACCAGCATGAGTAACCTGCATAACTGTGAAGGCACCATTAATGCTGAAAGATATGTATACAAGTGTTTAAGCAATCGATACAGAGGAAATGCAATACAATGCTAAACCCTATTCTGTTCTTTACTTCAGCATGGATAGCAGGACATAAACTGCCATACATGTAGTCTGGACTTGGTAGCCATTGAATTTATTCTGGCACATTGTGAAAATAAATTTAAAAAAAATAATTAAAATAAAACTACATCAACTAACAATGGAAAAATTTTGATGTCAAATTGAGCTTCTTAGTTATCAAATGTTTACCTAAGAAAGAAGAAATGAAATGACACCACGTAACTGGAACATGTTGCTTACACTATTAAACTGATCAACTTGTTTGATTTTTATCATTTTAACTATAAAAAATTATGTCAGCACAGCTTTGATTCCAAGAATCAAAGCCATCATTATGCCCTGACCTACGATATTACCAAAGTGTTTTAATCTGTATCTACTACTCCAATACCTGATAATACATTAACTTGGCAGGAGTTACAAATGTTCTTATTAACCAGATGTAGTTCATTAGTCTGAGGTGTGTATTCACAGTCTAAATATGGGCAGCAGCAACACAAGATGATATCCAATGCTGTGCTAAGATTTAAGTTTCCAAATCTTTGTTCCATGTGAACCCACTGATGAAAATAATGTAAACACATGAAAAAATTATGATATGGCATCTTTTCTTAAACATTATTCATTATTTATTCCTTGTTAATCAATATTTCAAGCATTTGTGGGCATCTAATGAGCAAAATTATGTTGATTTTTTTTATTGCATTTTTCTGTACCATTTTCAAATAGATATTAAATATATTAAATGTGTTTCTATAACTATTTACAGCATGCCGACGTTTTGGAACCACTGTTGTACGTTGCGTTGCCTGATAGTGATTATGCTAATCTTGATTAAAAAAATCTTTGGTAGAGTAAAAAATGCTTTGAGTAGTGGAGCTTTTGAGATGAGTTCATATAAAGGATACACGTTAGGCTCACAATAGCGTGAACTTTAATTTGCATTTGATATCGTGCCTATTTATTCCAAACCTATATTACAGTACAACGTGCTTTATGCTGCAGATCTATGGTAATAGCTTTTATGTTTGTATGAACCCCATTAGCCTGTGTCAAGCAGCGATTAACATCTACACACAAAGATGGTAACATATGTGTTTGCCCACAGAAATGTTCCCTGACACACGCCGGTCTGTGCTGATGAAAATGTGATCATATTTAAAGATACGTCCACACACATACTGTGACCACCATACTTTATTGAAGCTATCTAGCGCTCTCCCTCTATCTAGCTCTCCCATCAGCGATACACAAAGTCATTTAAGGCAAAAAATAATTTAGGACAGCTACACCCCCTTGCTATGATGCCATGATGCCTCTCAGGGGAGCCTGCCATAGTCCTTTCCAGAGGGAGGAAGCAAAAACCCTGCCGCATTAGCTTTTTTTTTCCATCGCTGTATTCCAGCTGGGGTTCCATAGATACTGATTTGTCTATCCCCACAGGATAGACCACTCTTAATACGATTACAGAGCTAGAGACTTTAAGATAATTCAAAGCATCTCCACGGTTAATTCTGAGAAGGCGGCATGGATCCCACATCCGCTTATTGTCGTTCCCTGCATGCTAAAGAGAGCATAAGAGTTGACTTATTACCACACAATACTGACTAAGTGGGAAATCTCTTTGGACATGGCGACCCACCATATGCTAGATTTAATTCGATTTTCTTTTTAGGCTTTAGTTGAGTGCTTCTAAAGTTTCTTGTTCCACAGCAAGAGGGTAAGAGGGCAGCTGTGGCTTTGACTTGAATTGCTTCTTCAAGAAAGGGCAAATAAGCCACAAGTTTGCTAAAATACAGAACACTTATAGCGACACAGCAGCATTAGCGTATTGGGTGCAAAACTGGATTAAACCTAATCCTAGAGTAAATTCATTTCTTTCAATGCAGATCTCTTGCAAATGTGTGGTTTCTAGGACTAGGAGCTTAATCCAAAGAAGGGTCCATAAAGAGATGTGATGTGTTTGCTTTAGCTGAATTGTCTGCTACATTTTTAATACCCACTTAATCTGAGGTTAAAGGTTGTCTTAATGAGGAATATGCCCTGCCATATCAATAGATGTTATAAGATGTTATGGTGATGGCTTTTAAAAATGCAGGTTGTTCATAAACACTTTATATAAAAGATAAACACGGTCAGCTTGATGTCACCCAGTGGATTTGGGTTTTTAAGTCTCAGTGTTTGCATTATTACTGCTTCCATGTTATTGTTTGAGGAGCAAGAGGTGACTGTATTTAGAGCACAGGATGGCGTGCTATAGGGTGTTAGCAAAATGGGTGCAGGACACAAACACTGATGACAAGCAGATAAATATCAATATTTTTTCTTTTTACTCTGAATGCTTCTGATGGGCTGTACCTCTAATATGAAAAAGCACAACCTGCTTTAACCTCCTTTTTGAGTCTGAGGGACAACTTTACTTTCAAGCCAGACATGTTCCTCTACCTTTACCTAAAAGGAAATATAATTAGGGTATTTCTGCATCGGCCTTCCGATGGGTGCTGGTAAAGCTTAGCTGTCTGGAATTTGTATGGTGGCCTTAAGAGGTCAAATTCACTCAAGCTTAAGAAAAGACTAGCAGACAGAAAAACATTGCAAAAGCACACAAAATACAGCAGAAGTTGAATAAAACATAATAGAAATAACAAAAAAATACTGTAAAAGGCATAAAAAAAACCACAAAACAAAAGAGAAGTGTTTTTGGGGACACAGGTGCAGAAGTGACAAGCTAACAGTAACAGTAAGGCTACGTCCACATTTGAAAAGGCATCGTTTTCGCTCCGTTTTGGCCTCCAGTCCAGACTGAGACGGCGTTTTCGCTCATGGAAAACGCATACATTTGAAAACGGTGCTTTTGCGTCGCAGTGTGGACAGCGAAAACTGAGACTTTCTAAAACGAGGACGCATGTTACTCATATGATGCAGTCATGTGACCAATTAAACTAAGATAGCGGAGGGCATTATACAGCAGTTGTTTTGTTTGCTCTTAATTTTGACAGCCCTGTTAAAGATTTATATCAGTCTGTACAAGCTCCAGATAGCTTTTCTTCAAATTCTTTAATTCTCACTCACTTTTACAACTTTGTACTTTTGTGTTACTCACAGCAAAAACTCTACCTCATTGTTAGTCCATTTAAAAAACTTGGTGCTTCTCCTCAACATTTTGCCGTGATGTTTCAAAGAGCTGGAAAGTAAATAAACGGCAGACAGAAATGAGGCAGGCGGAATCTTCTTGCATTTCACGCATGCGCAGTACTGGAACGTAAGCATTTTTGGCCATTCCAATGTGGACGCACAACTCTGTGACAATGACTGAAAATGCTAGTGTGGACCCGGAGCGTTTTCAGGCGAAAACGCTGTTTTCAAATCTATCCGGGCTAGTGTGGACGTAGCCTAAATGTGTATTTTCAGTATTATATGTAACGTGACAAACCATGTTACTATGCATTGTTTTCCGCCTCTCTGATGAACACTGCTTCTCTTAAACGTGTCTCAGTCTCACAGCAGTCCTTCTTTAGCTTTGGTTTCTGTCACTTCTGCAGCTGGTCCATCATGTTATTGTGTCCCCACAAACACTTCTTTTTTGTTTTGAGTTTTTAATTATGACTTTTACAGCATTTACGTTACATTTTTTGTGATTTCTGTTCTGTTTTATTCAACTTTTGTTGCATTTAGTGTGCTTTTGCTGTGTTTTTCTACTTGCTGGAATTTCCATGAGTTGCAGTTCATTTGACCTCTCTGACCCACTGTAAATTTAGCTTTAGAGACTATAATTGTTTATGTATACATAAACACTTACAGCTGCCCTCTTACAAAAAACTTTAGAAGGCTGTAAAGATGTTAAAGTTGGGCCTTTTTAACATGGGGGTCTATGGGGGTTGACTCACTTTTGAAGCAAGCCTCAAGTGGCATTTGTGGTACTGCAGTTTTGGACTCTTCTGCTTTGAGTTCACTATAACTGGCTGGTTGATCAAGTCCAGTACAAGGAGGCAGGGGGATAACAATGTGCAGCTAATACATTCCTGAAGTGCCAAGAATTCATATTGATGGCGCCTCAAAGAATGTTCTTTTCAGCAGTTCAGGATGGGTGTCAGCCATCTTCTCCCAACTTCTCAAAAAAAAAAGGAAATCAAGGGGGGTACTGTGGCCATTTAATGACAAATGAAGAGCTCCCACTGTGTCCAGCTGTGACTTTCAAAAGCGTGGAGGAAGGTTTGGTGGATAACAGCTAAATCGCTGCTGAGTGACAAATCAAATGGTTGTTGCAGCTAAATCAAAAGACAGCGAGTTACAAAGTGCAGCCTGAGAATGCAAGTCCTGCCAAGAAGCCTTTTTCATCATTATGCTGCCCTCTACGGGTCTTCTTCCTCCAGCCTCCCTCTTTTCCACCCCCCCCCCCCCCCCCCACCCATCCCCAACACACACACACACATCATCATCACCCCTCCCCAACGCCACCAGCCCGCCTCCTCCACATTACCACAGCTTGCACCCCCCTTCTCTTCCCCTTCCTAAACCACCCCCCTTAAAGACTATTGCGCGCATTAAATTGCTTTTCATTTCCGTGCTGTGACAGTCTCTGAGATTGGGGGGGATTTATGCATTTTCACGACTTTCACTGTCATGCTATGGTAATTATTTCATAATACGTCCTTTGCTGCGGGGCACGGGCTGTTTGCACCAACCAACCGAGATCAAGTTCCACTAGTTGACAACGTTGGGTGGAAAGATGAAGCGCGCGCGTACATAGGATATCCTATGAGCAGGAGCAACAGAACTGCAGAAAACAGAAGAAGAAGAAGGAGAAGAGGAAAGGGGGGGATCGGATTCTCGCAGCCGAGGCGGCAACTGGAGGAACATTGATCTCCGGTCGATTTGGACGCACTGGCAATTGAAATAAAGAGACCTTGGGCAGATCTATACATAAACTGGTAGGAGCCGCACCGCTGGCAGCAGACAGGGGTGGGGGGGATTCGTGCCTCTCTCTGAGCCGCTTCCTTCGTCAGTGCGCATGGATGAAAGTCACAGTTAAAATGCATGCGGCAAGTCCTGTCTGATGTGGGATTACCGCGTTTTTATTCGCCCCCCTCGCCTCCCGACCATGTTCCAACTTTGGTTTTGGCTCTTTTTCCGAGATGACACTGCTAATTTCAGTCGGCGCTGGGAGAGCACCGGAGCCCGTTTCGCCGCGCTGGCTGTCACATCATCGGCGTGAATGAGAACGTTACCCGCGCTCGTCTATGCCTGGTTTATGGAGCTAAACACCGCGGAGACTTGACTTGATTTTTTTTCTTTCCTCTTTCTTTTCTTTTCTTTTCTTTTCCTCCTTTTTCTTTTCTTTTTTTTAACCATCCGGCTGAAGGGCGGACAGTGAAATCACGAAATCCATGTTTTCACTGAGGCTGGGGGGAAAAGACCGGACACAGCCGTGATTTTCGGCATGTTTTGGCGTTTACCGGAATCAGCACGGTAAGAAAACCCTGATTTCTTTTCTTTTCCCCCCCTTTCTTTTGGTTTAACTGCTTGTCTCAGCTGAGACGTTATGCCTTTTTAACGTATTCTTTTTTTATTGGGAGGAGGAGGGGTGAGTGTGTATCTGTGTGTGTGTGTGTGTGTGTGTGGAGGGGGGATCTCTCCGTGGTGCTGAAACCTGCTTCCACCCTCAGTCACATTACTGAAGTTGATCCCGGATTTAAAGATGCTTTTAAGAAAGGTGTCTGCGGCCGCTGTGTCAGTAACAAGCACAGAGCCCGCATTTCTGCGCTCCAGTTAGAGCATCCCGTTTTTTTAAAAAAAAGCCTGCTGCATCCGCACACGGATGCTCTGCAAAGACAAGGCGCGCTGATGCACTGGCGTTCCAAGTTATATCTCCATTATTTCCGTGAGCCTGGCTTTTAGAAACAAATATTTATTTATTTATTTATTTATTTATTTGAAATGGTGTTAAACTGAAATATTTCAAACATTTTGATTGACACCTCAGTGGTGGAGTAGGCTACCTGTGTGCGTGCGTTAAAATTGCGCTTATTTATTTTATTTTGATTTTTTGGGGGAGGGAGGGGGTGATTTATGGAGCGATGTGTGGGCTTTTTGTGCTCTTTTAAGGAACGCACACAGACCCAAATGTGTGCGTCTGCTGTGCACGCGCGCGTGTGTGTGCATGCGCTCGTCTGAGGCGGAGAGAGAGGGGGAGAGCGAAAGAGAGAGAGATCTGTAACCTTCTATATAGCAGATGCCATACATAATACTTGATTATAGAATTATTTACTCCACGTCAAAATGTAGTTTGGATCAGAGATCCTCCGCGAGATTTGCCTTTGATCAACTCCTCGCCTTTCTTTCTTTTCAATCTTTCTTTTCTTTTTTTTCCTCTTTTTTCCGCCCGTGGGCAGCAGCAGCAGAAGAAGGAGAAGAAGAAGAAGGGCTGCGACTGTCGCCTTGTAGGCTCATATTCACATTTTCTATGGCAGGCCGGATATATATATGTGTATCCATTTTTCTACAGAGATGAGGACTGTCTGCTTCTCCCTGTCGATTGGTATCAGGGAACCGGCATTTTATTTTTATTCGCATCGAGGACGGTTTTTAATCATAACACAGGAATAAACACCCCCCCTCCCCGTCTTTTATCCTCATGTTGTGGAGGTGGAGAGAAGGGATCCGACAGTTTCCCCAAGTCGTCGGGTATGGGGGGTGAGTGAGGTATCTTTGTAGTTCGGAGATAGGAGTTCATCCTCGAGGTTTTAATGTGAGTTTGAATCCTCAAAGGAAAATACAAACAAACAAACAAACATTTACACATACTAATAATAATAATAATAATAATAATAATAATAATAATAATAATAATAATATCAGAGACCGTAAATGCAACAATCACCCATCTCACAAGGAATGTGACTCGAGATTACCTGACAAGAAGTGTCGTTTGTCGTATTTCCACTGTCATCTGTTAACAAATACTCGAATCTCCGAGTCTGCAAACGGTGGATGGCGATAGCTTCTTCTTTTTCTTCTTCTTATTCTAACAAGATGGATTGGAATTCAGGCGAGCTATCAAAAAATGCGCAGTGGCCGTCCAATAGCGGATACTTGTGTTAATTTAAATACAACATTCTCTATGCATGCAGTTGTTAAACACGCAACTTGTTTTCTGCCACTTTCAAAATCAAAATGATGCCGACATAACACATCTGCATATTGGAAAAATATGTGTGCGTGTGTATGTGTGTGTGTGTGTGTGTGTGTGTGTGTGTGTATGTGTGTGATGAATACATCTAATGTTTGCTCGTTTAGGCTCTTCTGAGTGAGCAAATTTGCATTTCTGTAAATATTGCACCTGTGCCCATGCTGTATAAAACACAACTCGTCCTTTTCTCTCCCCTCCTTAGATGACACCTCATACTGGTACTGCACTTGAGTGAGCTGGGGCATCCTCTCCCAGGAAAAATGCATATCTGGATCCTAAAAATAATACTTCTGATTGCATCATCTCTGAGGCTGGTTGAGATGTATGACAATTATGGGGAGATCTGCCGAAACCTGTGCACGTGCGAGGAGAAGGAAGGGATCCTGACGGTGAGCTGCGAGAACCGGGGGATCATCAGGCTGACGGAGATCAGCCCTGTTCAGTACTCCATGTACCACCTCCTGCTCACAGGGAACCTCCTGAAGAAGCTGTCGGTCGATGATTTCATCAATTACACCGGGGTGACCATCCTGCACTTGGGGAACAATGATATCTCTGAGATAGAGTCGGGTGCCTTCAATGGACTCCAGGGATTAAAAAGGTTGCACCTGAATAACAACAAGATAGAAGTTCTGAGAGATGAAACCTTTAAAGGACTTGAGAGCTTGGAATACCTACAGATTGATTATAATTTCATCACAAACATAGAGTCCAACGCCCTGAGCAAACTACACCAACTAACAGTGATGATTCTGAACGACAACCTGCTCTCTGCCCTTCCTCCCAACATCTTCCGGAATGTCCCCCTTACGCACTTGGATCTGAGAGGGAACCGCTTAAAAATGTTCCCCTATATTGGCCTCCTAGAGCACATGGACAAAGTTGTGGAATTACAACTGGAGGAGAATCCGTGGAATTGCTCCTGCGAGCTCATTGCTCTGAAGGCTTGGCTGGAGAGTATAGCTTACACAGCTCTGGTGGGAGAAGTGGTGTGTGAGACGCCATTCAGGCTCCATGGAAGAGACCTGGATGAGGTGTCAAAGCAGGAACTCTGCCCAAGAAGACCCCTAGAAGACACAGTTAGGCCTGCGCCGCCTAGCAGCACTAATGGATACTACCAGACCACACCAGCCGCTGTCACAGCCTCTGCCACCTCCTCGGCTGTTTTAAGGTCTTCTTCCAGGCCTACCAAGGGCACACGGCAATTGAACAGAACCAGGTTAAAGCCCACCTCCCGAATACCAGGCGGCAATCCATACAACTATGGCCCCATTATTGCTTTTCAGACCAAATCTCCTGTGCCTTTGGACTGCCCCACTGCCTGCACATGTAATCTGCAGATATCTGAAATTGGGTTAAATGTCAACTGCCAAGAGAGAAAGATTGAAAGCATTTCTGACCTAAAACCCAAGCCATACAATCCTAAAAAAATGTATCTCACTGGAAATTACATCCCTGTGGTGCGGAGATCAGATTTTGTCGATGCCACTGGATTGGATTTGCTTCACCTGGGAAACAACAGGATAACTCTGATCCACGACCGGGCTTTTGGGGATTTAACCAACCTGCGTAGGCTGTATTTGAATGGTAATCTCATGGACAGGCTCACAGGAGAAATGTTTTTTGGTTTGCAGAACTTACAATATCTTTATTTAGAGTACAACAAAATCAAGGAGGTCGATGCGGGCACTTTCCGCTATCTCCCTAATCTGCAGCTGCTTTTCCTGAACAACAACCTCCTGAAAACTTTACCTGTGGGCATCTTTTCCAGCCTCTCCCTGTCTAGGCTTAATCTGCGTAACAACCATTTCCAAAACCTCCCCGTGAGTGGTGTTTTGGATCAGCTCAAGCTGCTGTTGCAGATAGATCTGTTTGAGAACCCCTGGGAATGCTCCTGCGACATAGTGGGGATGAAGATATGGCTCGAGCAGCTCAGTGCAGGCACTGTGGTTAATGAGGTCGTGTGCAAGACGCCAAAACGGCACACAGGAATGGACCTGCGTTCTGTCCCGTCAGAGCAGCTCTGCCCAGATTACTCCGAAGCCTATGTCTCGCCGACTCCACCTACGGAGGAGCCCATGGACGAACACGTTGTCACCACAGGTGCTACTCGGAGGTTGGAACCCCGTGGCAGCACCGTCCCCCTCTCCGTCCTTATCCTCAGCCTCCTGCTTGTTTTCATCATGTCTGTCTTTGTGGCTGCGGGGCTCTTTGTTGTGGTCATGAAAAAGCGTAAAAAGTCACAGAGTGACCGTACTAGCACTAACAACTCCGACGTCAGCTCTTTTAACCTGCAGTACAGCCTCTACAGCAACCGCTCTGGACCTAAAGTTAAGGCCCCGGCTGGTCATGTATATGAATATATCCCCCATCCAATGGGCCATATGTGCAAAAATCCCATTTACAGGTCAAGGGAGGGGAACACAGTGGAGGATTACCGTGACCTCCATGAGCTCAAGGTCACATACAGGAGTACCCCAGATGATGAGAGGGACAGTAGTACGATGAGGAGCCCTTCATACAGTGTTAGCACCATCGAGCCACGTGAAAACCCTTCCCCTGTGCAGGATGCAGACCATTTCTTCAGAGGGATCCTTGAACACGATAAGCAGTCACCCCACCAGTCCATCCCGTCAATCCCAGCTGGGGCCAATTTAGAGTACAAGTATACGGGGCCCGTGTCATACACGTACAACCCAAATTTTGATGTCAGACGTCAGTTCTTGCACCCGGAGAGAATAAGAGAAACAGTGCTCTATGGCACAGCACCCAGTACTGTTTATGTCGAGCCCAACAGGAATGAGTATTTGGAGCTAAAAGCTAAACTGCAGTCTGAGCCTGATTACCTCGAAGTTCTTGAGAAACAGACCACCTTTAGCCAGTTCTGAGCAACAGAGTCGTGAGCATAATGAAGCATTTTCTCTCTCGACCCTCCTTGAAACAGTGGCTCAGTTTCTAGGGTGCCTTGGCACAAATACAAACAAGCAAAAGAGAAAGAGTTGAAACGGGGTGTGCCGAACAATCTTATTCTTATTTCAGAAACATGACATTACAGGAATGGATACAGCTTTCTCGAGACATGGATGAACAAAATTGCTTAACTGATGATGCAAAATCTATTTTTCTATGGTGAAGATTGAATAACACACAAAAATGTAAGTGTACAGGTAAATCTTACCCAACTTCATTTTCAGGAATATAACCATACATAAGATATATTGTGAATCAGAAAAAGAGATGTTTATAAAAATCACACCTGGACATACAAGAAAAAACAAACAAACAACAAAAAAAACCCAACACATTGTACAGCAGATCATCAAAACTGTGTAGGACTATTTTCTGCTGTAGTCTGTAAGTAAGTATTTATTGATATAATCTGCCATGTCTTTTCAAAACTTTTGATTCTTCATCAGTATTACCTGTGTCATCATACTCCATCATCCTCCGGAAAAAGGCTTATGTTTCTAGTTTCATTTACTGTAGCTCTGCATTGTAAAAGTGGCTTTTCTTTCTTTCTTTTTTGTTTTTCTTTTCTTTTGTTTCTCGGAAAGTGGCACACCCCAATGTCCAAAACAGACTGCGTCATTTGAAGAAGATGAAAAAAAAAAAAGAAAAAAAGAAAAAAGAAGTGTCTTTGTATGCTTTCTGCACTTTTTGGAAATGGAAGGCAAGTTCGCCTTCATTGAGCTCTCATAAAGGAGATTATTATATTAAAAATGAATATGGCTATTCATTCTTAATATGTAGGATTGATATGTTATCAAAACGAAAATTCATAAATGATATTTGAAGTATTAATTATGTTGTGTAATACTGGCATTTTAATCAATGTAACACCTATTTTTATACGAGCATTGGCAAATTCTCTATTGATTATGGGTTTCTTTTGTTTTGATTGCTTTGCACTTATTGCACTATATTGACCAAACTATGTTATTGTCATCAAATAAACATGATGTCAGGTTCATATAATGTGCTTATGCGGAAACTGAAGGTGGAATGAGGCCATTTGGGTTTTTGGTTCAGCATGTGGGTTTTAGATGTGCAATCAAGAGAGTTTTCCCACAGCTAAAAGTTGTTTTATGCCATAATCAGTTAACAATATATCGGCTGACCAGATCAGACTATGGTGTGCACTCAGTCAAAGAAGATAAAGACCGTGTATACGTGCTCCACTTAAAGGGGAGATTGCGTCGTCAGTGAGAATTGAAATCAATGGGTATTAATCAATGACCATTATGTAAGGCTGGCCTTCTGCAATTATACCGCGACAACATAATCCACATTGTCGTCTGTCAATGGATGAGCAGGTGTTTTATATAAACATCATTTAACATCTTCGCAAAGTCAGCGGGTATGAAACATAAAGATGTGCTGGATTATGTTTTTGGTGTCAAAACGTAATAGGTTTGTTTGATATGCAAACAGTTTTGTAAGTCAAGAAGTTTAAAAATATAAGAAAACATGTTCAAAATCTGCTTTTTTTCTCCGGTCTTTCAAGTGCTTGTTTGTTAATTGACTTCTCACTTGACCCATTTAAATCCAATATGCAAAGTAGATCTATAAAAATGCAGAGGATGCACTGTGCCACCATTTTCAGTGTGCAGCAAGCGTCACCATTTAGGAATTCAGTGTTCCAGAACTGAGATGGGCACGGATCTTTCTGGAGAGGAATCAAAAGAATGGAAGCAGTGTGTGTGTGTGTCTGTCTGTGTGTGTCGGGGGAGGGGGGGTCTGTGCCACATCAGACACCTTAATGCGACACTTAATTCTGAACTCAAACGGAATAACTATGAATTTATATTATTTTAATCGACTTTTTCCCTGTAGAAAACGTCAATTTTACGGTATTTAACTGTACTGAGTTTTCTATGCGGTGCCAGCTGCCTTTTCTCAATGACAAAAAAGGGAAAAAATCCAATGCTCTGGGTCCTCTTCTTTTGTTGGAGCTTTTCATAGAAGCCCAGAATGAGAACAGAAGGCACCATTTGGGAGATGAGGAGTCCTGGAACTGAGTGTAACTGTGGATGTGTCATACATGTAGCAGGGGATGTGAATCATAGCCAAGAAGTGCGTGCGTTGCCCAGTATTAGTGGCCTATGGGATGTCGCAGTACTAACGATTTTTGACATTATTTATTTTTCTGATGCCAATGTTGAAAGAGGAAATCATTTATAGTTTACTGAGGTTCAACAAGGATCTGAGCAGTGCATTGACAAATTGTTTAAAATGCGGGCAGATGGCTCTTTTTCTTTTTATCTGTTTTATTATTATTATAATATTCATAGTATTGTATTTTTCAGGATGATTTGGCTACGGTCAAGTGAAAGAAGAAAAAAAACAAAACAAAAACGCTTTAGCACAATTACATAATCACTGAATCATGTATTCCAAATGGGCTTGTTAATACCATATGCGTGCATATGCACATCTCTCTAGTCCAAACTCCCAGTGTGGACGTTTATCACTCTGTCCCGGTGTAATTGGGGGATGGATGCACTGAGAATCCCACATCAGGAGGCTATATATATATATATATATATATATATATATATGCAGGAGGGGGGGGGGATGCATCAAGGAAGGACAAAGAGTTTATTATTATTATCCTTTCCCGGATTATTCAGTCTATAGCCTTCTATCAGGCTTCTATATAGTGCATTCAGCGGCTGTGGAAGTTTTCCAGCAATAATCCCTCACACAAACAGTACGATTTCTGCAGTGGTCAATATTTGTATTCAGATGAGGAAAGAAGCTCTAAGGTGAAATATCTCCAAATGTGTTGCTTCATGCTACACACGAGCCCCCATGATTTATGGCTAAAACTCACCGTGTGGAATCTGATGCAGGGCTGATGCAACACAAGGCGTGATGTAGGTGCAGATGTAGCTGTCACAGAGGCCTCACTCTTTTGCTTTGCTTGCAGCAAGGAAAGTTCAGAAGACACTGGTTAAGTTTGTTTAAAAGATTTTTTTTCCTCAGAAAACTAAAAGCAGAGGGAGAGACACTCTCCTTCTGCTTTCACACCATTTGAGAGTTAATCAATGTTGAATCAGAGTGGGACAGCATGTGAAACCCGTCCAAGCTGCGTGAAGTTGTTGGCTCATCATTCTGCTATTTTCGGTACATGGACTTTAAGTTGGAGGCAATTATTTTCTAACAGTGTATGAAAATACCCGGCTAATTAAACATTTTCTGGATTTGATTTAGCAGACTTATGCTAAGATTATATTTCATAGCTGATCAGATGGCACTGGCAGAGTTTTGTGTTTATGGTAAATAAAATCAGCTTGATGCTACACATACACAGGGCCACGTTTACCTACTACAGAGCCCAGGGGCAAAAGAAAGCTCAAGGCCCCCTTCAGTTCCAGTTCCTCTTTGTGTACTGCATATGCATCATGTTGCCTTTTAAGTGTCCATAATGCAAAATATGTACTGTTTAGTTTGCTTCTGAACAATTTTATTGACTAAATCATATAAACAGAAATTAAAGTATTCAAGTACATTAAAGCCAGGACTTCAATAAACAGTAAAAACTTTGATTATGCATTATTAGTTGTTATGCATAAGAATAATTTTTCAAGATGTTTTATATATTTACATATAAGCAACAAAAAATTCAAAGCATTCCACAAATTCAGGATTTAATACAAAGTAGAAATGAAAGCATTGGCCTTAAGCCCTCGTATTTTTTTATTGTTTTTAAGTCTTTTTTTTTATTTGAAATGAATCAAATTTACAACAAAGCAATTGTCAAAAACAATGAAGACAGTCTTGATTATACATAATTGCTTATACATAAGCAATGTGTGTAGATTCACATACATAACAAAAACAGTGTTCAGTAGAAATATTAGGTTTCAGTCCTTTTACCTGTCGTATACTTTAATTTTGAATTAAATTTACCACAAAGTAATTGTCAAAAGTTATAAAGACTGTCTTGCTTATGTGTTAATGAGCTCTTATGCAAATGAATGGCTTGTCAAAATGTGTTGTGTTAAAAAAGCAAAAAAAGATGTATTTGCTTTGTTTTTTTTTTATTTTGTTGGGCCAAAACGGTGTAGAAAATTTAAATGAATATGTAGCAAATGGTGTTTTAAAAATATTTAATATTTGAATGGCTAATGCTGAATCATTTTGTTTCAAATCCTGAGAGCTCAAACGACACAAATTCACATCAACGTTTTTGATGATACATTTGATGATTTCCTTCTTTCTTTAATATTTTTTTTTGTAAGGCTTTTAATTTGAAGGATTGTATTATTGAATTGCTGGCCTGATGAAAAAAACATTGACAAAAGTGATTAAAAATAAGTGTTATTTTGATGAAATTATTATTTTTCTTTCTTATCATATGAAAGGGGGGTGTCAAACTCATGTCCACATTTAATAAGCTTTTTTTAAAAACAAAATTAGCAAAAAATAATTCAGTTAATCAATCATTACGTCTCTTTTTTCACATGAATGTAATGTACCTGTCATTACAGGTACATTACATTTAAAGGCGCCAAAGCCATGTGTTTGATACCACTGCAAGTGCTTCATTATTTTAAGCTTGTATGCATTGTCTCCCTTTTAGTTTACCACCTGACGCTGCAACAACATGTTTAAATGATAATTAGGCCAATGCGCGGCTGCCCGCTCTATACGGAGACAGATAGAGAGGGTGGACATTTTCCATATGCTCGAGCGATGCCTCGCCTACCCCCTGCTGAAGATGCCTCATCCTCAGCGCTGCCTCGCTGCATTCCTGCCACTCGGTCTCCCTGATGATGTGAGCAATTGAGTTCAAGGAGATCTGGGTAATTGAGAGGGCAGGGATGGCATCTGACAGGCACCGATGGCTCCAATGATTACTTTAATCAGAGTGGTTAATGGAATTCCTTCAGGCATGTAGAAATGCTCAAATGTTCATCAGCATTGAACCGATTTTTACCCCCACTACTACACCTCCTCCTCTTCTACCTCACATTGCTATAATTACTGATCAGTTTTCTTTCCTCTTTATGCCTTTAGTTTCTGTTTAACACTCAGCAGGTGATGAGGTGTTTGTTCACGTGGTCTTGTGTGAGTCCACAATGGAAGTCACTGGGATGCTTTATGGTCAGAATGCATTATGGATGAAGTGTTTCTAACATTGGTAAATGTGTTAACATTAAACGGGTCAGTCAAGCACTCAAACACAGTGAAATTTGTATACAGACAAGCATGTGCTCATAAATATACAGAGCACTTTAGGCTTGTGTATAATGACTGCTCAAAATGAGACGTTTATGTCTTATTATGCAAATAAAATAATTGTTCTGTTCCATGAATACTTTACCAACTTTCAGAGCTAATCAGCCTTTAAGTTAACAGCCTTACTGTCTAGCCTGTGCTGAATAAACTTTAAGAAACGATCCATTGCACAGTCTGGATCCAGACTCCGATGCCATCTGCCAAACAAACCAGGCTACTTGTTGTTTAAATTCTGTTTATATAATTGGTTTGAGGACATTTTTTCCCCCCTTTGTGATATGCATGCTGGCAAAATGTGACAGATATATTTGTATATTTTTGAATTGATTTGGTGGTTCTTCTGTCCATCTGCAAACTGTCTGGCTATGTAATGTTTGTAAGAAATGAACAATGATTTTCCTTTGGGGCGTGGTAAAATCTCAATGTTTTCCTTGCACGCTTTCTTTTTAAAATAGCTAACGACATGAAAGGCCAGAAATATTATGCCAACTGTCACTTGAACAATGTGTTAACTTGTTTTATGTTGTGTTTACTAGCAAAGCAAGCAGCTGTACTAATTAGCAGAACTTCACCTTACATAATTTTCCATCCAAAAGACTATGATATTCAATTTAGGATGTTACTACATATACATACACTTATTACTACCAGATTAGGCCCATTTTGCCTTTAAAACTTCCATAATTCTTCATGGCACAGCTTTGACAAGGTGTTAATGTTCCTCTGAGATTTTGGTCCATTATCATATGATAACGCATAGCACCACACAGTTGCTGCAGATTTGTCATCTGCTCATGTGTGAATCTGCAATTTCACCACATCCCAACGGTATTCTGCGGAGGCCATTTGAGAAAAATCAACTCATTGTTATGTTCAACAAACCAATTTGTGATGATTTGAGTTTTGTTATCATTTGGTGCATTCTCCTGCTGGAAGCAGCCGCGAGAAGATGGGTACACGGTGGCCATAAAGTGATGAACATGGTCAGCAAGCCTACTCAGGTAGGCTGTTTCACTGATATTGTTTATGCCAAATTCTGAGCCTAGCATTTGAAAGTCACAGCAAAAAAAGAAATTCTAAGTTTTCCCAATCTACTGTTGTCCAGTTTTGGTGAGCTGGTTGAACAGTAACATCGGTGTCCTGTTTTTAGCTATCAGGAGTAGCGTCCCATGTGCTTCAAGTCTCGATGCGTTGCGCATTCAGAGAAGCTCCTCTGCATACCTTGGATGTAAAAAGTGGTTATTTGGGTTACTGTAGTCTTCCTATACACTCAAGCAGTTTGGCTGTTGTCCTCTGATCTTGACAAGGCATTTTACCAGTAAACAGCTGTTCACTGGATATTTTCTCTTTTTCTGACCATTTTCTGTAAACCCTAGAAATAGGGTCAACATCAACTAGCTGCAATGTCATTGACTGATTAGATATATGCATTAACAAACAGTTGAACATGTGTGACTAATCAAGTCTATATAAAGTAAAAATATAGGAAATGAAGCTTGAATTCGTGGAATCACAGTCAGAATATACTGACAGGCCTCTGTTTTTCTTTGGAAGATTAAAATCTGTGCCCACATCATGTGCTTCAGGTTCTGCCTGAATGTTATTTCCACCAACATGTCCCTAAGGAATAATGCATAATATCCTCTCTGCAATGTTTTGTTTGAACATGATTACTCATGAGCACAAATAACATCCCACTAAAAGAAATAAGATCCCAAGGCTATAACCTAAAGGCTATAATGACAGGGATGAAACTACAGAGCACAGATTTCTACGGGTTCATTCAATCATGTCAAAATTCCATCAGGATAATCTGACTTTCATTCCCTGTAGTCAGATTTTAGGCCAAACATTCAAGTTTGATTTCATGTGTTTTGGAATTAGGTCTGTATTTATGTATGCATAGGTTATTTATATAGAATACTGTACTATTGTAATCCTGTGTATGCATGTATGTCTGCGTGTGTGCACATGCATTAATGTCATCATGTGACATGGCATGACATAGGAGTAAATCCCTCTTTTGCTTAAAAAACAACATAATGGAAGTCATTCTTATTCTGCTGTTACCATTAGAGGCACCCCCACCCCTCTCAATTCAATGTGAAAGGTAATCCTGAATACAGAGTGGCTTGCAATTATGCTGAGAGCCAGTGTGGCATATGTACAATACTCTAAATAGAGTACCATATATTGTTCCCATGCTGTGAGGGGAAAAAAGAAGAAAAATCAAGGGATAAGCTGACGTAAATGGAGTTTGATACTTACCAACAGATATGTGTGATCAAAGCTTTTAAAGAGCTGCCTTTATATCACTGACTATGTGTATGTGAAGAGATACGAAGATGTTGTTTCATGTTTTATTTAGTCATTTTTTGCACCCTTTTTTTTCTCATGGTTTCATTTTCTTTCCATAACACGCCTGCCTCCCCCTTCCTTCCGTCGTTTACCCTATCCTCCTTTTCAGTTCCCACCGGGCAGCCTGGTTGTATTCATCAGGCCTCCCGTTTTGTTTGTTTGTTTATGGCGGCTGCACCCGTTGATCCAGAGCTGCAGTAACCCTGTTGTTTGATAAATGGCAACCATAGCATTACTGACTCCCCAGCCGAGCCTGGTGATGCCTGGCCAAAAAAACAACAGGTTGATGTATGGCTTCCTTCAGAGTGTCAAGTCATTTAAGTAGAGTCAGTCCAGGTACTGTGCTTCTATATACATCTGTGTCTGTGGGTGAACACCTTGGAATCTTGCCCTGTCCTGGTCTGGCTCATGTGTGTCATCAGCTTGAAAATTTACTGACAAACAAAAAAAAGAAGGCCTATCTGTGATCAACAAAGCACGAGAAATGCATGTTTGTCAGGTTATTGTTATGAAATTTTGTCATGCAAGCTGACAGCAGCGGGAAACAAGGTCGAGCCAGGGGACATCACTGTTATGATCTAGACATATTTTTCCATCCGGTTTGGAATTGCTTGAGATGTTTGAGAGGATGAAAGGGTTACTCAAGTGACTTTAAAGTTTTCCGTGAAGACTTGTGAGAAAGATTTAAAAAAGAAATCTGTCAAAATTGAGCATGAATTTTAGGACTCATGTGGGTAAAGCTCCACAGAAACCAAAAAGCTCCATCCCTGTTAGGGATGTCACAAAAGCAGATATTCATTGCAGAATTATTATCTCAAAAAGAATTAATTTCTCAACAATACTCTTGTAGTAGCCAGTCTTAGATAGTTGTTGGCTATTTAGGTATTACATTTATCTCTTGCAGAGATTTGTGGATCAAAATGTTTGACTAACAAGAAATGGGAACTAGGTGGGTGCAGGGGGTTTGGTTGCAACTGGCTAATCAAATGAGTAACTACTATTAGTATAACGCCAGAGGACCAACAAAGACAAAGGACGTTAAACAAAATTCCTAATTGAGTACACCATACATGGGTGAATCAGAGCCTGAAGGATGGATGTGAACTTTCTCAATCAGGCCTGATTGAAAAAAATCAATAACAGACCACATTATGAGACTGTACTGCTTTTACTCTATCCCAGTGCATTTAATCAGTAACCCTATTTAGTAGCTTGTATCATAAGAAAAACTGTAGGTTTGTTTAAATAACTGTACATATAGCATTTAGGTGATTTTTTCTTTTATGTTATTAATACTTTCATTGGAACTTGTAGCCAAGTTTGAGTTGAGTTGACTGAAGTGTGGCTCTTACTTTATGCATTTTTTAAGTCAGTATTGCCCTCTATACAGAAGATAATTATATTAGCATTTCCCAGATTCCTGACAATTCCAAAAGAAAGGGGAACTCTGATGAACATTTGAATCACCTAAATTTGGCTAAAAATATTAAAAAAAAAATGCAAGTTAGTTTTAATTTAAAGATCAAAAATAACTGATGACTAGCTGGCCAAAATAGCAACAGGCTGGCAAAAACAACAACAGCTAAGCTAGCATTAGGGCAGCTAATTTTGGATTTGAGTGTCTTGAAAATTATAGTTTCCTTGTGAAAAACAGTTTGATTACATTTATTCACTCATTATCTAAGCCTGATAACAGCATTTCAAAGAAAGTTTGTGTAACGCCAGCTAGCACAGGCTAAACGTCCTCAATAGCTCACCTCGGTTCTGCAGTGAGTTTTATTGACTCACCATCCTGTATCAGACTCCTTTCACAAAGTTTTACTGTCTGCTCAACACTAAATAGATGTGAAGACTTTACACCCACTATTTTGACAGCTGAGGTAAACAGCGGGCTGACAGACTACATTTAATATATACGAACACTAGCCAAAGCATTTGAGGTGACTCAGGAGTAAGAACATAAAATACTGCATATTTTACTGACATGCATCAGATTTTTTTTATTCCAGATTTAGTGTTAGGTTTTGATATTATTTAAATATGTCAGAATGTAATGTGTACAAAAATGTTTTAATACACAGACAGTAGCAGAAACCTGCTGGCTATCCATCACTGGGACGGGGCATAGAGCGTTAATAAGGCTAAAAAATTGCTTCCGTAAAGTAGCATAAGCAGAATGTCAGTGATATATGAAGAACCAGTTTTTAACAGCTTAAACAGAGCAGCCCACTACAATGCTTCAATCAGGCCCACCACAAACTGTTGATACGTCATTGCGTTAAGGCACAGGGCAAAGTGATATTATTTGGCATTTCACATTAGCTAGTTAGTTAGTTAGTCCGCACCAATGCACCTTTTCAGTACTTTATTCAATAATGTGATACACTCTGACACCAAATACTCCTTACACTGGAAATTAGCTGCATTTTTCAACACAACTTGCCTGTTCAAAATTCTTGTATTGGGTGTTTAATGTAAGCTTTCTTTGTTGCCTACAAATATTAGTGTGCAAAATCTTTGTAGAGCTGCTTCAGCCCTGTTGTACATTTTGTTTTGTCTAGGTCTAAAAATCAAAGGGAAATATATTGTCTCATATATGCTTTGCATCCTATATTTTCTGCTGTGAAATCACTTTCTTTAAAGCTCCTTTTAATGCCCGTCTTAAACAAGTGCACTTCCTCCACCTGGGTGATTTGTTTTCTTTGAAAGACCTGCTATCCGACAGCATTTTAAAGCACTGTATAAGATTATTTGCCCTACGGGTTCACTTAATTTTCTTCAAACAGAAAATGTATTTACTTAGTATGAGTTTGGGTCACAATTATATTTTATTGTTATTGGTAAAACTGGGCTCTCTGGAGGTATGCTTCTAATAGTTTGAAAGGGTGAGATAAGCACTGCGTGTGGGTGGCTTGCGTCTTTGTGGGTTGGTCTCTGCAGCACACACTTTACCAGGTTTCTGATTTACTGCAAAATTAGCTCTTTCTTTTCTTCTTTCTCTCTATATCTTTTGCTCCCTTTCTCTCCTGTCCCCATTTTGTTTCTATCTCTGTGGCTTTGGAAGTGCAGCGAAGAGTCGGCAGAAACCGGGGCCTTACTAAAGGAATTAGACTGCGCGCTGGGAGATTGCTCAGATAATGAAATGGTGGGAGGTAGAAAAACTCATTTTCTCACTTGTGAGAGAGAGACATACTAATGTGGCTATTGAAAATAGCACTGAATAGTACTGGCAAGAAAGAAAGAGACAATTCCAAAATCCAACAGTGTTATTTGATTTCAGCTCATGAGATATGGACCTGCTTAAAGGATAAAGTTTGGCACTGGTTTAACTATCTAAAATGGAATTGTCATGATGGGAAAACTATTGTTTTCCAACTGTGTCCTCCTCCCAGATCGCAGGGAGTGACAGTTTGCTTGTATTTAGACAATAGCGAGGCTGAAGTTGGCAGAGTGTGGGTGTGCTTGTTAAAAAATGGCTCCCGTGGAAGGGCTCTGAGAGCTCTTACAACACTATTGACGTCAGCTACTTGTGATGTTCTCTCTGCTGTACCTGCGAATGTGTGTGTGTGTGTGTGTGTGTGTGTGTGTGTGTGTGTGTGTAGGCTACATGCATGAAGAGCAGGGAGTTAGAGTAGTTTAATGAAATTCACAAAGGCTGAATGGTGAAGAATAAATAGCAAATAGAGGTGTCGAATGATGCAGTGTGCAGCCGTTTTAAATTTATAAGAAGAATTGCAAGCTGACTGGTGAATAACTGTTTGTCATCCAGCTTGACGTGTACATATAAGGAAATATTGTATCTTCAAAGCTGCACATGCCTCCTTGTTATTCTGCTCAATTTTGTCCACTATGCATCATCATTGGCATTGATCCAGACACGGTGCCAAAGGGGAAAAAAAAATCCAAATAACTCCAGCTAGGTTTTATAGGAGGAATCAGCCTGCCACTCACAGAAAGAATGAACAGGACCACAAATAACTGCAATGGTGAGGCTTTTTTACGGAGATGCTTTGGGTTTGGTAGTTTTATCTTCATTTCACATTGCTTCACTTATTAATTGTAGCATTTCATTTTTAATTGAAATTTGAGCATTTTCATACAGATGGTGACATTTTGGTTTGGCCTGTTGCCGCTGTGAAGGTCCCAACTCTATCCTTGCTAGTTAATCTATTTTACATGTTTTTGGACTGAATTAATGTGTTTTATCCTCTTATTCTAGCATATTTACATCAAAGATAGCAAAGAGCAAGCAGCAATACATAGAGCAGAAGACATATGAGTATGAGTGAAAAAAGGCTTTATTTAAGTTAGATACAACAGGAAACGAATTATGGGGGTTGCAAATCAGCTTGCAGATATGCAGCACCAGTGGTGAGGCTAAAACAATGCAAATTGGCTGATGTAGGAAGAGCAGCAGCAAGAACCCTGAAACAGATAACAATGACAATAGATATTGGATTAGTCAGAACAGAATGACAAGTAGGACCTGTGGTGGAGGTGGGCTGCAAAGTGGCTTGCATTGCACAGCAACTGTAGACTCTGTTAAATAAAAAACCCATCATCTCATATTTCATGATTTTTCCTAAAATGGTTTCTTCTTCATATAGTGAATTCTGGGGTATGGAGGACAAAAAAATACAACTACTTATAGCTAGAACCATTAATGAATCAATTCTGACCCCTACAGAAATCAATGTGAAGTGCTCCCCTTAACATTCACAGTATCCCTGGTTGCTCGGAACACACAGTGATGAAGGCTGCTATAATGTGAGCCAGAGCTAGCTAGATGTGATTGGTAGACAAATATATAGCTGACTGTAGTGAGATGAAAGGGTCACAGATGAGATGTTGATCCAGGAGAAAGTGGGACAGAGTGTATGGAATTTATGAAATATTAATACTGGCTGTGTAGAACAGTGTGGAAACCGTCGTTGAATTAGCGTGTAATGTGTGTAATATGTTAGTGTGAAGCAGTAATCTGAACAAATAAGGAATGAAATTAAGAAGATCAGCTGAATCGAAAAGGTTCCGGCCTCAGGAGTAGTTCAAAAGCTGCTTTACTTAGATATGCTAACTGGATGCATATAGAAGCTGAGCCATCAGCTGAGATATTTTAGTATTGAGGTTATCTGATCTACAGCACCTCTACTACTGAGGGTTTGCTCAACAGAACTATTTATTCACATGTACATTCTTTAGGAAAACCTATTTGAACTGTTTTTCTGCCCTGTGCCACCCATCAAAGCAGCCGACTTTCAGTTTTACCCCAAAACTCCGAGGATTTAAACCCTATGTTAAAATGTTCAATTTCTACCTTGTGGCCACTAGACGAGTTCAACAACTCGTTCACAACAAGGCACCATGCAAACAGTAGGAGGAAATCATTGCTGTGTATCCGATCTCATTTGCCATGTTTAAGTGTGTTAACAGGAGGAATTAGAACCAAATTAATCCACCAGAGATTCCCAGCTCATCTCACTGTCAAGATATTATTATAGACTCCATATAAATGTGTAAGGTGTCATGGGAGGATCTGGTTATTGAATTATGCCAAAATTAAACCATTAGCAGGGAGGAATCAATCTGACTAGAAACAGCGTGATGACTCTTCTCAGCAAGAAAGAATAGTTTATTTTTCACTGACATTTTGAAGGACATTGTAAAGTCTCTATCGCTTTTTGTGCTGACACTTTGCAACAGTATTTTATGAAAAATGACTCAAAAAGCAATATAAATTGGTTTACACAGTGACCTGTGGTAAAAATGCATTTCATGGGTGCAAACAATTTCCTCCTCTGTAGATATAACCTCAGCGAGGACTTTTTCCACATAAAAAAAATCCTTCCTCGCTGTAGAAAATAAAGAGGGGTTTAATTGGCCAGCAGTAAAAGGTCTGTCCATTTTTGCTCTTGGGGTTGACATTCTCATTTTTACACTGCCTTTGCTGCTAGCAAATGTTAAAGGCTGTGAATATGACTCTGTCAGCATAAGTGCACCAGTCTCTAACTAGAGATAAGGACCATATGGATCATGAATGATAAGATAATATCTATAGGTTTTCATTATGCTTGAATCTGGGCTTTATTGCTCACATTTGCAAGGAGAGAATCCACAGAAATTGCTTAAATGCACAAAAAACTTGCAAAAAATGAATTCTATAAGTAAAGCAAAGCCTGTTACGCTTCTTCTTTCTGCTGACAAAATGTTAACTGCTAATGGCTCCACAATTGGCCAGTTTGCAGCTGGCCAGTTTTTAATGTGACGATTCCAGCCTATAACCTCTGTGCTCTGTAAAGGATCCGATTTAAAATGGAGCATGGGCAATATTTCAGTCAAAGTACACGTTTGTGTGCATTGCTTGTCATTGGAGTATAAATTTCTAAATATGGACACAACTGTTGATGAATAATACACTAGATTTGATCCAAATGTCAAACATCAGCACCATCATCTTCCTCCTACTGTCACCTCGCAGTCCTTTAACTGAAGCTACTGCATTTATTCATTTTACAGCGTGATGAAATTAATAATTCATATCAAGATAATTACATACTACTGTGCCTTAAACATTCATTTGTGTGTTTCCAAACCCGTTAATAGCTTTTAAATGAAAACTTGATTTCAAAAGAGGATAATGTTCAAATGCTGTGGAAATTGGGGTCCCTGTAGGTTCCAACTTAATGTGAAAAATTCATATAATCAATTTGTGCCTCGGAGATTACTTATGTGGTAATAATTAAAGCCAAGAAGGCTATTATAAACACGAGACCCGCCATAGCTAGAGCGTTATCTCGGAGACCTAGTTTTTGATCTCAGGTCTTAATATGTAGCTCTTTTTTTTCTCTCCATCTCGTTATGAGATTTTCTTGTTTTGAAGCCACTCATCAAAGAGTGTCATCACTCTTCATGTCTTGAAGAAGAAGTTAATTCCGCAAAAGGCTTTTTCATTTGGAAAAACAGAGAGGAATACTAGTGTCTGGACTGCTAGGTGCTGAGTTATAAGGAATAAGTGAAGGAACATGCACACACAAAAAAGAAGTTTGTGGTTTCATCTTTGATTTCTTTCAATCACAATTGGCATGCTGGTGGTTTTCCTTGAACACTATTTTACCTGAAGTCTGATCATGTTGGGAATAATGTTATTTTGTGGAATGCACAGGTGAAAATTCATCTCGTCTTTTTTTTGAGCAAAATCCTGCTTTGCATTCACAGTTCCTCACTTAAAGCAAATTGTCGGTACCATCTTGCTCAAGGGCATCACATCAGCAGCATCCATCGCCAAAAATTGTTAAACCAGATCTGATGAATCTATAACTACTTCCACATATCCGCCCCCGTTGGCATGCCTGTGCACTCGCTGCAATCATACAAAAGAAGGCAAAAGGCTGACTCTATTTATATTACCCCAACATTGGCAAGACAAGAAAAACAAACAACACAGGGAATGTTTTCCTGTCACAAGGCGATATTTCATGGTGGTAAAAATGCTTTGAGAATTTGAAATATTCAAATTCATGTTCATGCATACATGTTAGTAAGAATTTTCTCCAAATGGTGATAAAAACCTTCTGAAAACCACATTATAGCTGTCTAAACCTTACACTTGCAGATTGTTGGAACATACGTTAGAGATTTAAAACAATCCAGTAGCAAAAACTAGATAAGATAGAATTGGTAATCAAAAAGACATTTCAAGACTCTTGATGCAAAAATATTATATATATAAAATATTAAATATAAGTAACAGTGGGTGAGTGTAGGGGTACTTTGTGAAAGACTGTAAATATATTTTTTATAACAAAAAAAGAGAATAACTACAATAAGAATAGCATTTCTTTCATTTTAAAGAATTGTAGAGACATTGGGTTTTTTCACATGATCTATGGAATAATCAATGGAATGTGGAGAAGTCTCCATATTCAGACTTGATTCAATAATGGAAATAATTGCAAAGGCTCATGCTCCAAGTGAACTTCCAGCATGTAGCTAATCAGTGATACCAAGAAAATTATTTGTAAGGATATGGTTTGACAAATTCCTGGAGTTTTACACACTCAAATACTATTCGATCAGGGGTATGCTTTAACACTCCTGAGTATAGAGTTAAGACTGGATCTACAGAAAGACAGAAATTTTCCCCAAAACTCTGAATGAATTTAATAATAATCTTCCTCAATTGGGAATGTATCATCTATAGCATCACTAAAATATTTAGTCATCAGAGAAATCTCTGTATGTACGCGACGCAGGACCCAGGATTTGCTGAACCGGTCAGTACACAGACATTTGACCAATAACATTTGGGAGACGTTGATTTAAAGCAGGTTGGATTGAGGTTCTCCCCACTTAAGTTCTTGCCACAGTGTTTTGGGTAATATGTATAGACCCCTGGTAGAAGTTGATGACATGTTTAAATGGGATTGTCGGGACTATTGTCTATATACTGTAGGAAGGAGTTCAAATAACAGTCATATTGCCAGACAATAGCTGTGAGCAGGGCAGCCACACTGCCAGGCCACCAGCTGAAATGGCCTATAGCTCGCTGTTTTCATCAATTTTAACTTTAATTCTTTTATTTCATGTATCCTGTTTTTTTTTTGTTTTGTTTTGTTTTGTTTTTTTTTTTTGGGGGGGGGGTATGTTATTCTTTTCATTCTTTTACTACTGTTATTGTTGTTATTATCATTTTTTTGTATTTAGTTTAGCTTCAGTTTGTTTTTGCCCCCGGTACCGGGGTCCAGACATGTGTGGTATCCACAGAAACCTCTCAATCTCAGCCAAAATGTCATATAAACCATTTCTACAACCACCAAACGCACCGAAAACAAGCCGTGATTAAACGAGCAGTTACCTAAATGCGCAGAAGTCCGCTAAACAAACAAAACCCAACCAGAAATTCTCCAGACTTCATGTAACCAGCTGGTTAGCTTCCAGAGCTATCACTGACTCCACACACCAAGTTTCACCACGATCAGACCAAAATTCACTGAATAAGCCGCAAAAGAAGACCACAATAACACATAGCGGCGCAAATGCGCTAAGACAGAAATTAGCTTACCATCCCGATTTTCGCTGGTAGCTGGTAGCCACGTGATTACCAGTAGTTACCATGCCTACCTAGTGGTATCAGAGCTGTTTTCCGTCAACAACCTCCATTTTAGACCCACCTACAGACACGTGACTGGACAGACGCCACATGCAGTAAAGTTGGACCCACGTGGGTTTTGGCATTACAACGTCTGATTGGTTGAAGTGACGTGAACGTGGTGTCGTTACTGTGAATCTATTGGCTCAAACGATTAAAAAGAGGTGTCAATCACGCAAATTGACCAAAAGAAACCAAAGTTACAGCCACTCGGAGTTTAAAGGGCCAGACCAATTAAACGCTCCATACGCACGGCAGAAAAGGGCCATTACCATGTAAATGTGTGGTTAATTCTTCAAAAATATATTTAAAAAAAAAGCATTTTAGGCCTGTTAATAAAATTTATTAATTTCTGCTCTTTAATACCTGAAAAAAATCAATTGAACATTTTTGTACAACGTCTGGATATTCATGTATTGACAGGGCTGAAATTTTCCACTGTTTCACTTTAGAAACATAAATCTTTGCACAGATGATGTTTATATGTTGGTTACTGAATTTCTGGAACCAAATGTGATCTGAGGCATATTTTTAAAGGGGTTATATGCTAAAAATAAAAATAAAAAAAATTAGGCAACAATAAAATCTACTTACTTTTTCAAATTCAAATTCAAATTCAAATTTTTTATTTGTCACATACACAGTCATACACAGTACGATATGCAGTGAAATGCTTAGACAACTGCTCGTGACCTAAAGAAAAAAGAAAAGGCTATGAATAAGATAGGAAATAAATATGAAAATAAAAAAGGGTAAATTTAACCAGGAAGGAATAAAATAAAATAAAATAAAATATAAAAATTAAGTTAAGAATGAGATAACTGTACAACACAAATTAGAATGAAGGGTAAATTTAACTGGGAAAGAATAAGATAAAATATAGAAATTAAAGTTGAAAATAAAATAACTGTACAACAAAATACACAGTATAGAAATATATAAGAATGTATGAAGAAATATAAATATATATGTATATATATATATATATATATATATATATACACACACAATAACAGCAGCTGTACAAGTATTAACTGGAAATGAGGAATATAATGTCCAGTGTTGTGCAATCCACATTATTTAGTGTCTTGTGCAGTGCAAATATGCTTAAAGTGGTTTAAGTGATGAAGTGAAAACAATGTCCAGAATGTCCAGTGTGTGTGTAAGAACCATTTGTGTGGGTCAGTACTGTGTGGTGGTGTGATTGAGAGACCGTATCGCCTGCGGGAAGAAGCTCCTCCTCAGTCTGTCTGTGTTGGTCTTCAGGGAGCGGAATCACTTTCCTGACCTCAACAGAGAGAACAGTCCATTGTTGGGATGTCTGAGGTCCTTCACGATCTTCCTGGCCTTGGTCCAGCACCGCCTGCTGTAGATTGAGTGCAGGTCAGGGAGCTCTGAGCGGATGGTGCGCTCAGCTGAACGCACAACCCTCTGTAGAGCTCGTCTGTCCTGCATGGTGCTGTTCCCGAACCAGGTTAAGATGTTTCCCGTCAGGATGCTCTCTATGGTGCAGGAGTAAAAGTTCCTGAGCACCTTGGAGGGCAGTTGGAAGTCTCTCAAGCGTCTGAGGTGGTAGAGACGCTGTTGGACCTTTTTCACCACGTTGTTGATGTGACAGGACCATGACAGGTCCTGCGTGATGTGAACTCCGAGGTATTTGAAGCTGTCCACTCTCTCCACTGGGCACTCGTTGATGACGGGGGTCTGGTAGTTCCTCTCCTGCTTAGTGCTGAAGTCCACTATCAACTCCTTTGTCTTACTGACGTTTAGAAGGAGGTTGTTCCTCTGGCACCAGTTCTCCAGATTCCTAATCTCCTTCAGGTAGGCCGTCTCGTTGTTGTCAGAGATCAGGCCCACCACGACAGTGTCGTCAGCAAACTTGATGATGGTGGTGGAGCTGGTAGTGGCCACACAGTCATATGTGTACAAAGAGTACAGCAGGGGGCTCAGAACACACCCCTGGGGGGCTCCAGTGCTGAGAGTGATGGAGGCTGAGACATGTCTGCCCATCCTTACTGCCTGTGGTCTGCCAGTTAGGAAGTTGGAGATCCACTGACACATAGATGAGCTGAGTCCCAGATGCTCCAGCTTGGTGGTGAGTGTGGAGGGAATTATGGTATTAAATGCAGAGCTGTAGTCTATGAAGAGCATTTTAACACAATTCCCCCTTCTAGTGCCCAAGTGAGTGAGTGATGTGTGGAGGAGATGAGAGATGGCATCGTCTGTGGAACGATTTGGACGGTAAGCGAACTGTAGTGGGTCCAGTGTGTCTGGTAGTGAAGAAATGATGAAGTCTCTGACCAGGCGTTCAAAGCACTTCATCACTACTGAGGTGAGGGCTACAGGGCGATAGTCATTGAGAGAAGCAGGGTGGGGTTTCTTCGGGACAGGAACAATGATGGACTCTTTGAAGCATGTGGGGATCACCGACTGAGATAAAGAGATGTTGAATATCTCAGTGAACACAGGAGCTAGCTGGTATGCGCAGTCTCTGAGGATACGACCTGGGATGCCGTCTGGTCCTGCTGCTTTCCTGGTGTTCACTCTCTTGAAGGCTCTCCTTACTTCATGCTCGGAGATGATGAGCACGTTTCCGGTGCTGGCAGTATCTTCCTGTTTGCAGCCTTTAGCGCCGCTAGCACTAGCATCGTTGGAGTCCTTAGCTGCAGCCTCGAAGCGAGCATAGAAAGTGTTCAGCTCATCTGCCAGAGTCACGGCCACGTTCATCATACCGGTTGTTGGTGCTTTATAATCCGTTATTGTCCTTAGTCCCCGCCACAGGCTCCTAGAGTCACTCTGTTGGAGTTGTGACTCTAGTTTCCTCCCGTAGCGCTGCTTCGCCTCTTTCACCGCCTTCCGCACGTTATATGACGCGGCTTTGTATGGGTCCATGTCCCCCGTCGTGAGTCCCGTGTTGTAGGCAGCGGTGCGGGATCTCAGAGCGTCGCGGATGGTTTTATCCACCCACGGCTTCTGGTTGGGAAACGTTTTTCTGTGTTCCAGTCGCAGTAACTTTGACACAGTAATATCTGCTTCAATATTTACACCTCTGATGAAATTTCCCAAGTGTTAGATTTATTTTGATACCAAGATTGTAAGGACAGAGTTTGTAATTGCAGAGAGCAGGAAGCTCAGAAACCCCCTTGGGGCTTAAGAGGTTAAAAAAAAAGTCTTGGTCTGTTGGACAGTTTAAAGGCCCTTTCTGTTTGCCTTCCCTGCTCAGTCTACCATCACAGGCGCTATCTTTAGAGGGGATATTTTAAGGAATGCCTGGAATTTAACATGCTCAACTGTAAGTGAGTCTAGCAGAGATCTGTTACATCTTTGTCCGTCTAAGGTTAGGGAAACATGATCCACCACTGATTTATCATTTATAGTCATTGTAAAGGATCTCCTTGTGGAATACTGGTGAGTAAAAGACAAAAAGTGAAAAACAATGAATCTGTTCACTGTTTTAATCAAACACTGTATGTGGATATACAATGTGGCAAAAAGAAACAGAAAACAAAGAATTTTTGAAGAGGATTTTAACATAGGCCAAAGTCAGTCACTGCTTAAATTATGACCTTTAAGCCCTACTTAAGCCCTAGTCAAGACAATCAGATATACATGCAGCAGACTATGGCTATAATACCACTTCCCTAGAGTTGTGGAAAATTACAATTCGCCCCTTGTACCTATACAAATTTTTATTTTCTGTTATAATCAACAGTCCAGAATTGTTTCCGTCTTTGTGTGTTTTTGTCCTTTTTTGTGTTTGTGTCTTTGTCCTTTTTTAGTCTGTGTTCTCCCTTGTTCTCTGCCATCTAACCTGCCTTCTATTTCTGTGTATTTTCATGGTCTGCCTTAGTTGGTTCCCCCTTTTGGTTCTTTACTGGATTTTGTTGCTTTCTGTATCAAAGTGCTTTTATTTTCACCACCTGGCTGTTATTTTCTATCTTGTATCAGCTGTTGGGTCAGTCGTCGAAACTTTGCCCTTAATAAGGAAAAGTTCTGTGCTCTTAAAACCATGTGATCAAACAACTACTGTGATCATTCTGTCTATCTAATGGCATGAACCTACAAAGTATTTTAAACAACAGGCATGTGAATGTCACTGTGCTGTGATGGCAGCTGATCTGGCTGCAAAATTCTTCCATTAACCTTTGAAAAACGGAAGTTGCTTAAATTAACACCTTTAAATAAGACAAAAATATGTCTTATGCCCCTTCCTGACCACAGTTCTGGTCGAGGTTCTTCCTGTCAAAAGGAGTTCATTCTTCTCACTTTCACCAAGTGCTTGCTCGTAGGGGGGTTTCTCTGTATTATTGTACCTTACAATACACTTTGAGCTGCATGTTGAGGTGTTGTGATAAATCATCACATGTGATAAATCCCATGATCCTGATGCTCACATGTGTTTAACGAAAAGTTGTGCTGAACAAAAAACAACAAAAAAACAAAACCAAAACCATTTGGCACTCTCTAACTTTGAAACAATTGTTCTGTGAAGAAGTTAGTTACAGTATCATGGTCAGACCTGGGCAGCAGAGTGTGCCTAAATCATTCATGGCATTTGTTTTAACCTGCCTAGAGAACCAGATGGCAGGGATTTACCTTGTCAGATCATGTCAGGTACGGTGTCAATCACATGCATGTACAAAAGTAGCTGCCAAATGTTTCCCCTGAAATATACAGCACTGTGTGTGGTGAAGCCTTCACAAGTCAGAAAGCAAATCAAAAGAGGTTTATATTAGGATTTCAGCTGAATAAAATTTCCTAAAGAAAGAAAAAAAATTAGAGATAAGATAGCAATGAATAACCGTATATTAATATTCTCTCCAGTACATCTTTGGCTTTTGATATATAGATTTAATAAAGGAAAATGTAAAGGAACAGTGGCTTTTTCCATCTCATCAGTGTATTTTATCAAAAGTGGTTTTTAAATTTTATGCATTCACCGTATGATTTATGGTTATAATAGCAGAGTGAATAGAAAGCTTTAACCACAGCTGTCCTTCATTTGTGCCACATGACTCCGAGTGTAACTTTTCTGCGGCTCGAGCGTCGCTGCATCAGCAGGGCTGCTTAATTTAAAAAGGAGGTCGGGAAAAAAAATCAGAGCTTTCATTACTGTATATCCATTCTTTCGGTCGACATGATAGATCTCCCTGTTGTCCTCGTGTCACCCCTACAAGATGATGGTCCTGCACTGGATGCCTGAACCTGTTTTCCCCATGAACAAACTCTTGGCAAAGGGAAGAAGGTATTGATCCTTTGTTCCTTTTTAAGGCTAATTATCCACTCCACCGCCAGTTCCTGTTATCGATGTCCTGCTCTTCATCCCTGTTCATCACACTGAGGGCTTACTCTTAAAAAAACACTTCTGATGGTCAGCTGCTCTTTAGCCATTTCCGCACTGCAACCATTGCCTCTGTTTACCTTTCGTATAACATAATATCATGCTTAATATTGATGTGGAAAATGCATGCTGACAAATCTGGTGAGTAATGAGCAGCCAGGCTTGCAGTTATAAAGTCTGTGTCTCCAAATGGGGGTGCTGACCTGCAATTAATGAAAAGAGAGCCAGCGGCTGTCACATTCATCATGACGTGCGCTTTTTGATCATTCTTAAATATATTTATATCCTGCTTTTGAAAAAAAAATAGGCTGAACATAGTGCAATGTCATTGAGGAGAGACAATGGCATGATTGATTCAGGACGTCAAATAACCTCACAGCTATAAAGGCACATATGGTCAAAACGTCCTTGACACAACCTTTTTAGCAATAAATTGGCAAGAGCTTTCATAACAAACAGCTGCATTATTCACGGAAAAGGTGCGCTGTGATTCCGACGTGACCCTGGCACGAGAGTGGACTGGACGCTGTTTATTGAAAGTCCAGCCGTGATAATGAAGGAACATTCATCTATTCCAATAGTTTGATAAAGCATAGCCAGAGCTCGCCAGCCACACTAATGGATTAGAATTTAATATGGGGCCTGTTTTTATTAAAACAAGTGTCCCTCAGGAAAATCCTTGGCAGAGGGTTGTTGTGGTAAACAACACCTGAAGACTGACGAGCTTTCTCTCATGTCACATCTCTACTTCCCTCAGTTTCTCTCTCTCCTTGCCTCCTCCCACCCAGCCAATGCTATGCAAGGGAAGTGATTGATTTGCTTTCTCTTGTGACTGATGATAAGCTGCAAACTCATTAAGATGGCTGCCGCCACGTCCTAAGAGCATGTTGCACAAGATCCAAATCATACACACTCCATCCTCTTTATGCACAACTTCCTAAATTATTATTGAAGGGGGTTTATTTAACTGAACACCTGGCCTGTGGGATGAATAGCACCTTTAAAGTGGTGGATCGGGACTCACGTTCATAAGAATTAAAATGTTTTGATGCTTTTTGTGCTAGAAAGAGTATAGAACATAGATTAAATCCTCAGGGGGAAACGATGAGTGGAATCTCTGGGGACTGAGGGAGAATAGGTGGATGCTGATATCGCATATTTAGCAGATTTGCTAAATTCACAGAATTTTTACAGTGGCCAGTGATGTACCTATGGGGAACTCACTAACTATGTGTTTGAAAAAACAGAAACAAGATAAAATAAATAACCCTACCTTCAAAAGAAGATTCTAACAAATAGGTATCTTGGTGGGAATGATAAGGGAATATGGCACGTAATAAATTATCTAGGGAAAGTGATAGCGTCTGTGGTTGGAAAACGAAGCTGCTGTCAAAGTGCCAAAACTGCAGTTCCTACAATGGCTACTTGAGGCCAATTCCGAAAGTAAGTAAATCCACACAGAATCACATTTTAAAATGCACATCTTTACAGCTTGGGGTGTGGGTGCTTTGAATGATGGGTGTCTTGACACAAGCAGCTCTAGTCAATCGGCCAATTACCTAGTTCTCACCTCTGCTAACTTTCTCTGACAAATAATGTAGGTTTTTCTGTGTCGTTTAGACAATTCATAAAGTTCCTTTAGTTTAGTGTCCTGTACACTAATTAAAAGGGAGTTGTCTCTGTGCTTTGCACCTGAAGAGTTCTTAGAAGCAGCTTGCTAGCATTACCTGGTAACTTGGACCTTCCACCCTCTAGTCCAAAGTGTACCTAACAAAAGGTGGCTGAAATGCTGATGTTTGGGTTTTAAAATGCCAAAACCAATGGGATTCTTTTTACAGACTATAGTCTGTACACAGCCTAAAGGTCCTTTTACATACAACACAACTGTGATTTCAAATTTCTGGATTACTAAGTGTGGGGATTATAAACGTTTGTAGATCAATTCCAATTCAATCAATTTGAAACTTGAAAACTAAAAATCACAGGTGCAAGCAAATCATATAAGTCTGGACTTGGAGGGTAAAGTAAGGTAGAATAGTTTATCAGTCAACAACGCCCTACTCTTTGATTAGCTTTGCTGTCAATTCATTGGTTAGGTTTAGTGAAAAATGTAGCTTTAAAGAGACAACAGAGGTTCCCTCTACAAACATCCACATGTGATGTGTTGGGACTGAAAGCAGTGTTTTCGCAGCCTGATGCATCATGGCATTGTGATATAACCACCTTCATAAATGATAAACTGGTGAGTCAGTAAGTAAGTGGCTACAACATATTCTGTAGTTTACTGTTTGGATTGTTTTCCAGATCACATTCAGCCCCAGTCTACTTTGCCAATTTAAACATGGAAACTAAAGCATAATGATTTCACTTGAGCATAGCACTGACAATAGACCGACAAAAGACTTTAAATTTGATACAGCAGACCTAAAATCACTATTCTGACACTCTTCCTGATCATCAGTTCAGTTGGAGATTCCGATATGCTATGCAATCAGTGGCTAACACAGCCTCGAGTGGCCGGCCCTCAAGCAGTGATGAGGAGCTGGTTAGAGAGGTCTGGTATAGCGTCTTTCTTCTAGCTCCATACCCCTAGATTTTCATTTTCATTTTCAAACTTGTAGTCTTCCAGTGACATCCCTCTGGAGCTTTAGAAGGCTTTACACAACTTTGTTCACATACGCAGTAGTACTATAAAAGACCTTTAAACAGACTTTGATGTGTAAAATCAGATTAGTCAGGTCCCCATTTTACCTGAGAGGCTTATTCATATGGATGTAGCATGCACTGCTTTATTAAAATGCAATTATGTTTTATCAATCAGCTCTAATTACAAAAAATTACAACACAAAATCAAAGGCTCTTCAGTTGTGCAATAATAAAATGCTCCCCAGGTTACCGTATCAGTGTCATCTCTTTGGTCGATTAAGGACTTAGAGTGCTCTTGGATAGAATATACTATAAGTCTGTGCTTTCATTAACATATGCAAATGTGATTAAGTCAAATTTAATCACACTAGGCATCATTCAACTCAGTATTCATTGTGTCCACCACTAAGTCAGCATCAGAATACACAGAAAGAACCACAGAATCCAAGTCATTTGGTAGACTTTCATTGGAGATGACATCAGTGTCAAAGGATTCGACATTCCCCATGGTTACTTTCCCCGATGTTACCTCTGCAGGTATATCCCGGGATCATGTGTCACTTCTTTTACCTAACACACCATTACTCCTGAACAGCCTGTTGAGGGAAGTAGCTACAGGCAAAAAACTTCTAACATTCTTTTCCCATTTGCACCAAGTCAAGCATGATTATTGAAATGGCATGGCAACTCACAAGGAAATGCAGCGATACAGACACAAAATGCCACTGTAGTGCACTAGTAAATCTGAACCTGGACTACAAAGTATGCTTCAAAAGAAGAGAAACAGAAAAAAAACCAAATCGTACAATTTAATATTAATAATGAACAGAAAATAACAACAAGAAAATCCACCAATTCAGCTAGTGCTGTTCCCATCATTAAGTTTAACAAGTTACCACACTTGCCCTGCTCCATAAGGGTTATTTCTAATTACGTCTGTTTTTAAAAAAGTAATCTCCTTTTGCTCTATCTGTGGATATGGCCTTCCAGAAATGAACATGTTCACTCATTCTCACTCTTGTATTCCCTTGGTGATGTAGCCAGAGAAGATTACCAAATATCTTCTTAGAAGCATTGGTCGAATAGCCCCTATTGTCAGAGACAATCCTGCGCTCGTCGGTTGAGTAAATTCATGCAAATCCTTCAAGAGTTTAGTACATCTGAATTCACTGTATTAAGGTAATTTATTGGGCACCACTCGACTTTGGCCTTGCAGCTCTACAAGCAAACAAACCTGAATGGTGGTGAAAGCAAGTAGTAGCTTCAGCGAGATGCACTGCTGAAGTGGTAAATGCACAGCAAAAGCTTGGGAATATATCGACCCTGATTTGAATATTTCACAAAATACTGTGGACACTTGCTAATAAAGACGTGACTTTCAACACACTAAGAGAAACAAGGTAACCTCCCCATGCAGCAGTGTTTGAGACTAATCTTCACTGCCTCCTGTGGAAATCTGTCAAGCAAATTACTAGTCATTTAAATTTTTCTATCAATTATAAGTCAAATCTCACTATAGGAGATATTTTACTCTGTTTTGTGGTCGCGAACAATATGCTAACAAGCTTTTTTCAAACTGCTTGGTGGCCCTGAACTTTTCTAGACTTTACCCAAAAGAGATCAGAATGCAAATGCACAGTCGTGGCTCTTTTCTATGCAGTCTTTGTGGCATCTGATTGGGCCTGATTGGGCCTAGAACATAATAGAAATTCACATGCCAGTGCACTGGCATCGTGTTTCTTGATTCCTCCCTGTTCTCTCCAAATATGCCCCTTCACCTGAATCTAACTGAATATTTCCAGTATCAGCTTTCTAAAGCTGATTTCTGTCTCCTATGGAGACAGGTCCAGAGCTGAAATTTCATTTCAAGTTAGTCCATTTTTTCTAGCTTAGCTTTAAAGCTTTTTCCAAATTGCTGAACTTAATTTGAACACTTTTTTTCTTCTCTACTGCTATGCTGACTGCTTTGAATGACTGCTTTGAGTTACCATGCCAGTGATTTAGTTAGCAGAAACAGCTGCTTGTATAATAAATGTGCACAAAACAGTGTACACTAAAACAAAAGTTTATCAAAACACTGAGTCATTGATTGGAATGGCAGGTTCATGTGTCCCAGCGTGACAGATTACAGCGTAATATAACACAGTCTTTATAAGGTTTTTCATTGCTGAACATATAATTGTTTGCTTGAACAGATTGAAGCCCTAAGTATGGTAAAAAATACATCTCCTAGCTGAATCCCCCTCAGAGGCCTGTGGAAAGACGCAGATCTCTTATTGCACTGTGTAATTTAGGTAAATCAATGCTCAGAATCCCTAAATACCCAGTGATTGTGATTACTTGTGAAGTTTGCTGATTTTTTTCCACTTGTGAACACCCACATGTATCTCGTGTGTGGGAGCATATAAGACAGAGAGACAAGCAGGAAGATAGAGGAGGAAGGCATGCTGCTATATGCATGAAGACACTCCAGTAGCATTACTTACAGCATAAAAAACCCCCAAAACACCTGAATAACGACTGACCTTTACCCTTTACATCTGCTTCCTCCCTACCTCCCTACTGTCTTTGGATCAGTGCGTATATGGGTTTGCAGTTTCAGATCATCCCATAAGTGCTGTGTTTTAAAAGTGAAAGGGCTGGGTGGTATAATCTCACTCTGGTGGCTGCTGAACATTTGGATAGGTTAATATGGTCATAGGTGCACATATGGCTTCATGCTCAAAGCACTGCACTCCAATAAGGCACGACTCTGCAGGAAATATTAGGCTACTATAGAACTAGCAAGGCAGAGGGTCAGGACTGTTGCAAGCTACCGCAAATTCAAAGATGTTAGGCCAAACAAACACCATGGTGGAATTGTAGTATGGCCTTATTAGTTTCTACAGGTTAACTAGATTACAACTAAGGGCTTCAGGCATTCATTATCTTTTCAGTTAGATCTTTCCTTCCTTCACCAAATCTAGCCTTTGTGATCACACTCACTACATATTCTAAATGCATTTAAAAAATAATAAGACATCTGTTACAGTTAAAAAACTCGTTATGGCTTAATTGCTATGGGGCTTAATAACACAACTATGAATGAATAGTCGTACAATTAAAGGTTAGATTAAAGGGGACATGAAACACTATGGATACAAAGGCTAATTTACACCACTGAGCCCTGCTCTCAAAAACTGACATAGATGTAATACTGTCTGTGAAGCTCGATTTCAGAAATAAATGCTTAAAGTCAAAGTTTTCAGAACATGTTTAGTGCCATCTTGTGTCACTACTGAACGTTATGTCACTGGGTTGGTTGGTTGGTTATGATCAATAGACTTAAAGGAGTTTATGTTAGCTAACTAGTAACAGAATCAATAACTATGAGCAACAATGAGTTGCTCATAGTTAAGTAACATGGGACAAGACCTACTATATGCAAATTTCTGTTCTTTACTGACCATTTGAAACCAGTAAAGAATTTATATTTCTCACTGCTCATCAGGGAAATGCAAATCATTAGATAATAAAGAAAACAGTGTTGATGCTTTTGAAAAACTTACTGTGCACAGAAGTTCAAGGATTATGGCAATGGTTAATCCTGATGTTAGATGAAATCCTTCACTGTAGTACAGACATCTGGTAGGAGCACACTCTTCTACAGTAGTTTTGTTGTTCAGTGGTTGCTGGTAAACAGCCGCTGGGTGCTTTAGCTACTGTCGCATCTGCAGGGTTTAACCTCTCACATCATACATGGCGAAGGTATGAAGGAGGAAAAAAAATAACAATTAGTGTTAAGTGTTAGTGCAAAAACATAATTATAGCATAAATTGGTGTTACCTTTTAGCTGAAATGCTAAATGCTAACTTGCCTTTCTCCCAAAAGCATTTGTTTTAAATTTAATCTCCTTACATTTCACATAAACTTAATATGACCTCCTTTTAAATCAACTTCCAAACTGGGTCACAGCAGTAATATGCAAAATGACAGAAAACACAACAGAGAGACTGAAAAAGCATTCAACAAACATTGTTGTGACCTGCATACACAGCCTGTTTTCAATATGTATTATGACTCAAGTCACCAGTGATCTTCAGTGGATGCAACAATGATGGAGAGTGACAGGCGACACATGTTGGGATGGTTGGATATAACGCTCAGACCTTGACAGAATGAGTCTTTAAGGAAAATAAAAAACAGCTCCCCTAATACTGACACACATTCTTCACCTTCAGTGCTGGTTTCCTTCTACACTCACACCTGCTGTGTTTTTATCTGGGTTCATCGCTCACTGATAGTGAGTGACAAGTTTCAGTGGGGTAAGAGAGATACAAGCGGCAGCTGGAAATAGTGATTTGACAAATTTGAGGCCTAAATTCAGCAAATTTTATTCTGGTTTACTTTGATCAGATCAGTGGCAGACAGTGAGGAGTGACTCTCATGGGAAAACAAGATAAAATCTCTGGGGAGTTTCACTAGACATTTTCTGTGTGTGTAGGTGTGTGTGTGCGTGTGTGTCTGTGTACATACTTGTCCCTTTTGACAAATGTCTGTCCATATATGTCTGATTATCTGCGTGCTTGACATGGTGCCACTTTGTCCACAAGTAGGCATATCTATAGTAAGAGTACATACTCGTAAATATGAGCTACAGCAGATGACTGACGGGAAAAAAAACAGGTTGGTGCAAACATGTGATGCCACAATCATCTACCACGGCAGTCAAATCCAGCTTCCATTATCTCCTTCCTTTCCATTTGATTGTCTGCTTGTTGGTTCAGATCCCTGCTGGACTGTTTGTCATTCTCGCGAACGCCTCCGAGCATACAAAACAACAAACACGGCCAAAGAATTTCGCCTGAAAAACAGAATCGCTGAGGATTTGTTCTTTACTTTTAATGATGCCCATATTAGAGAGCTTGGTGGGAGTTTACCGCCACTGTCTCCTCTTGCCTCTGCCCAGGACTATTCCCTTGCATCAGACAGCCAGTGATGGATGGCTTAATTAAGGTGAAAGACAATGAGTGAGTGCTTTTCATTGTGTTTGGTCTCCACGGTTTGTGAGAAAAAAAAATGGATTACTCTTTTAAAAGCGGTCTCCTTGGGGAAATGTCACATATATCATTGAAACACATCTATCTGGACTGAGTGGAAAAAATGTATACATGTACATCTGCAGCATTAAAATATAACTGAAGTGTGTCTCTGAAACTACTTCTAAAATATTACATTAATTCATTAAAAAGGACATATTATGAATTTTTAGCCTAATTTTGCCTATTTTTAGTATCTGTTTAAAATGTTTGCCTTTTGGTAAGTTGCTCTCTACTCTAAGTCTGGATCAAAGTAATCTCAAAGTATCTCTCCAAACGTGGAAGCCAATCACCTTTGAACCAAGCTGTACGTTTCCAAGAGGAGGCAACTGATTGCACCAGAAACTCAGAAGATACCGCCTGACAAAAGTTATCATTTGGGACTAAATTTGAAGGATATGGCCAAGTTTAACTCTTAAGTCTAATTTCATTGAGAACTCTTATATATAGATGGAAAGATGGAGCAAATCAGTTGAGGGAACTGGCTGAAAAGGGGCACTGTAACTGCCTTTAAAAGTAAGTAGGTTGTAAGTTTCTAAAAATCTCATTCTGCAGTTAGTTATCTCCCAAGTTTTTGGTGTTCTGTGTGCCATTTTGTCAGTCTGTAAACACAAAGGCTCGAACTGTTTTGAATGGATTTTGAACATTTTGTAGCTGCGTAGTGGGGTCATATAACAATCCATTAAAATCTGGCTCACACACACCAAGATCTTCAAGGACAACCTAATAATTTATAGGTGACAAAAAACCTTAGAACTTAAAATAACATGTCACATTTGACATCTGACCTCTCTTTCAAGGTCAAGAGATTACTCTGAAGGTCAGAGTGTCTGCCATTGCATGTATTGACAACACACTTAAGAAATAATATATATCGATTCTAAATATTCTGTTACTTTGGTCCTCTGACCTCTTATTCAAGCCAAATAAGGTCAAACTATCACTAGATCATGCTTCATGAAATGTCTTATATCATTAAAACTACTATGCTAAAAATTCTACTGCCTTTATTTGATATAACACTGATATATGGGGATTTAAAATATCACATTATAGTTTGCATTCATATATATGTCACATTTGACTGCCGATCTTTCACATTTTTTCAAGATGAGCCAAAAATGCTTTCTATCTCAATTCCATCTGTAGTATTATATCATATAACAAGCTCAAGTTATTCGTGTCCAGTATTTACAAATCAATGCCCATCATCCATTACCTACTACTACTTAATGTTTGTGTATGTCAGAGTCTAAGTAAAAATCTGTCATGCTGCCCTGATTTTTATTGGTCTACAAACTTCTTAAAGTATGTTTAAAAAGAACCAGTAAAACCAAATGAATATATACAAAATTCAATACGATTCCCTGGAAATTAAATACTGCTCAGAGAGTGAGTGTTTGTTGGTTTTTGAATTGTTGACGTGTGTGTGTGCAGCCAATAAGGGATTGGTTACTTTATGTGGCTGGAAGGCTACAATTAAATATATGTGAAATTGTGACTCTGAGTGACACAATAGCAATTGCCAGTGACTAATACAATGAATAAAGGTATGTCATATTAAACTTGGATACATTTAACACAATGAGGAAAAAGATCCCGATTCAGACTGCTCTACGTGCATAGTTTCCGGCTTATTTCTTTCTACTAATTGGCCTTTATAATGCTAGTAAGAGTGGATATCCCCAATATGGTGCTGTGTGGCTAAGATGCCACACCCCCTTATGAGGAGCAACCAATCAAAAAAAGTTGCCTTAAACCACAGGAGAAGGAAGCTAAAACAGATTGTATCAGGCAGTGGATGTGCTGAAGATTGCACAAAAGCTCAGTAGGAGAAAAAATAAGGATTATTTTGATCCGTGAATTGTGGAGAGCTACTCCTACAGAGAAGAAGAATAAAAATGTGGAATTTGAAAGGACCACAGTAAATTCCTTTAGGTTTACTCACAGTACAAAGGCAAAGAGATTCATTTTATCTTTTCACTCTCGTATTTAATGTGTTCCTTTCAAAATTATAACAAACACCATCAAGCACCTTGTGCAAAGACGTACTTTTCATCACGATTGTCTAAGGAACACATTACCCGCACACAGCCAAGCACGTTATGCCCACACAACCTTTCAGTGCCATTATGTTCTGCCTCTATCCCCTTTCCACCCACTCACTCAAAAACACACTTAACTCTTTCCTGATCAGATAAGACTACTGATGCTACACAACCCAAAGATTCTATTTTGAAGGAATTCCGACCAAATTTCCCTTTGATCCGCTCTGACATGATATAGATCTGCTGATCCAAAAATAAATTTCATTTTAGAAATGATATGCTCCCTGATGATAAATCACAGCCTGAGAGGGAATTAAAAAAAAAAAGTCCTCAACAGACATCAAAAGAGACTGAAATTGAATTTGATGTTAAAGAATGCATCTCATCATCTCCTTCCTACCTTTCAACACCAACACCAAAGTGAACATGACATCTTTGTTAATGCGCATACAAATGAAGTTGACATGGTCTAGAGTTCTGCAGGTGTTCTATAGGCCAACCTGGAATTCAGCATTGCTGTGGTTCACTTAACCAAAAACCAACAGGAGTTTCTCTTCTAAAATTAAATGTTATACATTTGTTTTGTTCAGCAAGGTAATCTTTTCACGTTGACGTCACTTAACATTCGGCTATAAATAAATCCACGCACACATGACTTCAGTATCACCACCACTTAGTTTTACAGCAAATAGGAAACCTAACAATGCTTTTCTTAGAAGGACTGTAGTGATAAGTAAAAAATTGCAAATCCTTCCATTGGTCACAAAGAAAGTAAAGCAAAATCTTCCTTTTGATCTCTGACTTCAAACGCTTGCAAACTAACCAAGTGAAATTTGAAAAAGTGGGATGCAAACTGAAAGTAACCATGTTCATCTTTGATATGGGATAGTGTCTTAGTACAGCAACATATAACCCCCACTTTCACCTAGTGACCGCAAACAAGATCTTGCAACCACTCAGCAACTGGACAAGAAACACATATTTTCACTAGTGATCTGTGGTTGCCAATTGGTCTCCCGCCCGGACTGTGTGGGTAGGACTTTAACAATTGATTTCACAATAACCACTTAACTAATAAAGGGAATACAATTTTATCTTGAACGACTAATGGTTGTCAGGAGGTCAGTCTTATCTTAATCAGACTTTAGGCCTGTGACTGTAGCATAACACAGTATTTTCTTTCAGCTACATAATGATGTAGTATATGATGTATACCCAAAAAATAAAAAGACGTGCTCAAAAAATGAAGTACCTTATTGTACTGAACAGTTTTTAAGGGGGTAATTCCTTCAAAATACTAAACCCTTGATTTGTAGCCTACCTTACATTCTTGAACATTTGTTCACAATTTTGTACCTGAATGTTAAAGAAAGAAAAATAGAACTGACGCCCACTGATCATATTTGATGCAATAGTTTTTCTACGTTATCAGTGGGATTTTTCTCCCAGCAATTATGATAAAAAATTTCAGTCTTGTTAGAAGTTTTAAAAATATTAATAAAAAAAAGAATTTTCTGGGAATCATTTCAGAGTTTAGATTTTAAAATGTTAAAATATATTAATCCATTTTATCATTCAAACTCTGAAAATGCACCAATGAGTTATATGCAGATGTAACATAGATAAAGTTTTAGTGTTAATAGAATTTGAAAAATGCTGCACAATCATTCATGAACCAAAGATGGACGTGCCTGGACTCTATGAGGAAACTAGAGCAAAATTCATCAGCCGCAGGCTACAATAAGGAATCAATAAGGACTTCCTTGCTGTGAGCAACAGCTGTGCTAATGCACAACTGAAACTTGTCACAACGTGTTAAAAGCTTTTCATTGAATTTAAATAAGGAAATGGTCAAAAAAAACCTTTAAAATATCCAAGAGGAAAATTTATATTTTACTGAATTTTATTGTGAATTTGGTTGAACACAACAGTGCACCTGAAAACCTGGAAGTATACTTAATATGTACCTTTGTACTGCCTGGTTTGATTTCCATGTACCTTTCTGGCACTCAAAGGTACATATAGTTACTTTAAGGCCCCTTAATTAGCCCTAGAGGGTACATTCATGTAGTTTATAGTAGTAGGGGCAGAATGGACTTTTACTACACCCCTAAATCTAAAAGTGTGTGAGAGTTGATCTTTTCTTTCTTGCCTTGAGAAGAAGAAAAAAAGCAAAAAAAAATGCAATAGTAATTTATCAGCTCCGAATGGAATTACACAAGACGTAATCTTATCCTTATTCTACAGATTTATGGTAATGAATCTGAGTAAAAGCTGTAATTAAAAGCTAACAAAATCTGTTATTGAAATCCAAGTATAAGCTCACTTAACAAATGTGTCCACAGTTGCTGAAAAGCATGCATCTTTCCACTCTGCCTGTTGGTACAGCTTTTATGCACCACTTCTTTGTTTGCTGCAACATGCTTACATTGTTGTCTCTGGCCTAACCTTGATGTTACAAAGCAGCTTGCTGCACCCATATAAAAGCTCCTTAACAAACCTTGAAATGCACCAAATAAACACAGACACACACACACATACACACACATTGATAAAGCACCATTGCCACTGGAGTTGCATACTGCAGCTATAAGAGTATATCGTTATTTACAGCCATAAAGCCTGGAGGGGAAGCTGCTGCAGGGGGAGGCATCCACTCACATGGGTACTGCCCAGCACAACCACAGCCTTGAGCTGTTGGATAGTGCACAGCACCAGAGTGCCTTGTTTAAGGGCAACACCATGCTAATTATCTAGCAAGGGAGAGGAGCAATTCAGCCTTCCCTGTACTGCCCTACATTTTTCCATTTTTTACTCCGCAAACTCTTTCTTTACATTTTATCTGCCACTCTTCATCAACATCTTTTCTTTCCTCCCACTTTTTGCTCACATCTTTCCCCTTCTCCACTATTCCCTGCCCCTTTTTCTCCCTCTCAGCTTCCTTTTTTCCCTTTCCATCTGTATTATCCTTTAAATAATTCCCTCTGTATTGAGTCCGATTTCTATTTTTTTTCCTTTTCCTCTATCTGAAAGGCATAAGCCTTGAAGCTCTAGTTACTGGCAGCGCTTGTTTTCCACCAGTGCTCCATCCTTCTCTTTGTTTTTTGTTTTTTTTTCCTCTGCTGTCAAGAGATTCTGCTGCTTTTTCTTCTTGGTGACTCTATGCGGGATTACAGTCCTCCTACGTTTGATCTGCTGCCAGTAGACGCGTGCCGTGCTTGCTTGTCTCCTTCGGACTACGTATCTGACCATTTGTATCCACCTCTGTCCCCGTCATGTTGCTCCTCAGACTAACACCCACTACTGTAGCCAGACTTATATTTGTAATAATGGGTTTTCTCTACACATGCAAGTATAAGTTCAATGTGACATTTGCAGCACTTGTTTGCTTCTCCATAAACAGGTCTGCACTGTCTAGGCTGTGATGTTTAGAAGCATGAAAGGATACATATGGAATGAATATTGCAACACCTTCCTATCCTTTCATACTACACTATATGTACTGTATATGTACAATATGAATACTAGTTTCTAAGTTGCTAAGTTACCTGGAAATGTGAAGTATCCTCTTTTGAATTGCTTTTGTTTTTGCCCCCAAGCAAGCCTCCAGAATCCTCTGTCATCCTTCTCATCATGGCAGTGGGGCTGTAAACATGCTGCCTTCTTGTTATACAGAATATAAAATAAGGGTAAAATAGTCCATCTATAAAAGTTTTACTATATAAAAACCTGGCAAGAATAATGGCTGAGGTTTTCTGCCTGCCCCCAACTCGTTCAAAATGCAGCATGGCCTTGAGCTGGGCCCATAACCCCAACTGCTCATGTGGAGCTCCTCAGTGGAAAGCAGGTCAGACTGTGGTTGTACTGGGCAGCTTACAAGTGTGAATGTGTGCAAGTAGAGAGATAACTTCCACATTAAAATACCTTAATCCATAAAGTTTAAAAAGTGACACAAAATGTGAGGTAAAAATGGAAACTAATTGGGTAAAATTCTACAAGACGTGAAGTGAGCATGAAACCTATATATAACAGAATTACATGCTGATGGCATGTAATGTCTTAAAATTAAATGAAAATGTTCAGAAAAACAACAAATTACCAATTACCTAACCAGGCTGAAACTGAAAATATAGAGTGTATTAATATTTAAACATAAAATAAACTAAAACACAGGGCCTGAACACCAGTCACATGGGTGGAAGTCTTGAGCTTCATCAGTTCAACCAGTACATTTCATATAAAAGTTTATGGATTCAAGCATTGTGGCCAAACCCCTTGAGAATTTTTGTATCCAGAAGTCTAATCAAGAGGCCTGAATGACAAGATGAAGTGCTGTTATCAGCAATTGCCAGCAAGCTTATTTAGCAAAGTCCATCAATTGATTCTGAGTGCATCACGCGCACAACCTGTTAGAACAATTAACCACATAGCAAGCTATGTTATTTGTCAGGTAATTTCTTAAAATATGTCTGAAAAGGTACCAACAGCAAACACAGTCAAGAGGTCCAGAGTATGATTGGAATTACCTGTGAACAGGCGTACAGCATTCAAACACTCATGGCAGTTATGCCTTTAATTATAACTTTAAGCTTTAATGTAATCTACACTGATAAGTTGTAGAAAACTTACCCCTTGTTTGGTTTCTGTGTAGATATAAAGCTTATGCATAATTTTAATAAGGAAGATCTGCAATCAGTCATCTGCCTGCTTTCCTGGATGTTAGTCTGCTTTTCTGTTCTCTATATCGCTACTGCTGTCAATCTCAGTCATTACTCTACTCCAGAGTTCCCCAACCACCGGGTCATGTAGTACCGGGCCTTCAGAAAGGCTGAATAAAAAAAAAAAAAAGATTTATTATCCGTCTGAAGATCCTTTATTTTGAAAAGCTGCTAGACCAGGCGACATCAAAAATGTAACCCACAAGCTAGCAAAAATTAGTAAAAATGAGCAAAAATTAGTAAAAGGCAAACGTCTTGCTAAGGCAAAGAAACCTTTTACTGTCAGTGGGGAATTGATCCTGCCGCTAAGGACATTTGCCATGAACTTCTAGGACAGGCTGCTGTTAAATAGATAGACACGGTCTATCTATAGGCATCTATAGACAGGTAACTCTTTCGGTTTGCACCATCACTTGAGGATATAGCAGAGGACATTGAGACACAGTTGCTGAAAAGGACTAATAAGTCACCATGGTACGCAATTCAGGTTGATGAGTCTACTGATATTGGCAACAAGGAAATACTATTTGTTTATGTATCATATATATATATATATATATATATATATATATATATATATATATATATATATATATTTATATATATATATATATATATGTATATATATATATATATATCAGGAGTATGTGCACGAGGAGATGTCATGTGCACTGTCACTGGATATTTCTGCACCAATGGTGTTGCCTGGCAAATCTCTGAATGATTACACATCAGGAAAACTGCAGGCACGGAGCTGCTAGCATGACTGGACGGATTTCTGGTTTAATTGCTCGGGTTAAGGAGGTTGCACCTGAATGTGAGTCTGCGCACTGTGTCATTCACAGGGAAATGTTGGCTAGCCAAAAAATGTTACCTGAGCTTAACAGTGTATTCAACAATGTCTTTAAAGTCATTAACCACATCGAAGCAAATGCACTAAACTCCCGTTGTTTGGCTGTAGAGGCCAAAACAAATGTTTATAACAACCAGTAAACATGATGTTTTCTGTTAGCGTCTGTTAGCTAGTTCATATAGGTGTTTTCCTATTTTGCTCTTCAGGACTGCATCTATCCTGTGCAGACTATGAATGTCAGCAGAAACTTCATGAAACTAACCAGTTATTGGTGAGATATTTCAGCAGTAAACTTACTGACTAACAGACTGAAACGGTCATCTCTAGAGGCATACTGCTACATTTGAGCATGATGTTTCAGGTACCTGTGTGATGTCGAAATAAGATCTGGGAAGGCCGTGCAAGTAATAGATTGTTGAGCTCGAAGGCTTATCAGGTGCCACAACACAGCAGAGTGGTATATAAGTAGGATGAATTGAAATTTGACATTTTATAACACCGGAGATATCACAGCAGCAGACATTTCATCCTGCTTTCCAACAATGGTGGGATAAAGTCAAAATACATCTTTCATGTGACAAGGTGATGTGTTGTGGCACTTCGACATATGATCCACCAACATGCATTACCGGATCACAATATATTTCTTTTTCTTTTTCTTCTGTTTGTGTCTTTTTGTTTTGGAATGATTGGCTGTATTTTTAGGTTGTTCAACTTTCTACTTTTTCTTTCTTTTACTCGTTATGTTTTATTTTTTTATATTTCTGCCTTTCGCTCAAATAGTAGGAGCCATATTTATACACATCAATCCATCAATGCCATATTTTCTCCAAGCAATTCCCCCTTTAAAAAGCCTGCCTTCCAGAATTTGTATAATGACCAACTAGGACTTTATTGCATTGTCTTTGTGTATGCCTGTATACTTTGTTGTGTATATGCAGTGATCATTTGACTTTTTTTGTGGATTCAGGGTTCCAACTGAATTTGACAAGATAAACGCAGATATTTTATGAGCTATATGTCTGATTTTCAGCCCCTAGATGATGATGCTAATATAAAAAGGTAGAATTAAATGAGTATATGTAATATTTAATAATATATATATAGAGAGAATGATAATAATTTATATTTAGACTATATATATAGTCTGTTCTGTGCCAGTTAATCAATGTAAACGCCACCACAGTACTTCAATACTATATTATAATACTAGTAGTACTACAGTACTACTAGTGTAGTCTGGTATTTTCATATAATAATAATAATGTGTTAGTCCCCGTAGGGTAAATTATTCCTCTGCATTTAACCCATTCACCCAGTGAAGTAGTGGGCAGCCACCAATGCAGCACCCAGGGAGCAGTGTGTAGGGATGGTACCTTGCTCAGGGGTACCTCAGGATAGCCGTTCAGTGGAGTCGAACTCCCGACCTTCCGATCATAGGGCAACCACTCTACCTACTGAGCTATCCCTTCCAAGCAGTCCTTACCTCTCCTGTCCCTCTGTGTTTGGTGATATATTTAAACCATTACTCCATTTATATATGCTCCCCTTCTGTGGCGCTGGACAGCTGCTGAACTATGTCGACTAACTGTATTTACATTTAAGAAGAATACGATGCAGAAGGTGTAAGTGGGATGTCTATGTAGTTACTGGAAACGATGCCTGCTTATACCCCATCCCTCTTTAAAATACTACAGGTCTTAATATCAGTGTGTCACATATGAAAGAACAACAGGCAGTGAAGGTTTGAAAGGATAAGAACTGATGTGCAGCTGTGCATGTGACTCTCTCATGTTACTCTCCTTGCATCCTTTTCTACTTTTGCTTTCTGTCAGATATGGAATGCATACCGACTGTAGTCCCGGCTTTGTCTTTATACGCTCTAAGCAAAAGGCCCTGCCATGGCAGCATGACACAACACCGTGTTAGTTTTCATCACTGGGGAGCAGTATTCCTCATATGACTCTTTTCAACATGCTGCTGGTCGTGCTGGCCTTGCTTGTCAGGATAACGTACCGTATACCACTGGGGCAGTGGTGAAAGTGAGCCACTCTTTGACTCTCTGGCTGTGACACAACATGTGCGCATTTGATTTATTCCAGCTCATCTCCCTACATGTTGTCAGTCGGTGCAGGGCATGACATATCACCCACTTGGCAAAGAAAATAAGAAATATCTATTTGGCAGCAGAAAAGGATATGTCACTTTCAAGTTGAAATACAAATAAGGATCAATCTGAATGAACTCTAAAGTGGGTAAAAGCAGGCATAAACTGTAAAAACAGAACAAAATTTTGTCCCATACTTCTGAAAATCGAGGACTTTAAATCCCACATGGAAAACAAGAATTGAGTAAAGCCAAATAAAAAGACTGATCATCACCAAACTGTGCCACAGTACATGTAATGTTAATGCTTAGCAAAAAAATATGGCACTGATAGCTAGCTAGTTGTCAAACTATCTAAAATTTGATTGGTGCTCCCTCCTCTTTTGCTCTGCAGAGAAGAAGACAAACATCGAGTGATCATTTTTGCACTCATAAATACAAAACAACACAACAGTACATGCAATTATAAAATGTCCAGGGGAAAAAATAATCTGATACTTTCTTGCTAGCTATCAAAGTTTTGCTAAATAACAAAGCGGGAAACCACTGATGTATATAATTGTATAACATTTTGTAATGTTTCTTAATGTCCACTTATTCTGCATTCCTAGTGCAGCAGAAGCTGACACAAGAGTTAACCTCCAAGCACGATTCGAAAATTATCAGAAAACAAACAAGTAACAGATGTGTTTTTTTTTTGTTTTTTTTTTGTTGTTGTTTTTTAAATTATTCAAGTTTATTTCAGTGCATGTGCATACTTTAGTCCCCTGTCCCTTCCCTGGCACCAGAAACCAGCTACAGCTACCAAGCACTGGTGGCTCCCAGCAGATTTGGCTTTATCATCTCAGCGTTCTGGCCATTTCATGGCCAAAGCAAATGCAGCCCCATCCTTTGCATAACATAACTGTAGACAAGATAAGTTCCTTAAAGTAATCCACTGGAATTTGGGTGTTAAGTTTATCTACTACTTCCAAAAATATGTAAAAGTGTTATGTGCCAGCAGGAAGAGTATACAAAATAGTCATGCTTGTCTTGGTTTTACTGTATATTAGTTGATTCAAAACACAATAGATTCAAGCAGGAGTTTACTCTTGTAAAATATTGCACAAATGATATGTTAGCTTTATTCATTTATTTTTAAATCACAAATTATGCCTCCCTTTGTTACCTGTGTTACTGCAAATTCTTACAGTTACAAAGGGAGGCAAAGTGTTTACACAACACATAAAGCACTTATTTTGGGGGGCATCTTACTGAGAGTGTATCCCAAGATAAGTGCCTCAGGCAACTGAATGCAGAAAGGGATGAGGAACAGGAAGGGGGACTATCATGAAAGAAAAAACCTCATCAATACATAGAGTACGTGGCAGACAAGGAAGAAATCCTACCAGCTGCTAGAAAATGCCTGATAGGACAACACAGAGGCCGTGATTACATCAGGACAAGATCAGACCCTGAAAAACATATCCACAGAGCCGGGAGTCTACCACAATCTTAGAGTAAACTGTCCAAGCGTGTATCTTACATTGTGGTACTACAACTGAGAGACTGGATTAGAAGTCTCCCCTATGAAGACACAGCCAAAGGTGGTTGAGAAAGAGCAGAGGCAAAGTAAGACTTCAAGTTCAACACAGACAAGCAGCTGCCAGCCATCCAACCAGACATAGTGGTGGTTTACAAAGAAAAGAAGACTGCATTCATGTTAAATGTGGCAATCCCAGCTGACATCAGTAAGAACGAGTGCAAGAAAATGGATAAGTATCAGGCGTGAAAAAAAATGGAGATGACAGGACTTTCCAACTCATGGTCATGGAAGGGCTTCATCTACTGTGGTGCCGGTAGAGCTGATATGTATAAGTCATCCTTTGGCGCTGGTGATTTGATGCACCAGCTGTGGCAAATAATAGACACCAAGAGATAACAGTCCTTTTTAAAGAACAACAAACATGGCAAAGGTTAGAAAGGTACCAATGATGTAGTTCTTCCTGTCTGACAGGCGATAAGGGTTCATGTCCTGTTGGGAGCTTTGAATTTTGAACTGCACTTCCTCATTTTTGTGTTCACTCCCTTTCTACTTCCTTGGTTACTCGCTGGTTAGGTTTAGGAAAAGATTGAAGGGGTGTATCTTAACCAAAACCACAAATTACTTCATCTACACTTAAAAAACCCCCAAAAAACCCTAAACCTTTTTGACAATCAGGCGTTCTTTACAGCCATCATTACCTGACCTGCTGAAAGTGAAAGATACATCTCAGTATTCTCTAAATAATCCAGTACATCATAGCATTGATGACTCTTTGCGCATAATTTCCAGAAGCCCACAGTTTTGACAGAATGGCAGCATTTGACCCCCAAGGAATGAGAATGAGCTGGCCTCTCAGTTTGAAATCTGCTTGCTGAAGCAACTGATTCCTTTGATCGGTGCTCTAGTTGAACAGCACGAGCTGAAAAACTTGGCTGCAGTCCTGTCAAGAAACCTAACCAGGCAACACCTCATCTTCTTTTCCACACAACATGTTCATGGACAACAGAAATCTGTGATTTTGAGAGACTCTTAATAGTAAGAACACTTTTGAGGTATTTTTCTCTTTGGTAATACAAAAATATCGTTCTACTATTTTTTTCCATTTAAATAGTCAATCACCATGTTTATACAGCACTTCTTATCCGTTTCCAAACTGGACCAGTTCCTATTTCTGTCAGGTCCTGTCTTTAATGTGACAGCATGTACGGTGTTACTATGGAGGCCGTCCCTGCCCCAGTGTCTCCTACAGTAATACCTGCTTATTTATTCCACCAGGCGAATGAAGTGTTTTCAGATTGCTCTCTGGTTTGTTGATTTTTCCTTGTTATGAGCACAAGCTGCATGTGACATGTCGCACCTTGGGGAAACCGAGCTCGACGTTTGGCTCCAACTGCGAGACAAACTAAGTGTGTTTGTCTTTGCAGTTCAGTAAGTCTCCGGTGTGTGCACAGACAACTGAGTGAGAAAGACAGTATGATTGCAGCACTTTGGCTTCCTAGCTGCATTTCTTCTGAGTTTATTTCCTTTTGGTTCCGAGACTTTGAATAATTTGCGAGGTGTCTGACTTCTAATCTTGCTGTCTATTCGAGATAAAACAGGTGAGCTGTTGCTGTTACCGGTTGTCTCACACACTGTGACAAAAGTGACATTTAAGAAAGGTGCCGGCAGAGGAAAATAATGTTGCTCAGCGGTCTCTCCCAAACAGTTGCTTATTTTTCATGAGAAAAAGACGGTGCAGCGTGGCCTCTTTTTGTCAAAAATCCGCTTTTCCGTGTTATGTCTGGGCAGCAGAAATGAGCTCTGGTCATACAGCTTTAATACTTCCTCTCTGCGTGACACAGAATGTGTCTTCGGATAGTCTGACTCAACTAATGTTTCACGGGGGGACAGTTATTTCTACTTTCTCTGCACAGCTGGAGGACTGTCAGCTCCAATTGTTTTTCTCTCCCATCTTACCGCTGCACCTGAACTTTTTTTTCTTTTGCTGAGCCAATCAGCATCTGCGTGTGGTGTGACTGCAAAAGCAGTCAAATGTTAGTGACGGTACACGCTAAACCTGTTGGTTTAACAAATGCACTCTTCTTTTTTTCCCATCCATCCATTATTCCCTCCTGACAGTGACACCACCTAGGCCCATCTGGTGTTGGCAGATTCATGAACAAAGTGGAACAAAGAAGAAATTTGTCCTGGATACGTGAGTCAAAGCTCTGCAGAGTCTGACAAATCAAACGGGAAAGAAAAGTGAAAAAAAAAAAGAAAAAGAGGGAGAAAACCTGGTTTGACAAACGTCACCGTGATGAAAGCCACCTCACTTGTTAGAAGCATGAAAACGAAACTGAAACTAAAAGGTCAATTTGACTCTAGAATCTGGAACTGTGTTGATTGCATAAGACAAACACATTGTTGAGTATATGCAGATGAATAGGATAAAAAGCAGATAAACAGCTCTTCACACTAGCAAGCAGCTAGGGTGTCCTTGAGACCCTTTGTAGAGCCAAAAGAAACAGCGTCATACAGAAGACAGGTCATTGTGCTCGGTGTAGGCCTGTGTAGGATCTTTTTGTTTGACAAAACTCTTCTCTCCACATCGTTCCAACAATAGGGCTACATGTGGCGCGATGATAGCTGTTAGACAACAATTATTTCTTAAGAGAAAAAACAGCTGAGCCCCATTTTTTTTAATTTCCTGAATGACAGATGACGAGGGAGAAAACAAACTTGTAAATCAAGCCCACTTTCTTCTACCGCATTGCAGTTCTCTGAAGCGATGACGATTTTTGAAGACGTCAGTAAAATGATTTGTATTATTCACTGAGTTTCGCTCCTTCCCCCTGCAGTTTTACTTTTTAAGGTCTACTTCATTAAAACAAAACCAAAAAAGAATAATGTTAAAACAGCTGAGATTTAGTTTACAACTAAAAAAAAAAGTTCTTATATTTGACTTTATCATTCTATTGCTGAGTAAATTCTTTCCCAGGCTCTTGATTCACACACAAGAGGCAACATCATCCATGCGTGCACGCAGACACACACACACATAAAAATACTGCTTCCACTGAAGTGGAAATCCAGCCTCTAATTGTCTTATAGATCTTTTCTCTCCCTCTCTCCTTCATTCTCCTCAAACCATTTAAAATAGATGGCTGCTACTTTTACTTCTGGCCTCAGGAGACCAAAGTAACAATTGCCACTCTGGTTCAAAAAGACGTCTGCTGGCTTCATCAACATCAAGGACTAACTGTGTTTGGATTTCAAAGACCATTGCTGTCTACCATCAAGTGCACTTTTAGCAGATGTTGCATTCTGTTTAATTTGATTTATGTGTCTATAAATGGAGTGAAATGGCTAAATCCGTATTTATGGCTGGTGAAAAAAGTGAATGGATAAATGAACAAATTAATAAATTGCTTAACTGTCAGAATCAAAGCACAGGGTTGAATTAATTGTTTCTATTATCAGCTTTAATCATCTTTTTTTTTTCAAATAATTTCTTTCTAAAGCACAGTAGAGATATCTAAGAGGCTTTGATTTAAAAAGTTTTTACACCTGTCTAAGATTAACTGCTGTATAAAATATACTCATATTTTTTTAGCCGTTACAATAATTAATTACAAACTTAAAACCTCCTGCCTTGCTACCAGGTGGGGGATGTGCACTCGTGTTCTGCGGTAGTGGATTGAAGGGTGGGTCTTCTGTGGAGTGGGCTTGTTCCACTTGATCCATTTCAATTTGATCGGATTGGGATGAGGAACGTTTTTAAGAACAGTCAATTAATTTCCTGAAGAATCCCCTGGAGAATTTCTGTGGTATCAGTAAGGTTATTTTCTGCTGTAAGAGAACACTGTACCATTGTCACATCATTTCAGAAGATATTTTATAGTCAAAGCGTTTTAAGTCCATAAAAGTAATCCCAGCTACCATAGGACGGGGGGGGGGGGGGGGGGGGGGTCACCAGTCTGTGGCAGGGGTAACACTTAGAGACAGACAACCATTCGCACTCACACTCTCATCTGCAGCCAATTTAGAAGCACCAGTTAACCTAACCCCAATAACTGCATGCATTTGGATTGTGGGAGGAAACCAGAGTACCCAAAGAGAACCCATTCTTTTCACTCCACACAGAAAATCCTTGGCCGGATGGTGGAATAAAACTCAGGACTTTCTTGCTGTGAGGCAGCAGTGCTAACCACTGTTAGTTATTGCAGTAGTTAAAAAAATTAATTAATTAATTTAAAAAAAAACCAGCATCCAATAATCCAAAGTACTGCAACGGTACATTAAATTTCTCATAAAAAAAAACATGGTAAAGAGAAAAAAAGTTTTATGTAAGTCAGATTCAGTCTTCTGGATTAAATCAGACATTGTGGCAGCTGTGGCTTGTGGTAGAACAAGTTGTCTGCCCATCAGCAGGGTGGTAGATCATCCAGTCCACATGCTGAATTATACTTCAGGCAACATTAAAATCCCAGTTGTCCCGATGCCTCCATTGGAGTGTGAATGTGCATGCGGATGTTAGAAAGTATTTGTACAGTGTATGACTATGTGTTATTATAATGAGACTTGAAGTAGAAAGTTCTTGGAGGGCTCTGTTGAGTAGAAAGGTACTATAAAAGGAACAGTCCAAGTACTCTATGGAGAATTATTTTTTTGGTTGAAAAAAAGTATGAAGTTTAGCTAGCAATGGATCGCTGTAATTGCCCTACTGTGGTGATGGGAGACAACTGGCCAGTGTTAATGGTGGCTAATGTGTAAACGTTAAATATGATCAAGCTCTTGAAGGTCTATTGTCTACAGTGTTCAGGGGCTCCTGAGATTCCTGTTTTACCGCAGCAGGCTTGCCTGGGATCAACAGTCATACTGATTACAAAGTCTTAACAAACAAAGTAAATTTTTACACTTCCTTTCTTTATTTCACAAAGCGTATGGAGGTATATGCAGTGTTGGGGAGTAACCGCTGTTACGTATTTCAAATACAAAATATGAGTAACTGTATTCCGTTATAGTTACCGTTTAAAAAGGTGGTATTTAGAATACAGTTACTTTGTTGAAATAAAGGGATTACACGGCGGTCTTTTCCTGTTTTATATCATAGGCCAGGGGTCAGCAACCTTTAAGACCCAAAGAGCCAGTTGGACCTCGTTTCCACGCAAAAGAAAACACTGGGAGCCGCAAATACTTTTTGACATCTAAAATGAAGATAACACTGTATATATTGTTTTTTTACCTTTATGCTTTGTGTGAACAACTAAGGTGTGTTGCTTATGAAATCCATGAAGTGCTATAGAGAAAATTACATTTTATTTATGTAATTAACACATTTTGAACTCTTAAAGAAATATAACAAAAGGAAAGACACCAACCTGAACTAAAATGATCCATGTAGCAAACAAAAACTGGCATAGCCCTAAAGAATGTAGCCTCATGGGCGGTGTAGTCCATGCTGCAGGGAGAATGGACTGCCATACCCGTTATATGTCTGTGAGCGAGGGAGGGAGAAAAAGGAGAGTGAAAAAGCACGAGTTGTCACCGAGCAGAAACGGGAGCTGGAAGCATGTAAATATAATAACAACCACTGCAGCCAAAAAGAGTGCCTGATAAACCCAGTTGTAGGTAAGCTATTAAAACTCGACTGTACACCGTGTTCGTGTTTTCCTCTGAAACAATAAGTTCCGTTGGAGCAGCCTTTCAACGCCTCTCTCTGTCTCTCGCTAGCAAAGTTGACCCAGACAACAAAGTAAAGCTAGTTTTCCGCTACGAACCCGACGCAGAACCTGACGTATTAGCCAGAGGTCCCTTTACTACGGTTCGGAGCTGCGAACCTGTTTTATATACGTGGAATAGTTTTCTATACGAGATCGCTGCAAAAAGTGCAGCCTTACCTAATGTCCACCTACTGTTACTCATTTTATATTAAGATTTAAAAATCTAGTTGGTATTGTTATGGTGAGTAGCCATCAGTAATAGTAATAAATCACACAGCAATAGTACATTCATGTAGTTGGAAAAAAGCATGGTAATATATTAAGTAATCCAAAGTATTCAGAATACATTACTGTCATTGAGTAACATAACGGAATATGTTACAAAATACATTTTGGGGCATGTATTCTGTAATCTGTAGTGGAATACATTTTAAAAGTAGCCTTCTGAACACTGATCTACCCTCATTCATGCTGTGTGTTCTGCCTTCCTGCCTGCCTAAGTTTATTTTGTATTTTCGAGTTTTTGTTACATTTGCCATCCAGCAATAAAGCTGAGTTTTGGAAATACACTTTTGCCTCCGAGCGATCTTGACATAAAATGCCACTATTGTGGCATTTTGTGTCAAGATAAAATTGAGTAAGGTGGATGTTGTTTAGTTGATGGAGCAGACTGAAGGTTAGTGGTTGGATCAAAATGCTGCAGCAAGAGTACTGACAGGGACTAGAAACAGAGAGCATATTTCTCCTGTTTTGGCTTCCCTTCATTGGCTTCCTGTTAAATCCAGAATTGAATTCAAAATCCTGCTCCTCACATACAAGGTCTTAAATAATCAGGCCCCATCTTATTTTAATGACCTTGTAGTACCATATCACCCTATCAGAGCGCTTCGCTCTCACTCTGCAGGCCTACTTGTTGTTCCTAGAGTATTTAAAAGTAGAATGGTAGGGAGAGCCTTCAGTTTTCAGGCCCCTCTTCTATGGAACCAGCTTCCAGTTTGGATTCGGGAAACAGACAATATCTCTACTTCTAAGACTAGGCTTCAAACTTTCCTTTTTGCTGAAGCCTATATTTAGGGCTGGACCAGGTGACCCTGAATCCTCCCTTAGTTATGCTGCAATAGGCATAGGCTGCCGGGGGATTCCCATGATGAGTTCTTCTTCTTCAGTCACCTTTCTCACTCATGTGTTAATAGACCTCTCTGCACTGAGTCATACTTGTTATTAATCTCTGTCTCTCTTCCACAGCATGTTTTTATCCTGTCTTCCGTCTCTCACCCCAACCCATCACGACTGATGATTTCCCCTCCCTGAACCTGGTTCTGCTGGAGGTTTCCTCCTGTTAAAAGGGAGTTTTTCCTTCCCATTGTCACCAAAGTGCTCACTCATAGGGGGTCATATGATTGTTGGGTTTTTCTCTGTATGTATTATTGTAGGGTCTACCTTACAATAAGAGTGCCTTGAGGCGACTGTTGTTGTGATTTGGCGCTGTATAAATAAAATAAAATTGGATTGAATTGGATCCTCCGCTCTACCAGTCTGCATTTAAGAGAGTCCTTGGGCAGAATATGAAAGCTCAAATTGCCCCCAGTCCATCCATCAGTGAGTTTGTTTGTGTAAAGCGTTGTATTAATGTATACATATGAAAGAAAGGGTAAATGCAGCCTTTAATATAAAATGCACTTTGAGTACTCAGTAAAAGTTGAAAAACACTAGTGCATTTATCTGTCCATCATTTTGACTTTTCAATAAAGAAAATGGCTTCAAGTTATTTCCTTTGCTTAGCAATCAATGAAGATGTAACAATACAATAAGCATCAGCATTTAGCAAAATGTCATCATTTGTCAAATACTTAATGGTCAACATGTAAACACGATTCCTGTTGCTAATCTTTTCCTTTGAAACTGGGCATGCTATAGCATAGTCTGTACTGTATATGTAAATACTTCTTTTCAACCTTATGTGTAAAGGACACACCCGAAAAGGCCACTGGACATAAATCAGGGAAAGTGTTTGTGTAATATATGTTTGCTAGGTGACACACATGATACATAATGGTCACTGAAAGAATTGCCAATACATTAACTTGCTAAAGTGAGAGAAATTTACATATTTTATGCCGTATTGCCAAACAAAGCTGCCATATTAGATGGAAGAGGTGGAGAAAAGAGGGAGAGTCAGGCTCACATGGTCTCTACCCCCCCCCCCTCCTTATTCACTGAAGGCCTTTGATTCTCTTCTTTGATCCTTGACTTTTAGAGTGGACAGAGTCTCATAAATAGAGAAGAAGGAAACAGCAGGTGTGAATGCATAACTTATGACCTGAGCCTCACCTCAATCATCTTTACCTCCGTCATTCCTTTACACCTCCTGCCAGTACACGGTGTCTCCTCCTCCTCCCCTCAACTCTTTCTCTCTGTCTTCCAGCTATCAGCCTGTGACGCAACCTTGTTGCCATGTCGTTGTCATTCAGCGTGGCAAAATTAGCTCCCGTTCTGCGCTGTATGCATGTCGCCCATGTGTGCTTTTATGTGACTGCATCCGAGTGTGGCGCTGTCGCTCCCGCTTTGAATACGTGATTTGTAGCCGCTGCTGGTGTGTGTTGCATGCATCTAATTTATTTGCATGCCTGTGTCAGGCTGTCTCGCTGTGGGCCTTTGTCAAGGTTTGCCTGACATTGATGCTCACCTCAGTCTTAAAGAGCTGAAGGGAGCGTGGCTGCTGAGTCAGGCTCTCCCTTCAGAGAAGAGTTCAGAGTGGATTGGGGGTGAGAAAGACGTATATAGAGAGAATGGCTAGAAAAGAGTACAGCAAAACAAGATTGCAGGCTTCAACTATCAGCCAGTGTTTTGATTTCATCACCCTTTTTTTCTCAGCAAGGGAGATAGTGCTGCTAGCCTCCCTTGCTAATGAATTACACCCTGCTTCACACCAGGTAGCAGAGATCTAGACAATGACGGACTGTGTGTGGTGAGGGGAGGCGGGGGGAGGGCGAAGTAAAGATGGAGAGGTTGAAAGGAGAGGATACAGTGGAAGTGAGCAAGCCAGAGTCTCATTACTCTCTACTCCTGTGATCTCTCCACCGTCAAGGATGCTGAGTAGGGCTTTGTTGAGTCAGTAAGAAAGATAGAGAAGAGGGTAGAGGGGAAAAGATACAAGGAAAAAATCCAGAAGAGAGCAGTATCCCAAGATGTACTGAGCAACAGAGCCATAGTCAAACGAATAATTTACCACCTAGTACTCATCTGTTCTCTTTTCCATGTGCTCCCGGCCCTCCTCTTCCCTTTTCTGGTGGCGAAATGGAAGATAATCCATCTTTGAGGATTGGCTTTGAAGGATAAGACAGACAGGCCAGAATAGGAGAAGCAAAAATGTTTTTGGGCGTTTGATGGCTCAGTTGGAAAAGTCTTCAAAAAGCCCGACAAGGCAGAGCGGCTTCTTAGCTTTGCTGGTATTTGCAGTATACAGGCTTACATGTGCACCACAAGGGAGTGAGCCACATTATGTCAAATCGTGTTACACTTTTGGTAGACTTGCTTCTGTATGCCAGCATCATGTGTTATAAGGCAGATTTTCTTCATGAGAGCATGTTTGGTATGGGCATGAATGCATGCTTTAAGATCCCTCAGCAGGTTTTCCTGGAAGAACACAGTAGAGACAGAGACATACACTGGAGCCTTCAAAGCTTACAGTAGTTGGCAGGGGCTGACTCTACTTTCTCAGACAGTTCCAGAGCTCGCCTTTCACTTCAGTTTGTTAGCTGGCGTCGTAACAGCCTGCTGTTTTGGCCCGTTCTCAGCTTGCGGCCCCACTCTGGCTATCTCCAAGTCTCTTTGTGAATGGTTTTCTTGTCAGCACCTTTTCAGTTGAGGTCTCGGATGCCCTCCAACAGTGATACTTATTTCTGCGTGTCACGCTGGGCTGCTGTGTCGAGGTAGCAACATGTCAGTCTCCCCTGTCCACTATGAGATGCTGAACTTGGCAGTAGGAGTCTTCAAGTTCAAGAGGCAAAAGGAAAATGGAGGGAGGATAGGTAGCAGTTTTGGCACAGCGATGTAGCAGGCATGAATAAACTCACTGTTTCCCTTCATGCCTTTCGCAGTCACCTCAGGAAGTTGAAATTGGTACATATTATGTAGACAAACAAGGCCCGGAAACTCTTTTATGATGGAAATGTTTCTGCTAACCCTTTGAGGGTACTTGTTGTCGACCCTATTCCTGTAAACCTACTGCTACCCCAAACCCTGACCTTGCACTGTTAGATTATGTGATTTTTGGCTTTTAAAACATGTTCTCAAAGGTTTTGGCAATCAGGGGAAAACTCACTGTAAGAAAATTGACAGAGACAACTAAAATAAAACAATATCTGATAAATGGGAATTGTGAATATCTTCCTGCTTAACGTATTATTTTACTAAGCATTAATTGCTTCAAATGAACCATAACTGGTAACTAAGACTTCAATCAAAGTCACACTGATTAGATGCTTACGATTGATGAGAGCATCATTTATTTAACGGGGATTTACGTGGGATTTAGAAACAGGATTTTGGGGAAACTATAATAATCCTTTAGATGATGTAAAATAAAATAACAACAAATAAAATCTAATAGGAATAATGAGAAAGATGGAAAAGTGGCCTAAACAACCTTTAGGTAATATAATATCTGTACTTTAGACTGCTGAAATGTTAACGAATATGAGTTTTGTCAGTCTTACACAATGTTCAGGATTAATCAGAAATATCGTCAATTTTGAACTTATGAGCTTATATTCAGTCACATTCATATCTTTTGCAATTTAGGCTTTACACTAGCTACGAGCGACGTTTGACTGTCCACTGTAGTGCGTGACAGAACAGACATATCAAGAAAAGTCACACATTATTATCAAGCGTTAGGTTACATGCTTTTAGTAGTTTCTTCATCTTCCCTGTGTTATCCCATGAAACATTTTATTGGGTGGTAAATATAAGTGCCGTGTACTTTTATTGGCATAATGTTTTATGTCTTTGAGGTAATATATTTATGACATCTTTCAGACAGGTACCACGCAATACTGCTGGGGTGTAAATGTGGCCTATTGTAACGTTGAAAATTTGCAGATGCGGTCAACCATGCTCTCAAATGTCCTCTAAGCTACTTCCTAAGAATATATCAGGTCAGAGTTATTTAAACAGATGTTCTTTGGCCAAGTTTTTTATTTATTTATTTATTTTTTTAACCTGTCCCGTTTGGATCTTTAGCCATCAGAATTGTTGTCTGAAGGCCAAGAAAGATGCCAAGCGGATTTACTTTACCAAGTGGATCATCATGGCCTTGCCATAGTGGTCCATTTGATTGACCTTTATTATAATTATGTGTTTAATTGATTTGATTTTCGGTTGTTACAGACGGGACAGACACGCGTTCAAATGTTGTGAGCGCAAGAAGCACATTGCGAGCAAGCGCAAATGCAAAAACTGAGCAAGAGGGGCTGCTATCGTGAGCCTTATTTTTAATGGATTTGAACTTTACATATGCACATATAGCACAAGGGATCAGATTGCTTCGGTTTTCTAATATACAACAATCAGCCACAACAGGTGACGGGTGGGGGACAGTAAGTAAGGGACACTGATCATCACCTTATTATGCAATACTCTGCTGAAAAACCCAAAGTCCTGGAATTTATATGTATTTTATGTTACCATATACCCAGTGTTGGGAAGGTTACTTTTAAAATGTATTCCAATACAGAGCCTCTAACTAGGTCATGGCCACATCCCCTGGGTTAGGCCCTCCAGGGAAAGTTTTTTTAAGAGAACCTAAGCTGGACTGGGTATCTGATACACTGGGGGTAAAGGTTCAGTCAGTACATCATGATGGTCAAGATCAAATATAATTGCTCCTAGATAATTTATTCCAAGCATGTTTCAGACTTACCTTACACTTTTCTGCATAATATTGAACTGAAGCTTTGATACCAGTGTTGCCAACTTAGCGACTTTGTCGCTATATTTAGCGAGTTTTCAGACCCCCTTAGCAACTTTTTTTTCTAAAAAGCGATTAGCGACAAATCTGGCGACTTTTTCTGGTGTTATTGAAGACTTATTTATGACGACTTTTTGACGTGAAAGGGCGTGTTGCTCTTACTCTCAACAAGCAGCGGTGCTTGTTGAGCACCTCACCGTGCTAAAGCGCTCACGGGCGGAGGATAGTCCTCCCCCAGCTGCAGGAGATGTTCACACCTACGCGTCCAAACTGCAAATGAACCGTGCATGGGCAAAGCCGCTGCTCCCGCACTGACTGTAACGCAGTCAGTTCTTCTTTTACTGTTATACTGTTTTGTGGATCACAAGGTTTAAAACTACTTATAAACACACAACACACACACACACACACACATAAAGTAACTCCACCAGAGTGCCTATTTTGGGTCACTTTTGCTGGTCGAAGCCCGGATAAAGGAGCAGGGGTGGAATTGTACATTAAAAAACAATAATTGCTAAAAGAAATTTAATTTGTAGTTCTAAATAAATTCTAAATGCATTTAGGTCGTTTTTTGCTCACTTTATGTCTCTTCCACGATGTTATTTCTCTCTCCAACAGCATAGGTTACAATTACATTAGCATGACCAATTATGCAAATTAGACAATGACGTCATTAAGCAACTTCTAACGACTTTTAGGACAGCCAATAGCGATTCTCCTTACTGAGGAGTTGGCAACACTGTTTGATACTGACTGAGATGCTTTGACTTTGTTTTAAATAGTAGAAAGCAAATCTAGGGTGTAATTTATCTGTGACTAAGGGCTTTGATTATGCACGTAATTAGGCTGGTTAGCATATCATCAGTGCAACATAAAAACATGTATCTAATATCAAAATGTATTTAATTATAATTAAAAAAAAGTTTGGCTTAAACATGCAAATTAAAAAGTGAATGCAATGATTGGCAAATCTCATAAAACCATAAACTCAGATGTTTAAAATGATACCTTGTATTATTCCATGAACAATGTTGGATCATTTTGAATTTAATAACAGCAACACATCCCAAAAAAGTTGGAAAAATTAAATTGTCCTATAAAGAAACAGATGGAGGAACACTTTGAGCTACTCATTAGAGTAACTACGGTAACTATCTTATAGAAGCAGAGATTCTCAGAACTAAAGGTGGGCAATGTCAAATTGGGAAGACTGTAAATATCTAATCATCTACAGTAGCGGTTCCCAACCCCCGGGCCTCGGACCGGTACCGGTCCATGAGACGTTTGGTACCGGGCCGCGAGAGTAGAGGCTCAGGTGTGAAATGTATGGTTTTCAGGGTTTTTATCGGTTTTCAGCATTATTTTGTTATCGTTTTTATTGTTAACTTGGTTTTCCTGGGTCTTTTCACGTGTGTTATGAATAAATCTTCTTTTTTTCGGTACCGGTACTAGTTTTATTTTGTTGTATTTATCCGTGAAAATATTGTTGGGCATAAACCGGTCCGTGGCGCAAATAAGGTTGGGGACCGCTGATCTAGAGTACATAATAATGTCATGATTCAGATACTAATCCAGATACTGAAGTTCTTAAAACAGCATGGCTTCATAGTGGAAGAGTCTGAAGTGGCTTTTCTGCGGTCCAGACCTTTCAGCAATTAAAAATCATTTGGTGCTTCATGAAATTAAGAACAAGACAAAGGACTGTTGAGCAGCTAAAATTGGACAACAAAAAAAAAAGAGACAATGTTCTTCTCCCAAATCTCCAGCACATAGTTTCTTCAATTTCCAAACGTTAACAGACTGTTGACCACTATGAATAAAATATGGATTTATGCAATTTTCAAAGTATTGCATGTTTTATTTACTGAATTTATTTAATTATATTCAGCATTCAAACTTTTTCAGAACTGGGTTTGTAAGAAAAATTGATGACTATCGATTTTTTTTGAGTAAAACGCAAGATAAATTGCTTCATGACATGGTGGAGCATTTCATCACTTAACCTGAAACAAGCTCAGGGAGGAACATCTCTGACTGCCTCAGAATCTATTTTACATTACTAACACTCCAGCATGACTCACCATTAGGCCCAGTGAAAAATTTACAATTCAGAATTTAAAAGCCTGAGAAGGAACTCTTGTGGGGTTGCTCTACAGGCTAAAAAATAAAAGCATGACATTTCTTTGGTGAACAACTGCCACTGGAATGAATTTTCACAGCAAGTTATCCATAAACATAAACTTTGTTTCAGACTCCTAAGAAGAAAAAAGAAAAAAAAAAAAAATATATTATATTTGCCAAAATTTATAAATACATTTTCTTACACATAAATGCAGAAATCTTCTAATAATACTAATTATAATAACAATAAATCAGAAGGACTAAAAGGAAAAAGAATGATCACAAAAGGGCAAGGCTAGCTAGTGGGCACTTATCCACCATAAATACAACACCAAACTCACTCTGAGAAGCAAAGGTCCATTTCTCTTCAGATACCTGGAAAAAAAACAATTAAATAAACAAAGTAAGAAATGTATAATTAGTTTAAAGGTTAAAAGGTGTTTTCTAGAGATTATGAGTTGTAAACAGTGCCATTTCCACAAGGGGAATCTACGAAACAATGAACTATAACAGGGCAACATAGGGAAAATAGAAATGAACTTAGATAAGCTAATGAACTTAAACATAAACCATAAACATCAAAATATATTAAAACTTAAAACACTGGGTCAAATGACCCAGGATCGTGACAGTTATCGACTTATTTAGGTATTTTATTGCACTTGTCACACTTGTGGAAATGCGAGAAAGGTGGAAATGTTACCTGTTAAGTACTACACTGTACATCAGTTTTAAGTTAAGATGAAAAGGAAAAACAAAATATTTTGTGGAAATGAAAAGAACATGGTTGATTTTGAAAGTGGTGCTTCTTGCACACATATAAAAGTGTCATAATTAACTAAATCCAAAGACTTGACAGCATTAAACACGCAGAGGGGACCTTAATGGACTCTTTAAAGCATAACAATGTTTGGATATGACAGTATTACACAGGCTCCTTATAATTCGATAAATATGTAACTTTGTGGCTTTTAGCACTTAAGAGTGAGGATCTGAATCACGTGTCTCTGTGGTTTCCCAGCCTTCATTTTTGGCTTTTTAACACTACAGCAGGATAACACTGATTACTTTCTTCTCGCTGCTTGAAGGCGCATTAAATGGCACAAGGTTTGACAGCCTGACTTTGGGTCTCAACTCTAATGAAATGTTTTTTAAAAAGCCTAAATAGTCAGTAGTCACTAGGTTAAACAGCACAGCTGTTCTGCAGTCTCAGGGCTCAATGTTTCTCATTTTGTACAGAAATGTCCCTCTGGACTGAAACCTTTCATTTGTTTCTCTAATGAAAGCACTTTGTGAACTGAACCTTTTGTATTTTACATAGCCAAGGTCACATTTCATTGCAGTTAACGTTCTGAAATTCAGCACAGCTTCCTGCATCCATTCACATTCAATTATGGTTCTTCCTCTTTAGAGATGTAGGGTATAATATAATATTCACAATACTTAGTGAAATTGGGCCTCTGTGCTTCTCTCCCAAAAAGTGATGAAAGGACAGAAACACAAACTATAGATTAAAAACTGCTTTGTGTAGACTTTTCAGCAGGTATGCAAAAATGCAACCTTAATTTGAAGAGTTTTAGTCACAAACCAAACAAACAAAAAACAACACAGCCTCCAAAAAGCTGAATGTTGGCTGCTTTCTTCTTTCAGTTTTGAACCAAACTGACTGCTCCTTGTGGCCAAATGTTAAAACACTGTCTACTCGTCTCCATTTAAACCCATATAGGATTAAAGCAAAGGGGATTCTCTCTTCTGACTATTCCTCTAATCTCCTTAACAATATGTTGCTCCTCTCTATGTTGCTTCTCTCTCACTGAAATTCCAAACTAGATGACTCAACCTTGCAAATGTGTCAGTGTTTGTGGTGTACATGAATTTTGAATAGACCAAAATGCCTTCGGCTTAATACTTTACCACAAAATGATTGATAAAATTTACTAAATACCTAATTGACTTTCATTCAATTTATTTCTAATAAAATAGTGTATTAGCTATTAGCTACATTAAATATAGCTTATATTTAACTCTATTTATATATTATAAATACAACCCTGTATGTGGCAAACAGGAAATTACTTTTGGAGCATTCTAAACCATGTTTATGTTTATGTTTATGAAATTATATGGCAAATAAAATGACAATTCAATGCCAGATTTGTTTTTTAGATTTTAGGCTTGAAAATGTCCAAAATCAAACATTGAATCAAACATTCAATTTCTGTCAATTTCTGTCAGCACCTCGCCTGTTCCTTGTTTCCAGGGTAATCAGCAGGAGGGTTCTTAAGCCAGCGCTGCCTACCACTCTCCACCAGTTCTGCCTGCTACCACTGGTGGTAACTAAGCCTCCTTGTGTTCCTTGGTCATGCTCGTCTGTCTTGTGTGTAACCCTGTTGTTACCAGTTTCTCCAGATCCATCTCCTGTTGTGCTACTCAGCAGTGCTGGTCTTATTTTGAGAAACAACACCAAACAGTCTACTCACCAAAGGTTTCATACCCACCTCATTCTGTGGCCTGCCCCTGCCTGTTGTGCCTCTCTTGTGCCTCTCCTCCCTCTGGATCTCCTGGAACCTGGACCCTCCATCTCTCCTCTTGACACTCTCACAGCTACCCCCTCCAGTGCCAACTGGTTTTTACTCCCAAGTAAGCAAGCCTCCCTCTGCAGTACTAACTTACTTCTAGCTATTCTCTTATTTACCTGCCCAGTAACTCCTCTCCCCTCTGTTGCAGAGTTTCCTGTCCCATGCCCTCCTTGTGTTCTCTGCGCCTGAGCGTTTCCCCGTTCTCGACCCATTACTGCTCCTGTCTAGTTTCTGGATTTAAATCCATGTTATAGTCTGAGTGTTGCTTCTTTTGTGAACAAACCTTGTAAATAGTTCATGTGCTACTCATGAGTCTACTTTTGGGTCCAAACCTCTCTCGAGCCTCCACTCTGTGACATTTACAGCAAGGACATATGCAGTATATGGGAGACACTCTATAGCTCTGTATGTGTTGGGCTTCCTGCCATCGCAGCTTTAGGGTTGAAATAACTGAGTCAACACGCAGGCTCATCCAAATCTGTTACTGGTGCTGTGTTCATTCTGTTAGATGATGACAGAGGTCTGTACGATGAGATACATACTTTCTTCTTTGTTTGGTGTTATTTGTTTGTGACTTAAAAGTTGCATCAGTAACACTGAGCATGTTGTAGACTTTAAAATGACATCTGTGAGTCATCTAGTTCATACAGATGGTGCTGCAACCTTGGGAAAAGAGAGAATTGTAAGGCACTTTCAAACTCTAAAAGAGAGTGTGAAGCAGCAGCTTTGTCTGTGCAATAGTGATGTGTCGGCTGCGAACGAAATGGCTCTTAGAGCCGGATCTTTGACGTGAACGACGCGAGCCGGCTCCTTATCACGAGCTGTGGGGTTTTTTTTCTTTCTCTCACTCTCTCTCGCACTTTTTTTACACTGGCAGTAGCACAGGAACAGAGCGGGAGGGAAAGAGAGAGAAAGAGAGCCAGGGACAACAACATCACATTAGAAAGGTCTATTTTTAGTTGCGGATGATAAAGGATTCATAAAGTTTATTTGTGCAGGCCCATATGACAGAGAATATGCATCTTGTTTTTGTTTTTATATTTTAATTTATATTTAATTGTGTTGTGGTTTGCAGTGTTTTGTGTTGTTTCACTTTAAATTTGTTTACAAGGAAAAAGCTGAAAATTTAAATAGTTAAAAGCTGAACTGTGAATAGTTGGTTTTTGTAATATATGATTTATTTATTACATTTTATGTGGAGTGAATAAATAAAAGTATATTTACGGTGGCCCCTACAGACAAAGCACGTACAAACTCCAAAACAAGTACAAAACACAACAGAAGTGCTCCAGGATGCTAGGCGCAGTGTTGAGCTTTTGGCTACACAAGTCAGGAAGTACCAACGATCAGATTTGGTGTGTGGTAGTAACAGGTAAATGAACTTTTTTTTTTTTTTAATTATTTGAATATATATGAGTGCCTGTGTATAAAGACACAAACAATAAACATATGCTTTCAATTGTGTAATTTAAGTGATCTAGTAGCTCTGCTTTGGAAGTTCAGTTCATGCTAGAAATGTGTTTTGGAGTTTGTACGTGTTTTGTCTCTAGGGGCCACCGCATATCTTTATATATAAACATATATAAATAAAACCACTTTTTTTTACATTAGTAATTCCTTTTGTGCATAATTTTATATTATTGTTAATAATAAATTAATTAAAGCAACAAAACAACCTGAAGAGCCGGTTCGGAGCCGAAAGAGCCGGCTCTTTTTAGTGAGCCGAGCCGCTCTAAAAAGAGCTGGAAATCCCATCACTACTGTGCAAATACTTTGATGGTTTGTTTTATTTTGCTTTGTTTGTAAATGTTAAAAGTGACCTATTATGCTAATTTCCAACCTCATATTTTTAGTTTGTATGATTCAAAATTTAAAATAATCTTTTTTTGTTTTTGTCTTGGTGCAACTCCTTAGTTTATCCTCTGTCTGGAACAAGTCATTTTTAGCTTCTGACATTCTCTAATTCAACTTTCTTCTAATTGGGTATTTCTTGTAAACATAAAGTTTACCATTGGTAGCTGTTGGGTGGGCATTTGGTGCTCTGGATGTGATCATATTAGGAATATTCACTCTTACAAAAAAAAAGAAAAAGAAAAGAAAAGAAAAGAAAGGAAACTAACACAGTAGATATTCTTCCTCATGGAAATTATTTACACAAATACTGACCTTTTGCCCATATATATATATATATATATATATATATATATATATATATATATATATATATATATATATATATATATATATATATAAATCCCCACTCGCCCCTGTGGGCGGTCAATCCTTCAAGCTCAGGGCCCCAAGCTTGAAGGATTGATGAAGTGCAAAACATACAGGTCTAAATGGGATGCTTCATACATACTTCGTACAGTTTTTAAATGTAATGTTGCTGAAACAACAAAGCCATAAAAAAATAAATCTATCTGATCGAGAAATCACTCATCTTTGGAAAAGAGAGTTTATTACAGAGAAATGGCTCTTTCCAAAATAAAAGCTATACTATACGCTTCTTCTGGGCTATATTCTCAGCAGCATATTAAACATATCAGGTCCCCATAAGGAGAATCATGTGCTAACGGCTGTCTAAATGACTCGGGTAAAGTTTGTAGCATGCGTGCGTTAGCATAATAACATGAATGATGGCTGAGGTTCATTTATATGCTTTTTATTTTTGCAATGTTATTTTGTATGTAGGCTGACAGTGATGGTTTACTGAAATGGTGTTTTTCTTAACATGTAACAGATGTTGAAAAGACAGGTGGTCAGTATAATTCCATCCATCTGTTGTCTTCTGCTTATCATGGGGACAGAGCAGAGTTGCAGTCTTCTACATCTCACTGCAGCTTCTCGCTTCCTGTCATTCCCTCAGAACCTCTTCCCCACAGAGACTGGGCCTGCTCCCCAACCGTCAACACACAAAGCAAAAATCACAGCACAGAATTTCTCAAAGAAAAAACAATATGATATCCTCAGCTTCACCAAATACTAAAACTGTTTAATATGGACTATTAAACATTAGGTCTCTCTTTTCCAAGTCACTGTTAGTAAATGATTTAATAATCGATCAGCATATTTATTTATTCTGCCTACAGAGACCTGGTTACAGGTCCGAGAAGCTTCTTTAGTTTGAACTTTACTGAACTGAAGAAGCTTCTCGAATGAGAGGTGAAACGTCTTCAAGCAACTTAAAGAAGTCCAGACGCTTTTCTTTCCAAGCTCCTTAGACTACCACTACCACTAATAGCGGGTCATCTTCTGATTGGAAGGTTGGTGGTTCGATCCCTGGCTTCCCCTGTCTGCATGCCAAATATCCTTGGGCAAGATACTAACCCCAAATGGTTCTCCGATGCATCCATCGGAGTATGAATGTGTGTGTGAATGTTACTTAGAAAGCACTTAGAAAAATGTGCTTGTGCAAATGCGTGTGAATGGGTGAATGTACAAGTTGTTACAGCGCTGTGAGTGCTGAGAAAGAGTAGAAAAGCGCTATATAAGAACCAGTCCATTTACCATTTACCATTTACTACGATGATCTGGATGATTGAGAACTTTCACAGACATACGTCAGTGTAAAGAAACCAATTATGTCTATATGAAACATGCCATCTCTGGAGATAATGTCAGCATATCTGTTTCCACAAGAACCACATCAGAGAAATGAATTCTCAGAATGTTTTCCTACTGAATGGGTTAATAGTTTTGATGTTATTACTAATATTAGTCAGCATGGTGAAAAAAAGATTTGTGCTGCTAAAATGAAAGGTATTATTTTAGGACAGTGGTCAGTATGCGCTTTGGATTTATTCATGCTTTCAAGTGTCAGTGCACTACTGATGTGTTGCTACTATCACAGAGAGACCTGTGCAGCCTTGTTCAATGGGTCTCTGTTTAATTATAGAACAAGAGTTACCATGCATTACATTAATGGTGCTCAGTGTACTCTGCTTTAATCAAGAATCAATGCCTTTGTTGCCGTCTAAGACATATTAAAACACGGAGTGGAGATTCATATACCAGCTGGCCAGATCTTCATTTCCATTTTCCTAAGAAAAAAAAATCTCTCTGATGTTCTATGATTACAGTAATAGCCACATTTTCACCAGAAGATTATGTAAATCTAATAGCTGGACTAAGTCCCAGTCTGCCATATTAATGATTTTGCTTCCACTGGCATCTACCAAGTTTAGCCTCTATCTAACGTCCACCTATCTTAATTAACATAATAATGCCATTTTTGCTAATGAATACATTTTGGTTGGTATCACTCAAATTAAAACATTTATGAAAAAGCAAAACTGGTTTATTAAATTATTAAGGGTAATTATCACTCAATAGGACAGATGCATGCATAAAGACAGTGATTGGTGATATCTGACATATGATAATGTATGGCACATACAGTAAATCTGTTATTTACTGACCATGATACAGGACTTTGTTCATTGCTGTTTTGATTTTGAGTCCCACCAGTTCTGTCTTTGAAGTATCTATTTCTAGAAGGAGAATATTGATTGTTTACCAAACCCAGTTGCAAGAAGCAGCAAGTTCTGAATCCTTAATTAGACATGGAAACCTGAATACTCGAGGAATGTTTCACTTCTTTGAAGAAAAACCACTGGGATGAGGGGAAAAAACTGTTATTGTCTCTCTCTCCTTTTTTTTAATGGACTACTTCTCGGAGGAATATAATACTTCCAAGTGCACACAATCTTCTCATTCCCATGTTCTCAGGAGCCGTCGGGGACTTGCTTAACAGTATATAATTACTACAACCTCAAGCTGTGCAATACTGTGTGAAAGGTAAAGTTGCCTCACATTCCCTGTGAGAGGCCATCTTGTTTTGCTTCTTTGAAAATGGGAATTCTTTGATGATGGGAACGCCATCATCTCTGCTGCAGGTATCCTGTTTTAGCAACTTTTTATCACTCAAATAGAAACGCATGAAAGTTTAACTTGAGGCAAAGCCAATGGGAATGTATGTATGTGCTCAAGTATAAAATTAGCATGGAATAATTGGAGAGCTCCTTGTATAGGTGAGGAAATGTTTACTAGAATACAAGCCAGGTACATCACACTAGCATATAGCACAAGCAAATTGGATATACTCAAAGGCAAAACTAATAAACAAAGATAAGAATGTCTTTAACACTGAACAGTATATCTGCTAATGTTATTATGAGGTCCTAATACACTGTTGTATGTGTGTGTGTGTGTGTGTGTGTGTTCTGTTTTAGAAACCCATTGCCTTTTTAAATTTTGTGATGTAGCCTTAAGGCTGGATTCATAATTATTGCAAAAAAGATTCTTGCGAGAAACTGTTGTCAGCTTTTACCTGCTCCTTCGGGATCCTTCGGGGTTCAGTCCTTGGCCCGAGATCTTGTTTCTTGGCTTTTCCCATGTACCATTTCTATGCCAGCAACGCTCAGGTCTATTTTCTCATTCACCTTGTAACATTCAGGTTGAGGTGCATGTCGATGTATGCCTTGGAGACAGATGGATGTTTGGATGAGTACATTTCGTACTCTACCTCAAAAACACTAAGCTGCTCCTTTTTGAAGGGGTTCTAGACTTCGACAGGTCTTCTGTGCTACACTGTACTAGTTTATACCAGTAACTGTGATGCGATAGATTGTGTTAGACTTAGATAGATTGTGTTTTCGTGGCTTTGGTTCAGCAGACTGATGATGGTTATATTTTAGAAGAGGCTTGGAATCAGTTAATTTGTCATTAAACTTTGTGTGAAATTCTTAAAACGCTACCATTACTTGGTAAACTATTTGAACTTCAGCCTACCTCTGTTACTTGTTTTATTTTTATATGAACTGAGCAGTAGTTTTAATAAAGGTTTTCATTTTCATCCACACAACATTCAGTATATATTTGTTTGGAGGATACTATTAAAATGTTTATACAACCAAATTTTTGCAAACAACTTTCTAAAGGACAATCTCAGCTCAACAGAGAAAAACTTGATTTTTAGGAATGTCCAGATGTGAGTAACTTCCAACTTTTGTCTTTATCACCCACTTTTCCTCCTTGCCCCTCCAGCCATTCAAGAAAATGAGTTGGTCTCACCTTCAAATTCTCAAATTGCCCTTTATATCCCCCCTGGCAGCCCAAGTCTGATAATATCAGATTCAGAACTCTTATGTACAGCATACCGCACTTCCAAGGGGTCCAATCTGTCACAGTCCTGACTTGCCCACCAGTGATTCTTCTGCCACTCCTGGACACTTCATACTTCCTTTTCCTGTGCTGACCTGTTCACTGAGTCAATCTGTCTTGATGTGGTGCCTCTCCAGGCTTTGTAGCACTGAAATGACCCTCAAGACTTGTGTGACTCAGCAGAGTCACACATTTTTCAAGAAGGTCTTTCCATCAACTGCTCCTCACCCAAATCATTTCCTCTCTCCTCTCCACTTACTAATGGCTCTCAAAATGCATTCTCTCTCCCTCCTTAGCTTGTTAAAAGTTCTTTCTCTACCTCTTCTCACTAAATTGTTATTGTGTGTTTTCAGGAATAGTGTCAGAGTAGTATAAGGTATATATATAAGGTAAGATTACTTTTGTGTGACACACTGATCTTATGGAGTGAAAAAACAGCATTTGTCAAAAGACAATCTTTTTAGCTTTTTAAAAACAAACAAACAAACAAACTACATCTGCATTTATAATCAGTAACCATCAGATGGAACTGGTAAACATACTGATTCACATATAGTGCTTTTCTACTCTACCTGAGCACTGAAAGTGCTTCATTCACCCATATGCTTTTTCTACATAAGTGCTTTCTATAACATTCACACCCCAATGGATGGATGGATGCACCAAAGAGCAGCTTGCGGTAACCCAAGAATATTTGGCATGCAGACTCAAGCAGCCTGAGATCGAACCACCAACCTTTCGATTAGTAGATGACCTGCTCTACCTCATAAGCCCTGGGAGACTTTAATGGCTTTCCATTATCTGCCATCCATATAGTTATGCTGGAAGTGCCGGACAATCCCAAAAGCTGAATCAGCAAACGAGTAAATGGGTTGGTGGTTGGTGAGTAGATACAAAAAAGTTTACAGATTTTTTTTTTCTTTAATATAAATACATAGCCTTTAGCTAGCCTCTCCTTTTAGTTTACAGAAATCTTTCCTACAATTTTATTGTTGTTTCCAGTGTGAAATTGACTTTCAAAATTTTGCATATTCTTTGCTAAAGTTCAAAGTCTGTGCTGATAAAGTGTGCTGAGAACATCTGTCAGTGAATGTGTGAAATCCTGATCACTGTCACTGACAATACCCTAAGCTATTTAGCAGAAGCCAAAGTTTGGTGCAAATTATAAATCTGTATAAAAAAAATAATAGAAGAACAAAATAAGAGAGCGAGATATCCACCATGAATTTTCATCTCTGTGTCCTGGCAGGTCTTGACAGTCTTTGTTCGTTGTGCTTATGCTTTGAAATTAAATGTGTGAAGTTGCATTCATTTCCAAGGCAGTTGCATCATTATTCTGTCGAAAAAAAATGAACAAGTTACTTCAGGGTACACTCTTGAAAACCAGGTATATTTAAAATAGATCTGGTTGGGTTAAATCATTTGGTGACATTTGTGTAAGACAAGTGAAAACAGCTAGATGTGCTGGGCAGAGAGTATCAAGGGTTTGTAATCACAGTCCTTTATGTGATATGTAATATGAAAATAATAACAGAGCGATAATTACAAGGCCACAGCACTTACAGGTAATTGCAGTTTGGAAGCCTTTGAGTTCAGTACCTATATGAACATTTAATAATTAGCACAAAACAATTGTGCCGAAACATGAAAGAGTTTTGGATCTACATGAACTGCGAATTGGAATGAATGAATGAAAGAATGTTTCTTTCGCAAAAATGGATTTTAGTCTCTTTTTCATGTGTGTATGTTGTGAATACAAATTCTTGTGAGATTTAAATTATTAAGCTGTCCAACATTTTCTTGTTCATGTCAGGATACTTCCTTGTCTGTAACCTGTTGATGTACCAGCTTCTACAGTTTTTGCTTATCAACCTTATTTTATGAAGGTTTTGTTTGCATTGCTGACTCTCTTCAGTCTCGTCATGCCTCACCCAGTACCTAGTATTAAAAGATTTTTACCTGGTTTCTGGTGTCCCTTTTGATGCCCCCCTGCTGCACATTTTTACAAAAGCCACCACAGAAATTGCAAGTCACAATGTGTCCAAGCTGTACTCCCACAATAGTCTCTCTATTTATATTCAAGCATTACATAAGTTGTGCATGAGGTGGTCAGTCATAATAGGGTCAGTCATTAGTGGAAAGGCCAGACATTAAACAATACTTATTTGAATAGAAAAAGCAATTTAGCTTCCAATAGTTTATTAATTGGGTTTATATTTTGTGAGCACCAAGGACGATAGATTAATCGTTTGCAGCAAAAAGCTTACAGGGACTAATTTTGTCATTGCCATTCAGATATTAGAATTTAATGACTTGCTAGGCTTTTTCGTGAGACTGCACTCATCCAGCATCTCTCTATTCAAAATTTCAGAATAGAAAACATTCTTTTAGTGGAAGAGTATTCCGTCAGCATTATTTCTCCTTGTTTTACCAGCCAGGAGGACAGTGTCAGACACACTGGAGTGCAGAAAGGAGTCAAAAGCTAATGTAAGCCATTGTGATTGTGACGAGAAAGAAAACAGACAAAAAAAAAAAAAAATGAGGCATTTAGCTGGATCTTTGGAAGGAGTGTTTGAAAAAAATACAACAGCTCAACAATATCTCAGCAGCAATAGAAGCTCACAAAATGTGCTTGGGGGGGTGGGGGTGGGGGTGGGGTGGTATCAAACGGATGAGGCTGCATTTAATTTTCTTTGAGGTGGCCATGGCAATAAAGTGTGGCTCATGGTGATAAGCAGGGAAGAGCTGAAGCACATCATTTCAGTTATGTAAACCATTGGAGGGATACAGTGGGCATTCTCCTACACAGTGTGTGTGTGTGTCTGTGCGTGCATGAGCTCAGAGCAGGTGTAGTACATTAAAGCAGTTTCTTTGCTTTAGTAAGCTCCATAATTAATTTCCCTCTTCCAGAGGAATAATATTTAAGATTTTCAAGAAATATCTAATAAAACAACAGAACTATTGAAGCCTTATCTGTGGTTGTTTTCTTTAAGCTTTTTTTTTTCGTCAACCACTGGTGGTGTCTAAAAATGACCTTTCGCTGGTTTTAAAACCTCTTGCAACCATTTTTCAAAACCATAGCACGCAGGTCGCTGCACATTCAAGATGTCTATATGGCTAACAATCATTACATCAAGTTTCTCACCGCTGCTTGACCTTGATACTGTATAGTAACTAAGCCCTCCCAGAAGTCTGTTTTGTCAGTCACTCATCATCCTCATCTCCATCCTTAATCTAGAGTAGCAGTTATTCCTTAAATCCCATCACAGCCTTCAACCAGAACCCGCCAGCTCCCAACACTGAGGCAAGAGGAGACAAAATTATTTCTGACAATGAGAGAAAAGGAGGGGGAGGCCGGGTGCAAGTTGAAAGCTGTCAGCTAGCCGTCAAATGCAGTTCACATCAAGAGTGTGTCCATGATTTAAGCAGATCCATGGTACAGTATCTCCAGTTACATATTTAACATAATGACAAAATCATTTCCTTTTCTGTTTGTGTTATTTGTCTATTTTCCGTTCGTTTGACAGATCTCATGTCTTTATTGGTTCACTTGCAGTCTATGCTGACCCATCAAATGTCACTGACCCTGCTTAAAGTCTCCTCAATTGAAGCATCCCTGGATGTTTTCATAGAGCACCAGGAATGGGGGAAGAGCACACTATATTTGGGTTGCAGTGATAATAATAACAAGATGTTTAATTGTGTTACCTTAAATGCATAATGATGTGTTATTAATTTCCAGAGCAATTTTGCTAACTTATGAACCATATCGGGAGCACAGAAGCATAAAAATGGGTCAGCAAAAGCTGGTGTACAGGGGTATAAAGATTAAACACAAGTTGCATTTTAATAAGGTGCAACATGTTGTTGTTAATAATTCATGAATTTTACTTGGGTTACTTTTACCTACGTGTGTTTCTCCATGTGCAGTATGCTTAAACAAGGACAACACTTCAGTAGGTGCTTAAAAAGACTCTACAGTTACGCTGTTAATTAGGCACAGTGGAATTTTCAGCCAAATGTTATCATTGCAAAGGATTTAGTAGTTGGTGATGATCTGTTGATAGGGAAAAATGTGTATTGCACAACCAGTTGGCATTTTTTCTGCAGGGTAAAACCAGTTGCAAAGAGACAAATGCCTCTGTCCTGAAGACCTCTTTTCGATTGCTTTGGTCATTAGCTGGATTCACCTATAGCGGGCGTAGAATAAACTCTTCTGTCTGTAAACAGCGGTGGGGCACAACTTTTACTTTGGAGGCAAATGTTCGCCATTTCCTATTTACATTTCACTGGTGCTCAGTAGTTTGGTAGTGAGTGTCTGCAGACAAGACATGGCAGGTAACCACAGCACTGTGCTATCAACGAAAACAATAATAAGGAGAGTTTTGGCCTAGCATGTTTTTGACCGATTTCACCTAGCAACAGCCACTAACGCCCAGCTTGACCACTTGCCAGCTGGTCAGGATATACACACTTTTCCCAAGCAACACAAGGTAGTCTTTAGCCTGTGACTGGGGCTAGGATAATGAAATGCTATATTGACAACCATGTTTACACTTTTATCTTTGTTTGTTAGTATGTTTGTTGAGATATTTTTTTTTAACATAAATGGCTTTAAAAGAAAAAAAAAACATCTTACAGTTGATGAGATCTTACATAGTGGACCAAAGTAGTGAAAGAGAACACAGGGCAGCACTGCCATCTCGGGAGGAGTGGATAGTACGATTTTTGTTTAATTTTTTTTTTTTTTAAGTAAGAAATTATTCTAATTAAGTCGACATTTTTTTTTTTTTTTTTTTTTTTTTCGCCTGTCCCATTTGGTTCTTTAGCCGTCAGAATTGTTGTCTGAAGACCAACAAGGATACCCAATGGATTTATTTTGCCAAATGGATCATCATGGCATTGCCGTATTGGTCCATTTGATCGACCTTTGTTTTTATTATTTATTTTATTTTCAGTTGTTACAGACGGGACAGACATGAGTGAGGGATAGGAAAGGGAGAAAGAAAGAGGAAGGAAAAGAAAAACAGAAGGGGAGAGGGACAGTGAGAAAGGGGGGAAGAAAAAATATCTCCGGGATCACCTGTTGAGAGAAAAAGAATAGAAAACAAGCAAAAAAAACCAAAACAATGCAACATACTATACACAACACCATCGCATTAATCTAGCTAAGTGTAAACAGCAGTAAATACTAAATATTGAATGTTGTTGTGCAGCACGCAGGACAGACAGCGCACAATGTGCTTTGAAGTAGCAGCCAAGAAAGGTGTGATTTAAGTCTACGAATAGTGAACACCCATGTGCACACCTGTGTGGATCGGCGCGCTTGTATTCAAATGGTTTCCCCATGTAATGGTCTGCTAGAGGATGTAGAGAGCCATAGCCCCGTCCCCCAGGGCATGAAGCAGGCATGGAGGAGATCCAGGCCCCAGACATCCAGAGGCCCCAGAGTGCAAGAGCCCAAGGAGGACCACCGAAGGGGCATCCGTGCCACCTTCATGGGAAGGGCTGAGGATCCCCAGATGAGGGGTCACCCAGTAGCCACCGGGCAGAAGCTAGAGGGGGCTGCACCGGCGTGCCCGCCGGCTCTGCCGGCAGCCAGCTGTGCCAGAGTGAACCGAGCCGCAGGCACAGAGGCCGGAGGCCCGAGGGCCCCCCGCGCCCCGGAAGAGGCCTGACCGAGCAGCAGGCGCCAGGCCCCGCCAAGTAGTCACCGGGAGTGAGCTGGTACATACCTGAGCGCCCAGCCCCGGACACCAAGAACCACCAACGCACCGACGTCTGAGGGCATCAGTCACCGGCAGGGAGTGTGGTGAGGGGAGATAGGCCTCCACACTTTGGAGGGCCTTGGAGTTCCCAGAGAGGTGGAGTCTAAGACCCGACCTGACATATAGACACAGACAAACAGGCACACACAGACACAGACATGCATTCCCACCCTCATGCACACATATACAAACACTCAGCACTCACCCAACGCAGGAATAAACGTAAATGGACATGTACACACAATCACACTCCCCAAACATACTCTATACCCCGGGTCCAGGTATCCTCACCCCCAGAGATGGAAACGGCACCCAGACCCAAGAGATGTTACCCTTCCCTCCGGGGTGGAGGCAAGCAGACCGCCCCAGGCTCCGCAGCAGCAGGGAGGCCAATCGGACAGCCAGCATCTCTTCCCAGCCCCCCCGCCCCGATGGCTAGCAGAGAACAGGGGTGTGTTAAGACCCCATACCTCCCTCCTCCCGCTCAAGTGTAGTGTTGCTGCGTGTTGCTCTAAAGTGTATTTAAAACAAGGGAGAGCATGGTGCTGCTGCCAGAGAGCAGCAGGTGTTAGCACGGCCCCTCCCGAGAACCCTCAATGTCTACATGGATTTAAAATTGAGAGGTGGGCACCGGCGCCAGAGGCAGGTTTGAATACACAGACCGTCTACTGGACGCCGTTAACGTGCCCACCCTCAAGGCCCTATATATATATATGTGTGTGTTATGAGAGTGTAAGTAATGTGGATGTCTAAGTTGTGAGATAAAATTGAGGCACAGGTGGCCAGAAGAGGACAGAGGGGGGGGGAATGTCTCCCCTGCACCCTGGTGACACACCCGCACCCCAAAGCCCTACCTGTGTGGGTGGGTGTGGTGGAGCGGGAAGAGGGAGGCAGCCGGGGATGGGGAGGAAAAGAAGGGAGGGGAGGGTGTCCCTCCCTAGGGCCAGCTCCCCCGCTGACCCCAATATGCACCCCCGTCCTCTGGTATCCACCAAGGCAAGGGAGCCCAGGCCCATCCAGACCGGGGCCTACGGCAGCAACACCGCCAAGCCCCACAGGACCCGGGGCAGCCCACTCTACCCCACCCCAGAGGAAACTGTACCCACCCCAACATTCAATCATCTCCCAGACTACACAAGACACAGACACCCAGGTTAAGTTTATTCTCCACCTCTCCTATGTCTCTCCCCCACCTGCAGAGTGGACTCCTGCAAAGATGGAACAACCTCCCTGCCAGTTCAAGAGCCCCCCGGTTAGGCCGATGCACAAGAGGCCCCCTGCGCCAGGGCTGAGCCCCCGTGCACCCACCCGCCCACAACCTCGGCGACACACCGACGAGGACCGAAGCCCCCAAGGCCCAGCCAGAGCCCCAGCACGGAGGCGAAGCACCCCTGAACCCCAAACCCCCACGCCCGCCCCGGATCCACTCAGGGGCAGCCAGGCCACCAGGCCAGTAACCTACGTCCGCCAGCACAGACCATCCTCCAGCCCCGCTGCACGCGGCCACGAGGAGAACAACCTCTGAGAGCGACCAGAGCCACTAACCAGGTTATGAACACAACCCCCGGGTTAAGCCCTCCAGGGATAACGTCTCTAGGAGTCCTCCAGGTGCCCTAAGCCCATCCCAACCTCCACATCAACCACAATAGCCAAGGCGGGACCAAACCACGACCCCCACCCCCGCTAGGTGATGGAGCCGATCAAAGGAGCCCAGAGGGATTGATCTAATGTGGTGGCAGAGGCTATATCGAGACTAATGTGATCTATTAGATAGTTTCTATATTGGCTAGAATTAAGATTATTTTTATTTTTCCAGTTCATGAGGACCGTTTTCTTGGCGATGCATAGGGCAATAAAAACCATGTGGACTGTATTAATTTCTGTAGTGACATCATCCAAATTTCCCAACAAGCATACTAAAGGGGAGGTTGGAATTTTACATTTCAGACACTTTGATAAGTCCTCACATATCTCGTGCCAAAACTTCTGCACTGGTGGACAGAACCAAAGAGCGTGGATGTAACTGTCTGGTGTATTGCCTTGACAGTGTGAGCAGTTGTTGGCGGATGTAAAGCCCATCTTAAACATTCGATGACCTGTATAGTGCACTCTATGCAGTATTTTGTATTGTATTAATTGCAGATTGGGATTTTTAATCAATTTAAAGGTTTTTAAGCAAATCTGAGACCAGACGTTTTGGTCTAAGCTGACTGATAAATCTGCTTCCCACTTTGCAATAGGAAGGGATATTGATTCATCTATTTTAGAAGTGTTCTGTATATTTTAGATAATAGTTTGGGGGATTTAAGAGTAAGAAATTGAACCACACTTGGTGGTGTTTGTAATTCAACTTGACTGAGGTTAAATTTCTTTTTTACTATGGATTTAATTTGTTGATATTCTAAAAATCTTTTCTTGTTGATCCCATATTGTGTAACTAGTCTGTCAAATGGAATAAATTCTGTTCCCTCTAATATATGTTCTAAGTATTTAATTCCTTTACAACTCCATTCTGGGAAATTAATCATATTTTTGTTTTGTAATATGTCAGGGTTATTCCAGATAGGTGTACGTTTGCATGGGATTAATGAAGACTCCGTTATTTTTAGAAACTCCCACCATGCTGTCAGAGAAAAGCTGATGTTGATGCTTTTAAAGCATTCATGTCTTTTGATGTTTGAGCTAATAAATGGTAGGTCTGAAATCTCTAGATCATTGCATAGTGCCTGTTCAACATCTAGCCAGGGCTCATCTAAGAGGGTACATTTTAACCATTCTGGGATGAACTGAAGCCTGTTGGCTAAGAAGTATTGGTGAAAATTAGGCAGATCTAGTCCTCCTCTATCCTTGGTTCTTTGTAGCGTTTTTAAGCTGATGCGCGGGGGTTTATCTTTCCAAAGGAATTTAGAAATATGTGAAAAGTCGACATTTTTAAAAAACACCTTGTCATCAATTAAAAAAAAAAAATTAAGTAATTTTTTTCTGAAAACTGAAAAGGTCAAGATTTCGATCCTTTCCAGAAGCCATTAGGTAATTAAACACTAATATTCTGTAAAGTTCATCATCTTAAGACTTAGACAACAGGTCTCTTGTCAACAGCATTAGAAATTACAATCCCCTACTTAAGATGATCGTGTCTGGCCTTGCCTCTTATGGAACACTGCCAATATCGTCCTTCCACAGTGCTTCAAGATTTCAAGGCAAGATGGATTTTCATGGATTTTATTCCTTTGAAGGTTCCAGCAGGGTGAAGCAGAACTATACATGCATACACTCAGTCACAGACACGAACATGTAGATATTGTTTTTTACAAGCAGGGTATTTGAGCTGATGAACAACTCAGGGCAGAGGACTGACTATATTTAATTGGCTTGTTAGACTTCCCAAGCTTAGACCTGGAGATTAATTAAAAATGAAAGGATGTGAAGAGCCAGAAATAAAGTTTCTCTAACTATTATCATCCACACACCCAAGATGTGAACCTTTTTATTTTCTTCTGCAGCCATTGTGACACTGCAGGGTCCAACCATGCCGTATTCTTATCATCTTCTATCTCTTCAACTGATTTTTCCATAGAACGTTGTTAAAGGTTCTATGGAAAGTGGTAGATGCTTATGCAATATTTATCTTGCTCGTTAGTATATATCCCAGTTGTACATTGCTTTGTATTCATACAATACCTGCTACAAATTATGCTAATGAATTCAGTACATCTGAAAAAGTAAGTAAAGTAATGAAGCAGAATGTGTAACCCAGGCTGACCCAGGAGCGATGAGCCAGGCGTGCTTCTTTATACTGTTTCTAGTCTTCAGCTTAAGTTTAGTTCACACCTCAGTATCACTGTTAGAAGTACAACCTCCAAATGTGTGTTCTTCATAACAGTGTGTAATTTTCATTGATTTTTTAAATTATTATACCTTTATCACCACCACACGCCCTATTAACAACCCAAAAAAGATCATTAAAAGAAAAGTACATTAGCACAATATACAAAAAAACATAAAGACCAGAGGTGGGTGGGATTTTATTTAACACTGAAATAGACACAACAAAACTGAACTGAAATAAAACCAGAAAAAAATATGCTGAAAACAATTAAAAATGTATGAAGTTTGGTAACAATGACAGACTGCTACGCCTGAGTCGTTGTTCAGAAAATAAAACTTTTTGTTAGAAAACCTTTCTCTATTAACATAGTGTCCAACTTTAACATAGTTTAGCTAAAAATACATTTATTTATATATCGAAAACACTGCATCAGTGAGTAAAGAAATAGTAATAGATAACAGACACATTCATTTTCTGTTATATGCCATGAGACTATTTTCACACTATTTGCAGCTAAATCAAACTGTTATACTACTGCACTATTCAAATTTAATTAAATTACATTTTATTTTATAGCTCCAATTCAAAGCAACATTTGCAGTTGCCTCAATGAGATTTATAATGTAAGGTAAACACCCTACAATAATACAGAGAAAATCCAACAATCAAACGATCCCGATCCCTGCTTGGTGACAGTGGTGAAGAAAAACTCCCCCTCCACCTGCTTGTAGTGAGGGGAGGAAAACAGAAAACACACTGAGTAAAAGAGCCAGAGATTAATAATAACTAATGATTAAATGCAGAGTGGCATATAAACACTCAGTGCAGTGGCTATTTTAGCATAAGGGAGGGTTAGGAATTCGGGTTAGGGGGTCAGACCTGAATCGCCAACATCACCAAATTTTGTGTGTGTGTGTGTGTGTGTTTCTGAAGCTTCAGTCACTATTTCGTATCTAACACTAACCTTTCGTGACTTCTGCTCCCCTAACAACAGGCTGATCAGGTTGCATATTGCGACAGTCCTCAGAGACTTTCATTCTCCAGGGCCATCATTTTGGGCTGTAGCTGGTGACAGTAGTCCTTGTTCTGCTCTGCAGATGAATTGGAAGCTAGAGGATCACTCTAACCAATGTTCCCTCTAAGCTGCGCACGTGCGCAATTGCGCACTGCTGGCACGATCCTGTGCACAGAAAATCTGCGTTGAAAAAATCTAACCTGAATTGAAATTAAAAAGAATACTTTAACAATTCTGTTTTGCAGTGTTAGTCAGTAAGTGACTCGCTGCTCCCGTATGGGATTAGAACGATGCCACCTTATCCCATAGTCCACCCAATGATGCGATTTACATTCGTATATACGCAGCTAATCAACGCCGTTGACAGCCTATGACAGCGTCCTTATGTGAACAGGACCGACGGAACAATTGACGGAAAAAGTGTGGACTTTATAGCAGTTTTTAAATTGTGTTGATAGGCCACGTAAAACCAGAGTTATAATAAAAAATATCTGCAATGTTTGGTTTCTTTGCTGAATACTATCGTTGTTTATATTTACTGCGGGAAGAAACGGTAAAAAATTTATTTAAAAAAAAGGCTCGAAAGCGCTCTCCGCCTGTGAGCAAAAACAAACCCCACCCCCTCTCCCTTTCGTATTCGTCCAAAAAAGTACCATGTCGACCAATCAAAAAATGATAAGGCAACATGGCATCTAGTTGTTAAGAAATAGGGGGAAGTTTTACGAGTGCGGTGTTTTGAGATGTGAGAGATGTGCGACGTTTAGCGCAAATCTTGTGTAGTTAGTGTGTAGTGTAGTCAAAAGTTTTGTTGTGTGTGTCAGAACAATGAGGCGACTGCTGAATGTTACAGGTGTTACAGGAGTGATACATCTCCTGCAGGTATCAGGCTGTTGTTCTCCTTTATCTCATAGTGGACAGAAATTATTTTTTGTAGTGGCACAAATAATTTGTGTGGCATCAAATTTGACGCAGAACAGCTGATTGCTCTGTAAATAGTTTGAAATGTTTATTTAAAACGGCCTTGGCTGCATTTAAAAAAAAATAGCTGCAAAAAACTTGTTTGCCAAACTGAGTTACTTTTTTGAAGAAGTAACTATATAATTAATTGCCCAAAATTGGTCATTATATACTGTACTTTGCAGACAGAGAGTTACAGGACTCTCTCCCAGACCACAGACTCATAATACAAGTCAGAGCTTTATAAAAAAAATAGAAGAAGAAAAAAGTAAGTTGTGTTTTCGAAATTGGAGTTCAAGTTATTTTTACTTTCAATAGTGTGAACAAACTACACAGGTCAATGACTAGATTTTTTTTAAATTTTCATTGTAAGTGGGCTAAAGCAGTTAATTAAAAGTAGTCTAACATAAATGTAAATGCTGTAATTTGATTATTTTAATAAACCATGTAACTTGGATGGATTAGATGCTGGCGTGACCACAGTGCACACGTCTGATGTCGCTCACAGTGGTCCAAGGGATCGCTCAGGGAGTTTGTGTGTTCGCTCAGACACGTGAAAAATTAGAGGGAACATTGACTCTAACCATCTTGTTTATGCTGTTTTTCATATTACTGAGACATTGATATGTAATTAATTTTCAAATCTCAAAGTTATACATTAAAAGTTCATTACTGTAAACAATGTGAATTGATCATCTTGATGTTTTCCAACAGATGTACCATTTACACCTTTCTGAGTGAAAAAAAAGTGAAAAAAACCCCTTTTTTTTTTTAACATTTGATCCAGATTTACCGCACATATTTTAAAAAAAAATCAGTTTTATATAATGTATTTACATTTTCAGAAGAAATAAATTAGGGTTTTTTAATCTTTTTTTCTATCTCCCATCCAAATCAATTTAAATGCTTAGACAGAAATCTATTGCTTCCATCCTCTGGGCAAGCACTGCATATGTAAGACAGTCATTACCAAAAAGCAACAGATGTAACCAATATTTTCTATTCATTAGGCCATAGGCATTAGCATGCAATTTCAGGTTTTACTGTGCATGACATAAAGCTGTCAGTTGTACACTATAAAATTAATTACTCAATGAAAACCTAATGATCAAAGCTCATTAATTTCTCAAAAGGGAAATTCAGACTGATTAAATGACTGTTAGAGAACTCAAAATACCATTAAAAAAACGACAATGTAGATTAACTTTTTATTTCTTCAATTGTCCTCACACATTTTAGCAGTAAAAGGAGAAAATAACACACAGTGTTTTCCTTTTGCTTTAAAGCTCACTCTTAAATAAGTTTTCTTTGTACTATTAAGAACATTCAGTGATCTCCGCCCCAAAAAAGTAAACCGTAAGTCATAATTCATAATTCAAATAAAATTACTGATGCTGTTAATAATAATATTCAACAATTAGACCTCTTTGTTCCTGCCTTGTATATTGAACTAAAACACTCTGCTGAATAAATATGGGATTTTGTACAGTAATGTATCAGTTTCTGTGATTACTGGAAAGTTACTTTGAACGGCAGGTTGAGTTCACGCCAAAGATCTCGATTTTGGTTTCATCTGGCCACAGCACTTTCTCCTAAGCCTTCTCTGAGTCATTTAGATATTCACTGGCAAACTTAAGATGGGTCGCTACCTGTTTCTTCTTCAACAGGAGGACTTTGTGGGCACTACAAGTTCCCGATGGCCATTTTACAGCTATTTGGTCTTGCTAGTGGTGATGGAGAAGTTAGAATGGAAAAAAGTGATTCTGTGCATAGGTGTTTAGAGTTTAGATCTGGAGTATTTATAGTTGATTGATTTAATCAATTGATTGATTGACTGAAATCGCCAATCTATTGGAGCCAGAATTCTGGCCGGGTTGTAGGGGAGCAAATACTTATTTCGCTCAATAACATGAAAATCAATTTATACGTTTTATGTAGTGTGTGCTTTTTGTATATTTTCTTTCTGGTTGGTATTCTCTCTCTCTCTCTCTCTCTCTCTCTCTCTCTCTCTCTCTCTCTCTTAAAATAAAACTACCATAGAAGTTTGAGAATGTTCATTTCTGTGTAACTGAGCAGATATAGAAATTTCCCCAACTGCATATTTCTAAATTTCATTGTTTTCATTGTTTTCTATTTTTCTTTTGTTTCTATGTGTGTTGCATAGCTTCCCCAAGAAACTCCCTACATTCCCCTTCCTTCTTCACTCTCATCCATTTATTGGCTTATTTTAACCACGAGCGCCAAACAGATGGGGCAACTGTGACAGCGACACACTGCTCAGGCAGCTGTGCAAGTGTGTAGACAAGAGGTAATGAATAATCAGCCACCAGCCTCCAACTGCTTCATATTAATAGCTAGGTGTTCTAATTACATTTTCACAACTTGTTGGGTCTATAGTGAAATGGGAGGCTGAGGGATAATGAAAAATCGCTGTTACTTTTGTTCTTATACATACAAAAACAGCTATACATTCTCAATTTGACTCGAGTATTTGTCATCAAATCTAATAAAGAAAGAAAAAAACAGCCAACATTAACAACATTTTGTATACTTCTACAAAATAAATCAATCACTTCAGCTAATATCTAGTTTGGTCCAATATGAGTGTCACAGCTGAGCTTTCATTGCTACAGCTTTTCACAGTTGATCCAACTCGGCATCCTGGCCACAACATAAAACTGCAAATTTCAAAAACAACCTTGATCTATTCTGTCTCTGGAAAGTTATATTGCTTTCTCTCACGTGTGCCGTACTGTAGCCTTGCTCTGCACAAAACAAACTAGATACCTGCTTATTGCTCAAACCCCTACCAACAAAGCCCAGCAATTCTGGGTGTTTGACGATACAGCATCTATCAGACCGATTATTTTCTCTAACTATAAGTCTTTTCAATTGGCTGTACAGATACAACTCAACAAAGCCTACACTTACTCCAATGACCCAGGTAACCCATGTTTTTCAGGGGCCTGTTCTTTTTTCCAGACAATCTGTTTTTTAATGTATAATAAATTCTTAAATAAATAAAGTATTTCTTATTCATTTTACATTCATGACTACTTTGTTGTGCTGAGCTATGCTAAAAGTACTTAAAATCACTTCTTGTGTTTAATTTATTGGCAGTTAAGCACATTTTGTTGTTATTTTGATTAAGGTTAGAGTAATTCTCCACAATGTCTTTCAACTAAAAGGAAATAGCCACTCTAAAAGTGAAATTTACAGCGCTATTGTGAGGACTCTCGTGCAATAAAGTTAATGTCTGCAAACCAACAGATGTCTCCCTGTGCTGGAAGTCAAAGCATTAAAACCTCAACCTGATGATGTCATCAGGGGACTCTTTCCTGGTGATAGCCCATCGAGAGTGAATTATTGACCCACTCTGGCTGCTCATAGAACGGGGTTTTTATGTGAATGTAGGGCTTCCAGCTGTGTGTCAGAATATGTTCCTGTGCACCACTAAAATCAACATGTCTGCCGTCAGAGTTGCAGCAGTTGTTCTATTATTCACCTTCTGCTGAAAAGCTCTTGGGTTTTGTCTCAGAATGACATCATCACTACAATAAGCTATTCAGTTTACAGAGGCGCTTGTTCAGAAGTACAAATTACAACTGTTGTTGAACGATACTGCAGTAAAAACACAAGCTATTATATACACAGCTATTGAATGAAAGAAGGAAAAGCAAGAGCTTTTCAGGGCTGTTGGAGATGCTTCAACGGTATATGAAGGTGCTCTTGAGATTGAAGCAAGCCTCAGCGGTCCTTATCCCTGTTCCAGAAATGGGAGGGGTGGGGTAGTGAGATGTCAGGCAAGCTTGAAAATACCATGCATATGGATGTTACAGTAGGACCAGATGGAACAGAGGCAGTGACATTGTCAGTGTAGGAAACACCTGTCCACTGGCTCTCTGAGCCCCATAGTTAGTGATCAAAGTGCCTTGTCTGCATTTTTGATGAACATGTGCACCCTGCTCTGACAGCACCGAAGTGTAGCAACTGCACAGTGTCACAAGTGCACTTAAGAACATGGCTCGAGGGAATTTCTGAAATGTATACGCTGCTGCAAGTATATGGGATCCAACCTTAGTCAGACCATGACCAAATTTTATGTATTAATTTAAACTAATTATTTTTGCTAACAATATACAAATAAAAAGCTATCATGGCAAAAGAATATTTAGTTATAGTCAAATTCTAACATATTCATGAAGGTCAAAAGCTGAAATCATAAAAGACTTAAATGGATGGATGGATTACCAGAAAATGCAGCTTTGACAATCAGTGTTTTAACCATAAACACACTGATTTCTTCACTTGAACATAGTCGTAATTTCTCACCCCAACTCAACTTTTTTATTAACCCTAGTTTCATATTATATAGCATCCATCCATCCATCTTCTTTCACATATCCAACTCTCTGGGGGCTGCAGGTTATCCCAGCTGCCATAGTGCAAGAGGAAGATGCAGCCCTGGGACAGGTCGCCAGTGTGTCACAGAGGGTATTACAGAGAAACAAACAACTATTCACTTTTACATAGATCAAGATCACAGCAACACCGTCTTGCTGTGAGGCAGCAGTGCTTACAACTGCACCACTGTGCTGATTATACAGCAACTGTATCATAAATATAATAGTAATAATAATGATAATCTGAACAGGCCTTTGAAGGCTGTAACAAATTATGCTCGCAATTACACCTACCACTATTAGTAAAGCACCAGCTTATACATAAAGATAAACACCACTTATTGTGACCTTCCCAGTTTCCCAGAATTTTATTTCAACCAGTGAAATGGAGTCATGGAGTCATTAATGTATATATTGTCTGTAATTATAGACAGAATTCAAATGTAAATGCTACGTGACAGATGTCACTAAATGCTGTCACCTAGCATTTAGGGACATCTGGATACAGTTCAGTTCATTTCCCCAGGGAGACGAACAGGGCTGGCCATTCCTCTCTGGATCCTTCTCTTGAAAGGTACAGCTGGGAGGATGAGGTGAATATGCAGTTGAGAAAGAAAGAGCAAGAAACTTCTAACAGACTCTTAGATGTTCAGGGACATTCAGCTCCAGAGGCTGAGGTCATTTATATCTATCTATTTCCCTTTCTGTCTCCTGTCTTCCTCTTTGTCTCTCTGGAGGATGTTTCTCATTCAGTTTCCTTACCCACAAGTACCCTGGCAGGCATGTCAATTCAAACAGGTGACCTTCCAGGAACAAACTGCCTCCTCGTACATTTACACAAAGCCGTCCCAGTTTTTCACATCTCCTAAATCTCTGAGCTTCGTGGATTCATTTGAAAAAACTTCACTTTTCTGGTTTGAAATGTTTGCCAGTTAAACTGATTAAAGCAACGAAAATAGCGGTGCTACTAAAATCTAATGAAAGACACATCGCTGTTGATTAAATTCAATTTTAAAAACACAGCATGGGGAGATGACCCTTTGATATCTTCTGAATTATTCTGACGGGTTTAACGGTGAGACAAAGATTTCAGCAAAGGGACGGCAGACAGTGGGGTTATTTGAAAATCTTTATGTGACCCTGCTATTATAAAGGATTCTTTATATTCATGATCATTTTATACTACATACCTAAATGATATATCAGTAGTTTGTTTTATTATGGTGTGTGATTTATTCAAGAAAAAGAATCCTGTCTTGCACTCCATTAGTCAGGTATTGTTGCACTTTCCAATTTTTTGTAGTAGGATGAACTTATTACCTTAATAAGGAGATAAAATAAACCTTTTATGTTTGAATATAATTCACATTAGGAGCTACATTAGGACAAAGATTAAAAAATAAGACGGTAATAATAATAACAATAAAAAAGAAAGGAAACATCCTTGGATCAGCTGACATTTTTACATCACAAGTATCTTCCATATTTAGCCACTTTATTAACTGAGCAGCTTTTCTGACTTTGATGATGGGACATAGATGACTATACCTACATTTTTTAATAAGTTTTCCTTTTTATCAGAGCTGTAGTCAACATTTTAGAATTACTGAATTTAAGGAGTCCAGCTTCTCTTGGATAATAAATGATTATTGTAATTGCAGTGAAATATCCCAGGGAACAGTATGGTTCCTTACAGTTCTCCAAACTAAATCAATATCGTTTTATGTTCCAACATAAAATCCTAAATCCTGTTCCACTTTGAACTTTATCTTGGAACATAATATATACCAATACATTGAACTATTCCATATCCTTCTTTGGTAGGATAAAATCTATAGATTTGTACTTTTGTTTATTTGAATGTATTTAAGTTTATGCAAACAGAATATGAAAAAATATCTACACTGTAACAAAGTGACTTGTTTAATTAAAGTACTTGCCACCATGACAGTGTTCCTACTGTAATCAACAACAACAATTCCTTGTATAAACATATAGTAGTACTCTGCCATATGGATTATAATCCTTACTGTAAAATCAGGTGTTTGATTTACATCAAACAATTAAATTAGCATGCCTCCTGCAACAACCTGATTACTTCTTTAAAACAGGAATGGTGCTCTATTCAACAATCACTCTAAGCAGTATGGCTCCACTGAATGCTAACTATGCTACAGTAATCTCAGTTATGGTGGCAAAAGCTATCTAAAACTTGCTACCCACATGTTTACACAATACAAATGAATTAATTTCTGTATGTAACCAGATTTTTTGGGGTTGGTTTATAATATCAAGTAACATTGATTACTGATCAAGTCAACAAGCTCAGGTGGGTGAACCCTAAGGCTGACTGACTGTAGTGGGTCAGTGATGGGACAAGAATCACAACTCACAATAATTTGATAAATGCACTGATTATGGATACACCAAAAGGATTGTCTTTAAATGGTAAATGGACTGGTTCTTATATAGCGCTTTTCTACTCTTTCTGAGCACTCAAAGCGCTGTACACAACTTGTACATTCACCCATTCACACCAGCACATTTCTCTAAGTGCTTTCTAAGTAACATTCACACACATTCATACTCCGATGGATGCATCGGAGAGCAATTTGGGGTTAGTATCTTGCCCAAGGATACTTGCATGCAGACTAGGGGAAGCCAGGGATCAACCACCAACCTTCCGATCAGTAGATGGACCTGCTCTACCACCTGAGCTACAGCCACCCTTTATGATTGTTTCTTCCATTTAGGCTCAAAACAGTTGAGAAAAAATAAAAGTTGTCAGAAAAATAAATACTAAGTAAAGAGACATTAAATTCTACTTAAGTACTGTAACAAAGTATTTGTACATCATTGCTTTCCACCTCTGCTGATTACGAACTGGACTGAGCTGCCTTTTTAAGACCCTGCCAAATTATTACTGGATTGAACACCTCTCTTACTCATTCCATATTTGTCACAGTTGCACAAAGGACTTGAGTAGTTGTTATATTCCAAAACTTATACATTAAATATGACAACCAAACACCATCAGAATAATCAGACACCATTATTCCCAAAAGAAACTGTATGAACAGAAAGTTTTAGGTAATAACAGCTTTGGCCTTGAATGATTATAGTCTATATCAAGTCTGAATGCATTCAAATGGCAATCATTTGTTCCCTGCAGTCATTCAAAGGATTAATTTATTTCTTCTGTATTAATTCTTTATTTAATACCACAGATAAAAGAATATAACTATAAATGCAAGAGTGAAATTATGTATGTTGGTGAGAAAAGTTATCACAGTAAAGAGGGCTCTAATTTTAAATGATTGATGCATCACAAATTAGCAAATTGTCTTATATCCCCCAAAAAGATATTTTCAAATGTGGGAGCTGATGTTAAATTTCTTCTGTCTAAATGGAAATTGCATATTATCGCTCAGATTCTACACGTATTAAATGCCTATAAAAGTCAGATGCATTCGGTTTTCAGTTTGGACTTTAAGTAATTTGAATATTTAGTGCACAAAGTAAAACTGTTATGGTTTTGACATCCATTAGACTTTGATAAAATAGCTGGATAAGCATAAAAAGGTTGGCTCTGAATGAAAGGACAAAGGGTCACAGAAATAAACACAATTCCTTTTTAAATAATTGAGATTCACACCACATTTCAGCCCAGTCTGCCTCGTTGGTTCTTGAGAAACAAACTGTTCTGAAGGACTACTGAACAACTTTACTTTGGGAAACTATGTGCATGATAAACAGAATTGCAGAGAGCTTCTGTTTTGTCTGGATGATTCTACTGATCGGAGAGGATTATGTATATATGCCAAGGCAAACACATCACGGATATATTTAAATTACATTTGATCGGCAGGATTTGGCTTTGCATTACCTTTAGCCAGTAATATCAGATAGAAAAGAGTGCTGTGACTGTGAAGAGATAGAAAATTTGTATTTTTTAAATTTTTCAAACTTTATTTTTAGTTGTTTTGGTTTGGGCCTTCTTTGGTTTTATACTACAAGAAGTCTGGGGTCTGAGCTGCTAAGCAAATTCAACCGAATATTTTTTTTAAATCCGGCTTCACTTAAACTCAACATTGATAATCTCCCTAAGCAACATTGGCCAATCCAAGGTTTCCCAATCCTGCTATGAGTGTAAACATGGATAAGTCTACTAGCAGCAGAAGACATGTTTATCAAATTGAGTCTAGGAGAATGTGGATTTCTTATTGACACTTGTCAAATAAACGATACACCGTTTTACTATGTACAAATAAAAATCCACTGGAATTTTCCAGGAATGGTGATGCTGTTTTCCAGAAAACTGATTGGGAATAAGTGGTGGTTTGCCGTTTCTGTGGCAATGTATTCCAGTTAACACCTTTGTAACCTTGAAAATCCGAGGCTAAACACAAAGCTACCTTCTTAAATACATATTTATTTTTAGTAACCTAATAAATGTACTTTTTTTTTCATTATGTTGTAAACTGTTTTTTGAATCTCCATGCTTCCCCTGCCTTTCACTTTGCTGCTGGAACACCTGAATTTCTAAGAGTAATTTCTATTCTATTCTAATCCTATTTTGTCATACAGGCATCTGGCATCAATCCTAATTTGTCACAAATGGAAGGACCATTTGGCATCACATTTCAAACCAACGACATTATTTTTCAACATGGAAAAGAAAACTTTTGTAGCGTGTTTCTGCCCCAAACCAAGGTACACTATGACATGTCTTTGCGAGGCCAGCAGTTTTTTTTTATGTACATACTTTTTTTTTTAACAAAATAGCAGTTTTTGATGCTCTGAGATGTATCACATTTATATTTAAAGTACGCTATCATTCATTCATGACATTCTTAAGAGTAAAACTCTTGGAATTTTCTACCTGGATGTTCTTATGTAACACTTTACAGGGTGGTCTGTGATACAGGCAAAGTGTGATTTTTGCCCTACAGCTGTGTGCGTGTGTGTGTGTGTGTGCATTGAGTGACCCCCTTGTTCAGGTTTTCTGAACATCAGCAGGATGCATTTTGGGGTCAGAGAAAGGCCAGAAATGAAAACAACAGTATCACTGACTCTTTCCATATTCATGAAGGAAATGATAAATGTAAGCAAAAGCTGTTCGGCCAGAAACGATCACACAGCAGTTTGCCTTTTTGCATTAAATCGAATCTGCTCCTAGTTTGATCTTGCCTGTCACATGTTGTTAAAACAAGTGGAATACAGATCCAAGCATGAAATTAAGACATTTATCAAGAATAGATGCTCAATTATAAAAATAGCTCTACACAGCAACTGAATAAGTGCAAGCTGAAATAAGTTAGAATTTAAACAAGACAAAAACAGAAAAGACGCTTTGACCATTCTTTTAAAATTGCAAATAAATAGTTTGAAAACCGCTACCTGAAGTTGAATGAATGATTCATTTGCTAAAAACTACTTCATAAATCCTTTTTTCTAAATCTTTTGTATGTATGTAGGTTTGGTGGCTTAAACATTTGTTGTTTCAGCAATACAAAATACAGCATTTTATTTCATAAAGTACTTCTTTGTAGAACAAAGCCCAATGGCATTAACATGAATAATGTGTAAATGTTAATATCATTTCATTACTATTAACAAATAATTCCATAATGTTAAATTAAACATGAGTTTATAACTTATTCTTGTTTTGCTAAACATTATCATTAATGTCATTGACATAATTGCTGTGGCCATTTTTTAAAAATTTATCATGAAAAAAGTATTAAATAGGCCTCACCAGGTCATGAAACTGCTTGTCAGTCAATCGTCTAATTACTTCTGAGCCTATGAGAATAGGGGAATATGTGGTCTATAAAAAAGGCTGTAATTCCAAAACAGTTATTACAATACTTTTGTCAAACCCTATGAATTAAAGCTGAAAGTCTGCACTTCAGTCACAGCTTGATCGCTTAAGTTAAAATCCACTGTGTTGGTACACAGATGCAAATTACAAAAATTATATCATTATTCAAGTTCTTTTGGATCTAACTGTACATCTGGAGGCACGTTGATATATACTGATTCCAATCAACATGTATTAGTAAGGACGTTATCTTGACAGTGATGAACAAAGGTCATCATTTGTGACTACTATGTTATTTGCCACAAGACCAGGCTGGTACTAGCTATCCCATGCCAAGAATCCTGCAGAAAGAGTGAGCTACTGGGTATCTCACAGCTGTGCAAACAATCAATCACTGGCAGTGGGAAGTGGATTACGACCCACTATCTGTGTTCATGTGCTGCTGAGACTAAGAGAATACAGGACACAAGAGAAGAAAGTTCAGCACAGTTTCACATGAATGCCCTTATCAGAATCTTGGATAAAGTATTGTTGCTTTACTGCACAACAGTCCAGAAGGGAGCTATGTTTTGTTGTTACTGATATTGAGCACCAGACTCCCACTTGGAGACAATATCCCATAGGATTACATCATACAGTACAATCACCAGGGACAGGAGTAGAGTACACGTAGTGTGTAGTGTAGTGTGTGTGCAGTGAGTGTGGAAAGAACGTCGCACCGTATCACGTATAATTTGATTCACATTTTTTGATTCACGTACAGTATATGTTTTTGTAAACTCCCTTGTACACGAACCCCATTGTACACCAAGCGATCTTCACGGGTGGGGGGCAAAACGATCTGGTCGATATGCCCCCGAAGGCCGTTAAGGCGCTACCGGCAGAGGATGACAGCTATGTCAGTGTTAGCACGCTGAACGCTATGCTGGAACAGCAACGGGAATTTTACAAAGATCTGATTGACCAACAACAAGATAACTTTAAGACATTTGTCCAATTAATCATGGATGGAACTAACAAAAGGTTGGACAGCATTCTAAGGGATGTACAGGATGTTAAATCCAGCCTGCAATTCACGGATGGGGTTGTCACCAAGCTGCAAACTGAAGAGAGGTGCATTAAAAGCAAACTAAAAGAGTTTGAATCGGCGGTCAGCAGCATACGCGAGGAACATAGAGAATTAACAACCAAGATGGATTATTTAGAAAATCAATCGAGAAGGAACAACATTGTGGTGGATGGATTAATAGATGAAAAAGCAGAAATGTGGGAAGGATCAGAGGAGAAAGTCCGACACATGCTGAAGAACAAGCTGGGCCTGGATAGTGACAGCATTCAAATTGAACGCGCTCACAGAGTCGGTCCATACAAGGAAAATGGATGAGCCAGGCAGATTGTGGTCAGACTACAAAGATTTAAAGATAAACAATAAATTTTTTCATCTGCCAAAAAACTGAAAGGTACCAATCTTTACATCAACGAGGATTTTTCAGAGTCCATCAGGAAGAAGAGGAAAGAACTGTTACCACAGCTGAGAGCGGACAGAGACAGAGGTGATATTGCCGTCCTGAAATATGACAAATTAACTGTTAAACCGAGGTCACAGAACGCCGGAATTAATATTTAGACTTCAGCAATGTTGTCATTTGTAGCTGTTGAGATCGATCGGTCTGCAAATGTCTGACCCTATACTTATTCCCGGATTCTCCGGTAAAGATTTTTCAGTAGCTCATGTCAATATTTGTAGCCTTAAATATAAGATTCAGGAAATTCAGTCACTGTTGTCAACAAATACGATAAGTGTGCTGGCTATTTCCGAGACACATTTAGATGCTGCCTTTGAGAATAATGAATTTGAAATAAACGGTTATAAGTTGTATAGGAAAGACAGAAACAGATTTGGAGGGGGCGTAGCCCTATACATTAATGATAATATGGCAAGCAAACTATGTATGGACTTAACACTTGACGATCTGGAAATTGTGTGGGTTCAGTTACACCCGCTCTATGACAGGCCTGTATTAGCAGGTTGCTTACCTGCTTAACTTATCTGCTAAAGATAAGTTCATCAGCGTTGGCTTGTTGCCTGTCTCAAATGATCACCATTCCCACCCGGGTCACAGTCAATGCAGGAGGTCATAGGTCATCATCATGTATTGATCACATATATACAAATGTTCCTGAGCATTGCTCTAATATTGTTTCTATTCCAGTTGGTTATAGTGACCTGAAAACTGCACAAAAGATTATTTTTCATAGATCATACAAAAATTTCAATGCAGATAAGTATATTAATGACGTAAAAGAAATTCATTGGATTGACATCTGCCTCGAGCGTGACCCTGATATGGCATTATCTATGTTTATTGAAAACTTTTGCTACCTGGCTGACAAACATGCCCCCTTAAAAAGATTTACTGTTAAAAAGAACTACGCACGTTGGCTAGATAATGAACTTAAGGCTGCAATGTCAGAAAGGGATATAGCAAAAGCACATAAGTCTGTCAGTCCACAAGAGTGGGCAAGATATCGCGAGTTAAGAAATCAAGTAACTAAATTGAATAGGTGCAAGAAGAGAGAATATTATCAACTTAAGCTCAAGGAGGCCAGTAAGGACAGCAAGAAGGTGTGGAAAGTTTTAAATAATATAATGGGAAGAGATCTTGCTCCGGTGGTGTCTCACATCTACTCGGGTGGTACGTTTATAAGTAAAACTAAGGACATAGCCAATTATTTTGTGAATTACTACAGCAATAAAATAACTAATTTAAAATCTAATATGAGCAGAGGCGATCCCACCCTATCACGTTGTCTTATACAGGATGTTATCATGAATAATAAGCAATGACAATTTAAGTTTGAGGCAGTGAATGTGGAGATGGTAGAGCGCTTATTGATATCACTTCCTGACTATACATCCTCCGGCTCTGATAACATAGACAGTAAACTGCTCAAAGTTGCAGCCAAGTTTGTGTCCCTTCCTATATGTCACATATTTAATAGATCTTTGGCATGCAGCTTATTTCCATTGCAGTGGAAAGAATCGGAAATAATTCCCATTCCTAAAAACAAGAATGACGTTTTTAATGGTGTCAATAGCAGACCTATTGGTCTACTCCCTGTTCTAAGTAAAATTATGGAGAGGATTGTCTATGAACAAATTCAACATTACCTAACAGAAAATCAGTTACTCACTCAGTTTCAACATGCTTACAAACCTGGTTATTCCACCAGTTCAGTTCTCGTTCACATGACAGATAACTGGTATAAATATCTAGATAATGGGAATTTGGCCGGGGTGGTATTCTTAGATTTTAGCGCTGCATTTGATTTGATAAATCATGATCTTTTGATAGATAAACTAAAATGTTATGGATTTTCACCAGCTGCTTTGTGCTGGATGGAAAGCTATTTGTCTGGAAGAAGGCAAAAGGTCTATTATAATGGTTATTTCTCTGAGGGCTGTGAAATGAACTGTGGTCTACCCCAATGCAGCTGCCTCGGTCCACTTCTCTATTCTATTCACGTCCTGGATAAATCTCATCTTGTAATGTATGCTGATGATTCCACCATGTTTTATTCAGTCAGTGGCATTTTTGAATTGACAAGCGTATTACAACAAGATTTGCTGAACGTGTTTGACTGGATAAGTAAAAACAACATGATTTTAAACGTGTCTAAATCCAAAGCCATGTTAATAGGAAGTAGAGTACGCTTAGTCAACAGCCCACAACTAAATCTTTCCATAGCTGGATCGGTGTTAGAACAGGTCACCCAGATTAAATTACTTGGGGTTACTATAAACCACCACCTTTCATGGTCTCGGCACATCAACTCTGTTATTAAGAAAATGGGAAAGGGCATAGCTATAGCTAGGAAATGCTCCTTTTATATTAGTTCTTCAATTATGTAAGATGTCATTAATGCACTAGTATTATCTCATCTAGAGTACTGCTCAATCATTTGGTCAGCAGCTAATAAGACAGATCTGAACAGACTTCAGTTAGTCCAAAATAGGGCTGCCGGATTAGTGTAAAGGTGTTCATATTATACAAATATTGATAAAATGCACAATAAACTTTCTTGGCTTTCTGTACAAGCTAAATTATACTATGGCTTACCTGATTTTAAAGAAACCAATACTGGTTAAACACACCACCTTTTTTATGCTCAGTTGCAGTATCCAGATGAAATACATAATCATGCTACACGATTCTCAACTAACCACAATTTAGTAACTCCTCGAGTTAAAAGTAACTTTTTGAAAAACTCTGTTATATTTAGAGCATCTTTTCAGTGGAACAAGTTGCCTTATGCAATTAGAGAATTGGCTTCTATTCATAATTTTAAAATCACCTAGAAGCCTATTTAGGCAGTTTTTAATTTATTTGTAAATATTGTAAGAGGGTAATGTCACTTGTAATGGAAATTTTGTATTTTGTTTGAGTGTTTTTTATATTTTTTAATATTTACATGCTTATATTTTCAGAATTGTAAAACCTTATTGTGGATGTAAGAGCCAAATTATGTGGATAGTTTGCATCCAACTCATTGTGTAACATTTTATTCAATGGTATTTGATGGTTTGGGCCCCAGGAAGACTAGCAACCACTGTTTTGGAAGCTAATGGGGTTCCTTATAAATAAACAAATTAATAAACAAACAGATCCACTTTGGCCAAGTTTAAAACACTTATGTTGCATATTAATAGATGTATGAGATGGTTTTGGATACAGAACAAACAAATAAACAGCTAAAGCAATAAGTTAAATTTTTACAGTGCAGCTGAAAAATACTCTCAGTGCTTCCACTTGTTCTACATTTTGTTATGTTACAGCCTTATTCCAAAACTACAGAAGAGGATTAGGACCACTGAAAAAAAAAGAGTGGGATGCTTTGTGGTTGCTTTTAAACATATGTGGGGATTCTGATAAAATAAGTCAGAATTCTGAGACTAGCTAAGAGTCAGAATTTGAAATTCAAAGAATTGAAAAAAGATGTCCCCACCTTTTTTTTCCCCATTGGCCCTAATCACCCCCTTCTACACTCAACACCCGATAATGATAAAGTGAAAAAAGTTTGCTTGAAACTCTTTTTTCATTTTTAATGATGCAGATAGATGAATATTAACTCGTATCACATTTGTAAATGATAAAATAATTCCAATAGATTTACAAGATACCATCAATCAGTCACAATCCATACAGCATTACTGACACAGCATCACTAACACTCACTAGCTGGCTCGCCAGCTGACACCCCCTGAGCGGTTATGTGTGATTGTGTGTAGAGGGCGTTTTCCCCTCAAAGCTAAGGTTTGATATAGTGAACTGTATTTTTGCATTAATGCATCTGATTTTTTTCTGACATAGTTGCAAAGTATTTACACCAGTTTATGGCTGGATTTCTGCTCTGACATGCGCTGTACACCATGGTACCTTATATATATAGGTGTGTGCCTTACCAAATCATGTCCAATTAACTGAATTCACCACAGTTGCAGAAACATCTGTCAGATGAACATTGGAAACAGGATGCACCTGAGCTCAAAAGCTATGAATACTTATGCACATGCTATATTTACATTCTTCTTAGATTTTAATTCATTTTTTTCAGTTTGTCATTATGGGCTGAGGTGAAAATGAATTTAATCTAATTTGGAGTGTGGCTGTAACATAACAAAATGTGGAAGTGAAGCACTGAATACTTTTCAGTTGCACTGTATCTCTGCTTTAAACTTTAAACTGTGTTATATAATCATCAGTTGAGCCTAAATATTTCCAGCAAAACTCTCAAGATGATGTCTCTATATGTAAATCTTCCCGTCTTCATATTTAGTACACAAACAGTCACGTGAAAAAGAAAGTGCATTGCTGGTTACTGCAGTATTGTGGTGAAATTTACTGTAATGCACTATGTTAGACTGACACAGGTTGTGATGTTCAATATAAAGTTATATCAAGGGTAACAGACAGTCAATTTAGATTTAAGGTGATAATGTTGATCAGATTGACTCACCAAAAAAAAAAAAAAAAACTTTTTATGCTAACTTTTTAGTGTCTAGGGATGGGAAATCAGCCATAGCGCTCACCAAACATCTGCTTGCATCTTGCTAAATTCAATTGTCTAAATCCACAAAGATTTAGACAACTCACAACTTGCTTACTAAGCAAAATTTACTGCAGCTCTCAACACAACTTACTATGTAACTTATCTCTAAGAATTCTTTTCCCTTATGCTTTGTTCCTACACCTGATCTTAGGGCTCCTCTACATGCTAAATACTGCTCTAACCTCCTGGCTACATCTTTAGCAGAAAAACTTGAAATAATTGCTTTCTGTGTAACTTTATCAGCATCTTACATTGTTGGGGGGGGGGGGGTACTTTGAAAATCTGGATGTGAATAATCCCTAAGACTGACAGATGATACCAAACCTAAGCTTTGCTTCTATGTTATTTTTGGAGAGAAATAACATGGCAACTCTTCCAAAACCAAAACTTGCAGCTCGAAATTTTCTCTTTACAGTTGAAACTGAGACTTGCTTCCGACCACAATTAAGCTGTGCTTGAAGCTGTTGTCCTGTGAGCCACCTATCATGCAAACTGTTAACTCTCAGAAACTTGTCCTCTGACCAAGCTGGTGCATTGGGTCTGCCAGACCTCTTCCTGTCAGAGTTTGCTCCAGTTTCTAAGTGTCTTTTGATGGTGAAGGAAACCGTTCTCATCGACACTTTAACTTTCTTTGCAATGTCTCTGAAGGAAACACCAACATTTTTAAGTGTTATGATGATCTGTCTCTCTTCCATTGTTAATTGGCTTTTTCTTACCATTTTTATAGCAACACACTACTCTCTGCCATACAATACTGTTCAACTGATGCTCACGAGCATATGGTACCACAGTGTGTTCCAACACTACTTTTATGCAGACAGAGGAAGTTGTAAGTAATCCAGAAAAGTTGGAACACCTGTAGGAATTAGTAGCACTAGCATCCAAGGCTTTATCAACCTCCATTGCTGCAGAACATCTTTAAATTATTAACCTATTTTGTGTTCCCTGTTATCAAGCTTATCATGGAACAACATCGGAGGTCTCTGTCCAGAGGAGCGCAGTCCTAGGACCAGCTAAGATACTGCGCAGGACCTTCAAACTCCCAAACCTCTGGTAGAGGACCTGAGCTTGAAGGATAGACCGCCCGCTCATATAATCGAGCATACGTGCTGTTACTCTCATTGGAGCTCTGTATCTTGTTCACTGCTTCTTAAATATCGTAGACAATTTAACCTGGCATTAATCACCATCCTATGCAGACCTGGTTGAATATAAACTACGTTGGGGTTAATGTTGGTTAGTTCTCATTGTAATGACTTAGTTGGTAAAAAGTTTTGTCCACTAAAGGAAGAAGTTCAAACCAAAGAGTTCTATTTGTGGAACAACTCCAAGCAAAGTAGAGTTTTAAACTTCAAAATCCAATCTTTGGCTTGATTGACAACTGCTCTCAGCACATGACTGAGCACTTTAGCACCAGCAATATCAAAACAAAGCAAGGGACTCTCACAGATTACAATATACGCTTCTTATGATAATGTCGCTTTGTCTGTGATCTTGATGGCAGCCTGCAGCCACATGTAGTATGCAAACCAAACTCATTTGCCTTAGCATCTTCTGGTATATATGAGATGTGAGCAAAGATGCCTTTAATATGGATTTGAGGTAGTTGTCATGCAGAAAAAAATCCCCGTAAATTCACCCCAAGTTATTGCTGTTCATTCATCTTTTCAAAGCATTGTCTTTCTCAGCTCTTGTGCGAGTATGAGACAATCTCCACTTGCCATGAAAGCTGCAGAATCTTCAGTGGCTCTGATGTTGTAGCAAATGAGCACTGTGGAAAAGAAGAGGCGGCTCTGAGAGAGACTAATCATTGTTTGTGAGAGACAGAGGAAGACAGACAGACAGGCTGAATCAAAGAACATCAAGACAAAGACAGACCACATGCCCACATGAATTAGCATTTAAACAAGAAAATACAATCTTATCACAATGGTTTAATAAGCTGTTTAGCTTTTTATCAAGTGTTTGAGAGCATAAACATTAGACGCACAAGTGCATGGACAGTCTGCTTGGCAAGACGACAGATGAAAAGTATGAAAGAAATACAGAATTTCACATGAATATGCACCCACTTTTTTGTTCACATTGTAAATTAGTTTCACCTCTGATGCATCCAACTAATGAGTTTTCATTGACTCTTTGTGACAGGTCCTGATAGATAGATATGCTCCAGTTACTGTAATTTTATGCAATGTGGAAAGAAAGTGAGGAAGAAAAGTAAAAAGGACAATTTCTGGCCTGGTGTCTGCCGCCAAAACCGCTGACAAAATTGGGGCAAAAGGAGCTTGGAATGTGATGGGTCATGAAAGGCAGAGTCTACACATCCTCTGTTTGTTATTAGACTCAAACAATGCCTCTGATTGATTGACAGATTGAGACTAACAGAGAAAGAAAAGATGGGAAAAATCTTGAGGGAATTACATCATTACACTGGAAGCGAGGAGAATACGAAAACGGTTAAAAAGAAAGAAAACATTGTGGATAACTCTCTCTTCTTTTCCAGTGCAATTTTTTATTACACAAGGGACACTTACCAAAAGCTATTTAATTAATCAAAGCTATCTTCTATTAATTAAATGGAATAATTGAGCATATTATTCAATTTATTAAAAAATTTTTCATTCCGTCTCTTGGCTTGAAGATGTGCACTTGATTTCCATTAGAGCGTAGACCATTTTTTTAAAGGATGGGCATTGATTTACAAATTGTCTGCTTAGTATGTTTGCTGCTATCTTCAGTCATTAAAGCCCATCTAATTGTAGGAAGGGCACTAATTTAGGAGAAAATGCTCACGGCTACTAAAAGTCTCTGTTGGTTTGATGAACACAAAGGTTGCACACAGAAATATAACTTTTTGATGATGGAATTTATGTAGCTTATTGTAGCCTCACCTTGATTTGATGAGGGGGGAGAAACCACCTTCTTTTCATTTCATCCCTTTCCAACTGCATATAGTAATAGGTAAAAGTCTTGAACCACCCCTCATTTTCTACAGTTTTTCTTGGCAGTGTGTTTGGGATCATTTTTCACGATGTCCACTAATTGATAGCTCAAGGAACTACCTGTTGTACCTTTCTCCTTACTTCCTTCATACATGCTGACATGATTTGATTAAATAAAGAAATTTCACATTTGGATTCATGCTGACGTAAAACCTCTTGCTACTGATTTTCAGTCCATTTCTTGGCAAATTTTCCTCCTGTTTCCCTTCCTTGAGAATGGCTCTTGACATCCACCCTTCCACTGAAGTTATTTCTAAGGAAATAATGTAAGGACATGATATTCATCTGCTTTGAATAGCTTTTTTTTCTTTAGCTCCGGCACTTTGTGATTCACCTCAATGGTGCAAAAACATAATGCTCTTCAAATTGCATTATCATTGCGATTTGACCCCATAAAATTGGAACACATAATTTTTTTTGTCAGTGTTTAGTAGCCAACAAAACATATTCCTTTGAAACTGGTCTGGTACAAGAACTCAGCTCAAAATGAGCATAAAAGCAGACAATGTTCAAAGAAAACTCTAAAAGATTCAAGACCACTTAAAAAAAATTACAAGTCTGTCAACAAATCTGGCTCCTGCGAAGCAAAATATAATAAAATGAGGGGTGATTCAAGTTTTGCAGAGTACCATATAACACCACAAAGTTATGGATGGAGCTATTGGTTTAAAGCAGCTTTTCTACGCCTTCGCTTGAGATTTGCATTGATCCTTTGGTGCTCAATCAATAATAATTACAAAATAATTACGAAAGCATATAACGACTTTGTGAACTCTTAACCCCAGCCAAATAATGTTACATAATTTGGCTCTGAGGGCGTTGCTGGGTAAGTGGAGAGGGGGGTAAGAATACTGTAGTGGCTTTGAGTGTTGGCTACAGATTTGAAGCAGCAGCAGAATGAGGAGAGGTGGGGGTGGAGGTGGTGTGCAGGGAGGGTGTTTCTGCTTAGAAGGATGGTGGTAAGCAACACAGCCATTAGATTAGATGGTGTTTTATAGACAAAAATTATGTCCCAAAACCTATCAAAATTATGCAGTGCCATTATATAGTCTATATTTTTTCTGACATAGTCCATTGGTCATCAGATGTGCACATTATTCCTGTAAACCAGATATACCAGATGAAATATTGGGTAGTTTTTTTCTTTTATTATCTCAAAGTTTTAAAGTCTTCATCTATTGCTGCCTTTGTAATTGGTAGTTTGGGGAAAAGGGCAAATCAATAAGAAATAATGACTTTTACCTTAATTGACCTCATCAGTGCACTTCATGAAAAGCTAGTGGAGCCTTTTTTTCTGTTTTCAGTTTTTTTCTCTTTTTTTTTTTACAGTGCTGCCTGGTGGGAATCATTATAGGTGTTTCAACAGTGTTGACAATAATTCATCATTAAGGGTAATTACTTAAATTCTCCTTTACTTTGCTTTTGTTGCACAGCCAAGCTCTATTAACCCTGTGAAGACTACATTATTGTCAGTGGAAAATACCTTAACCCTTAACCTCTAATCCTTAAATATTAACCATATGCTATGAGAATGTGATGTGACTTATGGCTTTTGAAAATTGTTCTCCCATCTCTTGGCAGTCAAAGGGAGGATACTATTCTAACTAATACGCTTAAAAACACACATACACACACACAGGGTATGGTTAAATGGAATATATTGGTACAGTTTTGTCATGGAAACTTACTAGTAGCTATTTAGCTAGTTATGTTTTAATTTATTATTTTTTCTTTCCTTATTTTTTTCAGTTCATATTGTAAAATGCATTTTCAGTAACAATGGTTTTGGGTGGTTTTTTTCAAAGGTTATACAGAAGAGCAAGTACAGGCTAAACTGTGTGATCTGCAATGTACAGGGTGGGCCATTTATATGGATACACCATAATAAAATGGGAATGGTTGGTGATATTAAAGTCCTGTTTGTGGCACATTAGTATATGTGAGGGGGCAAACTCCTCAAGATGGGTGGTGATCATGGTGGCCATTTAGAAGTCGGCCATCTTGGATACAACTTTTGTTTTTTCAATAGGAAGAGGGCCATGTGATACATCAAATTTATTGGTAATGTCACAAGAAAAACAATGGTGTGCTTGGTGTCAACGTAACTTTATTCTTTCATGAGTCATTTACAAGTTTCTCTTTGTTCACAGCCATTAACATGTAGAAGAGGTTAACATGTGAGGAGCGGATCGAAATTGTGTTGATATCTGGTGAACGCAGTAACCAGGTCATTGCAGCAGATTTCAATGCAAGACACCCTATGAGACCACCCATTTCCCATGCTACAGTAAGCAAACTGCTTGCTAAGTTTCGTGAAACTTGTTCTGTGTTGGATTTGCCAAAATGTGGACGCAAGAAAACTGTCACTAATGAAGAAACATCAGTGGCTGTCCAAGCTTCATTCAGCAAGAGCCCACAGCGTAGCACTCTCCGCATGTCATTGGAGAGTGGCATTAGTCGAACATCCCTTCGGCAGATATTAGCTACTTATAAATGGCACCCTTACAAACTCCAGCTACTGCAGCATCTCAACGAGGATGACCCAGATCAGAACAGAACAGAATTTGCAGAATGGGCAAAACAAAAATTGGACCAGGACCCTCAGTTCACGCAGAAGATTTTGTTCAGTGATGAGGCAAACTTTTATGTGAATGGTGAAGTTAACAAACAAAACCACCACTATTGGTCTGACACTAACCCACATTGGATGGATCCCCCCAAGACTGTTGGAACAACAAAAGTGATGGTTTGGTGTGGTATATGGGGTACAACGATAGTGGGTCCATTCTTCATCAATGGAAATCCCTCTTTATGCACTGAAGCTGGCACATTCCCTGAGTTTTTACAGCAAGATGGTGCACCAGCACATTATGTGTGCCAGGTCCGAGCATTCCTAGATGAACAGTTTCCTGGAAAGTGGATTGGTCGTCGTGGGCCAGTTGAATGGCCCCCAAGGTCTCCCGATCTGACCCCCTTAGACTTTTATCTTTGGGTTCATCTGAAGGCAATTGTCTATGGTGTGAAGATACGAGATGTGCAGCACCTGAAACTACAGATACTGGATGCCTGTGCTGGCATTTCTCCTGCGGTGTTGCTATCAGTGTGTGAAGAGTGGGAGAAGAGGGTTGCATTGACAATCCAACACAATGTGCAGCACACTGAACACATTTTATAAGTGGTCAGAAACTTGTAAATAACTCATGAAAGAATAAAGTTACGTTGAAACCAAGCACACCATTGTTTTTCTTGTGACATTACCAATAGGTTCGATGTGTCACATGGCCCTCTTCCTATTGAAAAAACAAAAGTTGTATCCAAGATGGCCGACTTCTAAATGGCCACCATGGTCACCACCCATCTTGAGGAGGTTGCCCCCTCACTTTAATATCACCGTAATAACATATCACCATGTTATTACGGTGTATCCATATAAATGGCCCACCCTGTAGTTTATAGTAAAGGACAATTTTGGACTGATGTAGGGCAGGCTATGGTGTCTGTGGTCATTGTTAGGAATAGGAGGCATCGATTTCAGTTTAAGCTGATGATCCATTAATTCCTAAATTCTACATACAGTCCCGATCAAAAGTTTGAGACCACTTGAAAAAGTGTAGAAAATCATATTTTTGCATGGTTGGATCTTAACAAGCAGCCTGTTTCAGTTTAAGCGTTGATTTCAACAAATTGCGTGCTTAAAAAAATGTTTTGTCTCACTCCCATTTTTTCTTGTTGCATGTTGAAGCTCTACTTTGAACCTTGTTAAGATCCAACCATGCAAAATACGACTTTTTGCCATTTTTCAAGTGGTCTTAAACTTTTGATCTGGACTGTATATGATATACTAGTATAATTGTCAAGTAGTTGGAAAGTAGCCATTGGAGCTCACACCTGTATATATCTTGTTGAATGTGCTTGGTTAAATCCACAAAGAGCAGTAAACTTCAGAGCAGCAGCACAGGTGAGAGCATACAGCTTTCCTTTAAGTTAAGCATGAAGTTATTACTTCATGCATTTACCTCTGTTGCACATCTACACCTTGTCTTGGGGGGGTCCCGCATTTGCAGATCCCACTTTAAAAACTGGTTAATGAGGCCTTAAGACTCCACAAACCACGTCTCTTTTTCTGTTTTGTAGTTCCTGAGACCACAAATTAATGAGATAATACATTAATGTGTGCCAAGAGATTGTTAATGTCATATATTTGCAAGATCTTTGCAAGATTTTGTATATACATGGTTACTTGAAGCAAAGATATGCTGTCACTGTCTTGTACCAAGTGGTTTCAAAAATAAGTTGCCCGCAGTGAATGTCTTGCAAATATATGATTTTTTTTTCCAGATCGATAACGATATGCAGGACTTGTTTGCATAAAATATATGAGGCAATGAGCAATGGATTGTGCCAAAGTTTGCCTTTAGAAGTGATACTTCACTTAGTTAGTACATTTTCAATCTGTAGCATGAGTGCCCCCATATACAGTATGTTAATGAACAGCCTGCCTGTGACAAGTTTGACTCAGAAAAATCCATAGTCATTAATGTCCGTGCTCTTCTCATCAGAAATTACCAGCAGGCAAAATTAGTTAAGTTATAAAAAAATCAATCTGATAACATTATCAGCCTCTGCACTGCAGTGGTGCATATTGGACTAAGAAGGAGAAGTCCACTTGCCTGTGCATCACAGAGAGATCTAAAAAAGAAAGCATTGTCAGTGTGGGGATGACTGATATGTTTATCTGTCAATGATATCACATGCATGTAAACACATTTGTTAGATATGCTCTGTTTAAGCTGCTCAGCAGCTACAAAACCACACACGAGCAGTGAATACATAAAAGTGTCATACCAGTTTTACAAAAATGGGCTTAATTCCTGTCATTCCTCATGTTGACATCAAATGAAGCCAGTTTGGTTTTGGGTGTTAGACATTGATAAAACTAAAATTTGTTTTTATCTGAGGGATTTGCTTGAATGTGGAAAAAACATGCACTCAGTGCCAAAACGTTAGAAGCAAAATCTGCTCTACCACTACTGTCATCGTTACCACAGTCAATGGCTGTACTCCTTCAATGATGCTGAGCTCTAATTCTCGCACATGAGATCATTTGTGATTCTTGCACATTTTGAAAGGCGAATAAGAATAACATTAATATTAAATACATGCCATTTTATTCTCACGCACATATTTTGGCATACTCAGTTAATTGTTTATTATAATATCATATTAATATTACTTGAAAAAAGAGCTGAATGCAAATTTCACCCTTTTTGGACCTCCCTCGTGACATGTTTCCACTCTAACCAGTAAGCCCTTTCATTATATTGATTGCTGCTATGTAAATTTGAATTGTTTTACAACAGAGACCAGGTTTGTTGAAATTGATTATCAATACTCATACCACTAATCAGTGTTTCAAATCCTGACGTGCCATTCATGTTGATGTTGTTTATACAGACGGGTAACAAGACTGTCATTTCTCATGAAAGCCTGTGATAAAATAGTCATTAACTATTTGATCATTAGATAGCTGGACTAATGCAGCTTGGCACAACAATAATGATAAAATGCCTCAAACTATAATAAAAGAAACAACAGTGTTTGTATGATTAACTTAGAAATAATTATTAGGTATAATGATTCCTTTTAACAGAGATGTCCCTACATTATTTTGTGATTGAATTTCTTATTATATTAATTTGAAATAATTAAAAATTACCACATGGGTTGTAAGCACTAGTTTGACATGCAGTAAAACTAAATAGATGTTAGTGGTAACTGGTGATTTATATAAATGCAAAGCAAAGTTAAAAATGGAGAACACTTTAAAAGTGCAAATGAAAATGAAATCTTTTAAAATCTGAATGAATCCAAACGTACATTTTATTACACCTTTCTTTAAATATAATTGAAAAAATTTAAAAGTAATTAAAAATCACTAGAATAATCTCAGGCACAGCTGAATCAAGAAAGATTTCCATGAGCGTTATGAATTCTATCTTAATATAATGATTACAAAGTATTTATATATAGTTGTCTGCATATTCCCCATCTCCTCCTCAATGGGCCAATTAGAACAAAAGTTTGCATAAACATTGTCAGACATAGAGCGATTATTGACTTCTGTATGTTTTCATATTTCATGCAATGTGATGACGTTAAGTTCTCCATTTTTATTTGTTTCACATGTCACTTTCAAAGTATGTTGGTCCTACATAGCTTAATGTTCATGAAAATTTATATCCATGATGGGAATTTATTCAACTGACCACTAGATACAGAATGAAGTATTTGAAAAATGTTAAGAATGGGATTAATGATGGGTGAGAGGGCATGGTCAAGTAAAAGGGTACTGTCTTGAAATACAATGCAGATCGAAATGCAACAAATTAAAAATCTTTAAAGAAATAGTTATCAAAGGCCTTATTCCCTCTTTCACACATGCCTGGAGATGAGCTGGTAACCCCCTAGCAACCGCTGTTCACAAGGGGAAAATGTGCATTCCTCAATATGTTGCCAAGTGGTTGCTGTAAGTTGCAAAAATGGGGTGCTACACCAAAAACCTCCTTGTGATTGGTTTGTGGAGACATACCACAATGCCACAGATATGTCACCTATTTCCTTAATGACATTAACAAAGTCATAAAAAACATCAATGAATTAGCCATAAAGTTAACTTGTTTTTCTTTTTTTGTAAATGTCAGCCATGATGTTTAAAATTCTACTGGATACCACAGCAATGGACAAATTTGCATAGACAAATTCTGTGTGTCTAAAGTAGGGAAAGCAAAGTGTTGGAGTCTATCTTTTTTGAAGAGGCCCAAACTGAAATCAGATGAATAGTAGCCAAATGGAAGATGGACACAGCTTTACAAAACAAAGCCTTATTCCCTGGTTTATTCTTTAAAAATAAATTGCTGAGTGAAAATATGTCTTCTGGATGAATCAAACCATGGTGGCTGACATTGCAGTGGAAAGAGAAAGTAGGAAATACATATGTGCAATTTACAGTGTATCTGGAAAGCATTGACAGTGTTCCACGCTTTGTCATTTTACAGACTTATTCTAAAAAAAGGATTAAATTAAAATTTCACCCCAAAATACTACATACAAAACCCCCAAAAGCCTGAAATTCTTTTAAATTGAATAAATTATCCACTATTATTATCCAACTATCCATAGCCTTTACTCACCACTTTGTTGACGAAGCCTCAAGTCATTTTGAGTATGACACTACAAGTTTGGCACACCTCTTTTTGGTCAATTTCTCCCAGAACCTGGGCTGTGCACGGCAGAATCTGTGCACAGTCCAGGTTCTGATCTGCCCAGAGATATTTAATCAGGTTCAAATCTGGGTTCTGGCCTGGTTATGCAGACATGGTTCGAAGCCACTCCTTTGTTATCTTGGCATTGACCTGTTGGAAGATGAATCCTAGGTCAAGAGTGCTCCAGAGCAGGTTATCATCAAGGATGCCTCTCTAGATCTGTCTTGCTGCAGTCATCTTTCCCTCAACTCTGACTAATCTTCCAGTTGCTGCTGTGGAAGAACATCCCCACAGGATGATGCTGCCACCATCATCCTGTGGGGATGTTCTTCTAAATTAAATACCATCTTAATGAACTGCTCAAAGTTGGACCTCCACAGCTGCTATTGTACTCCAACGTGGCATATATAAATAAAATTGAATTTAAAACACATATTGAAAGTGTCAGTTGAAAATACATCACATAGCTTAGGTCATACACAAGCAGACTGAAACAGAGCACTTTCTAAGTACATGTATATCTGCAACAGTGACTGTTTCAGATATCTGGGGCATACATTCAAAAGGACACAGATGTCACAAATTTGATGTGACCCAGATGTTCCGGAGTTTGCACAGCCACTGAAACATGGGATGCATTTGGACAGTAAAAAGAGATCAGGATACTACCCATCTGTGCACATAGTTCACATCACCACTGGCAGCTGTTTAGGTATATGGGACAATTCATGTGTGCAGCTGATAAAAGCATTTACAGTGGGAAAACACTGGAGCACTGATGGGTATTCTTGTGGATCCATGTTTAGACAAACAATAGTATGAATGCATTGGCTTCAGCATGTCATATAACCAGATAGCTATTGTTTATCCATGCATAGGAAGTGCTATGATACAGGGCATGGCTTTGTGAAAATAAGTCAACCAACATGACTCATTTTCTTTTCAGTCATATGGTAAAAACTGACTGGCTAAGACAGAAACAGAGTACAGCTTTGTAAATGTGCCAGTTTCTCCAAAGCACATATAAAAGACAGAGTAAAACAGAGCCCACATAAAAACAGAAAGTCAAGGCCACAGAACATCTGACTGCACTGATTCCCACGAGAACAACCAGAGAGGAATCCAAATCCATGCCGGCAATGATAAAAAAGGGAATTTGAGCGACATAGCGAATTGAAGACATGACACAAACAAAGATGGGCTTGAATTTTTTTCTACGGCTGTCCCCTGAAAACATAGTGCCTCCCCATTAATTTTCCACCTAAATTTTTAATGAAATGCAAATCAAACATTCCACAAAATTGATTAATCTCCCAGGGTGGCCGAGGCCTGCTGGCTGGAACAGTGGGAGGCCCGTTGGCAGTGTTGTTCTGATCTACTCAGCTATTGCTCTGCAATGATTCATTTATTTAATGGGGATGAACTCAAAAATTATATATTTCCCCCTCTCTTTTTGCCTTCTTCTCAAACCCTCTCTTTTACACTATAAACATGCATTAACGTTGCTTTTTTTCCTCATCAAAGAGGAAAGAGAAATTTGCTAGTCAGTGCTCTTCTTTAGTCAGGTCAGAGCTCACCTTTGAGATCCTCGTTGCACTGATTCCGTATTGGCTTCCAGGCACATCAATGAGATAGACAGATGGCTGTATGCATTTGTTGATATTCATTCCTTTTCTCTTCCCATTTAATCCCTTTCGGGTTAAGGCAGGGCTAGAACATTCCCCAGCATGCACTGGAATGGAAACAGACTCCACATGTTTTTTCTGAAACCAGGGCAGTAAAACCTTGCATCCAATCCTATGAAGTGATAAAAATAATTAGGACATTAATGTTCATGTCGTTTTTCTTAAAATTTGTAAAATGACAAATTTTGCCAACAAACCATTTTGTTATTAGTGGTGAAAAGCAATCCAGTTCCTCTTATTCTAAAGTTAGATGTCATTAAGAAGTTTAAAACCATTAGTAAAATGAACTAAGACAGAATACCTGATGGTGCTGGCAGCTGTCTCTTTATTTCCATAATATTTTAGCCAAGTCATATGTAAGAGCTTTCGGTTTTTAGTCAAAGCAGCTTACTTGAAACTGTTTGAAGAATGGATGGGAATTAATAATATTATGATTTGAACTGACATAATGTACAGTACACATGTGTAGAGACAGTTTATCAGACTGTGAGTTTATAATATACAACAAAAAATTATAATAAAGCAAAGCAGCTTCCAGCCTAGCTTGGGCTTTAAAACCCTGTAGTGAAATATTGTGGAATTATTTGGTAAAGTTGCGGTAAACTGAGGACTGACAGTTCATTAATGTATGTTAGAATGATCTTAGAAAATGGCAAAGAACTGTACACTACTGTTAATGAACTGAATTAGATTTCTAGATTGAATTTCAGGAGCGGGACCACTCCTCTTTCACGCCCCCTCCCCCCCTTCTCCAGTACCTGCTGTTCTCATTTTCATGCCCCACCCTGCCCCCCTTTTCTTTCCTCCCTTCTCCTCCTCTCCTCTCCTCTCTTCCTTCCCTCCATTTATTTCTCGTTAGTACATGGGGATCTGCCCGTCCCGAGAGCCGTCACCAGTCCCCTTCAAGGCCTTCCCCAAACCGCAGCACTATTCACACTTCCTCATCGCCCACCGTTACCAAGGAAGTAGTCCCTGCTAGTGAAATGAACCTTCATGAACCAGAAGGTAATGTCACGGTAGCTTGTAAATGTATTTGTATTGAGAAATGCTCACTGTCCGCGTCTCACTCATTAGTTTCACCCTCACGCCACAGTAGCACAAAAGTCATGCTTTTCACTTCATCGGTTTATCCGTCATTATTCTTTTACATTGCAATTAAATTTTAGGATTCTGTTTAGCAAATCACGGGTTTTGCTTAGTTCACTGATCTTAGTTCATTCTATGGCTCCAGCATCTGAACTCCACTGTGACCAACGTGAAAACTTAGCATTCCCTCCATTCTAAAAGTGACAATAATGTAACAACTTTTTTAGTTACAAAGTTGTTGTTTTTTAATTCTCCATCATGACAATAACCTCACACATACAGGCAGAGCCATGAAGAATTGTTTCTAGTGACAAGAAGAACAAGGAGTCCTGCAAAAGACAGCATGGTCCCCACAGAGCACTTATATCAACAACATGGAGTCAGTCTGGGATTACATGAAGAGAAAGAAGCAACTCACTCAGACAGTCTAAATCCACAGAAGAAAGTTATTCAAGATGCTTGGAACAACTTACTTGCCAAGTACCTTGAAAAACTATGTGCAAGTGTACCTTGGGGAGATGGTGCTATTTTAAAGGCAAGGGGAGCTCACACCAAATATTGATTTTATTTTATTGTATTCACAGTTTAAAAGTATTCATGCTATTATTTTTGAAAACTTTCTTCCTTAACTTTTAGCTACTAAAACTTACATTTTGCTCAGCAGTGCTTCTAAGTAAACAGCGATAAAGCCTGGGGTGGAGTAGTGGACTGAAGAATGATCGTTTATTAAATCATGCTTTCTGGAGATTTTTCACTGATGGATAGACTTTGAACTCTGGCTGTATTTGTTTATTATGAAGATCATTTGCAAATTGAATCTCTTAAAGTTCCAGAGAAAGCTGCCTCAGACTAACAGGGTGGTGGTGGGGTCAGTTTAATGGCTGCCAGTTCTTTTCATGATCTTCACAGGGAAGGTTGACTCCACTGCACAGATCAAACAATAGCTTGGAAGTAACCCAGCTAATTAGAGTAGCTGCTATTGTGCAATTTGCAGTTTGACTTGATCAGATTTAATAGCTCCATTTTAAGTTTTTAACTTTTGAAAGGGAGACTTTTATTATGTCTGCTACTCTGTTTATGTTCTTTTGAATTTACTGTTTAGCCATTCTAAATAAGGAAACTCTAAAATAAAAGTCCAACTTGGCATAGTGTGGGGCCAAGTTACAGTTACTGAATTGCTTGGAAGACTTCTGCATTATCAAGCACACAAAGACGATAAAGTTGTACAAAAAGTGAAGTACTAATGAGTAGATTGTAGATGGTGTGGTAATGTCCCAAGCAGAGCAAGGGGGTACAGTGAGTTGCAAAACTCGAGGTTAGATCCAACGCCTTGATTGTGGCCATCTGCTGCTTTTGCTGTTTTGATTCGCCATTCACAATGAAAGCCATTTAAACTTGTCCAATGCTTTAACTATGCTTGGTATTTTTTTGAACAACAGGGAGGCTTGTAATAATGAAACCTGCCAGCTGTTGTACATTCAGCATTGAAAAATAAAGGTTTGTTCATGGTGGGCAAGATCTGATCATTACTTCCAAAATTCTCCCATTATTTGTCCACTTCGGACCCCTAATAGAGACACGGGCCACACTGGGCAGTCTTACACTATAGTAAGTGAACCTGCCTTAAATAGATACAACTTTTTTTTTGCTTTTAGCACACAGCACTAACTTACTGCTTTTAGGAAAACAGAAAAAAACTGATTAACTCAATAACTAATTTTCTGCTATATGTAGTATAGTTTAAAAAAAAGGTTTGTGTGTGTGTGTGTGTGTGTGTGTGTATAAACTGAGTTTTAGAAAACAGTTTTAGTGCTATTCTGTATTGTTTTTTCTGTATTTCTTTTACTGGAGGAATGCATTATTATTCAATCAGTATAAGCATTCCGAACATCATAAAATATATACAATTTAGCTTGGTTATTACATAAATGCATGCTGCACCAGCTCATTGAAAGTACTTTTCTATTATGCATACCTAGATACACAAAATATTTGTATTCTTTTACTATGACTTTCTCTCTGAACTTTCAGAATAAGTGCTACATCGCAGGCAGCACAAAATGTAAAGACTATTAACTAAGATGGCCACTGTTAGTGTCAGTGTCTTTTCTCCAAATACTTTTTAACAAGCTTCCCAAAGACCTGTAAAACAATATGACATTGTTAGGAGACACATATGGTGAGAACAGATAGAGCTGTGGATAAACAAGCTCAATGCCATGCTCCAGGCTAAGTAGAAAACAGATCAGAGCTAAAGGGGATTTGACAAAGGGAAATTTTAAATAAAGCAGTTAAAAAGTGTTTTGGGGTTTGCCTCTTCTGTTTTGTAACTTTTTTGCTATGTTTAGCCATTATTGATTATTGACAGTAAAAAATATTGGAAGGAATGCCACAGGACAGACTTTCAAACTCCTAGCATCTACAAGAAAGATGGGCAGCATTTTTCTTCATATATTTTTAGTTCCTTAGTGATGCATACTACACAATGTACCTTTTTCATTGCTCATCTGGTCTTATTATGCATAAGCTGAACATGACCTGCAAAGCCAATCATAATTGTATTAATTACTCAGTTTCCCACTGTTGAATGCAAAACTCAGTTTACTGTTTAAAATCTTTTTTCACAGATACAAAATCTGGAAAGTGCAGGTGTGAGTGTTAGTTCAGGCAGTGAGCCTTCAGCTATCAATTCAATTTTATGTATATAGTGCCAATACACAACAAGGGTTGCCTGACGGTGCTTTATTTTCGAAGATAAAGAGAGAAGACCAATAATCAAACTGTCCCCTGGAGGAAGGACTTGGTAACACTTGAGCAGTGAGGCTTCTGTCGCATGTGGTTGGAGGGGCAAGGAGATCACAACTCTTCCCTGTGGAACCAGCTCCTAATTTGGGGTGAGGAGAAAGGTAAGGTCTCTGCTTTTAAGATATTTTAAAATTTTTTCCTTTGCTAAAGCCTATGATCAGGGCTCAATCAGGTGATTCTGAAAGGCTAGGATTGCTGGAGGATTTATTATGCAAATAGTACTCTTCATCAGCTCCCGTCTTTTTACTCCCAATGGATTTATATGCAACTATCTCATGTCATTAATGTTTATGTACTCTCTTTCACAGTTTGTGGGTGTTTTTTGTATCCTGTGTGCTTATCATTGGCTTCCCCTCCCCATGCCTTGTTCTGATGGGAGATATTTTCCTGTTAAACAGAAAGATCAATTCTTCCTCCCTACTGTTGCCAACTAACTGCTCATTAGAGATTGTCAGATTGTTAGCATTCTCTTTCTAATTCTGTAGGTGAGGAAAATGTTTTGAACGGGCACTTTACAAGTAACATTTAATTTAAATGACTATTACTCTGAAGGTTGGGGTTAAAATTAGTATATTCCATCCATCAATCTATCTTCTACTGCTTATCCAGGGCTGGGTTGTTGGGGCAGCAAAGAAGCCCAGACCTTCCTCTCCCCAATCACCTTTTCAGGCTCATCTCAGCAAATACTAAGGTGTTCCCTGGCCAGCCAAGAGGTGTAATCTCTCCAGCTCGTTCTGAGCACACCCCTGGGCCTCCTCCCTATACGACATACCTGGAACATCTAACCCAGCAGGTATCCTAGTCAGATTCCTGAACCACCTCAACTGGCTCCTTTCGATGTGGAAGAGTGCTCGGACTTCCTCCTGAATTGCTGAACTCCTCACAATATTTCTAAAGGAGAGGCCAGCCCTGACTGACTCTCTCCTTTCAGTTATTGTGATATAACCAGTGTTGGGTACTTTCAATTAGTAACTTAGTTACATTACTAGTCTAGACTAACTCAGTTACTTCAAGTTACTTGTTACTTTCAAAGTAACTAGTTACTAGGGAAAGTAACTTTGGTTTTACTCAAAATTCTCTTGTTAATGTGTTGCTTCCGTAACTGGATACCCAGCAAGATTGCAAGTCTTCTAGCTTGCTTACTTGCCACAAGTGCACTGTGCCACCTACCAATAGAAAAGAAAAAATAATGTGCATATTTCCACGAGAGAGAGACTGGACCGTTGTTGACCGCCGCCATGATTCTAGCCTACGTCACAGCGTCATGGGCGCTTTTTACATCCAACACAAAAACTGCAGTCGTGGTGCCTTTGGTTGTACTCAGAACTCGGAAATTCTGCCTTCCGAGTAGGAAAATGTAGGTAACACCAGACTGCAGATGACCTGCAGTCTGGTGTTAAAATCGGCCCGGGCATTTTGAGTAGACCCACCATTATAGGAAAAATCATAAAGCCTTTGAATGAAAACAAACGCTGTTGTGACAGTGATATACAGGGTGGGCCATTAATATTTCGATCCGCTCCTCACATGTTAACCTCTTCAACATGTCAATGGCTGTGAACAAAGAGAAACTTGTAAATAACTCATGAAAGAAGTTACGTTGAAACCAAGCACACCATTGTTTTTCTTGTGACATTACCAATAAGTTTGATGTGTCACATGGCCCTCTTCGTATTGAAAAAACAAAAGTTGTATCCAAATGGCCACCATGGTCACCACCCATCTTGAGGAGTTTGCCCCCTCACATATACTAATGTGCCACAAACAGGACTTTAATATCACCAACCATTCCCATTTTATTACGGTGTATCCATATAAATGACCCACCCTGTATACTGTTTTGATGGTATATATGTATCAATCTATCAATCATTTGTAGTAAGATTCAGATAATTATTTTTTAAAAGCTAGACATTTTAAATGAGAATAAGAAAGAAAAGTATTTCTTTGTGCCTCCTTTTCCCTGTTAATTTCCTACCTGGCCCCCCTGGCAAAACTTTGCTAGACGCGCCCCTGCACAGTTACCAGCTGTCAGCTACATAAAAAAAGGATCCTGGTGTTATTTGTCTCTCAGAAACAGTTCATAACTTCCCTTCAACTCATTCATGTCACCTAAAAGGTAAACCTGTTTCTCCATCACCTGTCCAGCTCTGATGATTCACTAAGGACATCTCCTGGTTTCATCTTCATGTTTCCCTCTCACCAGATAACCAAACCAATATCATGACCAGCAGCTTTTACGGCTGTGGCTCCAGCAAACATCAGCTGATACTAGAAAGTAATATTAAATAAATTCTAACAACAGCTGATCAAGCTTAAACGTGCTGCTGTTGTTTAACGCAACCTCCACTGGTTTCTTCTTTCTGGCGCAAAGTGAGCGATAAACAAACAACAGAGATGGGACTTGCGACAGAAAAGCCGATCAGCTGATCATTGATCAGTTTCATGATTGAAGTAGAAAGAGGAGAGGGAGGGCGAGAGAATCAGAGAAGAAGAGGCAGCTGTGAAGCAAAGACACAGAATAACTCCAGCTTTGTGTCTTTTTCATTGTAGCTGAAGTAGCTGAAACAAGAAAATGTAATATGCCCAACTCATTTAAGCTGCATTAAAATTGCAGCGAGAGAGGGATGGATTAGGGCTGAGGAGAGCTGTACACTGAGGTCATCTGGGGTCAGTGGAACCCTAATACATGCTCCAAATAAGCTTAAGTAATCAATTGGCCTTTAGACCTCTGTAGAATACAGCAACAAATGGGCCCTTAGCATCACAAAGAGCAAAAATGTTAGATTATCGGCTTGCAGCCACTTCGTTCTTTTCAGGAGAAAACAAGGACTTCAGAATCTTAAATCAATAGTTAATTATCTTTCGCATAAACATAAATACAGTTCTAGTTATCGACAGCAACAGCACTCGACCAAAGCCAGTCTGCTGTGCTTTTCCTTACAAGTATTTTTCATTGTCACTTTTATTTTTCTTAAGAAGGTAAGGTTAAGCTTGTGTGTGCATCTGAGTATATGTTTGTCTCTTACTAAATATCTGATTCAGTGGCAAGTACAGCATTAAAATCTAAGTGGTTATAAACACATCATGTCTTTAATGTTTCCCTGAGTGGAATCTAGTACAAAGCCGAGTGTAGTATCTGACTTTATCATGTAAAATGATTACATGCAGCACTGAAAAAGAAATCAATCTATCTGCTGTGAACAGTGCTCCAGCATGTTCCGCTTAAGTTTTATTTATTTGTTGGAAGCAATGCATGATTTTTCAAGTTTATTTGTTTATTCTCAGTCTGATTAGATCAGATTTAAATGAAACATTTTCAGTAAATTTCCTTTTTACAGTTTTTCAACAGGAAAAAAATGCATGTGGAAGTCAATGGATTGGGCTTGTATTTTACACAGTAGCACAACTTTCTGTGGAAATATTTGTAGATGCATGTATATCAGCGTTAAATTATTGCAGCTGGACAACTATAAACTGCATTTTTAGAAAATTGGAGTAAAGCAATTCTGTAAAAGTGCTTGTGTTTTGTTTACATCCCTTTAAGGGTCTATTGCAGTTTAGGGCTTGGTTTTGGGACTCAATTACAATTAGGGTTTTGGTAAAGGCAAGTTTTTGCATTCTTGGGAGTAGGATTTCAAACAAAAATGTATAATAGTTCTACATTCTTGAAATACATTTGTCATTGCATACAAATCAAAGATTAGTTTTGAATGTTAAATGCCTTTACTCAATTAATAAATGATCCATATACACAGGAATGAATAACTGCTGTCATTACATGTGTATTTAACAGCAGGAACCTTCAGTTAACTAAACATCAAGGTTAAAGGTTCTTTATTTGTCACATGCATAGTTATACAAGTATAGCACACAGTAAAATGTAGCCTGACACGCTCCTCGACATGTGCAAAAATGGAGGGGGGGGGGGGGTAGAGGAAGAACATTATATATATATAGTATATACATTGGGTGAATGTGCAGTAGTAGCAGCAAGCAGGTGAATTCTGTACATTAATGTGAATAGACATCTGACTATTTTACAGAATAGACAATATAAACATATTTAAAATTAAAGGAATTTGGAATGTACATTGTGCCTGGGTTTAGAGTGTCTGGAAGGGAGTCCTGTCTCAGTCAATTATAGATGATGTGAGAGGGCGGGTGTGTGTGTTTAGGGCCCGGATGGCTTGGGGATAGAAGCTCCTCTTGAGTCTCTCTGTCCTTGCCCGGATGATGCGGGGACCTTCTACCAGATTGCAGAAGTTGGAACAGTTTGTTGCCAGGATGGGACGGGTCCTTCAGTATCTGCGCTGCTCTAGTCCGGCATTTCCTGGTGTAGGTGTCCTGAAGCGGGGGGAGAGCAATCCTGCAGCAGCGTTCTGCTGTACGGATCACTCTCTGGACATCAAAAGTATTTTACAACTTTAAGCTTCAACCAATGTGCTTAGCTTTAAAAATACTCTTACTATCACTACCCCATGCATTCTATTTTCAGCAGTTAAAATAATATGCCGTTATTTTTGTGCCACTATTCTGAGTTCACGCAAAAAAAGAACATTTGCAGGTGCAAGTGTTGCATTTTGGAAAGAAATTTATTTTGAGCGAAGAAAAGCTAAATTTGAGTGAACAAAATTCATTGCTGCGTGCAAAAAATGTATTTCAGTGTTTGCTATTATCTATACACACACACAATAGCAGCCCCTCTCGCTCAGTTTTTGCATTTGTGTTGCTTGCGCTCTCAACATTTCAGCCCGTGGGTTCAAACTCGCCAGCAGCAGACCAGGGAGGAGTCTCCTATCTCCGCCTGACAGCGCGCGACCATGCAGTCCAGCCACTCTCCGCACCCACACACGTTTTGTTTCCTGCTCCTCACTTTTTGTGTGTCTCTCTTCCCGTCTTTGCGGTCACTATCTCCCTTAAGTCAGTTTGGCGGCTGATAGGCCACCTCGGGGAACGCCCCCACCTCACAGGTGACTACAATTGTCCGCTTAATCCACAGTGGAATAAAAAGAATACTGTACAACAACACCATACACACACTAAAAATATGGGGATAAAATCATGCAATAGGAATATCAATAAACAAACATGCAATATCACTATTACAATAAAATCATGCAAATAAAATCGACACTATGTACCAACACACAGTCTGATCCAAAACAAAATATAAAAACACAATTTTCCACTGTGTGACACGTTCATGTCTTGAAATGATAATAATAATATATATTTGTTTTCAAAAGGTTGAAGCTCTTTCGTCAGTAAAAAAATATATACAAAAAGTCAGATTTCAACAAAAAAAACATACATTTTATTACATGAATATAGTAAGTAGTCAACACCTCACATTGGAAGCTGCAGTTACTTCCAAAGAGGCTTATGAAGCACCAGTGTTTTTGAATATCTTTCCATGAGCTTGGCACATCCAAAAATTTGGATTTTGTCCCATCATTGTTTGCAGATTTGCTCAGCCTATAATCTGCTATTGTGGAGTCCTCCCTTTCAAGAACCTTCAGATTGTTTTGAGGCCACTGCAGTGTTGATGTTGGCTGTCAGAGGTTAACAGCTGAGATATTTGGTTCAAAGATTGAGATCCTACAAGGTTATCGCTTCTTAAGAATTTTTCCAATGTTGGCTCCATCTATTCTTCCCTTGCATTCTGTAACTGAAAAGCTTACCACTAGACTGATTGAACCACTGTCGTAGAGTTAGTGTACACAGTCCCATCCAAACACACCAAGAACTGTGAACCCCCCCCCCCCCCCCCCCCCCGCTTGTTAGACAATGTGGGCGTGGTTTCATACCACAGATTGTCCTCCATTGTATGACCAAGATTTACAAAACTGACTTTTTTTCTTTTTTAATTCAATGTGACCCAAAACAAGTGAGTGAGCCCATGGACTGAGAAAGAACTGTTTACAGATATTAGACTTCTAGAGGAAAATAAGTATTTCTGTAACCACAACTATCGCCATCTGCTGGCAAAATGTAGCTGGTTAGACGCTTGTGCATTGGCTTCCTTTTCCTTAACTGGAAGCTACATCCATGTTTTATTGTCTACAAACTCTGTCCAGAGGCATACCAACAACACCTACAACAAGTATACATGTTATGCACTTAAAACGACATAAAAGCTGGCCACAAAGGGAAGGTACAGAGTTTCTTCCAGACCATGCATAAGTTTAAGGGTTGAACCAAAAGGTAAATGAAATTGTATTTTGAACTGTGGCTCATGCAAAGACACTCCAGTACAGTCAAATAATGACATTAAGCTAACATCCTCAACAATTTGAGTAAATCATCTAATCAGCTTTAGTGAGTTTCAGAACAAAAAGACTCATCAACAATAACATAACACCTACCCAAAAAGTAAGTGAAAAAAGTCAATATTGAAAATAAATCATAAATAAATATTTTTTAAAAAACAATACATTACAGTCTCCTTAGCCTACGAGAAATTTCTGTCCATTTATTAACCTTGAAGAAAACAGACAAAAGCCAAGCCAACAAGCTTTTGATACCTTTTCTGGTGTCCTCATGTGAGCTCCTACTTAATTGGGTAGCTCGCAGACACCCCTGACTGCTGATGCCTCTTGCTTCTTCTACACTTTTCCAGCGTCTGCTCATGGGCTCAGCTCTCTTTGATCCCTTAGGGCTGTTTGCAGTGATCAGTCCCTGTGCTCTTATCTTCTTCACAGTATGTTTTTAGAAGACGCGAAAAGACTGAATGCTTATGCTGAAGTAAACTGCATTTTAACATGTCTCAATAATATTTGTTTTCTGTTTAATATACCAGATGACTATGTTCACTGTCCTTTGTCATCATCAACTTTGTTAGATGTCACATTTGCATGGGAGCCACTCAAATGCATCTAATTAACAACCAGTGCTGTGAACTTTATCTGCACTCAAAGAGACAGTGGGATATCCAAACACCTTTCATTTGGAGCAATTCCTTTTAAACATTGGAAAATTTATTTGATCCTCAACACATCACAACACAACCTGCAGGAATCCTGATCATAAATCATGTTGCACTTTTAAGTTTAGTTGAAAAGAAGACGCCAATGTAGACACAGGAGACACGAAGTAGGATATACAGACGGTAACTTTATTGAACTAGCTTGTGGTGAAACAGAAGGTAGCAAGGTTCCCTTGCGCTATAAATATGAACACCAGTTGAAGTAAAAGCAAACCGAATCAATAAACTAAAGGGGAAAACCAGCACAGAAGAAGCACAGAACATGGCAGTTGGGATACAGCGCCCTCTCCTTCTTGTTCTTGGTCCCCCCCATGTAATCCCAAATCCTGAAAATGCCTCTGGGGTGTGTGGGGTGGAATATTGACGATATATTTCACCCAGCGCTAACAGTAAACACATAGAAATGCAGTTTCTGGTCATGTATATATATTTACTACTTTTATTAAACTTATACATGTACATGTTAATATAAAGGCATTTAGAGTGGCAGTAAATTTGCAGACTGTAAACTTGAAGGCAACACTTTCTTTTTTACCTATTAATGGGTCTAGTAGGGAAATGCTGGAGACTGGAGTTTGGTTCTGTGGCATTAGGTAATGTATAATTTCTTGAATATGCGTATGTGCTTTAATTAAGTGGTATTTTACTCAGTTACCTGGGGATATATTCATTAGGGGAAAGTCTTCCCAGTGAATAAATGACTTAAGATTTTCTACTTTTAAAAAAGATAGAGTAAAGAATTTGCTCACCAGCACTTGCGGCACATCAAAAACATTGCCCCAAAGGCTTAAGCTAGCTTGATGAAGCATTACAAGACATGTTGTTTGGTCTTTCCCTTGCCAAAAGTGAATAAGTAATTTTATGTTGGTTTAAGGTTAATGTAAACTTGCTTTTTACTTCTGAAAGGGTTTCTGTAATCATTATCAGCCATCATTGGTTGCTGCAAGGTAAATCAAATTCAAAATCAAAATCATCAGGGAAAAGGTGGAATAAGCAGTTTTATCTCATTTTAATTTATATATCCCTTCATCTTTTTTAACATCAGTCACAATGGTCCTATGAGCCAACCACTTAGCAACAGTGGAAAATTGTTTTTGAACAATTTCACTCCTGAAATAGCACTTTCCTGCCCTTTGGTTAGTCACTGAAATCTTCTCTTATTTCTCTCGTCCCCCAGATTAGTCACAGCAGGTGCCTGTTTTGCTCTTGTTAGGCAACAGAGAACAGACTCTCCAGGTCCGATGAATAAAAGACCTGCTGGGGTTCTGATCCTCATGGGTTGCAGACTTTCCCCCAGTGAATGCACACCTCATGGGTATGTGTGCACATACCTGTGTGAGAGTGTGTTAATGGATAGTATCCCCATTATAGTAGCCAGGAGATTAGGTTTCCTTGGAAGTTCTTGCAAACATACGATAAGATGTTCTCCTTTGCTGTCTTCACATTTTGTGCAAACTGTTGCTTTCTTCGGGACACTGCATGTAATGTTTGATTTATTCATTTTTTTTAAACTTTTTTTTAATGTTTTTTTTAATATTTTCTAAAATTTACAAACTTCTAGAAGAACATGCCAAAACATGTTTTTTTCCTTTTCTTCATCCAATTTTTAACATGATGATGTCAAATTGTGTAGGTAATCATGTTCAATAACCTACATTTTTAGGTCTGTAGTTGCAGACAGTTAAGTTTGCTAGCTGCAGAAACAAGACATGCTTCTACAGGGACTTTGTCACCACTCTAGTAAAATTTGAGCTTTTGCTTCTTTTATTCACTCATGCATTCTTGCTCTGCATGTTTGGCCGCTTTTCCTGTGCTGTGTCATATTCATTGACTTTTAGGTTCTTAAAATTGAACTTTTCAGCTAGTCTGAATGTGTTTTGACAGCATTTCATGTTGAAATATTTACATAATACTCATAATACCCATCCTGCCTCCTGTGTACAGTCCCAGCAACACTCAAGCACATCTTGGTTGGTTGCAGGACTAGCCTTACTCAGGCCAGATACACATGAAGACACAACCAGGTCCTCAGGTGTCTAGCTGAGAAAGTTGAGTGCAAAAGAAAATCCATCAACACTCAACCTTTCATGAACCAAGAGGAGCGTCAGTTTTCATCACCATTTTTCCAGGAGAGAGACAAGCCGAGGACAAGCCCCTCAACCCCGGACCTGGGCCCGCTGAAGGTCGCCAGGGATTGGCAGATGCAAGTGAACTTGGATCAGAGGCTAATTTTTCCCACAGAGATTGTAACAACTACTCTGCGACCAGACCTCGTCCTTTGGTCTGACTCCCAAAAACTTGCATATGTCATTGAGCTAATGGCACCCTGGGAGGAAGCAACACTCAAGAATTTGAGTGCCAACTTGGCAGCTGAGGCAGAGGACTGGAAGAGGCTGGAGACACATGCCCAGGATTGATCAACCCGTGGTGGGCCTGCCTCAACAGGGGGTGTCAAAAGGGTCAAACATAACATTTGAAATTTCACTGGTTGACTGATACAGCTGTCTCAGGGCCTCCTGGGAACTGTGGAGTGGTAGTGAAACCAAAAAGAGGAATGAAAGAAAAGAAAAGGAGGCCAATGTTCCGCTCTTCTCCCCTCTGCTCTTCTTCCCTTTTCTTGGAGGCAGTGGGGAGGTAGAGCGTACAGCCCGATCCAGCGGGGAGGTGTGGGAAGCTAGATCGGGCGCCCCCCTTCTGGCTCTCCTCTCTGCTCTCTCATATCTTGTCCCTTTTGTCTTACTTCTTCAAAGGGATAGAAAAGGTGATGGAGAGAAGTGAGGCTCCATAAATATTGAAGAGGTAAGTATTACTTCTCAGTTGCAGTGAATAGATAGAAGAAAATAAACTGTAGAAAACTAGAAAGAAGAATTGAAATAACAATTTAACATAAACCAGTGACACACTCTGGGGCCTGATTAACCCTGGCAGGGCCTCCTTGGATGAGGGTGTCTAGTGTTAATTGCTGAAACACCTGATGAATCCAAGGTCCACTACTAACAATGTGTCCCAAATTTTAATATGATAAGCTAGATCAGATCTCTAATTCCTAAACCTAACCAAGGAAGAAAACATGGCAGATTAGCTTACGGTAAAAGACAGAAAGTTGAGGCACACAACGATGTGTGCTGCTGGTAAAGTTTCTGGGCTTCCTTTCCTCATAACAGTCATCCCTCAAGATTCTCTCAATTTAAAGCAATGCAATATCAGGGATTGTAACATCTAGTCCTTTTACTGAATTACTCCCTATGGCAGAATTTCAGCTTTAGCGGAGAATAACAACAAATAGTGCTACCTTTGCTTTTTTTTCACAAATCTCCCACATATTAAACTTAAAATTTAGGATCATTTGATTCAATAGAATCTATAAAGTCTTGAGTTGCCCCTTATTTCTTTATATTTTGCTAGGGAAATGGGAAATAGGTGCCTGCGATTTCTTAAAATGCCCAAACATACTTGAAAACACAATAAATAAGGGAAAAACAGAATTTATTCTAACAAGCAAGAAAGCCAATCTTTGGTACGCCCCGTCTTTTTTCCTCAGAACAGCCTGACTTCTCTTAGACATTCAAAGCTCACTTTTAGATGTTGGTTTCCTTTTTTTCTGTTCTCTGTCAAGATGATCCCAAACTACTTCAAAAAAGTTGAGGTCTGGGGTCTGGAGACCCGTGCATGACTGATAGTGTTTCTCTATACTGTATTGGCAGTGTGTTTGGGATCATTGTCATGTTGAAAAATGAAGCCATTCCAGTTGCTGTTACATGATGGTACTAGTCTGTGTTCATAATTTCATCAGTTTTGACAAGTTCTCCAACATAACTCGCTGAAATGCATTACCAAATTGTGAGAGAGCCACCACAATGTTTTATAGATGGCTGTAGACACTGTTGTATCTCTCTGTGGACCTCCATTTGAACCAAAACTTATTGAACGAAGTCTTATGGAGCAATGAATTTGGATTCATTTCCCTGCAGGACTTGACAGCCCAGTTTTTGTGTAATTTGGTATCCTGCAGCCTTTCCCTCCCCTGTTTTCCTTCCTTAAGAATAGCTTCTTGAGATCATGTCTGATGAGCCTTTAGCAAACATTAGCTGGATTAGGACCAGATGCATATCTGAGGTCCTGTCTAAGGATATTGCTTTTAGATACTATTCACCTACTGTGGATATTTTTTCAAGCCTGGAACTTGAAATTAAATGCAGTTTTGGTAATGCTTGAAATAACTGTTCACATAAGTGCATGGAGGGGTGTTAAGATACTATGTGCTATGGTGAATTCTTCTATTAGAGTGCCATTGATTTTCTTGTCATTACAACTCTAAGCTCTTAACCACTCAGAGTTGACTGTAATCAGCTTTTCTGGAGCCAAAAACTTTCCAATGTTAAACAAGAAAACCAGGGCTCTGTTCTGGAGAGAAGATTTAACAGCTGCTTGTTGGACTTTTAAGTTATTAAGCGAGGTCATAGAATATTAAAGACTTTGTAAAAGTTTCTTTTAAGAACTCTTGCATAAAATATGGATGATCACAGAAACAAAGTACTTTTCCCTTCACCTTTTACCAGTTTCGAGCGTCTTTGAGAGTTCCAGTATACATAAACATGAGTTGAACTATGCTTTGACATCTCTGCCCTGTCATTGTTCTCCCTTTCCTCATTTTTTGCCGGGTTTGTTTCATGCTAATCACCTGCACCTGTTGAGAGGTGCTGCCCCTGCCACTCCCTATCCTTCTACACATGTCAGCCCCCCATTGAGTCTGTCGCAGCATAAATGCCGTGTAGAAAAATTATGTGGGGAACAATGAGGCATTTTTGCATAACTTTTTTTTTTTGTTTCTTTTTGCTGACTTGAAATACAAAAAATCTAGTTTTGCTGTTAAGGAATGTGGGAACATTACAAAATCAAATTTTGAGAGTTTAATCAATGTGTTACCATCATTAACATCTGTGTACTGTCCACCAACCTCCAGTATTATACTTTTTTACTCCAAACACAGATCCAGTACCAGCTTTTTCCCCCATTTTTTTTTCATCCCTTGAAATAATGAGACAGACTGCTAATGCAGTCCAGATGATGTACTTTGTTGTCTTGTTTCGGGATCATTGGGGAAATGATTCTCTCCCTTGCCCGGATCACTAGAATGACCCATCTGTCATTCTGCATGCTCCCCCATCTTATGTAATTAGTGAGAAATTGCCAAGAAATCAGGATCTGCATTAATCTTCAACAGATAATCAAAAGTCTTTTGAAGTGTAATGAGGAGACAAACGTGATTGTGGACAAAGACTGTTATCTCCAAACCACTTATGATCTATTTATTCAGTCCTCCTACATTAAGGACAAAATAAATTATCAGTGAATTTCAAATCAAGCATATGATTTGGTTAGATTGGTTCAGACCAGGTTGATTGTTGCCGGGAAATGGGATGCAAATCTTATCCTTGTTTACTATTGTAATCTTTTGTTCTTGTTTTGCGCTTATTCTCAGGCCCTCTTCCAGTTTCCTTCCTGATTTATCTTGAAGGTTTGTTACTTATGTGGCTTTCTTTCTTTTTAGCTTCCTCATTTTGTTTCTTTTCCTGTCCCAGTTCATTTCTAGAGTTCAGCTCTTTCTTATTATTCCTCTTCCTGCTGTGTTCATTTAGTCTATTTTCCCCCTAAATCTTCAGTCTGCAGTTAGTTCCTGTGCATTAGGTGTTTTTATGTTGTTACTTATTAATTGGCATAACTGGTCTTTTTCTGTCATTACTGTGGAGGGCTTTCCTAGTATCTTTTAAGTACTAATTGTAATGTTTGACATCCCACTACCACTAGGGGAAAAATTTATATTGCATAGGGCTGTATTTTACTGGGACACCAAATACTGATAATATAAGATATAAATTGTAAATCCAATAAATAATTGAGTAGTAAAATCAAATAATTTTCTAATCCACTACTATAGTTCTGCTGAGCTTTTTTCTAGTCAGGTCGGCAGAGGCAGGAGGACGTTAGTGAAACACAAATGAAGGCATCGAAAAAAGAGGAAAAGGTTTATCCACATTTAAATCAAATATATAGATTTCTTTTTCATCTTCATGGAACAATTCTTTCACATCCATGCCAATAATTTCATTTTGCTGACATTTGTAAATCCTTAGATTGATGCTATGATTATTATTCTTTACACTGAATAGCCGGTGCTGAACAGGCCAATCACAACAGCTCTAGACTGCGGTGACCTGATGTGTAGTTAGATTTCTCGGGAAGTGTCAGGTTACAGCATAGTTTATGCCATGGATTTCCATCTGCAGATAAATCAGGTGTCAGGTGTTGTCCGTATATATTTGCATTCATTTAAGTTGGACTACACTGTGATGCAAACAGTTCAGTTTGCCAGGTGCATGCAACATTTATGACAGGTTTTAATGACAGCGTCGGTCAGCCTGCCGGCTCATTGTGCAGCAATTAAAAGTCAATAAAGGAGAAGAACAGACTAATAATGTTATAAGATAAAACAGATATTAACAACGTTTAAGGCGGGGGGACATAATTTGCAGTTGACAAAAGGTGATAAGTAAAAATATCTTTTTGCACTAATAGCAATATTATCATGTAGCAAGTTAAGTATTGTGATATTATTGTGTCACTCAATTTGGCCTGCTGTTAGAGTTTCATGAACTTTATTCATGTGACAAATCTCCATTTGAGAGTCTGTTGTGCATATTCATTCACACACTCTGACATCCATTCATTTACTCTCCGTTGAGCTGTTGAGAACCTTTCGCTGTTTCCTTAACATCCAAGGCTGCTTTTGGATTTTCTGGCAAACCAATTCTCTGTTTAACAATGAGGTAATAACACATGAAATCTGCACCTCTGGGAAAGCTTGTGCATTTCTGTGACATAACTTTTAGTTACTTACTAAATAAAGCTTAACAAATCAATGGCCAATTAACATAAACTTAACATAATACATATTAGATTCACTAATAATTAACTGATATTAACAGTAAAATAATGACTCACATTTAATTACCCAACAGTTTGTATTTATTAAAAATGGTGCTGCTAAAGTTTTAGCAGTGATAACAAACTTTGCATATTGCATAATGCGTATTGGAAGCTTCACACTAAAAAGCAAAATAAAGGGAATGAATTGACAGACTAGGATATTTTTTTAGAACCGGCAAGGAAACATCAGTTAAAGAGCCAAAGAAAAGTATGGGAAGTGTAAAACTTTTTATTAAAAAAAAAATAGCACAGCAGAGAGGAAAAAGTTATTGAAGAAAAAAAGTAGAAAATAAGTGAGGACTGAGGTTTTTTTTAATGAATAAAATGGTTATTAAAGTTAATTACAGTAGAATGAACATAAAACCTACCAATAAAGCAAAAATGTGCATGCAGTGATACGAACAGTGATAATTTATAATCAGTATATAGCATTTCCCTCTAGGGTATTCCTGGAATAATGCCTACAGCAACCATGCAAATGTGATAAAAATCATGAAACAAATTGTGTTTGCCAATGCATAAAAAAAGATTTGGACCGTAAAAAGTTTCCATTATCTTCTGCATGAATGACAGAATTTGGTGGAAACACTAGTGGATTTCTAGTTTCCCCAAATGCACATAAATTATTGAATTCAAATGAGTTTCCATTCAGGATATGATGAATATCAAACATCATCAGAAGTCGTAATGACTCATCATTCATCTCCAGTTCACTGTGTGCATTCTTTGTGATTATCAGTGTAAACCAAATATTGTTTTTATCCTATCTAAGGTGAGATATCACACCTGGCAGTTAGAAAGACCATTTTTTTCTTTAACTAATGGACAAAACTTTTTGCTTTTTTGCTTGAGATGACATCCCACTGTTTACCATTTCTGCCCATTATTTACAAGTCACTGTTTGGACAATAAATTGTGCTTCTCTTGCAGCTCCCACTGACCTCCACAGAAGATTAAAGATCCTCTAAGATCCTTCAGTTTGTTTCTGCGTGGGCACTCTGTCACACAGATACTTTTGTCATCATTATTGTTCAGCAGGATCACATCAGTCATGAGCGGAGGAACCCACACTCTTGACTGATCTGTCCAGCACTGAGCTGTCTCAATCTGGGCGCGGAAATGTGAGCTGGAAGTACCTGATCAAAGCTGTTGGGCCAACTTGAGCTCCATACATATTTGTGTGAAAATTCCCCAAATAACACACTTTAGTCTGGTTTCAATTATAGGGAAATTTAAAATGCTACTAATGAATTGCATTAATTCAAGTTAACAAATAATGAGGACTTTACAGGTGCAGTTAATCTATAATAAAGTCAATATTTGTGCATTTAATGTCTATGAGCCAAAAACTCCTCTCCAGACACTTTTTTTTTGCTATTTCTGGCTCTGTATGATGTCAGTTAGAGGGCACACAGCTTTGACAGTAAGCACAGAAGCCCAGTTCACCTGCTGTTCAAATCCTTTGGCCAACTACAAGGATTTTGAACTGGGAATCATGCAGAGCTTACTCTATTAAAGTTCCCATTCAGGATTACAGGGTGTGGCATGCATCTGGAGTCTATCTCAGTTAACAATGGTGAAAGGCATTGTACACCCTGGATAGGCTGCTAGTTTATCACACACACAGAGACAGACAGCCATTTGTGCTCACATTAACACCTACATGTTATTATTAGTAATTAATTTAATTTCTGCAACTGAACAGTCACCATTTTCTCTATGATAAATATTCATTTTCTGGACAACATTATAAAAGGCAATGAATTCATTACCTTTATTCACTCTTTTGTATCAGTTACTGACACTGGTTACAATGATATAGATCAGCGGTCCCCAAAACCCGGGCCTCGGACCGGTACCGGTCCGTGAGTCATTGAGGCTCGGGTGTGAAATGTATGGTTTTCAGGGTTTTTATCGGTTTTCAGCGTTATTTTGTTATCGTTTTTATCGTTAACTCTGTTTTCCTGGGTCTTTTCACATGTGTTATGAATAAATCTTCTTTTTTTCGGTACCGGTACTAGTTTTATTTTGTTGTATTTATCCGCGACACCTTAAAGGCCATATTGTCGACAATAGAGACAATGTAGACAATATTGTCGGGCATAAACCGGTCCGTGGCGCAAAAAAGGTTGGGGACCGCTGATATAGACTAACAAATGTGTTTTATTATTGGTGGTTCCTGGAGAGACTCAGTTTATGGAATGTATCTAAAAAGTTAAAGATTTCCCTAATTGTATTTCAAGATGCAGAAAATCACAAAATTAAGTCTTAGAAGATATCTACTAGGATTATCAGACCAACTTAAAACAATTATGGTTGTTATCCCATAGACTAGGAAAGTCAGGGCCACATAAGAGTCCACTTTGATCTTAAGTGGGCTGAATGAGTGAAACTCTACTCTCTCCAGAAAGATGGTTAACTTCACATTTAATCCCCTAAACTATGTTATCCTCCTAAGACTCGAACTCTTCCACAGCATGCATTTTTAATTTCTCTTTGCTATTTGGGCTGATCGGGACCTGATGAATGTAAAAACAAAGAATTACATGATTTGTTTTTAACCTAATTTTTGTTTCTGAGAAAAATGAGATCCACATATGAGAACATTCGCTTTAAATTTCGATAGAACAGTGGCAGCATAATGTCCTTGTAAGTGGATATCAGGCTCTTGTAGATCAAAATTTAGTATGTTGGTCTAGACAACCCAAAATGTGATGTCCACATATGTGGACGGCAGGTACTAGGAGGTTAATGTAGAACTAAGAATTGCAATTTCACCTAAATATTTCTACCTAATAAATGTGTAAAATTACAGAAAGAAATTACGGGCCTCATATTTGGCAACCCTGCCATAGACTGTATAAGACATTGGCATAGCTTCTATGGTTGGAAAAATAAAGCCAATGACAAATGAACTGAACCTGCATTCTATCTGGAGGCCCACAAACAATGATAATTGTGGTTGCAGAAGGACTGAATAAAAAACTGTCTATTTTGTAAATAGCAATTATACCATGTTTCTAAAATGTTTAAAAATAAAAAAGATAATTGGCTAACAGTTCACCAATCTCAGCTCATTAGCTGATGAGTGAGTGGTTTCACTGTCAAATCCGCCCATGTAATCACACCAATATTTTTGCAACCAAGAAAAACTAATGTTGACGCTTCAGGATGAGAACTGAGAAGGCAATAGGTGATGCCATGGTAGCTATTTCCATCTGTTACTGTCCACAGCCATTTTACAATAGGAATAATCCAGGTTGCTGAAACAACAAGTCCAAAGGGTGAGAGATTGAATTGTGTATTTATTGTTTTTTACACAAAGTTTAAGGGTTAAAAGGTTTAAGGGTTTACTTTCTAGTAAAAAAAGTAAAGATAACCAAAGAAAATTCAAAATTGTCCTAACCTAACCTACCTGGCCCAATGACCGTTTTTCTCTACTGTTTCTTTATATCTACCTATATCTACTTCACTTTGTCAGACAGGTTCTATTCAAGTGATTTCTCGATTCAGCTGAACAGTTGTTGAGCTACGTAATGAACAGCTGGATGGACATATAGAGATTTCTTGAACAATTTGTACAATATTTATAATTCATGCAGGTGAAAAAAAACATCAGCTTTAAGTGGATTTAAGACAGCAGCCTAAACAACCGCACCTGTCTCTTCCTCACTTCTCAATGTTTTTACTTCTATTGTTTAATCCAATTTATTCTAGCCCCGCCTCAGGCTATAGCGCTTTGAGTGGCTTATTTACCCAACTGGTGGAATTAGCAGTCAATGAGTATCAGAGTGGTTGTATTTGAGGAATTCTAAAGTAAGGGAAGCATTTCAAAGGTGTGGAACCAGGTTAAAGTAAATCTGGATATCCCCACTAAAGATAACAGGCAGTACAAATGACACTGGCTTCAAAAGCAGGCATTTGCAGAGACACAGACACTGTTTCACTGTAGTAGAAATGATTAATGGGAGAATTTATTAAAAAAGTTGCCTTTACAAGGACTTGCACCCTGGGCTCATGTCCTACAAAGCAAGCTAGTTGCCTGATAAATGCTTCAACAACACATTCATACCAAACATATGGGCCTTTGGGGTTAAAGGCAAATGCTGTGTCAGAGCTTAATTCTCAGTATCGTATGCACTCTGCCCAGACAGAACCTTCAATTTGTTGATAAGATGTATGTTGAATGATAGAGGCTCCAAGGATGACTGCCTAAAGGAGCTTTTTTTCTATAAGACAATGACATCCCCTCACATGGAGGTGCTTGTGAAGTCATTACTGCAGACTTTTTGTATAATGAAAGTGCCAAGTGCAAGGGCACTGAAATCCTTATATTTCAGTCAAGTATCATTGAATATGAGGTTTTTCAGGTCAAATGACTCTGTTTTGTACATATATCATAGTTATAGTGGCTTTGTGCTTTCTTATCTAACAACTCCAGAGTTTTAATACAAACTGAATGTGACCTATGTGTTATAAATCTGGCATGGGACCAGATAGTCAAACACTATGCGTGGGAGGATCATTGTATTCAGAGTAGAAATGTTTGCAACCTTTGACACATCTAAAAGTGTTGTTCTGCAGGCCGATATTTAATGTTATATTAAGTATTTATAGCAGGACATTATCTCTGTTTTTTTCCAGATAACGCTTGCATTTTGTGTACACACAATCCAAGACTGTGCTCTTTCTTGAAGGGTCAACATAAATACACATAAAGTTGAGTCCTTCTTGGTCCCAATCACATATATGCCTATTAAAGTCAGTATAACCAAATACATGAAAATGTTTATTCCAGTGGCAGAACAAAACGCATGTATTTTTGAACTCTTCTTTGTTGTCTTCAGTGTCCTAAAATCTGGTGAGGAACCTGTCCTCACGAGACATTGCCACTTTTCAAAAAGTGCTTTACAATAAAAAAGGCCACAAGGTCAAACCCCTTACTGGGGGATCACTTTAAGCCCAGTATTACTTGCCACAAAAGAATAGCAGGTAAAACAATTTAATTTTCTTGTGCAAGGAATCTTGAAACCTGCCACAATACCCTATTCCTGTATGTTTGTTTTGGCTACATTTATGTGCTTTTTGTTGGTCTTGTTTGATCATGTCCTTATTCTCTTTAACAACTTGGGATTTAAAGTATGTGATAGCCCTATGTCATTGTTAGCATTGGTGGTTGAGTCTACCATTTTATTTTAAAGTGTGTAATTTATGGGTCCTTCCACCTCACTGAGGAGGTTACTTCCAGTGTTCCAGAATAAAAGCTGGTTTCCTTGCAGGAATGGTATTTGAAGTGGAAAGTTGCAAATTCGGTGCGGGATTTTCGACTGGAGTGCACCCTCCTCAAATTGGATTGCCAATGTTGAAAGCCCTAGAATCCCCATCAAGCCTGACCTCAGTGTGTGCCAATAGATAGGCAATACGCTAAACTCTATATGAACATGCTGCATGCGTGCAAAAAACATGCATCATGCAAAATTGCTAGTGATTGTTGGTTTTTCAGTACTTTTCCAACTTTACTACTATAATGCAGTCAACTCTGGAGTACTATTACCCCCACAGCTCTGACAACCAGCTTCTGAGATAAAGAGAACACAGCATCTGTTTCTCCTTCTGGAATACCGGAGCCTTTCAGGCATTCAACTTTGTTTTAATTTGTTTTGATTTGATTCTGATCCTGTATAGTCATTCTTTTCTGCAAGTCATATGCAGTATGATTGGTTAGCATTTATTCATGATTTTTTACTTTAAAAAATTTTTGTTGTGTGGCTCTCCTTGAATGAATGACAACACAAGAAGTTAAAACATAACCTTTTAACCTTTTAAACATCCAGCTTTGCTTGTTTTACCCTTTGTTGTTTAGTTTTATTGTTTTCAAGACGTAATTTACACCCAAAGAGAAAACTAGGATTAAAAATTAGACACTTTGGCTAGCAAAAAAGGCCTAACAATAGATAAAATGTATTGATGAATTGAATACCAATAGTATCGTTTGGCCATCATTTTTTTTTTCTTTGTTAGGGAAAAGCAGTGCTACTGATAGGACTCACATAGTCATTTCATGTCTTCTGTAATCATTTAATAGAGCCAATCAAATCTTAAAATATAGACACATTTAAAATGTCAAGGACTTTAGAAGAAGTTTTCATACTGAAGAGTTCTGAACTGTCTTCACAAGCCAAGTCCTTCAAAGGAGTTGGCTCTGAAATGGGACATAACTAAAGTAGACCACGTCTAAGATGTTTGTAAAGTAGCCTAGAGACCAAAATCGAGCACTGTAGCCCAGGATATAATTATACAACAGAAGATTGGGGGCATTAGTTACTCATGCAGACAAAATAACTTGTGCAGACTAAAAAAAGAGATGACAGAGATGGCCGGTTGAGTTTTCCCAAATGGCTGGGAAGATCTGGACAGGGAAGTTAATGAGAAACACGCTCACCCTCCCTTCACAATTCCCATTGAGGTGTCCTTGAGCAAGACAATTAATCCCACCAGCTTCTGTGGAACTCCTCTGAGGCTAATAGTGGAAGACCGGTCATGGCGAGCAGGTCCCAGGTGTGAATGTGTGTAAGTGTATAAAAGTGATAAGGGGCCATTCCCACAAAAAAAAAAAAAAAACCTGCATGCATGCTCAGTGAACCTTCTAGGGATAAGTGAAGGTTAGAAAAATCTATTTAAGGTTTTTTTTGACAAAGCAGTGTTGATCCAAAGTTTCAAGCAAACATGAAGGTATATCAGCACTCAGCTGACTGTTTCAAGACAAAAAAAAAAGAAAAATGATGGATTGCACTTTTACTTTAAAGTTAAACTCACTTAGTTCAGTCTTTGTGCTGTTTTATTCAGCTTTTACAAGGTCAATTACATTGAGGCACTGCACCACATCCATTCATTCAAAGGGAAGCGGCAAAAAGGTTTCAGAATGACAGAAGTTGTGATTTGGAGTGACACAGGAGTGAATTAGAGGAGCCAGAGGGCAAATAGATGACACATGCAACTTGAAACATGTGTGTCAACCGCAATCTGCTTCAACCTGCTATTTTTTTTAACCAAATAAAAGGTGTTCATTTCAAAACTCTAAGATAACGTCAATTATTAAGCTTGAAAGTCCTATGCAGTTGCTAAATATATGCAGAAATACCTGTCATCATTCAGAAAAAACTAAAAAGTTAAAAGGTAATACATCACAGTAGAACGACTTTGGCTGGGGATTTTTATTTCCAAGATGTTATCTGGACAGTGGTATTGATCAGAAAACCTGTTATTTTCTATTTAATTGTTTTATCCAATGACACATTAAAGTTGTGCTTATTGCCAGTTTTATAATTGAAAATCTGAGGAAACAATGAAACATGCACGGACAAACTCCACAAAATGTTATTTATTTTCACTCACAAATTAATGTTGGAATTATTTATCAGACAAAATAATGCCACATATGGCAAGCATAAGTGATATATGGCAGCTAACTTTTAAAGTTATAACTATTTGGACAATGACACAAATGTCTGTCTGTCTATTTTGTTGGCTCCATTTATATTTAGGGGATTTCCACTCTAGAGGTATGTGCCACCCTGCCTTTCTAGAGCCGCCGCTGGAATTGACAGTTATTATGAGGGAATTTATGGCCTGGATCAAAATTAATCCAGACCATACTTTAACTATATGAAATATGAGCACTTTGTAAGACCTAAATATGTTTTATGATATATTATACAATCTGTAAACATCATGACTGATTGACTAAAACTGTGAATGTTAACATAAATCAAGTAAACACTGCACCATAAGATGCCGAAACAAAATGTTTTAACAGTGAAAACCTGATCTTTGTTTTCTCCCAGTTCTCGTGCTGTGACCACACAAACCATCAAATTTAGCTATTTTTCCACAAATCAGTATAGCTGCTGTCCAGCCATTCTGTATAGCCAACTCCTCCCCATAATGTGCCTGTTCCTTTTAATGAGATTCATGCAAATACAACATCAGCAAGGACCACTGCTGCCAAACCAACAATGCAACTTAGTGCCAAGTGCTCTTCATTACTCCTGTCCCCCCCCTCCCCACATGTTATTGCAGTCACAGAATGAAAAATAATCAAAGTCCGAACCATTCAGGAATTTGCTGGCAGAAAGAGAGAGAGAGAGAAAAAAAATACCTACATTTTTATCACCCATCCCCCTTTTTTTCAGTGTCTCTCATTCTCTCTCCCTGTTTCCCCTAGCAGTAAGAGTAAAATTATAAATCACATCCCCGCAGACAAAATTTCATGCTTGATGGGTGAACAACTCTAGCATCTGGTGGGGTCCTGTGATGAGGTGCATTTCAAGCTTCTCCCTCTCCCAGCTTCCCCTGGGCTGATGCAGAGCATTGCTAGCATCCTGCCAAATGCTACACACGTGCAGCTGAAACGATAAGACAAAAAAGCGAGAGAGAGATTAATATTTAACAGGGCCCCCTTCTCGTCCCCGACCGGTTCTGCAAGTCGGATGTCGACGCATGTGAAATCTCTATGGTGGATTTGTGTCACATCGCAAAATGCGTGCACACCTGAAGGATGTTCTCTTCTGTGACTGCTCATGGGACATCTGAGTGTATCCAAATGCGTCCTGTATCTCTTAACAACAAAACCGGAGCCAGTGGCTGTCCCTCTGGGCGGACATGCATGATATCAGTGATACTGCAGTGACATTAGTTTGCAAGTGAGTAGGTCATCCTTGTTTTAGTTTTCTTTAAAGTTAAAGCGAGTGTTGGATGTTGTAAAATTCAGGCAACAAGGAAAACCTTTCAAAATCATTACATAAACAAATAATCTTTTGGGATATTTTTAACCTGACTGATGGATCTTGTGATGTCAGGACTACTTTTGTGCTTCTTCAAATACAGGCTTTGGTTCTGTGGCTTGTTTTTAGTTCTTTACATGGTGTACTGAACTCTGGAAGAAGGAAATTAAATATATTATTATACCAGTAAATGCCAAAAAGACTACCATAACAAGAATCTAGCCAAGGGCGTAGATTTGGCATGGACGTGTCCCCACCAATATCCAGCAATTATTGAATTGTTCCCACCAGTAATTTGATCTCTTCGAGTAAAGAAAAACAAACCCGATAGTAAGAAAAAAACGATCTGTCAGCGTCTCATTCAGCGAGCGGTGCAGAAAGAGTTAAATTACGTTCTCTACTGGAGTCCTACGTCATGTGACAAATATGGCCAATGTGATTGGCTGAGCCTTTCAGGGAGCTCTGTTTAGTTTCAGCAGCGGCAAGCCTGCGCTGCGAGGAGGAGACGAGAGATGGCAGCAAAGAGGAAGAACCTGGATATAAGAAATTGTTTTTCAAAGAAACCTGTAAGTCACTTAAAGTCAAGTTCACTCATATAATGGCTGTGTCCCATTTCAGGGTCTGCACGCTTGAAGTACGCGCACTACGCGTACTACGTACGGTGCGTACTATAAGTACGAGAAGTGCGGAAGTGAGAGGCGTGTGAAATGGGACGGTATATGCTTCGTCGCGCTGTTCAGGTTGCCTAGCAACCATGATACTAACCGCGAAACACGTTACACACAGCTTTGTTTGACATAAATGAAGGAGAAATTTGTTTTGTTGGTCAATCATTTTTGTCATGACATCACTTTGATTAGTTGAGTATCTGAGGCTGAGACCACAGGACTGTAAAACATGATTCAAGGGCTTCATTTCTGTACTGAACAGTCATTTAAGATTAGCTAGTAAATAATAATTAGTTAATGCTGTTCATGAGACTAAAGTCATCTCACTATGGTAATGTAAATATAATATGGCCAATATTATAGTATTGTCAGATTATTATGATATATATATATATATATATATATATATATATATATATATATATATATATATATATATATATCACTGACTTTCAGCTTGTTGTGTTTGTGGATATATGACTGCCTTTAATTATCCATAAAATCATCAGATTCTCTGTAAGATTAAGGTCGACTATATATATATTTAGCAGTAGAGGCTTTAAAACCAAGTTAATGCTGAAAGTACAAACATCACTAGTGTCACACAACTTTGCCGACATGTGGCCAACAGCAATGTTTTAATGTTCTTCATTATTAAACATTCGCACATGAATAAGTGACGTCATGTTCAGTACTTACTTTTGACAGTTCACTCTTGGCCGCTCCCTTCTGCCGTATTTTGCTGCAAAATTATCCACACCCACTGCCGCGCTATGAATTGTGGGATATATGGGACCACGAAGCGTGCACCGGACCACGCTTGATATAGAGATTGAAAATGTGACGTCATTCAGGGGTAAAACCGCAAAGAATTCTGGGAACTCGTGGCAAAAGGTACTAGCGCACGCAGGCTTTCAGTTATACAGCGATAAAAAGAAACACAAAAAATGGCAAGAAGCTGTTGTATTATTAACTGCAATAGCCGGTCGCATGACAGCCACGGGAAGCCGACGGGTAAAGAGATCGGTTGTTATCGGATTACGTCGTTGAAGAGAAATTGTTCGAGCCATGTTTCCGAAGTAACAAAGAGGCGACGGATGGCCTGGATTGCAGCCATTCAAAGACCAAATATAATGTCCCAGAACACTCCAGCTCACACGTTAGTCTGCTCCAAGCATTTCCACAAAGGTCAGTGTGTTGTAGTAGTTAATACGTCATTTTTCATAACATAATTGGTGATATAGGTTACAAGCAAGTCTGGCGCTGAACAGAAATTGTCGCGCTATGCTCCTTTGTTTATTGTGCATAAATAGTGAATTGTCCTGACAGAATATTGCGTTTCACTTCTGTTATTACCATGGTACATTGACAAAAACATATACTTTTATTCACAGGATAAATTTAAATAGATTTTTTGTATCACTAATTGCCCAGTACGATTACAGCATACAATATTATTGTCACTGCTACGTTTCTGTAATCCGTACCAGAAATTATTTCCACTACTAATTAATTACCGTTGAGCTCAAAGGTCCTATTAATAAACGGTTAACGACTGTGTATTTATGAAGACGATTTGTGAGACTGGTAAACTTATGATATGTACGATGGTCTTCCGTTCTACACGGTGCATTTCAAGGTCCTGTACCCATCCGTTGGTAAACTGTACCTGGGCTTGTTGCAGTGATCTGAAGTTACTAAACTTCATGAGTGTATGCACTCACTCCAAGAAGCGTGTAATTATATAAATATGAGCATGGTGAAATTTGGGAAGCACGCTAACGTATTTTGTCCACTTTGTGTGCTCGTAAGGGTCTAACCCTTTCACTCCTTTGATTTTTTTCCTCGTATCTTTTCTTTGACTTTTCATCAAGTCTGTCTTTGTACGGACCGGTATTGTTCTCCTTCGTTTTGTACGTTCCTTTTTTGGGGGGCAAAGAAAACCCAAGAATTTATTGGAACCGGAGAATGAATGTTTTGCGGTGCTGCAAATGCTTGCATTTGATGCGGTACTTGGATTGTTTTGCCACGAGTTCCCGGCATGCAATGCGCGAAAGTCACGTGGTCTGTCAATCTCTATTTGGGGAAATCGACGGCGCATTTGGAGTGGACTTCGAATTGGGACAGCCGTCGTCGCGTGGCGGTCACGTAACCGCACTTAAAATGCGTACTTCAAGCGTGCAGACCCTGAATTGGGACACAGCAAATGTGTCCGTCACAATAACGTTACAGGCTATGCTAGGCCATACATGCCAACACTCACGATTTTTCTGGGGAATCCCGAATTTCAGTGCCCCTCCCGAAAATCTCCCGGGGCGACCATTCTCCCCCCAATTTCTCCCGATTTTCCACCCGGACAACAAAACCTAAAACCATATCCCAGACTGGCCCAGCCAATTCCAGTTTCCAACAATGGCTACTATTACTGCAGCTACTTAGTTTTAATATTACTCTTATTACTCTTTTGGGTCGCAAAATAAACTTTTAACACATTTTCAGGCGAGAATGTAGCTGTGTAAACGTCAAATAACTTAAACATGTTATTGTTTGGCCTTTTTCAGTGCTTTAGTTGTGTTTTATTTGTTGGTGAGTAAATCGTTTAGGCTGAGATTAAAGTTATTAGATTAAATTAGATTAAATAAAACTTCATTAATCCCTCGGGAGGATTCCTCCGGGGTTCTCACACAGCTGAATAAACTGCTGTGTGAAAACAGCAGTTTATTCGACCATCTACGCCAGCGTCCGGTTATATTTTAGACAGCAAGGAGCAGACGGTAGGTGACGTAATTCTGAAGGCTAGACCGTCCAATTTCACAGTCGCTCATTTCCGGTCTACCCGGCTTTCGGAGGACCCGGCCCACTTAGACCACAAAGGCCGGGTCCTCAGGTGGATGCAGCCTCTGAATTTGGACACCCCCGGCCTGTTTCCGGCCGGACAGTAATAACGGTGACATTTAACTTATTTTATCCGATAAATAAACACTGTAAGATTCAAGTTTTTTGTATATATATGTACATGTATATCCCCCCCAGCCCCTTTGAATGTCGCCCTAATTCTGAGGTCTCAAGGTTGGCAAGTAGGTGCTAGGCTTGGCCCACATCAGTCTAAAATTGTATGTAACCATGAATAATGTGATGCCATGTCCACCAGGAGAGACTGGACAGTATAGATGTAAAACAAATATGCCAGCAGTTCATTTCAGCTAACGAGAGGAGCAGGCATGTGTTTGTTGTGTGGGGCATGTAGTCCATGTTTGTTGCTGTAACAGTAGTTCATGTTTAGAATAAAACATCCCAGCCCCTATCTGATAGAGGGCAGTAGTGCCTAAAATGTTGCATAATGTTGCTGAGAGATCTTTTACTTTGTGGTAATCTTAGATGAGTAGTTTTATGGACAAAACCCACCAGATCATTCAGTGTTCCCTTAGTGTTAATGTGTCAGAGATGTTGGTGTACTATAACTGAAGTAATGTTGTTAAGTCCTTAAAGTCATATTGTTTTATTGTCATGACTGTATTTGAAGCTATTTTTACTTTTGTATACCTGATTTATATGGAATATGGCTGAAGTAAACTAAAGCCTGAAATACTTAGCCAGTCATTTGTTTAATAGTAATTTAACATTATATAATTCACATATAAAACTATGAATTGTAATTTTAAACGGTTTAAAAGCATGTATAATAGCATATGTAGGCAAGTATATTTCTCCTTTTTTTTAATCACGAAGCAAAAACAAAAAGGAAAAAATTAGAAACGGGGCAGGGGTCGATGGCTGAATCATCCGTCCCCACCAATGCCACAACCAAATCTACACCCTTGAATCTAGCTGTTACCTAATTTATAAAACATGAGTTTTATTTAAAAAATAGAAAATATACACAATTATTATTTTTTTATTTAAATATATATTTCTTTATATTATTGTAAACAAATAAATAAGAACGCATGCAGAAATAATGTTTTATATAAAAAATATTTATTTATTTATTCAGATTCATTTCAGTTTTATGTTTATTTATTTACCAATTGTTTTAAATTTGGCAGTTTGCTTCTTCTACATCTACTGCAACCTACTCTACTTAAAATTTACAAATATGTGATGGTAAAGGGTAAAAAGACTCAATCACTGACTTAAATTTTAAAGAATGGATGATTTCGATTGTTCCTTGGTTGTAGTTTGGTTGCCCTGGTCCTCCATACTCACCCAGTCCTACCAATAAATATTCAGATATTTATTCTAAAAAAATTACATACATACATACATACATTTGAATAATTAAAGAGCAATTAAAGAGATCACCTAATTAGCAGCATTTTAAGGAAAGGTAATCTCTTCTCACAGGCTACCAAGTTGGACGTCTGCTGCATATTTAGTTCTAAAATACCTCAATATGTCCCCAGTTTGATAAAGAAAACACAACTGTTGTATCAGAGGCATGTACCAGTGTTGCCTTCATGGCAACATTGATTTTGGAAGAAAAAACAAAACAAATTATTCCGCTTGATTAAAACAGACTACCTGTGCTGAGAAAAAAGTGCCATCCCGGCCTCACCTGTAGGAGCAGTGGGTGCGATGGCAGACATCATTAAGCTCGGGGATTCTTCATTTTAGTGGAGCTTGTTAAAGGACCATCACTCACAAGAGAAAGTGCTGCAATGCAGAAGGAATAATATGGCTGTGAGTTTCCCAACTGCAAGACCAACATTTCTTTGGATAAATTGCCAAAGCCTCACTGCTTTTGTTGGAACAGATGGCACAGTTTACTGTTTTACCACTGGAGGAGTTTTGTTGATATCTATATCTAAATAATTCTTTTAGATGGGATCTGCTTTTTTATCCCCCCCCTCTCTCTCCCTAAGTGGAAGGAAAAAAACATTAATTTAGTTTGTTTTGAAAGTTTGCTAAGCACACATTGATCTGCACCGTCCTTCAGTTTTTACACAGTCACCATCCCAGATGAAGAGCGCAGGCAACAATAAAGTAGACATGTCTAGTGATGTAGCAGCATCTTTTTGGCAAAGACATTTGCTTGCCTAACAGCGAAAAACAGCTTTTCTCAGAAGCGGAGGCATATGGCCGGCTCCTGTTTCGACAACAAGATGCCGTGTCACCTTGCTGGCCACCTGTAACCGGTGACCAGCCGAGAGACGGGGGGAGATTTAAGGTGATACAAGTATACACAGGCCGACATACATATTTGTTGTTTTTATTATTCCTGAGGCCATATGCTTATCTTGTTCACCTTTGTCGTGTCCGACGACATGTCACACGCTGTGTCACCACGACCAGGCAAGCATGAAGAGCAACCGGTGGGGGTCAAGAGCACAGAAGATTCAGAAAAAAACACCACCAGGAGCTGAAACTCCTGTGGCTTTGCTCTGTCTCTCCTTCTCTCTGCTCTCCTCTATCCCCTCTTTTCATTTCCTTTCTGATGCCGCGCACGTCCCAGCGAGCGACAGCGATTTGCATGATGTGATCGGCCTCTGCCTTCCTGCAGCTCTTTAGAAGTGTGTGTGTGTGTGTGTCTGTGCTCACGTCTGGATGTGGATGTCTGTAATTGAGTGTGTTTGTAAGTGTTAATATGTAAGGGCTGACTGCCATGCAGCTTAAGCTGCAAGGGAAGGGTGTAAAAAAAAGAAAGAAAGAAAAAGAAAGTAAGAAAGAAAGAAAGAAATATGAGGAAGAGCCTATAGATATCTCAGAGAGCAATCAGAGAAATATGCTGAAAATCGTGACAGGCGGAGTGTGTCACTTGGCATGCATCTTTAATTCTGTGTGAGGTTTGGGTGTTGTAGCACTGCTGAGTTAAGGTGAGGTGTTTGTTGGGATGAAACTAGGCCAGGTAAGCATTGCTGTGGTAGCACACATGCACTTTCACACCTCAGGAGTCAAGTGAGGAGAGAGATCTCATCCGCAGCATGGCTGGTTCCCACTGACAAACATTCAAGGGCAAAAAAAAAAAAATTACCCATAGGGTAAGTGCCTGGTCAGTCCAGGCAGTGCTTTTCCCATTTTTTTTTCAAAGGATTTAGCCTTGGTTTCCTGTTCGTAGGTCACAGGAGTGGAAGCTGGTGTGGTCTTCTGCTGCTTTAACTCATCTGCATTAAGGTTTGATATGATGCATATTCAGAGATGCTCTTCTGCATAACTTGGTTGTAACGATTGGTTATTTAAGTTACTTTTGCCTTTCAACTTCGAGCAGTCTGGCCATTCTCCTCTGACCTGTGACAAGAACAAGGCATTTTTGCCCAAAGCATTACCATTCACTGCATAATTTCTCTTTTCCAGACCATTTCCTGTAAACCCTGTAGATGGTTTTGTGGGTAAAATCCTTATAGATTAGCAGTTAATGAAATACCCAGACTAACATCATTCAGTCACTTAAATCACCTTTCTTCCCCATTCTGATGTACAGTTTAAGTAGGTTTTCTTGATCATGTCTGATTGCATATCTATTATTAAAAGGGGAGGTTTATTAGATGGTAGTGAGCCCTGCTGGTTTGGAGACAGTAGCAGTAACAAAAGACTAGAGGTGGAGGAGTTGAAGGAGCAGGATGGACAGGAATAGAAATGAGTACATCAGAGGGATAGCTCAGGCTGAGCTTTTTTGGAGGGAAAGTAAGGGAGGGGAGATTGAAATGGTTTGGACCTGTGCAGGGGGATAGTGGATATACTGGACAAAGGATCTTTCAGATGGAGATGCCAGGCAGGAAGAAAAGAGGAAGAACGCAGAGAAGATCCATGTAGTGTACTGAAGGTCGGGGTGACAGATGATCCCCTACTGTGATCCCTAATGGGAAAGGTGAAGAAAAAGATGTGTGTGCATGTGTTTGCTTTCAAAAACGTTGAAATGTACAGCGTAAGCATGTAGTTATCTAATTCAGTTTTCTTTGCTCTGTGTTGGCAGAAAGGGGCATGTATGTATGTATGGCATTGTTAGTAACTGTGACAAAGATTAAAGTGGCGATGAGTAATGAGCATTAGCCGTTGAAAGAATAAGTTGCCGTTTCAACGGTGTTAATTAAAAGGAGGAAATTGCAGTGTATGAAAAGAACAGAAAACAATATAGGCGTTAATTTAATGCGCAAAATTAGAACACGCCAGGGAGTGAGCATTTTACAGGCCTCTCTCCTCACACCCACATTAGTATTGATTAGCATGCATGCAAATGATGCCTCTGACATTAGCGCTAACAGAGAAGGAGATGACAGGAAGTTAAAGTCAATGCGTACTTTGATCATCGTCATGTGAGCATGTGTCTGTATGTGAAAAGCGCTATGGCACAGACAGCGAGAAGCAGATACACAGCACAAAGAGGGGTTGCACGTCTTTGTTGATTTGTCACATTCGCCAGAGTAATGAGGGATTCCAGTCACAGGTGCTACCAGCGAGAACAGGATGCACTCTGACTGGGAAAAAGAGACATGGAAGAAGAAGATGGAGAAAGAAGTAAGGGAGCAAAAAAAAAAAAAAAAAATAGGCAGGGAGGAATAAGTGGGACAGTTTAGGGGTGGAGGGGAAATGATTTAGGAACAAGAGCGAGAGAGATGTTGGTTCATGGTGGGAGGGTGGAGGAGGGAAAAGCGAACACTTGGGGGTAATGTGGGCGCAGTGATGTGAGGTCAAGTTTCCCGTCCGTGATGTGAGGTGGCCGCCAGCACGTGGTCGCAGCACGTTGCAGCGCGCCGTGAGGCAGAGCTAACACACTGGAAAAGAAGACTCGGCAGGAGGAAGCAGAAAGACGAGGAGGAGGAGGAGGCGGTGGGGGCAAAGAGTGGATCGACTGTTAAAAGAGGACAGCAGGGCTCAGAGTGGAGTCCTCAGCTCTCTTTCTGCCGCTTTTCTGTTAGATGCCCTAACTGGCACACACTGAGAGCCAATAGCTGAGGCTAGTCTGCTGGCATTCATACCCCTCCCTACTGGTAATGGCTAGAGTCAAAGCAGAAGAAGAAGAAGAAACAGACAGAGAGACCACATGGTGTGAGGACATAAAATGTTAGCAAGTAATTAAAAAGATATCACATACATAGCGCTCATTCTGCTAATTGATTCACTGACTTAATTGACTTCCAATGAATATATAATGACAGCAGCTGTCATATTTCCAGTTTAAATGAACTCACGGAGCAGCTCTATCAGGAAGTCACTATGGATGGCATTATTAAAATACTTATTACATCATACACTGGAGTATTGTGACAGCAATGTAAAGCTAATCTTGTTTGCTAATGCTGTGTTTGCCATGGCTGTTACACAGAGATAGACTACTAAAGCGCTCTGTTTATTTTTACATACTTCTTGCTTTTTGGTTATTATTCAGTTTTGTGTCAGAGCCAAGTGCCACTGACTGCTCGGCACAGCTGCAGTGCTGTTTCACTGACTTTTCTATACTGTAGTGTCTCTCCAATGCTAAGTCAATCTATACTAACCACTGTCTTTACTGTATAGGAAATAATGTTTTTGTTTTGTATGTTAGGGGGTTTGCAGCTGTTTTTAACATGCAATTAGCTTTTTGGATGATCACGATCCACCGAGCCAAAAGACGAATTAAGAGGATAAAGCCTCAGACTCCTGTAGTCAGCGCAGAAAAGCCTCAACAACACTTCATAGTGGATTTTGAGCCTCTTAACCCCCACCCTCACTCAAAATAATAGACCAAAGGTTGTGTCAAGTAAGATTATTCCTCGGCTCAAAAAAAAAGAGGAAAGAGAGCAAAAATGTGAATGTCATTTCAAAAGTAGGTTGAGCAAGTCAAAAATAGCTTCAAAGGCCTCAGACTTCAGAACAAAATCCCAAGAGTAAGTCTTCTGAGGTAAGAAAAAACAGTAAAGTTTTATTTAAAAAAAAAACGTTAAACATACCTAAAGCTCACTTTATATTTAGTATCAATTTACAGTAAATAACAACAGTCACTGCATGTTTTTAGTGTGAATGTATGGTAGTTGTTTGCATTGCTAGAATACTTTAGAGCTGAAATTGGTGGACAACACCATCATAATGTAAAGGACAGTATATATACACTATGTTTGATCTTGGGCTGTCCAAAGTCTCACTGTATATACGCTTTATCCTTTGAGTTGGCATTGCACCAGAAAGGAGAGAAGATGTGGTGTATGTTTGCAAACAAAATCTTTGTGTCCACATTAAAAACCTTTCGTGTCACAGCCAATTTTCGTCATTCAGGTTGTCAGATGCATCACACACAGTTTGTCACAGATTGTTGTCTACATTACGCAATTCAGGATGGCAGTGTGTCTGTAGCTGGAGTAGATGCCCATGTGAAACCAGAGCAAGTAAAAGGGCTGAAATCGAGCGCTTCCATTGCTGCCCACCGGCTAAACAACCTGCTTGAATTTCAGCCAATGGGGCCGGGTTACAGTGCTGCAGCACTTGTGTTGTTCACCTGGGAGAGGACAGATCACTGAGTTTGCTCTGTAGGACACCCTTGTTATGTTGTTTTCATTCAATCAAACCTTATTTATGATGCCATTTAATTATATCTACAGTTTACATTAATAATCACCTATCATGAATGATCACAATAAAGGCTCCCACACTTGTGTTGGATTCAGAAAAACACAAGGGATTCATGTGACAATTTCTTTTTCCTTTTTTTTTTCTTTGTCACAGATAACAGTTCCACTGTTTACCTTTTTCACCACTACAGCTGAGCTGTATTAAGTTACTGCTCAAGCAGACAGAACATCCTAATGGCACCGTCTCAACTGGCAAAACACAGGGCAGCTTTTATTGTGAAGCACCCACAGGGAACACAGTGTGTTAGCACTGATCGCAAAATGTGACTTCAAAAGATAGCCATTTATGGTGTTTTTTTTTCTTGAGAGGGTCAGTTTATGTGCAGGTGAAAAGAGAAGAAGCAGAGAGCGATTAACTTCAGCGCTGCAGGCAAAAAGCTACAACTTCACAGCAAAGACAAATTTAGTATAGTGTGTAGAAGAATATTCACATATGCTGTAAAAAGGTAGAGACCACATTTGCAATTATTAACAATTGACTTAGTTATTAAAGCAGTGTGAATTTCTTTGACCTGTTTCTGACAAAGCTGCTGTTTAATCATGCTGTGCTTTAAAGAAATTGCAGGTATTATCAACCAGGACTGAAATGTAAAGAATAATAACTTTGACTCTGTGAAACCTTTATAGCTCTGCACACTGTTACCTTCAGTGTTTTCCTATTTTAGACTGAACATTAACTGTTTGTACAAGAGCCATCAAATTATAACTGCAGTGCGCACCAATACTTAGTGAGTCTCCTGTATGCAGTGGCGCATGGTCTATTTGCTTTTATTTAGAATCTTCCATGCCTCCAAATTATTATATAATTATATTATTTGTAACATAAGTGTATTATATATAAAAGAATGTTTCCATTTGATGTAATGACTCATCTTATGGTAATTTTCATCTGCAGTATTTTGGCAGGTCACCATCAAATCAAACACATAAGGATAGAGCCACTAATCACCCGACATGACACAAAGCCCACAAACATGCTGCTAAAAGATATGTATGCGCTGCCCATAAAATCTTCTCTGATCAAAATATCTGAACGGGAGACAGAGTTGCAATTTCATACTCATTAGAGGTAAACCTGTTCACAGATCTGCCATTGCTGCCTTTTGATCAGATGTTTACAGTGTGCATTTGGCTCCTGCAATTTGGAGGAGTCAGCAGCAGCATCAGTGCTTTCAACATCCTTCGCCTGCTCCAGCCTGAGTGTCTGTGGAACCAGTGCTTTCATTTGGGTCTGCTTCTGGGTTGGTTAGAAACCTGAAATATCAGTGCTTCCAAGTCACACAGGACTAGAAGTGTTTCCAGACCAGTTATAACTGGTTGCTTGGATTTGCTGGAAGTCACTGGTATTTGCTGTAAAATTAATTGCTAGAGCAGACATTGAGAATGTTGTCTGTCAAAGTAGAAGCTGTGACTTTGAAAAACATGTCAGTCATGAAGGAACTTGGAAAAGTAGCAAGTTTGACCATTTCCAAATTGCACTACTGCTCAATGGATAGTTAGTGTTTGCAGGCAAATCGGCATCTTCTATGCAAACAGGCAACCTTAGCAAACTGCTACTGACCAATGTGATCCCAAGGTGGTTTGTGGTGCAGCATCATCTTTGAAACTGACTTCACCCAGTAACCCAGCAACCACTTGCCAACAAGAAGAGGAAGATATAGTTTTCCCTAGCAACTGGAGGTTGCCAGGGGTCACCAGCTAATTTCTAGGCCTGTGTAACTGAGGCCCGACCAAACACTGTATATAAATAATACAGGTGTAGAATTGTCTTAGACCTGCAGAAAGATCTCAATTGGAATTGATGTCTATGAAAAAAAAGACTTTTGGCTCCCTTGCTCTATTATCTTACTAAAAGCAATTTTAGCAACTTAATTCATACCTTAATTTATACTAAAAGAACACAGAGTCATAGGTGGATAAACCCAAGATATACCTATTAGCTAAGGAACTGTGATTGAGAAGTTCTTGGTTTCACAGTCAGATCAGCTACACGGTTGTGACATCTGATTTCAAAAAGCTATGATGGTGACACAAAGATGCTCAGCTCGAGACGTCACCATGGTGCACCTACAAAGTACTCTCAAATATTCTCAGCTGGATGTTTTCAGCTGACAAAAAAACACTTTGGTGTACACATCCCCTTTGAAATTTTCAGTTCATTTCAAATTACCCCCTCATGAATGCTACCTTGACACCCTTTTACTTCTCCTTTGTACATATGGTAACAAGTGGCTGAATGAAACTAAAGAAGCTGTCTGGGACATTTAACAACATCCTGACACACATAGGAGCTTAGCTGTGCCAGTACTGAAATCATGCAGCAGTGGTGTTTAACTTTTGGTAAATGCATTTACACTTTAAAAATGTGTGTTAACTTACAAAGATGTACTTGCTGACAAAAAGGTTTAGGCATTAGAAACATTCCTTGTCAAAATGGCGTATTTTCAAAAAAGAATCCAAAGGCGTAAAGGTGGAAAAATCCCACAAATTTCAGGTATTCCCTACCAAGAAATGGGATCTCTGTGGCACGCTATAATTTTTATTTCCAACTAATATTCTTGGACCCTCGAATAGTAGCTTTGCCTGATTCACAGCATAATAATCTTAATTTTTTAAAGCTGGCTTTGGTGCATCAATTCAGTTCATCCTCTATCTGGAACAAGCTAGTGTACTGTTCACTTCACACTTCATTTAAGCCAGCTTTCTTCTGACTGGATGTACTCTGTAAACAGAAGATTTGAACAGCAGATGGGTGGGCTTTATGCACTCAGAGCCAGAGCTGTGTGCCTCAGCTGACCATATTAGGTCATGTATGTCCATTCAGTGACAACATACAAGGCCAAAAGTCTGAAACAGAGACTTTAAAGCAGTCTGCAGCCTATTTTTGTTTTTTTCTTTTTTGGCTCATAGGGACGTACTTGCACATATAACGATGGCGTAGTTTAAAAATATAGCCACCTTTAATATTAGTGTCCCGCACTGTGATAATATGTGCAAGAAAATAAGGAAAAAGCATAACAGGTCCCATCTAAATGTTTGGTACCGTTTCATTTCTTGACTAACTGCTTAACTCCAGTTAGACTAATTGCACATGAATGCATTAAATAAGTATACTTGACAAACAAAACTAGACTAGACAATCAGACTTGCTTGACATGACATTTGCTGAACAAAATGCCAGCCCAGGGGCTATTCCAAATGACCATTTATCAAAGTTAATTTATTAATAGTTTAATTAAAATCCCTTGTGTGTGCAAATACAGACACACCTCAGGCAGGTGAACAAACATCAAAACCCAGAACAGACAATCTTGGGTTTTTTGTTTTTCTTTCAATACGTGACTACTTGCAGGAAAGCAAGATATCCAAGTGTTTCTCAACAAAAGACCTTCCAGCTTTTAATGGTTTCTGATAAAAGGTCAGCCCTGCTAAATGCACGTTAATAGTAATCAAGGGCCCTCTGCATGTATACAATCCCTTGGCACACACCTTGAGGAAGCGATGACAGGCTGTTATGACACAGTGTTGCTTCCTGACAGCGTTATTTCTTGATTTCAGCAAAGGTTAAAACTGTCTGTTTCGAACTGTGCTTCTTCATTTAGTTAACTTTTTTTTTAAGACAGGAAAATTTGACACTTTTTGTCTAACTTTATGAAGGATCAGTGGAAGGAATAGATATTAGTGCAGCTAGTGTTACATGATTAAATAGACATCTACTGTATTATAAGGCAAAAACTGTTGAGTAGAAAGCATTCTTTCTTTTACTAAAGATCAAAAACTCATAGATTGTGGACACAGAAAGAGCAACTGTATGTGTAATTAGCATTTGCAGAGCTTCACATCATATTATTATGCTATTTATGTAACAAGGGCCACTCTGATTGTATTGTGTGCGAATGTAGTAGAAGCAGAATGTAGCAGCTAAATAAGACAGTAACTCTTTCCTCTAAAGTGTAATCACTGCCTTTGTGAGAATGTTCAATCACATGCTTTGCAATGTTTCTTTTGCCTAATAATCGCAATAAAACTTGAAAAATAACAACCACCATTTGTTTTTTTTTTTGTTTTTTTACTATCCTTGTCTTACCCTACAGTAATTATGAGGATGTATGTAATTATAGCAATCATACAGTTTTTCCTTAAAAACAACAGTGCTAAAAATGGAAATAAAGATTATCTATTGTCATCTGTAGCACGGATGATTTGGGTGTTCAGCAATCTTTTCTTTAAGCTGTCAGATCTAAAAACAAAAAGATGTGGACTATATTTTTAGACTTTGAAAGTTAAACACATAAGTTCACTTTGAAATCTTATGGAAAAATGACAATTTTTAACAACTCCATCCCTATGATCATTGTGTCTTTTTAAGTACGCCACTTATAGCTGCCCGTGCTTCCATGGGCTTCCTTTGGGACTGTTAACAGCTCATTCTGCATATTTTTAATGGGGGCAATTTGTCAAAATTGAAGCAAATATACTGTAGGCCACCAAAAATTGGGCTCAATTTGTACAGAAAGCTATTGTAAGGCCTGAGCTGCACTCAGCAACCTTTTTAACTGGCATGCACAAATAGATCAGTTTAAAGGATTTAATCACACCCAAATCATGCTACACGATGTGTGTAAAATGTGTGCTTCTTAAAAAAAAAAAAACTGCCACCACTGATGTAAAGTGACACCAGTGTTTAATTTTGGCAAGTAGGACAATTCTATTTCCAACTCTAGTTAGGTGGGTGGACGGTCCCTTAAGATAAGTTTGTCTCCAGGGCCTTGTTTTCGAAAGCCTTTCTGGCAAATGTAGCTGAAATGATATAAAAATTTTAAAAATTATTAATTAAAGTAGGTATTGTTTCTTATGTGATTATGACCCTTAATTTGAAAGAACACTTAAAAAAATCAAATATTGGTCTATGAAATCCTAATTATATAAAAAATAAAAATACAGACAATAGGCTAGACATGCATACAGTGTATACAAGGAATTTACTGTAATTTCCTTCTAACAGAGAGGAAATCACACATGCAAGGTTTCCCTCCTTAGCATAAGGCCCACTGCCGCTATGATTTCTCTGGCAAAAAGCACATACAAAGTAAACACTACACAACAGCAGCTCTGCACAGGCTGATTTACAAAATATCTTGATGATAAGAGCATGAATTCTGTTTTTTTGTAAATCAGCTTGCTATATTCACAGTCAAAGCAAGGGCATCAAATCATCAGCTAACAGTAAATAAAGAACTAGGTATGCTGTATTGAAGGATTCACAGTGATGAAACTTTTTTTAAGCTAGCTCTTGTGGCTATCTTAAAAAAATAAAATAGCACCCAGTGTTGGGGAGTAACGGAATACATGTACCGCCATTACGTATTTAAAATACAAAATATGAGTAACTGTATTCCGTTACAGTTACCGTTTAAAAAGGTGGTATTTAGAATATAGTTACTTTGTTGAAATAAATGGATTACACTGCGGTACTTTCCTGTTTCATATTGTGGTGGTTCAGGACCAATGAGGACTGTTTGGGTGTTGTTTGACAACTACGTTCTGTTGTTCCAGGCGGCAGCGTTGCGGTTGCCATGGTCACAGGGTGACTCTCTCTCTCTGCGACTGTGTGTTTCCTGGGTGAGAGAGCGCCTTTTTGTTGTTGTTGTCGTGCTAAGCTAACAGGCAGAATGTTACAGGCATAGCTCTAATGAATGTAGCCTCATGGGCAGTGTAGTCCGTGTTGCAGGGAGAATGGACTGCCATACCCGTTATGTGTCTGTGAGCAAGAGGAGGGAGAAAAAGGAAAAGTATGAGCTGTCATCGAGCAATAACGGGAGCTGGAAGCATGTAAATATAATAATAACCACTGCAGCCAAGAAGAGTGCCTGACGAGCCCAGTTGTAAGTAAGCTATTAAGACTGTACACCGTGTTCGTGTTTTCCTCCAAAAACAATAAGTTCCATTGGAGCAGCCTTTCAACGCCTCTCTCTGTCTCTCGCAAGAAAAGTTGACCCAGACAACAAAGTAAAGCTATTTTTCGGCTTATTAGTTGTATTAGTCAGAGGTCCCTTTACTAAGGTTTGGACCCGCGGACCTTCAGTAGTACTAATAAATCACACAGCAATAGTACATTCACGTAGTTGTAAAAAGCATGATAATATATTGAGTAATCCAAAGTATTCAGAATACGTTACTGTCATTGAGTAACGTAACGGAATACGTTACAGAATACATTTTGGGGCATGTATTCTGTAATCTGTAATGGAATACATTTTAAAAGTAACCTTCCCAACACTGATGACTATATGAAGGTCACTAGATGGATATAGCTACAATGTAGCTTGCCATCACCAGTGTGTGAATGTGTGTGTGAATGGGTGGATGACTGGATGTGTAAAGCGCTTTGGGGTCCTTAGGGACTAGTAAAGCGCTATACAAATACAGGCCATTTACCATATAGCTGTGGCTGCAAACAGACTTATATATGGAAATTAGCCCTTGGCTATAATCTGGTATGTTTACATTCATGTAATTTTTTTTTTTTTTTACATTTATGTTCATTAACATGCACTGTCCTAAATAAATAAATAAATATGTTTAGATGTTTAAAAGCTAAGTCACTCATTTTGGGTCAAATTAAACAAAAATGACATCTGTTTTATAAATCTTGGTCATACTGTGTTTTAAAATGGAGGATTATAAGTGGTATGTAAGTGTATGCTCATTAGCTAAAAAGTGTTCAGTCACAAGTCATTAGCCAGTGAGAATACAGTTTCACAGTCAGATACTTCCTTTCTTGTCACGTCAATTTTGGGGAGTTTTTTGTGTTTTGCATCCAAGATGGAAGATAGGTGTTGTCTAAGCAGTTATGTCCATAGTGTCTTTGTTTATACCAAAAGTACCATGGTTATTGCAGATACAAATACATATTTAGTTACACTTTATTTTCTAATTTTTCAATTTGTAGTTGTCGACAGGTCCTCTAGAATCTAGCAGGGAGTGCTGCGACACACTTGGCACCCCTAATTTCCATGTCCATGACTGAAACAAAAACTTCTTAGCCAATGAATAGAGCACAAAACTAAATGTAGTTGGTTACCTGTAAGCTGGTTAAGCTACTGGCAATCAGAAATTCAGTACAAATACTAACTTCTCTCACTGGAAGTGGAAAGCTCTACCCCTTCAAAGGATTCACTAATTTTTTAGATTACTCGGAAAAGCAGATCATTTCGCCTTTGCTAAAAGAAACAGGCTGTAGTTTTATTCATTCTTGGCAGATATTTCTTTTCGTATGCTTATTTTTCCAATTTAAAAACATCCCTGGAGAAACCTGCAAAGCTTGATGTATTAAAGGTCTTCTCACTTTTGTCTTTATAAGGCATGAGAAAGTATTTTACCAAAACCCTTCATCAACACTGTATTTCATATCCTCTAAAATTGTGGAGGGATTAAATGTCCTCATATCTTTTCTACTCTTGTAGTCATTGAGTCAATCTGGATAAAAGTGTCAACCAGATGCCTAAATGTAATACTGAAGTGTTCTTTTTCTCCTTTCCAAAAAGAGGGGGAAAAGATTCTGCAGATGAGTGCTGAATATCTTGTGTGCCATAATTGTTTTATTAGAAGTATTATTTTATTGGTAAATGAAGTTGGCTAAAATCACAGTCAAGTAAATGTTGATTGGGGTTTAATCATTTTCATCAATCAAAGAAGCATGTCTATCGTTTAATTCAGCCTTAACTGAGCTGTATTGGTGGATTATAGCAGGAGGATGGCAGAGGATATTGGGATTCAGTGCATGGGTCTCACATAGCCCACTGGAAGTCAGGGCATGGTTCAGCAGACAAACACATATGTCATGTCACGAGTCTATTTGCTGTGCAGTGGTGGAAAGGCCATAAAAATAACCTTTAAAAAAAGGAATTTTAGACCCATCACTCTCAATGTCGAAAAATAGGGAACATAACCCCCCCATCTCCCAGATCTCGTCTAGCTTCATGAAAAAAGATGAGAATTAAATGTCATTCACAGAGTGGTTAAGAACAAGGAGAGTTTGTAAAGACAGCTTTGCAACCGAAAGGTGGTAGACGATAGAATTCAAATGTTTAAGGGAGAATATTTAAATCAATAACTTTTGTTTAAGTTAAGATGTAACCACATCATGACAGTTAGAATTTATATATGAGTAAACATCAGGAGTTAAACCACAATTGGAGGGTAGGCGATTTGAGCCCAGCTTCCCCTGTCAGTGTTAAAGAAGATGGCAAACATAACACCTGTTTTCTACTGATGATAGCAGTGGTGTGGTGTGGTAGGTGTGGCTATGTGAATGGGCAAATTCTAAATTGATTAAGATAAACGCACACTATGTGGGGAAACGCCACAGTAAACTATGATTTTAAGACCTCAATATGCTTCTATTCAACACCACTCTGAGCAAACGGTATACACGCCTTCTCCTTTTATTAAAATTAGATTTTCCTCTATCTCTAATTGCAAAATTCTGCTATTACACTCACTAAGTATTAATGTATTTACACCAGCGAGTACAGCTACATGAAGTGTACTTTCACTACCTGGATGTTGTACTAGTTTTACAATTAAAAATGCAACATAAAGGGAGGAACTAAAAGCAGTTTTCCATCAGCTAGAGGAAAAAACAACTAGCTAGTATGCTAGCTAGCTCGCTAATATCAACAGAATTTATTTCTTTCAGGCACTTTTCCAGGCATGTGTTCTGATATTGTTTAGTTTATAAAGGCTTTGCTATAGAGTTAAAACACTAAAGTCTGCAGCAAAGACTACCGACTTGTCTTATCGTTCAAGAACTGTCTGACATATTGAACATGATCCAGCCACCAAGGGAAAATGGTATTTCCAGATTGGGTGATGCGTGGTTCCTGGAGGTTCCCAGTTGAGTGAAATCGGTTGCAAAGATGATGATGGTTGTTAGCAGATTGTCGCAATTTCCCGTAGTTTACATGGAAGACACTTCAAGTTAAAAGAGCAATAGTAAATCCAAGGTGGGAATGGAAAGTGTTTTTCTTCTTCATTAGCATCTCCCACCTTGTGTTCTTCTGTCATTGTAACCTCTGCTTTTTAATTCTATATTATCTGCTTTAGCACTAGAATCACTCCAACTACAACAGTAGATATCAATTTTCAACTATGAAATAAGTTATCCAACAAAACAAGTTGCTTGATAGATGGTTAAAACTTGGATGTTCGACCTTCAGTATGAAGAATGACATAATGTATGTGCTGTCCTTAAAGTTGGGACTTATGAAAGTGTAATGTTACATTTTAGTTAGGTTTTTGAGCTGATAATAATGTATAAAAATTGTATATTATGCTTTTGCATTTACATACATTACATTAGGGAGATTAAATTCAGGCAGGTGGTGTCATGTTTGCTGTGTGCGGCTGGTAGAAAGGACTCCAAATGCAGACTCACAGAGGCAAAGATGAACTCAAAAAACTCAGCTTTATTGCTGGTAGCTAGGAATACAAAATAAACTACACAGACAGGTAGGCTGGCAGGCATAACACACAGTGGAGAATGAGGGAGAACGCGACGACGAGTAGAGGAAGTCGCAGACACTAAATACAAGGGGAACAGGGCAAAGAGGAAAAACCTGGGAAACACGGCTGACACTAATTACACAGGCGAGACGGGGGAAAGCAAAACAGAAAATGAAGCACACTGATGGGAGACTATCAAAGCAAAACAGGAAGTACACAGAGACGCTGTCCGACTAGGGGAATAGACAGATGCACATGAAGACATGAAGACAAGACTGAGCTAACAGGGGAGGAAACTCAGAGGCAAGACCAAGACTAGAAATACAGAATAAACTCAATAATATAAGCATACTGGACTAGGAAATATAAAATACACAGAGAACCTAATAAACAAACAACACTGAAAGAACCAAAAGACACAAAACAATGGGTCAATGGCCCAGGTACCCTAACAGGTGGCCGGACAAGTGACCACTGGCATGGACGAGTCGGATCTGGGGTCAGTGGTGGCGACAAAGCAGATTCAGAGGCCAACTGTGTGAACAGAGCAGGTCCAGAGAACGACCGCGTGCCAGATGGTGGCGACAGAGCAGGTCCGGGGACCAACCGCATGGAAAGCGGCAACGACAGAGCGGGCGTAGATGAAAGACCCTTGGGCTGGCTTGGTGTGCTGATGGAGGGTTAGCAGGTGGCCGCGGACAAGCAAGCCGTGCTGTCCTGCATGGCCTGCTCGTCCGGCATGGCCTGACGAGACCAGAAGAGGCAGGACCAGACAGCGGCTTGGCAGCCGCAGGAGTTGGACCAGATGGTGGCGTGGCAGCCACAGAAGGTGGAGCAGATGGTTGCACCGGTGGTGGCATGGCAGCCGCATGCGGATGATCTGGTAGTTAAGCTGTAGTTGCAGCTGACGGCTGGACAGACTGTTCAGAGCCCCCAGCACAGACGGTAGACTGCTCAGAAACCGTAGACAGCTGGGCGGACTGTCCAGAATTGCCAGCAAAAACAGATGGTGGAGTAGAAGCCGCGGTGAGCTGGAGCAGCTTTCCAGAGCCCCCAACTGTAACAGATGGCTGGAGCGGCTCTCCAGAGCCCTCAGCAGAGACAGGACACTTTAGTTGGAGCTGCACAGGGCTCGCAGCAGGCTCCACTAGTGACTGCGGCAGGTGCTATTGCTCTCCTCCGGGGAGCAGGTACGGGTGCCGGGACTGACTGGACACCAGCCGTCCCCAACCGAGGAACAGATATGGATACAGGGAGCAGTGGAGCCCTAGCCGCAATGAGAACTGGAACAGGGACTGGCTTGGCCTCAACCACCCTTGCCCAGGGAAAAGGTACAGGCTGAACGGTCCAGTGAGCAGAAACAGGTCGAGGAGAGATGAGCTCAGAGGCAGTCTCTGGAGCAGCAGATTAAAGAGTCTCTAAACACCTAGACTGTGGGACATGCACAGCCTTCTCGGCAACAGGAGAGTAGTCCAGACCTTTGACATTTTTGAAACTGTGTATAAGACTGTTCCTGCTCCTGTGACCTTCCCCATAACAAACTGGCAAACATCGACCTGAGGTCCTTGTTTTACTGGCTTTATAACAGAAACTTAATGTCTTGCTAGCTCAGGGGTAAAACAGAGATCCTTTACATTTGTAGGCACAGAAGAAATATGTAGGGCATTAACAGAATTAGCAGTGCAAACAGGAACTTTACTAGTTGCTAGCTGGAGGATACCAGGTTCCAGATCACTGGCTGACTCAGACACACCTTCATCAATTCAATTCAATTCAATTTTATTTATATAGCGCCAAATCACAACAAAAGTCGCCTCAAGGCGCTTCATAGATACAGAGAAAAACCCAACAATCATATGACCCCCTATGAGCAAGCACTTTGGCGACAGTGGGAAGGAAAAACTCCCTTTTAACAGGAAGAAACCTCCGGCAGAACCAGGCTCAGGGAGGGGCGGCCATCTGCTGCGACCGGTTGGGGTGAGAGAAGGAAGACAGGATAAAAGACATTCTGTGGAAGAGAGACAGAGGTTAATAACAGATATGATTCAATGCAGAGAGGTCTGTTAATACATAGTGAGCGAGAAAGGTGACTGGAAAGGAAAAACATCATGGGAATCCCCCGGCAGCCTACATCTATTGCAGCATAACTAAGGGAGGATTCAGGGTCACCTGGTCCAGCCCTAACTATATGCTTTAGCAAAAAGGAAAGTTTTATGCCTAATCTTAAAAGTAGAGATAGTGTCTGTCTTCCGAATCCAAACTGGAAGCTGGTTCCACAGAAGAGGGGCCTGAAAACTGAAGGCTCTCCCTCCCATTCTACTTTTAAATACTCTAGGAACAACAAGTAGGCCTGCAGAGTGGGAGCGAAGTGCTCTAATAGGGTGATATGGTACTACAAGGTCATTAAGATAAGATGGGGCCTGATTATTTAAGACCTTGTATGTGAGGAGCAGGATTTTGAATTCAATTCTGGATTTAACAAGAAGCCAATGAAGGGAAGCCAAAACAGGAGAAATATGCTCTCTCTTTCTAGTCCCTGTCAGGACTCTTGCTGCAGCATTTTGGATTAACTGAAGGCTTTTCAGTGAGTTTTTTGGACATCCTGATAGTAATGAATTGCAGTAGTCCAGCCTGGAAGTAATAAATGCATGAACTAGTTTTTCAGCGTCACTCTGAGACAGGATATTTCTAATTTTAGAGATGTTGCGCAAATGGAAGAACGCAGTCTTACATATTTGTTTAATATGTGCGTTGAAGGACATATCCTGGTCAAAAATGACTCCAAGGTTCCTCACAGTGTTACTGGAGGCCAAGGTAATGCCATCCAGAGTAAGAATCTGGTTAGATACCATATTTCTAAGCTTTTCAGCGCCGAGTACAATGACCTCAGTTTTATCTGAGTTAAGAAGCAGAAAGTTAGCAGACATCCAGGTCTTTATGTCTTTAAGACATTCCTGCAGTTTAACTAATTGGTGTGTGTTATCTGGCTTCATGGACAGATAGAGCTGGGTGTCATCTGCATAGCAGTGAAAATGTATGCTATGTCTTCTAATGATGCTGCCTAGGGGAAGCATGTATAATGTAAACAGAATTGGTCCTAGCACTGAACCCTGTGGAACTCCATAATTAACCTCAGTGTGTGAAGAGGACTCTCCATTTACATGCACAAATTGGAGTCTATTAGATAGATATGATACAAACCACTGCAGTGCAATACCTGTAATACCTACAGCATGTTCTAATCGCTCTAATAGGATATTATGGTCAACAGTATCGAATGCTGCACTAAGGTCTAGCAGGACAAGCACAGAGATGAGTCCACTGTCAGAGGCCATAAGAAGATCATTTGTAACCTTCACTAAAGCTGTTTGTGTGCTGTGATGAACTCTGAAACCTGACTGAAACTCTTCAAATAAACCATTCCTCTGCAGATGATCTGTTAGCTGTTTGACAACTACTCTTTCAAGGATTTTTGATATGAAAGGAAGGTTGGAGATTGGCCTATAATTAGCTAAGACTGCTCGGTCTAGAGATGGCTTTTTGAGTAAAGGTTTAACTGCAGCCACCTTGAAGGCCTGTGGTACATAGCCGATTATTAGAGATAGGTTGATCATATTTAAGATCGAAGAATTAATTAATGGCATCAGTGGCACTGCCACACAGAGCTATACAGTCCTGAGGTGGATCAACAAAAATCTCAGTCTTAGATGATGCTGCCTGGGAAGCAACATGGCTGACAGTCTCAAAATACTCAGAGCCAGAAGCATTTACAGTCTCATGCTTTACAGGCTCAGGCAGGCATAGAACACACAATTTGATCTGAGCAGCCAACTCTGCAGTGCTCAGTGCTCAGTGTAGGTTATAAGCCATTCACCTAACCTGCAAAGAGAGGCTACATATACTGATTCACGTACAGTAAATCAGTATTTGCATCAAGCTGTATACTTAACAAATAATTATTAAGCTAGTGTGACATACAGAATCAAATCTTGGTGCCACCATGCAATTTCTTACTGAATTTGCATGATAGTACCAAACCAGTACACATTTGTGGTCTGTTTACCATTGTATTTATCTCAGGTGAAAGCCTATGTTCAGCTGCTCTAAAAATAATTTTGACTCAATTTGAAAGAGATGACTTTGTTATTTTTAAACTGAATGGTAAGTAGACTTTAGCAATTAAATATTGAACCAAAGGTCCAGAATTTCAAAGTCAGCTCACTGTGACACAAAACTTTGACAGTTTTATGTGTATGCTGACTTCCATGGTAGATAACATAAACTTGCCACCAGAGCTTGTACCAGATGGCTTAATTCAAAGCCTCACAGTTCTAAGTGTGTGGTGACAGGCTGCCACGGTGGGCGGTAGCAAATTCTGCTTTCTGCTTTAAGAACATGTGATGATAATCAGCAGGGTCCAGTTTAAAGTCATGGATGTAGGGGGTGGTAACCCTGTTGCTACAGCATTAAAAGACAAGCAGAAAAACAGTGAATTACCTGCTTGCCATTCCACCTCATTAAAGCTAAAAAAAAGTGCTTACAGTTTGGAAATTCCCTCATCTGCCACTAAAGAGCCATTTTTAAGATGTAGTCATCCTCATTTTGCGGAGGAGTGGGAACAAACATTTGCACCACCGCTTTTAAATGGCGCTCTGCAGCACGACAAGCTGGTTGGTGCTGAAATCAATACCACTAAAATGAATGTCTTTTTCTGTCGTCTTTGTCACCCACACTTAGAAATGACTCATAGAGGGTGTGTGCGCAGTTCTGTGTGTGACTGAGTTAAACATGAATCATAACTGTAACATTAGCATTGTGGATGTGTGGCATTCTTGCTGCTTATATTCAGTATGACTAGTCAGACTAATATTACAGAGATAACGTTAAATTTGACTGCTTTTTTACAATATATATATATATATATATATATATATATATATATATATATATAAACAACCCCGAGGCTGCTCTGTTATGACAGATTTTTATTTATTTTTTATGAGTGATTCTTACAGCAGTAATGTTCTGAGTTTGAATTTTCTTGTTCCCTTTGTGCCTCCTGAGTTATTACAGAATGTGGATGTATCCACTGTAACATCATCCACTAGTGTGATGACTCCTATTTTTAACATTGCATTTGCCGCCATCTTGCTTTTCTGGGTTATTTTGTAGCACCACATGAAGAAATCAGCTAACAAAAGATAGCTTGATTGATTGCCTGTGTAGGGCTGTCCAGAATACCAGTTTTAGCTGGATTTGGAACGTCATTCCTAATCAGCACTGATAATCACTGATAATCCTTTGATGTGCAATTTAAAAAAAATTAAGACTTGACTGACTTTACATAAGACTTTAATAAAGTAAAAAAAATTTAAGGTCTTAAGTAAAGGCTTTTACTTGGTTGGTCTCAGAATGTCATCTCTGCTTTTTGCAGATGATGTAGTTCTATTGGCTTCATTGGGTGATGGCCTCCAACTCACAATGGAATGGTTCACAACCAAGTGTGAAGCGATGGGATTGAGAATCAACACCTCCAAATCTGAGGTCATGGTCCTCTGCGAAAAAAGGGTGGAGTGCCCAGGTCAGGGACGAGTTCCTGTCTCCAGTGGAGGAGTTTAAGTATCTCAGGGTCTTGTTCACGAGTGAAAGAAGAAGGAAGCTGGAGATCTGCAGATGAATTGGTGCTGCGGCTGCAGTGATGCAGATGCTGTACCAGTTCATCGTGGTGAAGAGAGAGCTGAGTGTAAAAGTGAAGCTCTCAGTTTACCAATTGATCTACATCCCTACCCTCAACTATGGTCACGAGCTGTAGGTAGAGACAGAAAGAATGAGATCACTGATACAAGCAGTGGAAATAAGCTTTCTCCAAAGGGTAGCTGGCCTCTCCCTTAGAGATAGGGTAAGGAATTCGGCCATCTGGGAGGGACTCAGAATAGAGCTGCTGCTTCTCCATATCGAAAGTAGCCAGTTGAGTTGGTTCGGGCATCTGACAAGGATGCCCCCTGGGTGACTTGTTCTGGGCATGTCCCATCTGGAGGAGGCCTGGGGCATGCTGGAGAGATTAGATCTCCCCGCTGGCCTGGGAACGCCTTGATGTTCCCCTGGAGAAGGTGGCTGGGGAGAGGGAGGTCTGGGCTTCTTTGCTTAGGCTGCTGCCCTCGCAATCCAGCCCTGGATAAGCAGAAGAACATGGCTGGATGGATGGACTTTACTGATCATACATATCAGAAATGGTAGCCCCATGTGAGCTAGCCTGCATTCTCAATTTATCAGGTGGGGCCCTTCTGGATATTTCAAAGTTGAAGCTCAAAGACAAAGGCGGTAATGCTTTGTAAGAACCTCCCACAGTAGATAAAGCACCCAGAATAAATGACATCCTTCAAATCACTTCTAACAGCACACGCAAAATCGGATTTTCTCTTTTCATATACCTGTAATTCATGTTCAGTTTTCCTCTGTTGCTTTGAGTTTGTCAGTAGTCTGACAGCTATAGGATTTTTAAGACTGATGTTGATGCCAATATTTGATGATTTAAAAAAAAAAAAAACATTTATATTACAATGTATTGGCCAATATTATTTTCTGCTTCAGACACAAGAAACACGTGTTGCCACCGGAAGTTGAAAAATGCCCTCTGGTGGACGAAATATATAACATTAACACTAACAACATGGCTAAAGTATGTTGTTCTGTTTTTTCTTTAATTTTTTCATGTTGCCTCTTCTAAATGTGTATTCTGATAAATTGGCAAATAGCTAGGATCAGTTCACTCATAAATCATTCTGCCTCTTTCCTTTCAGATCCATAGTTTTTTTGCAAGTCCATTGAAAATAAATACAAAAAAGTAGCTTAAGCCAATGGCAAAGTTAGCAACAGTGACCGGTTCCTTGATAATCACTGCTGGGAGTAAAAAGGATATCAAGTATTCATGCTGAGATGGTTCAGGAAAATCTCAGGAATCGCAAAATTGAAAGTCGAATACCTACCTGCTGAAGGAATGGTCAAATAGTGGACTACCTATGTACAGTTCAAGTATCACTGCATGGCACAAATACAGATACCAGCTAATTAGAGGTACAAAGCATACAAATACAATATTGCTTTTGCCTTACATGCCTGAGTTCCCTTCAGCTGGTTTCCACCCAGCGTCCAAAGACATCCATAGTAGGAGAACTGTCCATTCTAAATTGGCTGTAGGTGTACGTGTAAATACCTATCCATCTCATTGTGTTAGCACCCCTCATGGGCCCTGTCTAGAGCCCGATGTCAACTGCGATAAATTCCATCACCCCATCCCTGCAGGGGTGATGGAATTCTTTTCCAGGGAGGGAATAGAAGAGACTGATGGATGGATTATTTTCTCTTTTCATGTATTACTACATACAAAAATGCTTAACAGGATTTAACAAAATATGTTAAGGATTCTGCCTGACTGAGCTTATCAGCAGTTTTAGTTTTAAATTCATTAAATGAGTTTTAAAAGAAACATGCCATTTTCATTTGCAGTGAGCCATTTCTACAACAGCTGAAGTTATTTCAGATTACAAGAATAATAAAAAAAAATACTACAAATGTAATGTGACTTCTCTGAAATAACATTCATGTGTGAAATGCACCTTTCTTTCCTCTCTTTCCTACTTTCTCTTACTCACACCTGTGCTGTCATCAGATTAGATTTTTTTTTTAAGATTAACATTAAATACAGTTTTATAATGCAAGCCTCAAATTACTGTATTAATTAGCATAGGACTTTGATAAATCAGTCTGTACTTGTGAGAACAGGAAGATGTGGGTTTGAAAACCCCCTGTGAGCCACAGTTATTTCAAGACTTCCTTCTTTTCTATATTAAGACTTGACAGTAGGAACTGTAACATGGGAAGGGCAAAAGGGCAGGCTGCAGTACAGTTGAGCCGAACCGGGGGAAAAAAAAGGAGTGTAACATCTTCAAAGAGAGAGCTTAAACCGAGAAAAAGTACGCACACGTTGATATACTTACATTGGACGGAGTAGAACATCACTTCTCCAGAGCATCTGTTAACAATCCTAGATCCATTTTTTTTTTAAAATCTGTGACCTGTTTGAAAAGTTAGTAGGAAAAAAAATAGAATTCGGCAATTAAAAAACTTACCATCTGTAAATTCTTCTTTGAATTAAAAATGTTTAAACTCTTGTATGTTTACATGAATAACACAAAATATCTTCTGACGATGCTGTCTGTGTTGAGCGATCAGTGGATCTGCGCTCGACAGTGCAGCCTAGGCGGAGTAGTCGAACGCAGATTCACTGAGCGCAGGGCAAGCTAGCGAGACAGAAGTTAAGCTCTCCTTGTAACATGGCAAATTGAACCTCCCCCACCCTCATTCAGATCTGGCGTTTGGAACTATTTTGGTTTTCATGTGATGTATGACCCTGAAGGTAAGCGCGTCATGGACTAAAGTAAAACAGTATGTTGGATGTGCCACGCAATGCTCAATTACATGCGTGGGAACTAGTGTGTTAGCGCAGGTAGCTCGTTAACATGTTGGCTGTCCAGCCCTACGCATGGGGTGATCCGCGGTAGCTCGTTAACGGAGATTTGCCGTGTTGTGGCGAGATTAACGCTGACAGCACTAGTGGGAACACAACAAATATGACGGCACATTTACTCCGACAGCATCCTAGTGCAAAGACAAGTGGAAGCAGACAAAAACAACAAGCACGCATGCTACAAACTTTACCCGAGTCATTTAGACAGCCGTTAGCACATGATTCTCCTTATGGGGACCTGATATGTTTAATATGCTGCTGAGAGTATAGCCCAGAAGAAGGGTATAGTATAGCTTTTATTTTGGAAAGAGATATTTCTCTGTAATAAACTCTCTTTTCCAAAGATGAGTGATTCCTCAATCAGATACAGGACTCGCAAAATCGCTAGCCCGACGTCCCGGGGCTAGCGATTTTTCCAGTCGGGCTACCAAAGTCTATCTCTGCCCTGCCCGTCGGGCTATCGTAGGAAGGAAAAATATATGTCAATGCTTTTGCATTCTTTCGGAAATGTAGCTGGGTAATTATGTCATTGGCATCGGTGAGCCACTGTCAATATGTGACATATTGAAATCGCGTTTGAATTTGCGCTTGTCTTTTGCTTTCACTTTGCAATCGCGCGAACTGTGTATAGAGAGCGACAGTACTGATTGGTGAGTCACGATAATTTGCGCACCAATTCCTCTGACATCGTCTAATCAATCGTTAGCTTACTATGCAAACATGACAAGTGAAATCAACCGCAGCAAGCTTAAACATCGGAGCAGAGAATCGCTGAGCGTTATGTGAGTGCGTGCAGGATATATATTTTTGTTCTGCTGAGCCAAATAAGACAGGTCAGGGTGAAGAAGTGACAGCCAAAGAAAAGCTTACCACAAAACGGAAAAGTTATGACAAATCAGACTATAAGGCAAAAAAAAAGTGCAGCTTTATGGTTTCATGGACAAAAGAATTTCTGTGGCTGCAACATGACGAGCTAAATAATAACCAGGGGTGTACATAAGTGGTCCGCAGGTGCGCATTCGCTGTCAAAATAAAAAACGCGCACAAGATAAGAAGTTGCAACGCGTGTTTGCGTACATAAGATTTTCTGGAGGAGGACAGACATTTGTTTAGAACTCTTAAAGATGTCGAAGAAACTCCTTTAAGCAATTACTTTGGTGTTCCTCCACCTCCAAAGAAATGTCAGAAGGAGTCCGAACCACAAAAGAAGCGCGTATTCTCGGAAAAGTGGTTGCAGGAGGTGAGCTGGCTTCAAACAAATGATGAACTCACAGAGATGTGGTGCAGAATGTGCCGTGAAAATCCCACTGTAGCGGACAAAAACAGTGCCTTTTATATGGACACAAACGCGTGCTGCAACTTCTTATCTGGTGCGCGTCTTTTATTTTGACAGCGAATGCGCACATGCGGACCACTTATGTGCACCCGTGTAAATAACATAATGTTCTGCCGGGTGTGTTGTTGGTTTTCCCTCGATTTCTGAGTCGACACGCGCCTTTGTTACTGGGACCAGTAATTTTAAGAAAGGCCCCCATTAGAACCCATGAGAAATGCAAGAAATGCATTATTGCTCAGTCTGCAATATCTTTCCCAGAACAAACACCAACTGCAAATAACATACTAAAAATAAACCTGAAGAATCTGTTTAGAACAGCGTACTATGTTGCAAAGAGTGAACTACCACTGGTAAAATTTAGCAGTCTTTGCAAACTTCAAAAAGCAAATGCCTTGATCTTGGTTCCACTTGCCTCTTACCCGTGACTTCAGTAGAAATTTCAAATTCAGGATCTGACACAGACTGATTCATGTTCTACACAGTTCTTACAAGTTCACAAAAACTTCTGTTCAATTAGAACCAAGTATTTGAGTTGATGATTGTAATTTTTATACAATGTTGTAATTTGTTTTTCAACAATTTTTTGATTAATGTTTTGTTTCCGTTACAATATTATACTTTAATGTATAATATTGTAAAGGAAACAAAACAGGAAACAAAACATCAATCAAAAAATTGCTCTCGGGCTACTTAAATTTATTTGGGCTACAAAAAACTGAAGAGTCTCTGCCCAAAGGGCTACCAGGGATTTTGAAATTTTGCGAGCCCTGAGATATATTTATTTATTTTTATCACTTTTTTGTTTCAGCAACATTCAATTTAAAAACTGTACTTTTGAGTTAAAATATATATTTATAATTTTAATAAATGACAAATTAAAAAGACATGAACATTTTTTTTGTATCGAAAAAATATCGAACTGTGGCACCAAAGTGTCGAACCGAACCGAACCGTGAATTTTGTGTATCGTTGCACCTCTACCTATTACAGGTGCTCTTTCTTCCAGTCAGCCAAACTCTTTAACAGACATTGTTTACGACACTTTTAATTGGCAGGTGGTTTTATTTTACATAGCCATACTGTCTGTCTGGCTCCTTGCCTATAAGTATTATGATTAAAAAAGTAAAAGTTGTGGATGTTGCTTAATAGTTCATAGGATATGTGGCACAGCGGGGCAGTGGTTAGCACTGTTGCCTCACCACAAGAAGGTCCTGAGTTTATTTCACCATCAGGCCTGGAGCTGTTTGCGTGGGGTTAGCGCAAAACAAAACATTTCAGTTTTCTTTACTTTTAGAAAATCTAGTTACATTGCAAGTGTTTGAACCTTTGGGTGTAGATTATGTGTCTGTGTCAAGGCATCCTCTTTCAACGCACTCTCTGACCTCAGTATGACTTCTATTCTGTATATGCACGATATATGATCATCTCTATGCTGTTTTAATATTTTGTTCTTTCAATAATTTAAGAACTTCCAGTAATACATGTACTCCTTGGCTATGAAGGGAAATGTGACCAAACCTATGAAGCTCTTATTTTCTCTAAAAGGGTTATTACAATAAAAAAATCTAGTATCAAATAGTGGATTATGCCAGTCCATCCATCATCTCTTGCTTATCCAGGGTCACTGAAGCCTATGCCAGCTGTCATAGAGCAAGATGCAGGGTACACTCTGTACAGGTCACTAATATATCACAGGGCTTTTAACATTTTACTGGAAATAAAGCTGAGCTCACGTATGGCTTAATGTCTTTGTTTGGGCTTCTTCTTCTTATTGCGTTCTTATTACTTTCCGTCTTTGACTGTTACTCACGCACCCTAGTGTATGTATAACACCTGCCCAAATCTGTGTAGCCAGACACCAAGCATTTTGACCTGCTTTTCTTGCCCTTTTTTCTAAACTAAATAATTTCGGTATTACACCGAAAATAAACATCTTATTCTGCCTCACCATCTCAAGTTTTGCAATGGCTTTGCATAGTTTATCAAGTAAAGTCAAGTTATTATAAGTTGGCTTTACTTTAGTATCTGTATTGGCAGGCTAAATATAAATACTAAAGGTAAAAGTTCTTGTTTGTCCAAGCTGTCACGAAGTGTCCCAATTTTTGATGTCAAACTTTCATGAAGTTAAGTTTTTGAGTACAAACATAACAAACCTTCAGCCAATACATATGGATTAGAGAACGATATTGTAAAAGAAATGTGCAATTATTTTCATTACATCATCAATCTCAAGGAGTAATTGGATGTTCTAAGAGCTTAAGCTGTCGCCTTCTGAGATGTTAAACTCACTAAGAAGAAAGAAAAAAAATCTCACCTAAGTAGATCAAACACTCAAAATCACAGTCATACAAACTTTCTACCCGATCTTATCCCTTCACTCTGAGCCACTCAGTCAATTTTCCATCACTACACTGCCTTACCACAAAGAGCAGTGCCGATCGATTCCGTATAGGCCTTTTTCCTGCCCTGATCCAATATGTTTTCTGTAATAACACCAGGTAAGCTTGCCTCCTAAGTGGGGTAATATTGTTTCAACTGTCAGGCAATCTTCAATTATTCACAAGCAGATATTGCTTATTCGTGTCATTAAAGCTCTGAAGCTTTAAAGCTGAAGCTTTGCTGCATTACTCAGCATCTGGAAGTTGGTAAGCGTTAAAAAGATATACAGATCTTTGTTTTGTTTTTTCAATTAAACCATCAAAGTATACTGCTTGTGAAATAAATAGATGTTTTCCTTTTTAAATTAGACTCCTGGATGATCTTTGATTGCCAAAGAAAATACGGTGGTAATGTACAGAGTCTCTGTTATTTCACATTAAAGTTATCAGCGTGTGTTGGATGAAACATTTAAGGGTTAAAGTTATAAGGAAAAGGCCATTGGAACAATTCAATGCAAATATGTTTCAGCTCTCTGAATGGGGGCTGCCAAAGTCCATGAGTATCATAATTTTGGTGAAAATCGCTGTCAGATTTTTCCTAGTTGCCCAACAGTGTCTACACATTTTCTCTTATACATTTAATTAAAAGATGGAATTGCATTTTTTGGAGCATTTAATCATCTGTAGAGTTGAGTCCCTTTAACATATCTATCTATATTGCAGCACAGATCACACACTGCTTCATCTAAACTATAGCAGCATTCTACTGTTTTTTTGTCCAGGGTGCAGTGCTTCAGATGCTATCCTTTGAAACCTAATTTTAGCAGATTTTTAAGTTTTAAGTTTAACTTATGCCTTTTAATGGTGTTGTTGATGGGCTTGTGTCTACTTAAAAGAAGAAGGATATAGCGACAGTCTGTCTGTCTTTACTGGAACAATGTACATAAATTATTCAACCCCAAGGCTCAAATTCTGCTCCTTTCTGTGGAGAAAACAGGAACTTGTTATCTGCATTTTGGTGATTGATGAGTATTTAGTTGTGGAAGTTGGGAATTTCTCCTGGACTCATATCCAAACAGCTGCAAGTTTCAACATCATCCATTCAAACAACTATAGATAGGTACAAGTTATTTAGATATGTTACCACTTTGCCAAGGTCAGGAAGAAGACCCAGACTGTCACCTTCAGATAAGAGGAAATTGGTTAGGGCAGGGGTCTGCAACCTTTAAGACCCAAAGTGCCATTTGGACCTGGTTTCCACGCAAAAAAAACACTGTGACCCGCAAATACTTTTTGACATCTAAAATGAAGATAACACTGTATATATTGTTTTTTACCTTTATGCTTTGTGTGAACAACTAAGCTGTGTTGCTTATGAAAATCATTAAGTGCTACAGAGAAAGTTACATTTTATTTATGTAATTAACACCTTTGAACTCTTAAAGAAATATAACAAAAGGAAAGACACCCAGCTGAACTAAAATGATTCATGTAGCAAGCAAAAAACTGTTGTGAGCCGCCACCCTTATATCGCCTTTGTGCTTTTGGAGCCTTGAAATGACTTTTAAAAAATAACTGGAAAAAAAGCACTATGCTGCTAAAAAAAAAAAAAAGAAAAATAGATATTTGCAAAATTCTGCCTAAATATGAATTTTACCAGGTTAATGTGTGTGGTGGGGCGTGGTCTGCAGTGCCGCTGCAGGGGAGGCGGACGCACCTGAGCGGCACCCGCAATCACGCCTCGCCGCCTTAACGTCTGTGCTATCTATGCTGTTGTTGGTATGTGTCGGGCTGTGAACTGAAAAGCTACAGCCGGCTGTATGCGTACAGTGTGTGAAAAGTGGTCAATAAAGAGATGCTGAAAAGCGTGTTCATGGAAACATCGTCGGGTCTGCCATGATATGTTTACAATGGAACTTCTGCTCCTGAACCTCTGCGCACAGCGTCTGCAAATCGGGGCTGTATGAAGTCACTTTCATCTTTATGCAGGACTGTAAGCTGTCATCTGTGAGGCGTGAGCGGTGTTTGTTTTTAACATAGTTCACGGTGGAGAATAGCTGCTGACATAATGTGGAGCCGAAGATCCATAATTGGCCTACCTGGGGTTGAAAGTCTCGATAAATGCACGGCTTTTCGGCGGGTATACCGGCTTCTGCGAGTGTGGCGCGTATTTTGAGCGATGAAAAAATAATAAAATATAATTTTATTTTTATATTTCAATATCACAATGATCTTCCAATTTAGAACTGCAAGTTTAAAAAAAAGAACTAACATAAATAAAATACACTTCAGCTAAATACTTATAATTTATTTCCCCAAACCACACGGAGCCGCAGTATAAGGACTAAAGAGCCGTATGCGGCTCCGGAGCCGCAGGTTGCCGACCCCTGGGTTAGGATTTCCAGGCACAACCCAGGAACCACTAAAATTCAAGTCAAAAATAGGTTCTACTCCAAACCTTACTTAAATACAAGAAAAGCACTATAGAAAATGTGTATGTAGCACTTACGTGGAGTCTTATACAGTACCGATGGACAGGGCCGTGCAAAGAGGTTTAAAGGGGCGGATGCTCAAAGTTAAAAAGGGGCACATTGAACCAGGCTGAATAACAACAACACACATTCATCAAGAATCTAATATGGGAAGGGCAGGGCTGTGTTGATCTGAGACTGTAGACATTAAAAAGTCCATAGGAGAGATGGTAGCTGATTAAACAAGTATCATGAGATTAGGGCTGGGCGATATGACCCAAAATTCATATCTCGATATTTTTTACCTGGACGGCGATATAAGATATATATCTCGATATTTTTTAAGCCATAAAGTAAGAACAAAAAGAGAGTTCTTAGTCAAAGCTGTGTCCCAGATGTCACACAGGCACTTTTATTAACATAGAGCATAGATGTACATAAAATTTACTCAAAAATAAATTATGAGCATTTATTAAATAATAATGTTGCATAAATAAAAGAAAACAATGTTGTTTTTGTGCATAACAAAAAGCTCACAATTGTGCAGTCAAAATGTAAACTAAAAGACGCTGAGCATAATAACAAAGACAGATTTCACAGCTGCTCCGTTCCCAACTTCTACTGTGTGACTGACAGCATTGAGTTTGAAATCCTCTTCGTAACCACGTCTCTTAACAGGTGCCATTTATGGTCCTTATACACAGTAGGGTAATATTACGTTGAAGCACAGTACGTATCACTCCGCGAGGCTCCTCGGTCGCCGTAATGCTCTGACAATCCATCAACCGGTGCAGCACCGTAGCTTACCAAAGTCGTATTAAAACATTTTTTGACAGATTGCTGAGCGCTGTGTACCACATAAAATCGGTTCGCGGCCATCAAGCACAACCAGAATTCATACATAAGGCGCGCTGTCAACTTTTGAGAAAATGAAAGGATTTTAGGCTGTGCAGCGCCTCTGGGCTGCATGGCGTTAGCGTGGTTAGCTCGTTAGCGTGGTTAGCTAGCTAACACGTTGACGGCGTCCAGCCCCACCCCACGCACGGGGCAATGCGCAGTAACTCGTTAACGGAGATTTGCCGTGTCCATCTTGTCGCTTCCTGCAGGTGAAGCGATGGGGAAGGAGGGGCGAGGCCGAGTAATGTTGCATAAAGACAAAAGTGGACGAAAGAGAGGCAAACTTGCGGCTCCACAAGTATAGTTATAACGTAACATAGACTATATCGATATAAAGGATATTGTCACATCTTATATCTCGTATAAAAATATATCGATATTTTTTAAAAACTCGATATATCGCCCAGCTCTACATGAGATAATAACAAAATGCAAAGATTGGTGACAGCGCTTGGAACCATAAGGCAACAAAAAACTGTGAGAAATAAACTCGGCTCTGCCTGTGAATCACTCTTTGCTTCTCTTCTTCCTTCCATCCCATCATTTCATATATCACTCTCCACTTGCTGTCTATCTGAGAACAAGGCACAACTTTCTATTGCAATAAACTATAATCTAATTATCCACACCTAACAACTCTTGCACTTAATCTATAATAAAATGACGACAGAAAAATGTTATAGCCCTGCCTTCAGTAGCCTCACACAGCTCCTACTGTTTCCTCCTCATGTCCTTACCAGCCATGTCTGGACAATGTTATATCATGAGTAATAATTTAAAAAAAATCCATATACATAAAATAAACACATGCACGCACACACAGTGACATTTTAGACCTTCTTCAGAATATTGTATATACTATGGGCATCACTGTGCTGATCCAGAATCCTTACATTACTGTTTATTACTAGAGCTACAATAATAAAGCAATGAGGAGGGGGAAGTAATAAATATGAAATAATGTATTTATGATGATTCCATTTGTTTCAGTATCCACTCTGTGCAGGGGCAAAGCTTATTACATTTTTAAACTGTAGAGATACAATCATTTTACTGCTGTAAAATCCAAATTTTGTCTTATTTAAAATGTAAATCTAATATAATCTGCTTTTTAATGTATGTTCTTTAAAATACAGCGTGTGTTTTTTAATATATTATAATAATGCATAATTATGTGGACATGCATATTAGATCGTTTTTAGTGAAATATAATCCCTCCAGAAAGGCAGGAAAAGCCCTGTAACTTACTTTAAAACTAAATATGTTCTAAATACTTTAAAACTAAATATGTACCCTAAAACGGTGGACAGAGCTACAGACCCATGACAGCCTTACCCAGTGAGCTAGCAGCTATGACCAGCACTACTTGTGCAGTTAATAAAAGGACAGGTAATGTTTGTCGCGCTGTTGCAAACACAGCACGCTCATTTGTTTCCGTTTGTCAGTTGCAACAAGACAACTTACCAATGTGTACGTAATAAGCTAATACTCCTGTGTGCTATACACTACAGTGTACGCTGTACACCTACTTACTGGTTTTGTCGCATCAGTCTGTATGGAAGAAATATAGTAAGTCTGTGTCTCTGAGTTAATTTGTGTTTCTCCTACAGCTCCAGACCGCAAAAAAAGCGCGTGCTCTTTGTGAGCTCGTTCCCGGCTCGTAACCAGCGCGTTCTGCCGTCAAGAGCGATCATTGGTTAAATGTGATCATGTGACTGATGCAAGCCAGATCCTTTTATTTAGCAAAACTGTGATTAATAGTTAAATATTATTGCTGAGGAGCACAGACAGGACTCCGCACACACACACACATTAAAAAATAAATAAATAATTTTTTTAAAAAGTTGCCTCAACAAAAGGGCACTTTGGGCACCCATCAGGAAAGGGGCGGGTGCTCAAGCCCCTCTAGCCCCCCCCTCTGCACGTGCCTGCCGATGGATAATTACCAAGGTAATGAGTAATTTGGGCTAGTATCAGAAGATTAAGAACGACTCTTAGAGCTCTGTTACAGAGAAATCAGACAAAACACCATTGTGTGGCTTAAAAGTACTTTAGTGATGTTAAGCCTTTTAAAATAATTTTGTAACCAATACAGGATTACAACAGGTTTTAACAGAAGTTCAAGTATAAAAATTTCCCCCAAAGTATAAAAAAAATAGAATAAAAATAAAATTGTGCACAAGTAAAGGAATTAGTCTTTTTAAAGTCCAAATGGTACCGGTGGGGCCCATGACAAACGGGTGTATTACAATAGAGTCTGTCCAATGAGGAGTGTGTGTGTGTGATTGTCTGTCCTACCGCACTACTTATACAGTAGATGATTGTAGTCCATCAATGTGCAAATGAGTGTGCATGTGTATGTATATCGTCTCCTAGGATCTTGGGTTGGCTCGCCATCCAGTGAACACTGGAACACTCTGGGTTCTGGAATCGCTGACCTGGTGTTTGGATTCGTCCCATATAAAAACCTGACCTATAAACAATGGTCAAATATATGTCACGAACAATTTAAGAATAACTCTCACAAATTAAACTAAAGTAGTGTCACACTGCAGTAACTACTATTCAGATCAGCTGTCATCAATTCAGTCATCATCAGTTCAGTCATGTTGCACAACATTAAAATATCAAGGTTCAAGTTCACAGTATCAATGTTCAAAATTCACAGCTGTAACCTGCAGCAATGTTAAAGATTATCTACAAGGCTTCAAACATTCAGGAATTATAGTCACCATATAATTAACTTTCATGGTAAACATTAATTACATCCATCAAAATAAACTCACTGTACATATATATCTAATCACAAATAAATAAGTGGATCATCCCCTTCTAAGAAATGGAATAATATGCAAATGCTTATCAGAAACTGAACAAAGTGCAAACAATCAGGTTCAATAACACGTAAACAAAAGGCCTCAGTCCACGAATAGGAGTATTAAAATGGATGTGCTAAAAATTACCTCCAAGTATTCAATACTGAACATTGTAAAATAACCGATTGACATCAAAAAAATTCAGCAGAAAGCGCATAAAGTCTGCTTACAATTATCTCTCATAAACTTATTTTCAGCAGCTTTAAACATTTACAGCTTTTCACAAGTTAATGACTTGGTTAACGATATAACTAGCATAACAACAGTGCGCTTCAGAGACACCCAACAACTGTACCCATATGGAAAAGATATATATAAATCTTATAAGGTTTTTATCTGTCTTGTGTGAAACTTGTATGAAAAATATACAAGAGTGAAAATACATATAAGATCCCTTGAAAAATTATATAAATGAAACTTGCATGTTTTGGATACTTCTTAAAAAATTATATGACATTAACCCGACATATATTATCCTAAGAAGAAAAATGTAATATCATCCTTATATGAGTTAGACAATCATGAGTGAAACTAAACTATTGTAAGTTTTTTATAGAGAACAAAAGATTTACTTGTGTTATCACAAACAGGAAACAACTAACAATTAACATTGAATGACAATAAGAAGGGGAAAGCCACAAATTTACGAGAAGTTTGCTCTGAACATGTGATTAAATAAAACCCTACTACATTAGAATTTCCCTCTGGGATTGATAAAAATGCTTTTCATTCATTTGTGTAAAGTTTATTTATTTCTTTGTTTAGCATTTTTGCAAAACTAGGCATCCTATTCCTGACTTTCAAATAATGTTTTTTCCCATTATTGCATTGACATTTAAAGAACAAACTTTTCCAATAAGTTTGACAAATGATTAAATCAACGCAGTAAATATTCAAAATCCATCTTGAATGTATTCTATATAGACAGAAAAGATGGAAAAGATATTATACAATATTCATATTGTAGAAATATTTTTAATTTTGCACAGAATCAGCAGATTACACAAAGATGTAGATAAAATACATTTTATATATAATTTTTATATATAATATATTTTTGTCTTTTTACATGACCCAGATTCATTATGACAGTGCTTTAAGGACCATTTAAACACCACACCACTAGCTTAATGGAATTACATTGAAATACATAAATGTTGTGAACATGCATTGCAAAATGTTTTAACAGAAATATATTCCACTCAGGTCAGAAACCCATGTTTCAATAAAGACGCTGTTCAGAAATGACAGCGTGAATGCGCCACCTTTCTGAACTGCTATGGCTTTAGACCTTGTTAGCTGCACATTTCACTCTTAATTAGAATGACATTTGACACAATTGAAAGCCTCTCTCCCATAATCAACCCCATAATCAGTAGCTCCACCTTCACATTTAGATTGAATCATTTACAATAAGATTTAAGATTAAATCATTTACAATAGTATGTATTCAGTAGCTGACATACAATTGAGGTAGAGTCTGGACACTGTATGTACATACGTGGCCTAACTATCTGAGTAGCATTTATGGCTTTGTAAAAGCCTGTGGGAAAGTGAACAGTTGACATATAGCTCAGCTGAGTTCTGATAAGAGAACCTCTGGCTAACTTTTGCACTGTGCAATTACCATATTTTCCTATAGCATATAAACAATGACTATCAACAAAGTGTGAGACAGCAAAAATACTTCCATTTTTTAGAAGCACCACATAATTGTTTCTTTGTTTTGTTTTGCTGTACGTGTAACCGTGAACAATGTTTCCATTCACAGAAATTCTCTTGTAGTAACTCACCACAGAGTTTGTGGGAACCTCTCTAACTGGGTGGAGAGCAGCTTGATCTCTCAGAGATATTTGTCTTACATTTGGTGAACCAAGGGCAGTCACCTGAGTAAACTTTTCATGCCTCTTGACATGCTGGGTTTCTTGTCTCATTTCATTGCAGAACTGTTTAACTTCTGCAGCTGCATTTGTTAAGAACTGCTTAGCTAAACGAGGAAAGGCACGGGAGACTGCCACTCGTTTGCATATTTGTTGTGGTACAGCTTGACTACTTTTTATTTGTTTCAAGAGGTACCCATTGAAACTTTCAAACATAAAGGCTGAGTGAGCCCATAAAGGACCCCATTGCACAACACTTTTACTCAAATGCAACAATGAATGAACATTGAATGTCATGTGCTGTTTTCCATACAGAGATTGTACACCTCCAACAAAGTACACTAATGCGTCGTGTGCGTGGTTTATCAGTTCAGTATTTAATTCGGACCCCAAGAGAATGCTTATCCCTTCTACCAGTAATGCCCAATGACAGTGATACTTCTGTGGAAGTATGCCTTTCAGAACTGGCAAGCTATAGTACAAAAGCCAATGTTGCCACTCGTGAGCTTTCCAGAATTTGCGTTCAATTAAAGATCTTGGAACTCGAGCGACGATACCTGGAGGTTTAATAGACAAGAGGTGTTTGTCTATGCTTGCTGTTTGTACACCAATGTACCATGGCTCAGAAGTGTTTTTAGAATCCATCCATAAAGATGCCATGTATCTGCACACACCAAGCAGTACACAGTGCATGTAGTCAGGGACCATTCCATTGATAAGATCAAACAATGGCAAATCTGCAAGAGGAGATGAGCCCTTTATCCCCAATATAGTCTTCCCTTGTCTTTCAACTATTTGTCCTATTTCTACTGTGGTTTTATGATTTCTGTCACTTGGCTTTTCATCAGGACATGCGTAAACCCTTGTGTTTCCATTCCCTTTCCTTGTTTGCATCCCAGGATGAAGGCAAACTCCACAGCCATATTCACCATTAAATTGCTTGAAATTCTGTAACAATGGTCTTGCTACAGCATCACACACACAGCACAATGTGTGTACTTTCATGTGTCTCTGTGCCTGATTGTTAGGATCTTGCCACTCAAAACCAACTTGAGAAAGATTTGCACACTCCTCGACAAATGGTTTAAAGAAGCAGGACATGTCTGGCTTTTTGGATCCAAACCATAAAGCACATAGAAGTACATGTTTGTCTCTACTCTCCGGTGGTATCTCATTAATGCAACACAATATTGGCCAAATACTAAATTTGGAAGACTGAAAAACTGGTACACCATCACAATTAAAAGTGAGGGACAGAAAATCATCTTTACTGGTAGACTTTAAGGTCTGATACAAGCTGCCATCACATATGTCCTTTATTACACGGCTACCACTGGGATCACCTCTGAAACATAGATCATGCACATTGTGGTTCTCAAGAATGTCTTTTAGCTGATCTTTTAATGGTATACTAATAAAAAAGTTACCTTCCTCTAAACTGGCTTTCACTGTTGTGAATGAAGAACATGACACACAATTAAGTGTTTCTTCCAAAGATTGTGAAGACCCCATGTACTTAGTACAAACTCTACAGTAATGATGTCGTTTAAACTGGTTTGTAATATCAGTGAAGGGTTTCTCCAGAAAATACCTGCTTGATGGAACTACAGTAGTCCCAGCAGAATGTAACTTGAGCAGTTTCAGCAAGTCCTCCATTAATACACCTGTAGTGTTGTGTCTCAAAGCAAAGGAGAGGATTGAGATGATGCTTTGATTTTCTGTTAGTCCACTGGAGTAGTTCACATCAACTCCTGCTTCAGGGGCGTTCTCCTGAATGGTTGAAAAAGAATTGTGTTATATTTGAGCAGGTTTCACTTGTTTTCATATGTAGCCTTGTTTTTTTTTTTTCAAAACTGCATTTACAACATAAACAGCAGTCATAGCGACGTTTGTCATAGTTAAAAATGCAATTAACCGCAAGTCTTACCTGTACCATTGTGACCATTTCTATTCTTTCCTCCTGTCTTTGGGTGGCATCTTCATTGTTTCCCTGAGAAGTATTCAAATTAACTACTCTTTAAAGAAAAGAGAGCCATAGAAGGGGAACACATCTTGCATTTGTTTCTTACCAGTGAAACCGTTTGTGGTTCTGGTATCTGCTCATCTCTTTGGGTAGCATCTTCACTTTCCTGTGAGGAATACAACCCAAGTATTGAATATATAAATGAATTAAATATCCGAATGATATATTCCAAAACAAGTAGTGAGTCTGTCACTGGAAGGGGAACACATCTTGCATTTGTTTCTTACCAGTGAAACCGTTTGTGGTTCTGGTATCTGCTCATCTCTTTGGGTAGCATCTTCACTTTCCTGTGAGGAATACAACCCAAGTATTGAATATATAAATGAATTAAATATCCGAATGATATATTCCAAAACAAGTAGTGAGTCTGTCACTGGAAGGGGAACACATCTTGCATTTGTTTCTTACCAGTGAAACCGTTTGTGGTTCTGGTATCTGCTCATCTCTTTGGGTAGCATCTTCACTTTCCTGTGAGGAATACAACCCAAGTATTGAATATATAAATGAATTAAATATCCGAATGATATATTCCAAAACAAGTAGTGAGTCTGTCACTGGAAGGGGAACACATCTTGCATTTGTTTCTTACCAGTGAAACCGTTTGTGGTTCTGGTATCTGCTCATCTCTTTGGGTAGCATCTTCACTTTCCTGTGAGGAATACAACCCAAGTATTGAATATTGAATTTATAAATGAATTATATATCCAAATGATATATTCAAAAACAAGTAGTGAGTCTGTCACTGACATATTTAAACAGCTTAATGGTGAGCTGTACTTTTCACTTTTACAATGTGATGGAGTAGCGTAGAAGAGACATAAGAATGAAAGTAATGCTTTATTGTGGCCTTTTTTCTGTATGTTGCTTTTAAAAGGAGAGAGAAAGAGAGAGAGAAAGAGAGAGAGAGAGAGAGACTATAATAATGTATTTTTATTTACCATTGGAACTGTGAAAGTTCCTTCTCTCTGGCTGTCATCTTCACAATTGTCCTTGAAATGATACAAATGAACAACTTGTTTAAGATACATTTTTCACAGCTCCTCTGAAAACCGTCGGGATGAAATTTCCATGTTGTTATTATTATCATTGTTATTATTCTTAATGTTTTTATTGACCTTTAAATAAACACAATGAAAGAGGTTGGCTTCTAAGTAAAAAACTACATTTTTTTATTATATTTATCATCTCACAATTACTTAAGTAGCACTTCAGATTCCTTTCAATGCAGAAACATTATGAATATAGTCTAGATTCTCAAATACTTTGCATTTTCTTATCATAACTAACCTAAACAGAATTCATCAGTCATTTGGCAAACACAATAAATTATGTTGCATAACTTATTTAAAATAAATATCTATGTAAGTGTATGGAATTATTCGTTTGTTAACCTGCTTAGTACACACAACACAAAAATATAAGCCACGTTATGGGTGTCAAATTAGAACTGAAACGTTCCACTTAACCAAACTATTAAAACCCAAACACTTTGTATCAAGTGCTACTATGGTAGCTGATAAGACATTAACGATATACATTCACTTACTTGTTGTTGTGTGTTGTGCTGTCCGATGTCAGTCGAAGCTCTGTCGATTTTTCTAAAAAAATAAATAAATTCTTGTAGCTTTCATAACAATGACAGAAACTGACAACTGTATTAACTTATTGGCAAAGGTGCATATACCGTTTTTTCCATCTGGTCAAAGTACGTGAAGGAACGTTTTTCCGCATCCAGTCTATTTCACTTGTGTCAGATCTATAATGTTTTCTTTTCGGCATCGCTGTCTCTTAAGTTACAAAACTCGGTTGGAATGTCAGTATAGTCTATAATCTGTGAAAAACATATTCTACCGCCAAATAGAGAAAATACTGACGTAGAGCATGAACTCAAAACTTTGTTTTCAGCTGTGACTGCCATGATTGGTTAAGTGTAAGGTCAAATATGAGGATACACCAATCAAAGGCAAAGTAGGGCGGTCCATGCTGCAGCGTACAGGTGGCCAGCTTTCACCGCGAGACGTCACACGGTCCTCATCAGGTAACGGCTTCGTTACGTAATTTAACAACAAGCGGGAAATCGGTCTAATAAAGTGTGTCTTGCAAAGATGGAGACTACGGAGACGAATAAAACTAATATCAGAGGTAAGTCGCCTAAATGTTTTCGAATTTGAATGATTTAGCTTAAGCTAATAGCTTGCTAAAAGTGGTTTGATGTTTTACGGGTCACATAGAAACAAGTGACCAACGTGGAAATGCTCTCTTCAGAGACTTATGCATGCGACATAGCACTTGGTGGCATTAAAATGGTTCAAACGGGAAAAGTATGCCTATAGAAACCATGTCAAATAGAATATTTTTTGATAAGAAAAAGCCTTTATTAGCATATAGCCCGTAGCATTCTAGCTAGCAAATAGCAATTCTTTTTTTCCTCCCCCCCTTCATTTACTACAGAACACAAGGAGAGGAAGTTTGCAGTGGTGCAGTGGAGTGAAGGGGAGGACTATGGAAAGCTTAGTGAAGTAAAAACTGTTAACATACGGGGGTATGATGACTCCAAGATGGACCAGCATGGGAATCCCATATCCACTTACTCGGCAGTTATTGAATGGCGCCATGGGAAGAAACAGCGAGGAGGGTGGCCACACTACAGGGGCACTGTTGTTTTTGTCTCTGGTAAGTAATTGTTAATATGATTTGAAATGTCCTTCTCTACTTGAAAGTAGTTCTCTAAAGAAAAACTGAATTCACGCTTTCAAGTCATGTGCTTACTTCATTTGGCCAGGGAGCTGAAGACTGTACTACATGTTTACTTAATATACATGATGCTTTGTTAATCTTAAAAAGTCGCAACAGTTTTGTATTTTATCACTCGTCTTTACTCTGCTCTAAGTAAAGGTTTACATATTAACACAGTAAATCTCCTAAACGTGGCTCCTACTCCTTTTAACCCTAACCCCTGACTAATGAGATGGTTGCTTTTAGATGTTGAATAGTTGTATATTTTATGTTTCACATGGATGGAAATTCTGTGAAATAGGAATTGTTTGTTTTTTTGCTAACTGCACTATGTGAATCACAACTCAACACAAAACTAGGCACTGTTACTGCAGTCTTCTTCTTCTCTTTCTCTATCCCATATACAAATGTTCTCTTTTCTTTGTTAGCTCTCTCTTTCACACAGGTCGAAGAACCATTCCAGTGTTCAGTTGCATTTTTAGTCAGGAGTAAAAAAAACATTCATTACTGCAATTACCTGAAAACACAACATAGTCCGGTGATTTAAAAAAAAAAAAACACCTGTGGAGTAATAAGCGGATTGTTGTAATGTCTTTTTGTTTCCTCCTTTGTGCTCTAGCTACTCGTTTTGAGGCAGCTCGGAAAATTAATGCACTGCTGAAGGAAAATGAACCAGCGGACCTGACCAAGAGGGTATCTGTCCATCCTGAAAACTATCAGGATGATTCTGATGACTCCGATCCAAATGAGACTCAGATTCTGTCGCAGCCATTGCAACTCAAGGTGACATTTCACTTGGAACCGTTTTGTAGTATCCGTGTTTTACATGTTATCTAAACACTCCATCTTTAAATATTGGCTTCTAGGCTAGTGTCAATCATTAGGAAACCATTATATACATGTTTTCATGTGGAAAATGAAACATTTTAGGTGATGGCTCCTTTAAAAAGTTGACACTATTGTGTTGTAAATCTACCATTGGATGGAGTCTATGCAGGCTACAGCCTTATGAAACGGGACAGTGTAGCCTGCAAGTAGCTTTTCTTGTTTATGTCTGAACATCCTCACCATCTTTCTATTTCTGTCACCAAGCAATGACTGTAGTACTTCTCTTTCCCTAAAAAGATATATATTTTACTGATTTTTACCTTTTTCAGATCAGATATAATTTTAAAACTGAAACGTATTTATATTTAAGAAAAGGAACTCCACCAGTGGTCCCCCTATTCTACTGCACACAAAGGTCATTTATATACAATGATTGTCAGGATTTGTTAAAGGAAAAAATCACTTGTAGCCTCCTAAATTGAAGAATGGTAAACTTTTTTTTAAACTGTATTCAAATGAGCCCAATCTTTGGAACAGGCCTAGTTACAGTTCTGTGATGTGCAGTACCAGTTAAAGGTTTGGACACACTTTCCCATTATATTTAATTGTAAAATTGTACAAACTTTTGACTGGTACTGTATGTGGCTAAGAAATCAGCTCTTTGAAGTATGCACCCTACACGTTGGGGCATAGCTATTGAATCTGTTGTCTTTACACTTTAGATTCATAACTTTTATGGCAGCTTTGACTATTTTATGTAAATTCCTCTTCTCTCTCGCTATCTTTTTTCATGTCCAGAAGTCAAAGGCTCCTTCAAAGAAAGACCCTGCACAGGAATTCCTTGCAATGTACAGTCATTCACCACCTTCAGATGCTTGTGGTGAAAAAAGTCCAAAAAAGACAGTAGTTGATCTAAAGCGGAAGATCCAAGACCTGAAAAAAGAGAATGATAAACTGAAGGAGTTGCTTGTCGAAGGTATCACTTCCTATCACTAATTTAACAATTAAACAGCCAATATATTTGAAAAAGTCACTCTAGCCTATGTATAAACCATTCTGGTAATCATTTTTCATTAATTTACTATATATAGATGTGCCAGAACTCATGAAGACGATGAAAAAGGTGATTAATTTGGCTGAACCTCTTAAGAGATCCAGTTTGGAGCTTCCCCAGATTTCTCCGCAGTCCACGCCCGGTTCATCATCAGATGGTTCGCTGCTGCCCCCTCCCAAATCTACTTCATCCTTCTCAACACCAGCGTCTGTCATTCTATCAACAAAGGAATCCCAGTCATCAAAGGTAATGGAATTTTAAAGAATAAATGGATGAAGTGCATAAATTGGATCTACTGTCTTTCTACTTACAGTTGATCGAACCTTGAACACAGTACCAGTAAAAGTTTGGACAGACTTTCTTATTAGATTTAATGGGAAAATATGTCCAAACTTTTAAATTGGTACTCTACTTAGAAGTATGATGGATCTAATTCAAGTGTTAAATTCATTGACTGTATTTCTGCTGTGAAGTTTCCCTTCTTAACAAAGGAGTCTATGGGGATTGACTCTGTTTTAGAGCCAGCCACTGGTGGAGCAGAGGCAAACTACAATTTTTCTACAAAAGCTTCACTTTTGCATGGGAATGCCTGTGCGAGTAACAAGTGATGCAGAAAAAAGTTTTGAAATCCAGTAGCTTAGCATCTGGACATTGCAGGTGAACGACGGCTCCGGGAATATACATAAATGTCACTGCCTTCAAAACTAGATGAGAAACAGAGTTTTAAGTCTGGAAAGGTATGTAGTTGTTCTTTAAGTCTCTTACATTGATCAAAATGTCTTTTTGTTGGAACAGGTGGAGATTTATCCTGGGACTGGAGTCATGGTAGAGAAACTGGCCTGGGCCTATGCTACTAATGCAAATTCAGCTACAACCTTTGTGAGGCATCTGCTCACAGCAGTCTTCCCTGTGGAAATACTGCTAGTGAGCAATCTTCGAGGGGGAAAACGAGGCAGAGGAGATGCGCGTTTACCGCTCGACAAAAATAAATTGGATGCCATCTACAGTAAGTTTTCAGCTTTTTATGGCATGTTTTCGCAGTTGTCCTTCTGGCATTTAAAGATAACAAAGGAACAATGAAAAAGAAGGGTCACACATATGAAGAATATCTTCTTAACATTTATGCATATATTATTGTTGATGAAGAAAGGCCTCCACCAAATAGAGGACTCTAGTTGATCTTTGTTGAGTTATATCCAGATCAATGAATGGTCTTTTCATGACGTACTATTGTAGGCCTTAGATTTCTCTGGTGTTTCATTTCCTTTATGGTGCATTTTGTTTGTCCAACTTCAAAGTAACAAATGATGGTAGATAAGTATTTTACATTCTGAATGTTCTTGCATTTGATGTATTTCAGTGACTGCGTTTACATGCAGCCGATAACCCATTCAAAACTGGAATATTAGCAATAACCCGGTCACACATGGCATTAAAATACCGGCAAAAATCTGAATATAAGTCTTGGAGTTACCCTTTTCTCACCAAAATATTTGGTCATGTAAAACCTCTATCGGCATATCGCCATCAAAATGAAAATGGATTTGTGTTTTGCACATGTTCTATTCCCACGGAATCCTGGTCTTTTGAGTAGAGGAACTTTGTGTATGTGCCGTCTGGCTCTCTGTGACTCTCTCGTCTCATGCATGTGAATGAGTTATTCCGAATGTTTCAGAAACCTGAATAGTGAGCCTAACTCGACCATAACCTGAATATTGGCTGTATGTAAACGTAGTCAATGTAGTGAACCTCTCCATGCATCGTCTGCAAATTTCAAAGCTGGCACCATTAGATATTAAGACTGATTAAAGCAGGATCATTGCACTATTGTTTAAGATCATTGGGTTCTTTTACACTACTAATTCTGTTCTTGTCATCATCACCCCCCCCCCCCCCCCCCCCTTGCATTTTTGTACATATATAGGTGCAACCCTTGAGAAGTGGCCTGGGACCCATCCTTCCAGCACTGGTACTACAATCAATGCCAAGATCACAGAACTCCGGGCCAAAATTAAAAATGTCTCTGTCACAGCATCCCCATAACTTGACTTTCAATGTCTCATTTGGCATGTTTTTGTTATTATAATGCCAATTCATGTTTTATCTATTTAAGATAGTTTGTTTGTTTGTTTTTTAAGTGGGCAGGTTTTTTGCCCTCCAAAGTTTTACTCATGTTAGCAGGTAAAAGTTCCACAAATTTGCAGCAAAAAGGTAAGCAGCTTAGCATGCTCTTTAAACAATAGAGCTTTGATCATGTTAGATATTTCTGTGAAATATCAGTATGTGACTGTTATATCAGTTCAGTGAAAATAAAAGTTAATTGAATTTAAAGATTGCCCAGTATTCATGTTTTTTGTTTTTGTTTTCTTCAGTATTAAAATACATTGACTGCCGACCTGTCAATGTCAAAGAAAGTTATGTTGGCTTATGAGTTTGTCTTTGCATTGCTGGTTTTTAACTGATGTTGGTCAAGCAGGGGCAAATGATACTGTTGTCTTTTTCATATGTGATAGATTTTTTTTCTAGTAATGTCAATTTGTATAAAATTAATAATTAAGTTTATAGGTTTTTTTATGAGCTGAGATTTAAGAATTCTTAGAAGAAAAATGTAAAAAAAAAAACATAGTTTACCATAAAAATGTATTGCCTGAACATAAAGAGAAAACATATGTAATCTAACATATTCTTAGAATATATGTATAAAAAGCATTTAAAAAAGAGATTATTGCCCTGCAAACTACATTTACTTTACATATAAAAAAAACTTTATCTAACAGATTTTGTTCATATATGTAAAGCATATGTCTTTATGACAAATATGTACTAAAAAAATGCAAAAATTATATGGAACAGCTATGGAAAACATACTTTGACATGTACTTTTCTTATATAACTCATACTTAGTTTTAACATGATCCTTATGTGATCCTCTTTATTATCATGTATGAAAGTAATGCGAAAGTGGCCACTTTCAAGAGTAAATCATATAAGCCTTATATGATTCAATATATATGAAGCAAACTAAAGCTGATGCAAATCTTTTCTAAGTTTTTTCTATTTCTTTAACATATGGGTTTTATATGTTTTTTCTATTTCTTTTCCATATGGGTACTCACACTCCGCACATCACGTGTCTAATTAGCCACATTTAGCTTACCGCTGTCGAGTGGATGCTCAGCATTTACGTGACGCCACAGCTTGGTAAACTCTCTGTTTTCAATCTGTCCTCTACGACAACAAGTGAAAAACCATACAATATCAGTTTAGATGGCCTTTTAACTCTTTAGAGATTAATTTCTCCAGCTTACCGATAACAAAGTTTTAGCCCGCCTGCTCTGTTCGGCTGCAGAAGCAAGAGACTGAAAACTTGGGAGCTGGTACTAAGGAGGGACAAGAGCTGCCTAGAGCTTCACCGATTGGCTGACACACGAGGAGTGGAGTAAAACAATAGGCTCTCATCAAGTATTTGTAAGCCTCTTGTGTCCTTATTCCCTTCTTTTATGTAAATTGTTACACCCCAATTGCTTAGGCATGGGCCAAGAGTTTTCCCTCAGGATGTTACCTGACAAAGTCAAAACTCCTTGCCTTAGCACAAACCCCTCTTGTACTTCATGGAGCAAGAAAAGCCAGTCCTGGTCCCAGTTCTGTTTTTTTTTTTGTTGTTGTTGTTTTTTCCCCCGTTGCCTAAGATCTAGCCAGGGGAACACAAGGAGTAACACTTATAATTATACCTGTGTACATCTACAAATATATAAATCTGTGTCCCTTTTTTGTTTAAATAGATATTTTAATTTTCGTCAAACAAGGACGGTAAGAACCAAAACAATGAACATAAAATGTTCTACTTTTTCTTCTCTTTTGTTTGAGATGATTTTAGGACCGGGGTTACATGTATTTTTTAACACATTAAGATATTCATCTGTTAGAGGTTCAAGATTAGTCTTAATAAGGTACAAATCACAGGGGTACAGCAGCAATATCTTGGAGGGTACCTCCCAGTTGAGAAGCTGTTGTATCCCTGAAGGCACAAAGGGTTTCTTAGAGGGCTGTACACACTGGCTTCCATTCTATTTCTCACATCTCTTTATTGTTATCAGAACCCTCCAATTATTCCATCCGTACTGTCCATCCACTTTCCCATCCAACACTGTCTCTTCAGTCAAGCATGATTGTCCCTATATGGCAGATGGAGAAAGAGAGTGGTGCACAGAAAAAAAAAAACATCCAAGAGGCCCAGTCATCTTTCATTTCCGCTGTTTGGCTATGCAGCTTTGCCTTGCTTCCACAGTTTCTGGCAAACTCCACTTCTTCCCCTTGAGAAGCCCATCTACTCCACAATCTAAGGCCTTGTAATGCAGTCCCTGGCCCACAATGATAGATCGCACTACATGTGGGACGATATTGTCTTACTCGCTGATAAGGTAGTAGAGTTGGAGTGCGTTTGTGCACAATGAATGTGGGTGTGTGTGCGTGTGTGTTTATGCAGGCTTGTGCAGTTGCATTAGCATCAGTGTGTGTTTTTGCATGCAAATGCAAGCATGAAATCTCTCTTCCTCCCCTACCCCTAACCTCCCCCACCCACCTGCTTGAAACCCCAAAGTGTGCCTCCTTGTTTTGTGCTGCATGCTTCTCTAAGAGGGTTTGATGTTATTCAGGAGGTGAGTCACTCCACATGGAGACCTGGGTCTGAATTTCTAAACAAAAACAATGTTGGATGTTTCTCTAAGAGGATCATGACTCAAGAGGAATTTACTAAAATATCCGCTTAAGTCAACTGTGCATGCAAATGTGGTACATGTTTATCTTTTCTTTTTTGCACATATTTTTTTTTTTGCACAAATAAAGGTTAAAAAAAGAAAAGAAAATGCTGTCGTTTCTTAAAATTTGGGGGTATTTTTGGATTTCTTAATCTTATACACCGTCCCCATCTGTCTCCTAACAGATCCATCCTGTATTACCTTACATTGACACATCACCATGGAAATATAACCTGCCACCATTTTTTTTCCCTGGAAGAACTAAGAAAGGTTAACAGACAAGACATTTAATGTAAACACTCAAGGAGGAATACGACAGGAGAATTAAAGACCCAGATCATGAGTTGGAGCCTAAGACAAGGGATTTACACATAGTATAGGAATAATCTGTATGTAATGAAACTTTTGAACCAGAAGAGGCAGCATATCAGTTTCAAATGAACACCTAACAAGTCAAAATCAATGAAAACAGATTTAAAATGCAATTGTTTGAGGCAAAATTAATGTTTTTTTTTATTTGTTTGTTTTTTTTAAAGTGACCGACACACAGGATATTATAGATTTTATACTCTGTAGTTCAAAACCCATGGCTGTTTTATGCTAATGTGTTGTCACGGATATTTATATCAGCAGATGTAAGATTTCTATCATTTCTATAAGTTATTACTATTACATGATTTCATCTACTGGAGAAAACATCACCTTAATAATTTCTTTGTACTCTGATTACGTTTCCTCCCCTTGGTTCATGTCTTTGTTTCTATAGTTGAATAATTTCTTTCAGTCCATTTACAATTCGCAAACATCCATAGAACAGTCCTTATGTGTCAAGTCTAAATTTAGATTTTGACTTTTGCAAGCCTTTCTTTTTGGCTGAAAAAGATGTACTGATGTGAAAGCAGGAGCTGCTGTCTTTATGCACGCACACAGCACACACCGTAACAGTCAAACATGGGGAAATGAATACCTCTTTTATTAGTATGTGTGCCTGTTCGTGTGGCACTACTTGTATGCGTCTTTGCGCCTGTTCTAATAGGAATTGGTTTTGTGTGGCTTGGCCTGTGTATGCACAAGCATGGAATGTTGATTTAGATGCGTGCATGTGTGTGTGTGTGTAATGCATTTACGACAGCTTCCTTCCTGCCTCCTCTGGGTGTCTGCAAGTGTGGTTGGTCTGAAGGAAACCTGACAGCCTAAATCACACTGAAGAGCCTGAAACAGATGTTAATTAGCTTTAATTTGCCTTTTGTTGTTCTGCTGCCAAGACAGCACCAAAGACACTCCTCTGTTTTACTGCACTCTGTATAATGTTACATTATAGACTAGACCTCGGCTTCTCTCTTACCAAGAGAGAGGGGGAAAAAAGAAAAACATTAGCCAGCTTATTAGAGACCAAAAAAAATGTCGCAGCACAGTGTCACTTTATCAAAAGCAGTGGGGGTTAAAAGAATTCTAAATGTAGATTTTATTCTCTTGGTGTCTTTAGGTTTGGGAATCTAAGTAGTTGGAATAATTATCTTTGGCAGAGAGCATTTTGCAGACAGACTTTCTGTGGAGGTTGGAATTGTTAAGTTGACTGACAGCCTGACTCAGTTATATCTTAAAGGTTTTCAGTCAATAGGGGATTGTTTGCTAGGAATCAAAAATGCTGTCCATCCATCTGTCCATCCATCCATTGTCTTCCACTCAACCTTATCAGAGCCTATCCCTGCTATCATAGGGCAAGGGACAGGGTACACCCTGGACAGCCAGTGTGTCGCAGCGATAACTGGGGCCGTGTGTTTTCTCCTTTCAAATGTAGTACTTCTTGTCATTGTGTTGTCCCAAAACTTGATATAAGCCAACTTTTCAGATATAAAAAGACAGCTATGGCCCTCTGTGCTACTCATCACATGATCGTAGTGGAGAGGGTAGTATGTCTTAGTGATCCCACGGCCTATGTTGCCTGGGCTTTGGACCATTTGTCTTGGGACACCGTATCAATGGCAAGAGTCTTAACCCATAGGACTGACCTGGCTTCCTGTGGGGTCAACACCCATAGGAGGTACCGTGGGGGTTAGGGGCAATGTGTGTGGTCAAGGGTTGAGCCCCTGATGGTCCAATCCCCTGTTCTTGAGAGTGGCTAGTTCAAGGTTCAGATATGATATGTTCAGTCTAGAGAACCAGTCTCGTGGAGAGGGGTTGGACTCTTTTTCAGTCTGGAGTTGCTCTTTGCCTGGCAGAGGTGGATAGTCTTCTCACAGGCTCACAGCTTGTAAAGTGGTTTTTTTTCCAGGGGGACAAAAGGGTTGCTTCCCTGTGCCTTTGGATTTGGAATCAGGTCCTGACTGTTGTTTGTGCTTATGCATCAAATGACAGTCCAGAGTACCCAGCAACCAGTAACCTAGAGGGTGCCCCACTGTACCTCTTTTGTTCAACTGGAAGACTTCGGAGCTCACATGGGCAATAACAATAAGAACTAGAGATGTATGCTTAGAGGGAACGGACTTCTACTAATGAATCTGTTTCAAATTAATATCTTTATTAGCTGTCACACCCCCAAAAAACTGAGCCTGTCAGTAGCAGACAAGAGAGGAGTGCCAACGTTAGGATCCTGACCGTGTGTCCATCTTTAACAGCAGGCCATCCACAAACCTCAACAAACTTCAACAACACTCCAAAGATAAGTGGGTAAAAATTAGCTGTTGAGAAATTTGCCCAACCATCTTTACAGCATTGCTTAATTTCATTGACGTTGGTGGGCATTTAACTCTTTATGTTCTGCCAGCATTCAGCTGGGTTCAGGTCTGCACTTTGTACATTGATTCTTTTCTTTTTCAGCCATTCCATTGTGGATTTGCTAGTACGCCTTGGATCAAAGTGTTGCAGTGTCCCAGTAAGTTTCAATGACTCAAATTTGGCCAAGCTTTAGTTTCCGAAAAGATGGCCTCCCATTTGACTGATGTGAATATGGTACAAATTTATAGTCAGCTCAAACACTGCATGATACCCAGGTCCTGTGGCTGCAAAACAAGCTTACATTATCACCCCATCCACCACTTAACATTTTGTATGAGGTGTTGTGCTGATGTGCTCTGCGTTGTGGCCAAACATCTCAACTTTGGTCTCATCTGTCCAAAGGACATTGTTCAAGAAGTCTTGTGGTTTCTTCAGAAGCAACTACAGAAACTTAAGCTGTGTTGTCAGGTTCTTTTAGATGGAAATCTATTTATTTGGTCTTAGTCTAATTGCAGTGTTATGAACCTTAACATATAACGTGTTAAATTCTGAACGTATAGTTAACATTATCAGTTTTGGAGGGAGCAGCTTATCCTCCTATTTTGCTTCTGATGCCAAAAAGTTACGTAATGATTTTGAAAAAGGGTATGGCATAATATACTTATAATTATCTTTAACTATCAGATTACTTATAACATGTTAGAATTCCATTTCCACAAATTCACCTTGCCCATCTTGTTCTTGGGCATAATATTTGCCATTAGACTACAATGTTTACTAGTTCCCTTTCATTTAATGGAATGGTTGCAATATCTCCAATACTGAGAATTAAACTGGAAGATATGGAAAATATAGTAACAGAATATGTGCAACACAGTGCACATATGGCACTTTACACATTCATGTTTGTTTGCATCTTTATTTCACAACTCAGCATTCAAATCGTGACACTTAGCTCTCTCAGACATAGCTTTCATCAATTTACTACAAAAAAGTGTTGTCCAGGATATTGATTACTGGTGTCCTACAAAAAAACAGGTAAAACATTACTGTAGAAATGGCAGAAAACGTGTTCCTTTCTGTAACAATGCCCAAGGCAAAGGTGACTGGTTATAAAGTGTTACTAATGTAATTACTAAATTCTATGTTCTTTGAAATCCAGTGTCACGTTATTTCAAAAGAAATAATAAGCTTATAAGTTACATTGGAAACTTACAGCATTTTACTTATTTAGCATTACATTTAACTGTTTTATCTGCTCCCCTCACCATCGGCTTGCTTTTTTTTCATCTTCTCCTTTATTCTTCAGGTTTGCTTAAAAAACACTTGAAATGGGAGTAAGTGGGGTGAAGTAGGGCCCCTTAGGGAGGTCAGGTATCCAACTGTCACTGCAAACTTTGTTCATTTCCCTCTGTATTTTAAAGTTTGATCAGCCCCGGGGAACCCTTACTGGCTTGGGGCCCCAAGCAGTTGCCTGCTTTGCCTGGTGACACCGAGCACCTCTGTTTGTGGCCATAGAGTCTCAGTGTTAGCACATTCAATAGAGAAATACACTGCTGTATACTTACAGTGGTTGAATACACTTTAACCGGGTGAAAAAAGGACGCAAACACACATACCAGAAACACTTGATAACATTGTCCGTGTCTAGGATTTCAAATGAACCTATCCAATTACCCATAAATATGTGTGATTCATCTATAGATCAATATTTAAAGCTGGAAACGAACACAAGGGCCTTTGGGCACAGTTCATTTCCAAACGACACACGTGCAATTACATGACTAACCGGGCTTACTTCTAAGCTGTGCCTGTGATATTTAAAGCATTCCTGTACTAATTTGTTGGAAGGTTACCGCTGTGACCTTGCTTCTAATTCAATCTCAGATGACTATCATATTTCAATCAACGTGTATCGGCAGACGGAGGATAATGAGCAGCGGTAACTGGATTAGTGTTGATACACTGATGTGGGAGATTGGACATGTGGCAGGCCAGTAAATGCATCCATATTGTTTATGAGAGCAGAATATGCAGTGACATGATCTATGGCAGGCTTTAGAGCACACTCCTCTGTTATTTATTGCTACTTTGAAACTGTCAGAGTTTTCTGTTTAATGTTGTAGGTGTCTATACAATGTGAAAACTCAAGTAATAACCACTTAAATGCAGAGATAGCAACTTATTTATTCTTATGCTTTTTAAAATATAATGCCTCTGTTACATAATGCCTATGTATTATTACACTTGACTACACACAGTATAGATGACTAAAGTCAGTTGAGTACTGCTAATAAAGCTGTTGTTACCTTGAGTTACTTTGTGAGACTGTTAAGGACAATTCTTATTTTAATTACTGATTTCTTTTGTTTTTTGTCTTTTCTAGCTACTTCGCTTTCCATTTTCTCTGCTTTCCAAGCATTTTAGCTAACACTAGCTTCCCTGTTAGGATACCATCAGGCAGTATGTGTACATACTCTGTGCACAAATTAAGTATTGCATTTAAAGTGGACACTGCTCACCTTTAATTACAATAATCATTGATTAAGTTGAGTAAATAAAATAAGTATAGCAAAGGATGATTTTGACTGATATCTATTGAATTTGATTACCCATTATAACCATGTCAGATAATGTCACAGCCCTTAGAAAACTCTTCAAATGAACAATAGAAAAGAACCAGTTTAACTTTGTGCTTTGTTGCCTGGTATTTTTCACTGTCTGTAGTTAATAAGAACAAACTCAATAGGATTCCCAAATTGTGGGGAAGTGGTGAGAAATCCTCAATGATATATCGCTCACTCTCTCTGGTAAGCTTGTAATGAGTTACTACCATCAGCATGGAGGTGCAGTGTACCTTTGTGGACTTCTGCCCAAAGCGTAACACTGCTAAATAAGTTTAGATGATGTGAAGGGTTTGCCACTTGTACTTTGTGGTGATTGCTGTTGGCATAGCTAATGTTTTCAAGCACTTTGTCTTTAAATTTACAGTTCTGTGCCAACCCTCAATTCTTTATATTTTGCTAGGAAAATGGCAAAAATGTGCAATTCAATGAAATGTGCAAACATATCTGGAAATACAGTACAATCTATAAGGTAAGAATGGTTTTGTGCACAACCTTCAAAGTCAGTATTTAGTATGACCACCTTTATTCTTCAACACAGCATGTACTCTCTTAGTCAGCTTACTTGTCATGTCTTTAACTAGTCTTCAGGCATCTTGAAGGACATTCAAAGCTCGTCTATTAATGTTGGCTGCCTTTTCTTCATCTTCAAAAGATGCTGAAAGGCAAGAACTAGTGAGATCTATATTTCACATTGTAGACAAAAAATAAATAAATGGCCAGCATTAAGACAAATATTTTTTTTTCTTGTTCACTGTCAAGATGATCACACACTGGTTCAGTAATCTTGAGGTCCAGGTACCTGCTGTAGACATTTCTTTTTAGGTCTGACACTTGTCAGAGTTGTCCACTTGTCCAGCTTCCCCTTGTTTAAGGACATACTGCTCACCATCACAAGATACGCCAAGTTTTGTGTAGCCGTAACACTGGTTGAGTTAGGTGCCCCTTTATTCTTGAATGGTCAGTGCCTTGACAAACAAACAAAAAAAGTTGAATGTCTGAAAATGGTCAAGTACAAGAACTGAAAATGAGTAAAAAAGTTGCTAAAGAAAAACTTTGAAAGACCTTCCAAAATGTAAAGAAATGAAGGGTAGTTTGAGAATTTTGCACAGTATTGTTCAATAATGATTTTATATCCTGTGCTTGATGAATGATTTCTTATTTTCAGTGTACAGTATATAGAGCAATGCATATAATACAGATTTGCATCCTTGCTTCTGTAGTACATTTACAGGTTGTGGTTGTAACATGGTAGCAAAAAGTGCAATGTGCCAACAAAGACTAGAAGGATATTTGCAGCTACAATGAGCCATGATGTAAACACTGCTGGCTTTGAAATGGTAATAAAATAAATATGAGCTTAGAAATGTTTTAGGAATGAGGACTCCAACAATGAGATTCGTTTCTGTCCAAGCAGTAACTTACATATTTTTGTTAATGCTTCTGCACTACATCTGTAAGTGATTGTAACACAGCTAGAACAGATACATGTCTTTAGATTTTTAGTAGATGTCCTTTAATCAAAAAAAAAAAAAAGAAAATAAAAAAGATTAAATATAATGGGACATGTATTTACCAGTACAGTGTGAAAGAGCTGGCATTTACTTTTGTGGAACATGATCTTGTATTGATAGGCAAAGTTCTGAATTGTTTCTGTTTTTCACACTTGCAGCTTGTAAAATGAAATAGTCTTTTTTGCTCCACTCGTGTCTGTTGTTCTTGTTAAAATCATTACTGTCTGTGAATGAAAAATGAATGACCACAAATGCAAACAGATAGAATATATATCTATATAGATAGATAGATAGAGATTTATATCGATAGATATAGATAGATAGATAGAGATTTATATCGATAGATATAGATAGATATATAGAGATGTATATATAAGATAAATACAATACAATGTTTCAAAAGATGCTGAAAGGCAAGAACTAATGAGATCTATATTTCACATTGTAGACAAAAAATAAATAAATGGCCAGCATTAAGACACATATTTTTTTTCCAAAATGCTTTAAAAAACAACAAAACAAAGCAATTCAGGAGCTTCTTGTCTAATAACTTTTCTTTCCCCCAAGATGTCACAGTAATTAACTGCCATCAACATCAAAGCTGGCAAAGGAGGAGGGGAAAAGTCTGTCACGTCAAACTAACTGTATAATGTAAGCTCAGTGTTGCTCAGGAGTTCAGAGAGATGAAACTCGTTGAACATATCAGTAGATCTTAATCACTAACAACACACTTTTTTTTTTCTTTTGGGTGTGTGTGTGTGGGGGGGGGGGGCTATACTTTATATCACAGAAATATGTTGTTTGTTTTTTTATATGCAAAAAGCTGGACATTTTTTATACAGCTTTAACTGAAGTTGTGTATTGGCAAAAATTCCGCGAGACCACGAGATCTGATGCACAGTCTGACTGCACGAGTTACAATTTAACATGTACATCATTACACTCATACTGTATGAGTTAAACAAAGGCTGACAAAAACAGATAAGAAAAAGCACAACTTCTGATTTTCTCCACTTCCGTATTCTGGCAGGTCTCCACAAGGCCAGTCACACATCACTGGCATTCCTCCCTGTCCCCGTTAAGGAAGTCTGACATGGCATGAGTGGGTCTCACAGATACAGCCATGCTAATAACGATGTGGTTAAGTGCTAGGAAAAGCAGGGTTTAGAGTGCTTTGTACACTTAGAAGGCCTCTTTCCATGGCTAGCTGCTCTTTGAAGGCTTATGGGCTAAAGTGGCAGTGAGGGGCTGGTGATGCCAAGGCAATCATCTCTCCGAGTTGTACTCCTGCAGGAAAACGTAGAGTGCTATCAAGGAATAAAGGGAGGGAGGGAGGGCAGGAATGACAGGAGGTCAGTGACTGCCACATCGCTTCACAGCACACATGTACCGACTGCTGAATATACTACAGAGTGGGATTTCAAACAAGTATTTCTCTGAAGGTGCTGAGAGCTGAAATAATGTCAGTACTTTTGTTCTCTCTCTCCTTTTGTGTCATTTATCGATGCTCCTACAAGTGAAAATGAAGAACTCATTGTGTTTGGAGCAGACTGGTGGCCATTATGGACACTGTGCAAAATCCAAGTTTCATTGAATAGACTTTTCTTGACTTTCAACCACATCTCTTGTTTTTTTTTTCTTTACTCACAAATTTTAACTGGCACGACGTGTGCTGCATCAACCAGAAGTAACCAAACACCTTGATGCTGCAATACAAATCCCAAATAAGACTGATTATATTTTGCATACTTATGTAGTCTGCTATAAAATTTAGAAAATGAGCCAACAGAACAGTGGTAGAGCTATTAAAACAGGGGAGCCTTGTTAAGAACATTTATTTGGCAATTATTAGCTGTTGGACCCATGTCAGGGGAGCAACCCTTCTGTCTTTTAATTGCTCTTTTAGCTTGCTTTTTATTTATTTATTTATTTTTAGCTAGATAGCTTCCCTTATCCAAGAAGACTCTCCTCAGTTTCAAGAGACATGCATATTGGGTTAACTGGCCAGTCTAAACTGTTCATAGATGGGGATGTTAACTAGAGCATGTAAAATGTTATTTAGTAAGTGTGTAAATGTAAAGTTATGGAAATATTCCTCAGAAATTTTGATCAAAATTCACATGATAGCATCACATCCATGCTAATCTTCTATTCCATCACACCCCAAAGGTGTTCTGTTGGATTAAGATTTGTTGACTGTGGGGGACATTTCAGTACAGTGAACACATTTTCATGTTCAAGAAACCAGTCTGAGAACATCTGACATTGTGCAGCCATTAGTACACTGTAGTTATTAAGGGGTAGCAACAAACTCGGGTAGGGTCTGGCATTTAAATGATGCTCCACTGGTATTAAGATGGTGCCAAGAAAAAAAATCACCCACACTACTGCATCACCTCCAGCAGCCTGAACAACTGATACAAGGCAGGATGGATAGATGCTTCCATGTTCTTTACACCAACTTCTGACCATACCATCTGAACGTCTCATATGCGTGATGTGATGCTGACTACACACACCTTTTGATTGGATGACACCCACTGGTTTTATCTTCAAAAATATGCTGGTTTTTAAAAGTATACATCAAATCTTTGCTATAAATTCAATATAGTGAGGCATGCAGAGGTAGGACCAAAATGCAGGACTCGGAAACCAAGGAATCAACTAAAAGAGGCAGCTTTATTGGTCTCAGTACTTGAACCGCAAAAGAAACTGGAGGACTTAGCAACTAGGACTTTACAGCTAGGAATTAACAAAGTAAAATGGTAAATGGCCTGTATTTATATAGCGCTTTACTAGTCCCTAAGGACCCCAAAGCGCTTTACATATCCAGTCATCCACCCATTCACGCAATTAACAAAGGAGCATGGAACACAAAGAAACACACAGCAAACAGGGGCGATGCAACAAACAGCAGAGAGGGACTGAGGGCTTAAATTCACACAGGATAATGAGAGGATAGGTAACAGGTGGGAACACAGCTGGAACTAATACAGACTAAAGGAAAAGAGGAAGCAAAACAGAACACAAGACACACAGGACAAGAGGCTATCAAAATAAAAGAGGAAGTAACAACACAGAGAAACAGACTAAGATACAGTGAATTTGACACCAGGGCTGAGCCATGACAGACTGGGAATCACATGAGTGAAACAAAGAAATAAAAATGGTGAACATGAAGGAGGAAAACAGGGACAGGACTAAAACAGTACAATGCCATGGATACAGAACAGAGACTGGAGACAAACACAGGTACAAGACTGAGAGGACAGAAAGAATAACAAAACACGGAGAGGAGACTGGGACAGACTGGACACAGAGGGACCAAACATGAACAACAGGAAATATAGAACTGGAAATGTCAATAATGACAACTCGGAGTCATTAGGAAATACACAACTAAAGACTAATGAATACAGAGAACTAATACAGCGCTAGAATAATCTTGGAAATGATATAAGGACAAGTCACAACACCTTAATAAACTCAAACACAGGGTCAAAGACCCAAGACCATGACAATAGTGGACAATAAAGGATATTTTCATATAAAAAGTAGCTGAATGTAGCTGAAGTACAATTGCCAAATAAATGTACTCAAATATACCCATACCTGTATTGTTCTACCTCAACTGGTTGATTTATTGACACCTTGCAGCAGCATGTTAATGCACAAAGTATCCTTCTCTGTTTGAGCAATACAGTTTCTTCAGCAATGTTGTTTTCTCCCTTCCAGTTTCTCTCTCTCTCTCTCTGCAGAAATTTTCTATTGAGCTATAGAAAACAATAAAGCATTGCAATAAAAGTCCTAGATTTTCAAGGATGTTATGTTGCCCAGAAAAACAAAAAAAGATTTTACTTGGCTAAATAATGCCACATTCTAGTGCACTTGCTTTAGCTGTCGGAGCCAGCAGCTTCTCTATTGCTGAAGTCCTTCATCAAGTTAGATGTGTACTTGTCAAGTTCTCTTCAAGCTTAGCTTGGAGTGGTAAAGTTATTATATGCTTCAGTTCTGCATGCATCTGTGAGGGATAAACAATGAAAGAATATAGAGATTTATTTCATAAATAATAAACAAGTCATGATGTATTAGTGATGTATAATAACAATGAATGTTTGCTTTAAAAGGAATCATTTCAAACACACAGAGAATATAAAACAACACTCAACACTTGGGTGTCATCTTTTAAAACACCATTCGACAGCTGAACTGCAACCAGACAATAAAGAGCCATGTATTGTTGTATTGTTGCCTGTCTATAAAAGTCATAACAAGTCATATCAAGGTGCAAATCTTCATAAGCCTGCATTACTAAATATTCAGTATTGGGCTTTTAGGCATTTGGCTCCTAAATTGTCAGTAACGATGGAATGGGCGAACTCTCACAACCGCTGAAGGACCTGGTATATAAAAAAGACAAAAACAAACAAACAAAATTATTCTACAAAAATAACCAAATATTCTAAAAGAGGTTCTGAGAATTTTGTATACCCAAAGACTTTTACAGTCTTAGTAGTCTTGCATAATTAAACCAAGTAGATAAAAGAATGAACCAAATGAGACCATGGTGAGTATGGATTACATGTCCTAAAATGTCACTGTTACTTAACAGACATTGCAGAGAAAACAAAACAGGAATATACTGAAATGTCCTCTCAGTCTTCACATCGAGGATTAACCCAACTAGATTACACAACTACATTAAACTATTCTTTGTATTGTCCTTTTGTAAACTGTAGCCAGGGGGCATCTTTTGCAAAGGCTTTGGCTAAAGGACAAGATTTGCACACTTGGGTAACTGACTCATCAGGTTGAACACAATGTTTTTTAAGAATATAAGACAGATTGTTAAAGATGATCGGAACAGGTGGCAAGTTCAACAAATAGTGTGATCAGCAGCTTAAACTGATACAAACAAAATATGTTTCAATAACCACAAACCTCTGATAATGGACATGCGAGACAAAAATAGCACTATTTTGCTGCTTGCATAAGAAACTGGTGTAAATTAATATCTATGCAACTTAAATTCTTAAATTTGTTGTAGCATTTTCCATTTCCAAGTGATTTTCCTAGACACTCAAAGAAAAAAAAAAGATTATTATTAATTCCTCTAATATATCAGTGAAGAATTGTCTCTAAGGTTAACTGTGGGTGGGCAAATTTAGTGACATTGCTCTTTAAGTTACAAGAAAAAGTTACAAAAAGCGAAAACTCAAGATTATTATGTAATGTATATGGAACCCTTATCCTAAGATCAAGAATGACATTTTTTTTAATTTGGTGCTCATGCAGAACTTCAGTCAGAATTGAGAAGCAGACTGATACTAGTTGGAGTGAGAAAAAGGTAATAATTGGCTCGTATAACCGCAGCCACTGTTCTTGCCCTCCTTACAACTCTGAGCTCTGAATGTGAATGTCGCTGTAAACTTTTTGAGGTTTAACACAATTTCCTCAGCATCCAATGGTTCAAAGCCACTCTGGGATTCATCCTTGCCAGCTGAGCCTGGATTGACTTGTACATTATATCTGATTCAGGCCTGATATTATTTTCATGACTTCTGACTGTGAGAGCTGACTACAGGCTTCTTGACTCACATATTCAAAAATGTCAGCAATGTGGTAAGAACAGAGCAGAAAACAATGGCTGCCAGAACACGAAGGTTGTGACAGTTGTGGCTTCGGGCTGCGCTTAAGGAAAGAAAGGCAGTTGCATATCTGATGCAAGCATGACAAATGACTGTATCGTCATTCTGCTGGGCAAGGAAAGACATTTTCACTGTGGCTCCTTCTTTTTTAAGTTGACTCATTTTGTCATTTGAGTAATTTTGAATTACTGGATTCATCTGTCTTTGGTCTGAGTGTCATTTGTGGTTATCTGCTTAAGAAAAAAAGGACACCAAAACATAGCTGAAGTACTGAAAAATATTTTTAGATACTTTATAATAATGTATTTTGTGCATAGGATTAAAATAAGTCAGTAAAATTGTTGAAATACTGGAAGTGATGCATTCCTGAAATGTGGCAATGCTCGCAACATGAAAAAAACAATTAAAATGGTTGTTGCTATACATTTGACAGTTGAGCAGTTATGATTTTCCTTATTTTACATCATATATAAAGTATTGGTTATTTCTATCTCAATTAATCATGGTCCATGATCTAGAATATCAAACAAGAGATACATTATAAAAGACAAAAAAAAAAAAACTAGTTGTGAGATTTTCAAAAAAATATTTTAACTGACACCCTAACACCCTATTAAAAATGTTTCACAATTAGTGATAATTTCGGAATGCTCCACAGTTGAATTTTCACAATAATTTACAGGGTGGGCCATTTATATGGATACACCGTAATAACATGGGAATGGTTGGTGATATTAAAGTCCTGTTTGTGGGACATTAGTATATATTGTTTTTCTTGTGACATTACCAATAAGTTTGATGTGTCACATGGCCCTCTTCCTATTGAAAAAACAAAAGTTGTATCCAAGATGGCCGACTTCTAAATGGTCACCACCCATCTTGATGAGTTTGCCCCCTCACATATACTAATGTGCCACAAACAGGACTTTAATATCACCAACCATTCCCATTTTATTACAGTGTATCCATAGAAATGGCCCACCCTGTATAATAAAACATAGAAGACTTTGAAAAATGAAATTCTTAGTCATGAAACTGAAGACAATGCCATTAATGTCCAAATGTCATGCCTGATTGAGCAAATATGACAAGTTGTAGTCTAATTGCCACTACTGTGAAATTAATTTTGCTAAATCTTTGCATATTTATTATTTTTGAGATCTTCTAAACCTATTATTTCCTTCCAGACCTAGCAACCTAGAGGAGCCTTTTAATGCTTTGTGGTTCAGGCTGCTCTAAATGTTTGGTTTTAGACAGTGTTTTTTTTTTCTCTTGCCTCTTTATGATGTAATTGAGAGCAGATGTCGACTGACTGGGACTATTTCAATGCTCACATAACAGTTTTGGGGAGTAACGGAACACATGTACGGGTGCTACATATTTAAAATACAAAATATGAGTAACTGTATTCCGTTAGTTTCCATTTCAAAAGGTGATATTCAGAATACAATTACTTTGTTGAAATAAATGGATTACATGGTGGTCTTTTCCTTTTTCTTATGTTAGGCTATGGTCTCTCTATTTTTAGTAATTCCACACCGGTGGAAACCCAAACAAAACACACATTAAGATGCTTTAATGCCTGTGTGTCAATCTTGCGGCCCATGTCACCTCTACTTGTGGCCCGCATAATGACGTGAAGAAATATTTTTTTTAATTATTATTCATAAAATGATTTAATATGAAGGCAATAGGCAGAGTGTTACAGGCATAGCCCTAAAGAATGTAGCCTCATGGCCAGTGTAGTCTGTGCTGCAGGAAGAATTGACTGCCATACCCGTAATGTGTCTGTGAGCGAGGGAGGGAGAAAAAGGAAAAGTACGAGTTGTCACCGAGCAGAAATGGGAGATAGAAGCATGTAAATATAATAATAACCAAAAAGAGTGCCTGATGAGCCCAGTTGTAAGTACGCTATTAAGACTCGACTGTACACTGTGTTCATGTTTTCCTGTTCCATTGGAGCAACCTTTCAACGCCTCTCTCTGTCTCTCACTAGCAAAGTTGACCCAGACAACAAAGTAAAGTTAGTTTTCCGCTACGAACCCGACCCAGAACCCAACATTACTATGATTAGGAGCCACGGACCTTTTTTATATACGTGCAGAATAGTTTTCTATACAAGATTGCTGCAAAAAGTGCAGTCTTACCTAATGTCCACCCTACTGTTACTCATTTTATATTAAGATTTCAAAATCTAGTTGGTATTGGTATGGCGAGTAGCCTTCGGTAATAGTAATAAATCACACAGCAATAGTACATTCATGTAGTTGTAAAAAGCATGGTTTCTTAATCTGTAGTGGAATACACTTTAAAAGTAACCTTCTCAACACTGGTCCCAGTCAATGGGAAGAAAACTGGCTTAAACAGAGAAGGGAGCCAAAATGACTAGTCTCACACAGCTAAGGAACTTAGGGGTCACATATTTGTCTTCTTTTTTCTGCTGCTCTCTTAAGGGGTTGCCACAATGGATCATACCAACATTCTCTATGCTGCCGTTCACTACAACCATCAATCTCAACAACCTTTGCATCAACTGTCCCTGCTTTACACGTGTTCAAACCATCTCAACCTTATCTCTCTGTTTAACCTCAGCTGTCCCTGTTACAAACTCATTTCTACTGATATCCATTCTGGTCACTTCCAGTTAACATTTAAGCATCTTCAGCTCTGCCACCTCCAGCTCAACCTCCCATCTTTTTGTGAGTGCCACCTTCCCCAAACCATACAGTGGGGCAAAAAAGTATTTAGTCAGCCACCGATTGTGCAAGTTCCCCCACTTAAAATGATGACAGAGGTCAGTAATTTGCACCAGAGGTACACTTCAACTGTGAGAGACAGAATGTGAAAAAAAAATCCATGAATTCACATGGTAGGATTTGTAAAGAATTTATTCGTAAATCAGGGTGGAAAATAAGTATTTGGTCAATAACAAAAATACAACTCAATACTTTGTAACATAACCTTTGTTGGCAATAACAGAGGTCAAACGTTTACTATAGGTCTTTACCAGGTTTGCACACACAGTAGCTGGTATTTTGGCCCAGTCCTCCATGCAGATCTTCTCAAGAGCAGTGATGTTTTGGGGCTGTCGCCGAGCAACACGGACTTTCAACTCCCGCCACAGATTTTCTATGGGGTTGAGGTCTGGAGACTGGCTAGGCCACTCCAGGACTTTCAAATGCTTCTTACGGAGCCACTCCTTTGTTGCCCGGGCGGTGTGTTTTGGATCATTGTCATGTTGGAAGACCCAGCCTCGTTTCATCTTCAAAGTTCTCACTGATGGAAGGAGGTTTTGGCTCAAAATCTCACGATACTTGGCCCCATTCATTCTGTCCTTAACACGGATCAGTCGTCCTGTCCCCTTGGCAGAAAAACAGCCCCATAGCATGATGTTTCCACCCCCATGCTTCACAGTAGGTATGGTGTTCTTGGGATGCAACTCAGTATTCTTCTTCCTCCAAACACGACGAGTTGAGTTTATACCAAAAAGTTCTACTTTGGTTTCATCTGACCACATGACATTCTCCCAATCCTCTGCTGTATCATCCATGTGCTCTCTGGCAAACTTCAGACGGGCCTGGACATGCACTGGCTTCAGCAGCGGAACACGTCTGGCACTGCGGGATTTGATTCCCTGCCGTTGTAGTGTGTTACTGATGGTGACCTTTGTTACTTTGGTCCCAGCTCTCTGCAGGTCATTCACCAGGTCCCCCCGTGTGGTTCTGGGATCTTTGCTCACCGTTCTCATGATCATTTTGACCCCACGGGATGAGATCTTGCGTGGAGCCCCAGATCGAGGGAGATTATCAGTGGTCTTGTATGTCTTCCATTTTCTGATGATTGCTCCCACAGTTGATTTTTTCACACCAAGCTGCTTGCCTATTGTAGATTCACTCTTCCCAGTCTGGTGCAGGTCTACAATTCTTTTCCTGGTGTCCTTCGAAAGCTCTTTGGTCTTGGCCATGGCGGAGTTTGGAGTCTGACTGGTTGAGACTGTGGACAGGTGTCTTTTATACAGATGATGAGGTCAAACAGGTGCCATTCATACAGGTAACGAGTGGGGGACAGAAAAGCTTCTTACAGAAGACGTTACAGGTCTGTGAGAGCCAGGGATTTTCCTTGTTTGAGGTGACCAAATACTTATTTTCCACCCTGATTTACGAATAAATTCTTTACAAATCCTACCATGTGAATTCATGGATTTTTTTTTCACATTCTGTCTCTCACAGTTGAAGTGTACCTCTGGTGCAAATTACTGACCTCTGTCATCATTTTAAGTGGGGGAACTTGCACAATCGGTGGCTGACTAAATACTTTTTTGCCCCACTGTACATTGTAAAAGTTCTTACTGCCACACAACCTGCAAAAGCACTAGATTTGGAGAGAGTTTGAGGATTTGGAACGATTTTAGACAGGACGCCTTTCCTGAGACAACACCTCCCATTTGGCATCAGCTTTATTAAACTGTGATTCATACCAATAATGACGAATTATCCATCCATCTTTTTCAATTTATCGTTTATTTAGGGCTGGATGGGAGAATCACCTTAGACAGTTTGCCAGTCTATCACAGGGCAAGCATTAAAATATGGTCCACTTTATGTGCTTGAACTTGCTACTTTGAGGGAAAAAATATGGAGAAAGTATTCATTGACAAAGCATTCATGTTGCTTTCCTGATATTACTAAATGTCTCTGAAACTCTGCATTTTGATCATCTTCTTTTACAACAACAATCCTTTCTGAAGAAGACTTACCTCACCTAAACAAAAGCACAACAGTATGAAGCTCATCAATTTTGAAACAGCCACCAGGAGCAACTGAAAATGGGTTTCAAAAAGTCTGGGTAGAGAAGAAGGAAAGCCTGAACACTGAGAACTTTATGAATACACCACATACTGACAACATTTGGGTCTCTGTCAGAGATTCAGACTGATATTGTGTGCTTGAAAATTAGATTGAAAGGGTATGCAAATGTTGTTCCTTATTTGCATCATTCTTTCTTCCAGTCATGATGCAGACATTGTTATCAGTTTGAGCTGATGTATAAAAGCTAACAAAGCAGAGAGAGAGCTCTGAGGCATTTTGGTAAATGTAAATCCCCGTATTTTGCTTGTTTATTTTGCCGTGGCTGCTTTTCTGAAGTCATTTTTAAAATCTGCACAATCCAGGAAAAAAAGAGAGATGAAAACACTAAAGTCTCAATCCCACAAGATGATTGATAGTTGTGTGGTGTGGAATTTTCTCATATGGTGTTGAGGGACTGGGCACTGATCTCAGACCAGTCCTCCCACTCACAATATGTTTCACAAATGTTTTGCAGGCCATGGCCACTTAAAATAGAAATGCTGTTTGCACAGAAATACATGGGATTTTTAAGGGATGAAAGCTAAATAATGGGGCATTTGATAATTGCTATATGTGGATCTCATGGGAGGCTATATTGCGTGGGAAAATTTCAATACAGCAGCAGTAAATAAAGATGCTTATTCAGCATGTATTTAAAACTGGATGCTCTCATATCAGGATTTTCCATATATACAAACTGTATTTACCTGTTTGAGTTTGTTACTTCCTGTTTTATTTTGAAGGCTATTTTCCTCATGTGTTAAACCAAGTACCCCTTGCCTTTTTTTTCCTCTGTAACATTATCTAGTGTAAGTAACCTCTGTGTTGGTGAATCCCCTTGTTGGTGCAAAAGGTACTATTTCATATTTATTACTAGGAGTCTGTTCCAAAACACTTAATTTCTCATTTCTTCAGTTAAATCTACAAAAAAAAAAACTGCCAAGTTTGACAAAGTGCTTAGATTCTTTGCCAAGTTGGTTTTTATATAAAGTGGTACTTATATAACCTCATTCACCAATTTACACCCAGTTATACAAGCACTTTTTGTCTATGCTTTTCCTACCCGAATGCTTTCTACCCAACACTCACTCAGACGGCCGCATCACAGAGCAACTTGGGGGCTGTAGAATGGAGCAACCAGGAATCAAACCTTCAACCCTCCAATGAGTAGATGCTCTCTACCTCCTTAACTACAGTCAAGACATATATAACATGTAGACATCAAACCTTCAACCCTTCAATGAGTAGATCTCTACCTAGATCTCTACCTCCTTAACTACAGTCAAGACATATATAACATGTAGACACAACACTGCTTGAATTATTTGGAGGAAAAAAAATCAAATGATCAGGTACAAAGACTGGACTGAAAATGGGAGGGAAAAACAGCCAATGTCCAAAGAAAAACTTTGAAAGACATTCAGAGAGATTTGAGAACTATTGTTCAGACCACTGGTTCTTTAGAAGCAAAATATAAAGAAAGGGGTGGCTCAAAACCTCTGCACAGTACTGTAGATAATGGGTTTTGCAGGGTACAGATATGTGTGGAATGTGAAAAGAAGAGACAAGAACCCCAATTGTGTTATTATTATTAATATTATTATTATTGTTATTTTTTATTATTGTCACTGTTAATGATGACTATCATAGTTTATCATTTCAACTTTATAGCATATAAAGCTTTAAGAAAAGGCCCCAAAACAAAGATTTTATTGCATAAAAATCTTAACACATAGCATTTAAAAGTCGAAATTTTGCAGGAGCTGAGTTAAAGGCAAACCTGCTCTGAGCAAATCTCACATTCCTTTAAACTATTTGAATTTTTTATAATACAACTTTTTGCTCAATTTAATTTAAAGTAAAATGGATATTACTTAATATAGCAGCTAGATGCAGCAATTAGTCAAGGTATCAAATTGATGGCATGATATTGCCAAGTTGTTGTACAAGTTCATTTGCAGGTCAGACACAGGCCTGCAGCCAACAAACTTGCAACACGCTCTCACTCACAGCATGTGCTCCTCATTTATGAAGCTTTATGTCTTCTCTGCAATCCTCCCAAAAAATGAAGCTCATCTGGGGAATACATATTCAGAGAAATTACACATTCCGCAGGCGACGCCCACTTGATTTCCACTGGGTTTTGAAAAAATGAGAGTACGGAGGAAGCAAGGGAAGTGGGGATTGTGGGCACAATTAAATTATGCCTAATTACGAGAAGAGTCTATACCAAATTGAGTTGATATGCATCTTTCATGACTTAACTAGATATCAGACAACGTGTGTAAGCATTGCATTGTATCATGAGTTGATGTGTAAAGGTGATAGTAAGGCACTTTTGATGGCAGGACTTAAGCGAGTGAGCCCAGAATTATCTGATCTACTAGGGTTGTGGCTGTTGTGCTTTGGCAGCTTTCCCAAATTTGGAATTGAGGAGACACAGGGGGAAGGTTGTTGTTATTGTCAGGGGTACCGTACCTTGTTGAATCTGTCACGAAGCCAAAGTATATCAGAGTACAAGCGAGGACGTCATTCTGAATGTCATTTTTAATTGAAAAATAAATAAGAAGTGGCATTGCCTGCAGCTACAATTCAAGCACGCCATCACTGTAGTATCATCTACACTATGTTGTCCAAATTAGTATTCATCAAATTGTCCGGGAAAAATCCCTGAATGGTTTTGATACTGCGTACCAATTTCACACCACTGCAAGTATCACTCCCTGAAGTGAACACTGTCCTGTCCTTAAAAGGAGACAAGTGACGTTATCTGACCCCAACACTGACAACTGATGAAGACTAGCAAAAGTGTTATAAACAATCAAAGATCCTGTCCTTCATGTTGGTGGTTCAGCTAAGCAGTTATTAGAAAGAGCTCCAACTTCAGGCACACTACTAGAGGACCAAAAGGTAACCTCCTTCGCGGTGTACACAGCAACCTCCGTATAACCAGGAAAAAGGAAAAAGTGCTGCTTAATAAATGATTTTATGGAACTTTTGCAGTCTTGGACCAATTGCAAGTCATTGCAGTAAACATCTGGTCACTCAGAGGTTGAACCTTGGTTACCACTATTGGCTGCAGAGCAACTACAGAGCTCAATTCAATTCATTTTTGTTTATATACCACCAAATCACAACAACGGTGACCTTAAGTTATATCGTAAGGTAAACAGCCTACAATAATGCAAAGAAAACCCCAACAATCATGAGTAAGCACTTAGCTAAAGTATGAAGGAAAAACTCCCTTTTAACTGGAAGAAATCTCTGGCAGAATCAAGCTCAGGAAGGGGCACCCATCTGTTGCAACCAGTTGGGGATGAAAGGAGGACAACGGGACAAAAGATACACTATGGAAGAGAGTCAGAGATTACTAATATCAGTAAAAATATTACTGATGAGCTTTATCCAAAAGGTCAGTGGCCTCTCCCTTAGAGATTGGGTGAGGCGTTTAGGAGGGGGCTCAGAGCAGACCCACCACTCCTTCACATCTGACCAGGATGCCTCCTGGGTGAGGTGTTCCTGGTCAGAACACCTCACCCAGGAGGTGAGGTGTTCTGACACAGAGAGGAGGCTCTCGGCTGTTGTTCAGCTTATCCGCCCTGGATAAGCGGAAGAAAATGGATGGAGGGATGATGGATGGCATTACTAATAATTAAATGCAAAGTGGTGTATCATTACATAGAGGATGAAAAAGAGATAAGTGTAAAAGAAACACTTAGTCCATTAATTGGACACTCCCAGCAGCCTAGGCCAATTGTAGCATAACAAAGGGATGGGTTCAGGGTCACCTGATCCAACCCTAACTATAACCTTTACCGAAGGAAGGTTTTAAGCTTAATCTCAAAGGAGATTGGATCCGGGAGACAGACACCCTAAGTGGTTCCACAGAAGAGGGGCCTAAAAGCTGAACGCTCTGCCTCCCATTCTACTTTTAATGTCCAAGGAACCACAAATCAGCCATCAGTCTGGGAGCAACGTGCTCTATTTAAGTGATATGGTACTGTTATGTCTTTAAGATAACATGGGGGCTGATTATTCAAGACCTTGTATGTGAAGAGAAGGATTTTAAATTAGATTCTAGATTTAACAGGGAGACAGTAAAGAGGAGCCAATATGGGAGAAATACACATTCTCTTTCTATTCCATGTCAGTACTCTCGCTGCAGGATTTGGAAACAAGTCTTTCCAGGAAGGCCTACGGTATTAATGGAGGACAAGGTAGTGCCATCCAGAGTAACTATCTAGTTAGACATAATTTAAGATTTTTAGGGCTAAATGAAATAACCCCAGTTTTGTCTGAATTTATAAGCAGGTAATTAGATAATTAGAGGAATGTCTTAAAGACAGAACTACCTGGATGACCTCTAATTGCTGTGTGTCATCTGGCTTCAAGGATAAATAAAGCTGGCTTAATAACAATACTAGCCAGGTCAGCTGGTGGGAGTTAATCTAAGTCTGATTCAGATCGACTGCAGTCACTCTCAAACAGGTTGGCAAATCTCTTCAATTAATCACTATCTACTTTATAAACGGCAGACAGATTGCCAATATGTTGCAATAAGTCTAAGTGAGTCTGTGGCAATGGGTGTAAGCGGTCTGCTCCATCAAATGATAATGCACAGAAGGTATGGAGCAGGCAATTTACTGCAAATTATTGTTAGCTAGTCTCTCCGTCTCTACTCGATTGTGTTTATTGGAAAGGAATGAGAGGTTAGTTGTTAGCAAAACAAGCACATAACTGACACAGTTGGATAGCTCAAAGCTACAGTATTCAGTACAGTGCCACTCAATTGTCACTCTGATTTAGGACTGTAATATTATTACTATTTTACTGAAACAGAACAGAACGGCACTGAACTTAGCAAAGGCAGAATAACTAATAGATGACACTACACAAAGAAAATTTAAACCCTAAGAAAACTAAGATTCACAATATTGAAATAAACAAAATTTTAGTCCATATGTCCATAAATTCAGAAACATCAGGTGCATAACTCCAGTTCACTTTCATACACTGCAGGAAGAACACGAGTGATGTGGGCATGTCAGCGCATGACACACTAACAGCATCTTCATTAATACAGACAGCTTATTCTCTGACAGTCAATAACATTTTCTGTACTTCTGCACAACACAGATGTCAGCGGTTATACACAGATTTCAGGTTTATATGGAAGAACAGTTCACAATAAAGCTACTTTGGATATATCCTTCACTCCACCTGAGTCTCAGTCCTCAGGACCACACACAGTTCCCAAAAGAAGCATTTACCCTTATATCACAAACATATTCACTCTTTTTTTTAGCCTCCCTGAAAAAATTGCACCAGTCTTGGTAAATGCTGCTCATCAGTGAAATGAACTAGTTGCATCTGTTTGTTTATATGATTATATATTTATATGTCTATGTACTATATGTAGCATTACCAGGATGTCAGAGATTTGATTATTTGAAGGTGACTACTGCTGAAATCAAGCCCTGCTTGTGAATGCCTTGTACTCTAACACTTACGATTTGGTCTGTCTATAAATATTCCCCAATGATGAGCTGAGGATTTAAAAAAATGGAATAGCTGCAGCTATTGAGAAGCTATTCAGTGGTCCCTTTGGGATGACAAGACTTCAGAGGTGCGGGAACATTCAGAGCTCAGCTGAAAGTAAGTAACAGTAGGGGCATTTTAAAACAGCAGCATGGGTTTGAAGTGAATAGCACTCATAGCACTCATCTAGGCAAGAAGCATAATAATAATCACTTTTAGAACAGTCTGCCCATGTCTCACACAATGCAGTGCATTCGCATCCCTTTCTTTAGGCTTCCTTTATTGCTTTGCCAACAATTTACCCATTTTTCCCCTCGGTTAAATAAAGCTGATTGTTCCATGATACACAATAGCTGGGTAAAAAACAAAAATAAAAATCAATACATAGTCCATTTTAAACGGCTGTGCAGGGGTGCTGTAAACACATACTACAGAGTGGCATTTAATTGCTGTTGTAAAGATATAGAAATGGGGAAAATAGGCTATAATGCATCAGAAGACAAGTCATAGCTCCTAGCAAGTTAACCATGAAGCTAAGCCAAATCAAGTGTCAGTTTAGGTTAGCAAGCCGTCACACACGTCAGTTGCCTTTGTTCTTTTTCCGCCCTAGTTATTTTCAAATTGAAATCACCTCAGTCTTATTGTCCATAAGCGAGAGAGAGAGAGAGAGAGGGGGGGGGGATAGATAGATAGATAGATAGATAGATAACAGGTTTTGCGTCTGTATTCATATAAGGGTTAATAAGTGTTCTTCTAGCTAGCCCCTTTCAAAGTACAATACAAAATAAACTTTATATAGGTTGTTACAACTTTTTACATTAACAGTTTCTTTTTGCGCTTTAAAAACACAGTAACAAAATAGAGAATGACAAAATAAATTACTGTTATTGAAGCTGAAATTGAATGTAGAAGTGTATTGAGAAAATAGTCAATTAAGTGGTCATAATTTAACATAACTGCTCTCTAGGAGACACATGGATAATCTAGTGAGTTTCATGTAGACTCTGGTGAGGGCATTATTCACTGTTCTGGGTTTGGAAAATAATCTGCTTGGACACAAGCTTCCAGCGATTTAAAAATCAAGTGTCATCTGAAGCTAACAAGCACTCCGGACACAAGTTGCCACTAATACATAATTTACCATTTCTTCCGATGTTTGCAGGTTTCTTAATGTGATCAACATTTATATCAAGGGCTGTCAAGTTTTTGAGTGCCAATTTAGGCCTGGGTGTCTGAGGTCCACACAACAAAAATGTGCACACTTTTTGTTAGTGCGTACATTGTGTCTTTTCACAGAACGGTAAAGAAACTTACAGCAGTTTTAAAGGTGGAATTTCTTGACAGTGGCTGTACTTGTTGTTAGGAAAGTAAAGCAGAAGAATTATAACTGAGGAGAAGTGCCTCTCTGGTCTTGTTCTGTCCTGTTTTATATTGTAAGAAATGAAATAGGGCTGCTTTAACTTTCCTTCTTGAGCAGCTGTGTCTACAGGTCTCACTTTGAAAACTCTGGATTTATGTCCTACTTTTGTGCTTATTATTCGGGTAAAAGAATTTCATGTTCGTAAAACTGAAACCATCATCCACCAGTCACCAGTTTGTTGTACTCCGACAGCATTGCATCACAGAGATTGGCAGAAACTCTTTACCAAGCACACCAAGCGTACACAGGTAAGCTCAATTTGTGCGTCTTGTCCACACCTTAATTCACTCAAAGCCGGATTATAACCTCGGCTCAGGTGAAATGACCAGGCTGCCCTAAATCAAAGGTAAGCCCACACTTGTGTGTGGCGCAAATCTCCGCAGACAGAGTTCATATTGGAACAGCAATGGCGAGGTGACAGAAATTTTGAACTATGTCAAAATTGGCATATATTTTTCCCCGTAAAAAATATTCATCGCTAATCTTAAAATATTCATGCCATGTTGTAGCTGTAAAGCGAGTTTGACATTGAGAGGTAGTTGGCAGGATTCCATTTAGAGAGTATGTAGGAGCTCTGTGGCCAGCAGCACAAGACGGCTGTAATGCATAATGGCAACACATTCACTTTCAAGCTTACACATTGGTGTTTCACCCCCTGTGTGCGTATGTATGATGCTTCATGGGAAAACTTGGGAAAAGCATTCTATTTCCACTTGATGTATACTTAGATTCTTATAGAAATAGCAAAGCACTGACAGATGCCTTAAATATACGTTCTACAACGTATGCTGGTACACATTTCTTACCACCTTAAATAATTAACTTTAATTAAATTCTACTTTGAATTATTAACATTAGGCAGTGATCTGTTCCAGCATGTTGGAGCTTTGGCAGTTTGAATCCCTGCTAGCACTAACAACATGCTCTCACATCCTCGCACACAAATGCACACCTACTTCTACATTTATGCTATACACCAGCCAAAGTCCGTAGGTGTTCTTTGACTTGCAGGTGCGAGATTGTGAATGTGTCCAGCATTCGCTTCCTGCTGGGAACAAGCATGTGTTTTGGCTTAATTCAATCCTAATTACATATTTATTTTTATTTTCCCAGCTCAGCTTGATCTTTACCAAAGAACCATGGTTATTAAAATATGCAGTGATGGGGGTATAAAAAAATCACCCCGTAAACAGTTGTAGGAGTGTACTTGTTTTAAATGTATGCACAACTAACGTTGTTTTGAAATTAAGCTATGCTCTTCATTTCTGAATATGCTTATGTTATAGGGAAAATATATTGCATGTAAAAGTGAAATATATATAAATGTGTAAATACACTTTTTTTTTATAGCTGAGATATTAATGGCAGCACCAACGCTATTTTTGTCTGTTACAGCTTATATAAGGAAAATGTAGCACTCTAATTCAAGTAAAGCGGGAATAATATAGTGATTCTTCAACTCTAATAGAGACGATTTGCTTGTCTCTTTTCAAAAAAATAACAAAATAAAACCAATTACTGGACCTTTTATCCAGCAGTCAGTTCTGTGTCCTAAACAAGCTGTTTTAGCTCCCTTCCCTTTAAGGCCTTTAACCCAACTTTCATTTGATTGTATTTGATTGCCTTTACTTCTCCAAACAGAAATTGGTCCTAGTTGGAACTGCCTTTAAATGTGCAAAGCTTCTGAAGACACCCCCTAATGTTTGTTCTTTTTAAATTCTCAGATGGAAATGTACGGTGTGCCTGAGAGGTTAAATGCGCCGCAAATTAAGAAAACACCAGGAACTAGAAAAACTCTGTAAAAGCACACAAATTACAGTGGAAGTTGAATAAAACACAACTGAGACAATAAGGGTTTCTCTATTTCTGTTGTCTTTTGTGTGCTTTTGCAGCATTTTTCTATTTGCTGGTGTTTTCTTAAGTTGCATGTTTTAGAAGACACTGTTAAAATTGTAAATACGCCCATTGCCTGTGAAATCATAGGTGAGCCATTCAAGTTCAATGATCAGGACACGACAACCGATGTGTTACTTTGAACTTGTGGTTCGCCTCTTTAAACACTGCATCAAATGTTGTGTTTTTTTGGGAACAGCGTCTTCTCTCTGATGTCAAACAGATCAAGGAGTAGACAAATGGGTCATATCTAATACAGTATGTCCATACACAACTGTGGCATTATTTATGTGTAAAAAGCTTTTCTTACAAACTCAGTTTGTGCATATAATAACCTCACTTAAGTGACAAGAGTTGTGTGCTTCATATCCAGGGAGCTGAGGCTGAAAACTGCCAAGTCACACCTAGCAACAATACTCCACAGTGCTCCAAGCACACACATATGCACACAAAAACACAAATATAACGCAAAGAAACACTTAAGTATTTCATAGTGTGTGTTTGTCTCTGTCCAAATGCTTCATCGTGCAGGTGGGCATAGGCACAGATTAAAAACGGGCAACGTATCAAAACAAGGCTATACCCCTGCCGTTTATGTTTGCTGCACAGGCTTTTTCTTCGAGGCGTTTGAAAGCCAGTGGGTATTATTTTTAATGATGGTTTATTGAAACTAATCTGCCACCCTAATCAGAGGGACTTTTGCAATCTGTGTGTCTGGCACTTTTTTCTGTTTATGCTGCTGGCTGTTTATGTCATACCTAAATAGTATATATCAGCCAAATGCATTTTCAATCACTCACGAAATGGTTAGGAATAATTACGTAAAGCCTCAAGATCAAGTCCAAATGTTGCGCTCACCTTGTCTGAAGGTCACCAGGAGGGTTGAGATAATGGAACACAATGAAGCAGATACAGCAGAGACTACATCCAATGATACTAAATGACTCATAGCTGTGACAAAAGGTTTGACAGAGCAGGTTTTTCACTTGGATTCATCTGAAAAGGCATTTCTTTTTGCTTTGAGCAAACAAGTGAATCAATTTTGTAATCTTTAGGGTAACTCACAAACGCTTGCACACAAATACATAGTTCCGTCACTGATTGCAGACTTTTTTTGCACCCTGTGTTTGTTGTTTATCTCTTGAAATTGTCAAATAAATCAAAAACTCTTTGAGTTTGCTGTTGGCTGAAAATGTTGACACTAGACATTTACTGATTCCAGCATAATGGGCAACTAGAGACAAATGGAAAGAAAACAACTTGAACTCTTCACATAATGAAACAGGAAGAGTGGCAGAGGCACACGTCTCCAGACTTTAAAGCAAATGGCAAAACTTGCCTTTTGAATTTTTATTTTTCACTTTTCCATTTCAGAACTTCTTAGTTAAGCTTATAAAAGATATACTTTGTGGTAAAACATGTTTTTCACAATGTCAGCTGCCCCTTAGAGGTGAGCATGTCATTCTTCTCCTGTACTTTCTTTTCCATAACAGCGACAAGACCACCAAAAAATATTTTGCCACAGTGGCATGGCATCCACTGCAGAACCCTGCTTCTCCTTCGTCTGTACCCACAGCTTGAAAAAGTGACGGCAGGGGGTTGTGAACAAGTTTCAGTATGTGATGAGATGTGAGTGAGATTCTGTCTAAGATAAACATGCCACCCATCCATGGCTTAACACCTATGAGACATACTGAGCTCATGTGTCAAGCCTCCTCCAAGTCCCTCATTTTTCATTCCTTTATGGCTGACTGTTGGGCATTATACTGGACATCCAATAATCCAGTAGCATTTTAATTGGTACTCAACCAAGTTGCTTCAGTAATGGTTGTTTTGCTTGTCATCACTGTAAGTCACTAAATGTCACTGATATTCCACAGTCCCTTATGATGCAACTAAAACTAAATTATTTCTGTGTGATGGCCAACATTACTGTTAGAGTTAAGGTGTATTCATAACTTGGGGTTAGGTTGCATTTTAGCCACATGCTAAATAGTCATATTATGAGAAACTGGGAACTATGCCTTCGCCTTTCAAATTATGCCTACATGGACTTTTCCTTAAAGTTTTTCTTTTATAGGCTTTCCCAAATATGTAACAACCCTGCACTGTAGGGTAAATGTGAACCTCACCCTAAACAGGACATTCAGAACTTGTTTAACAGGTCAAGAGGCTCCACTAACGGACATTACGGAAACACCAAACGAAGGAAAATCTTTGAAGAAAAATGAGGTTCTATGCCTTCAAAAGAGTAAAGAGACTTGGGGTTGTGGTACCACAGTTTAATAATGCATTATGGGGGTTTTTTTCTCACTCACTTGTATACTGTGCCACTCCTTTTTAAAATGATGCCAATACTGGGGTTCATAATGTTGACAAAACTGTATCAGTGATGCCTTATTACCCTCTTTAACATATTCAAACAAACCTCCCTGAGAAATCCCCGATAAGCCCTCCAGCTTTAGCATTTATATATATATATATATATTTATATACTGAGTCTGTACTTTTTGAAATGTGATGAAAAGTTTTTCTATGGAAGCTCCTTGGCCGTCCTTGGTCAAGTCAGACCGTGATGAATCATGCATTGGATCAAAGTGGAGCTGCCATCCTCGCGGGGGCACAACACTGTCTGCAGTCGCTCTCTTTCCACCTGGCTCTCTGCGTCAGCGGCCACAGGTTGGCTTCCCTCAAAGGATGTCACTGCCGAAACTGTCCCTTGCAAGACCAAACCCAGCAGAAGTGGGTTTTATTTAGTCCTCTCAAACGACAAGTCTCTTCCTCACTCCACTGCCTCTGCAGCTGGTACTTGTTGGCGCCCATCTGTTAAGGGTATTGTTTATGTGGTTGGTGATCCGGAACTCATTACCATCCCACCTTCCCCTATACACTATTGTTCTTCCTGCTAATATGGAGACTCTGATGCAATCTGTCTTGCGGTACAGTATGGAGCTGACTGTTTTAGAAAGGATAAAAGAAACAAACATTCCAGATGCTGAGACCTGTTTGAGGAGGAAACAATTAAAAGCCCCACAGAGAAGTTGGATTTTGAGTGTAATGTCCTTGAAAGAGGCAACAGCCAAACTTTATAGCTGAGAAGTCACTTTAATCCAAAGGTTCTCAAACTTTTTCTGGCATGTACTGCTGGTTCAGAAGCAACATTTCATACACAATTTCAGACAGCAAAACAAAGGTGTTTAATTGCTATAATAATAGATGTGTTCAGTCAACTATACAGAAAAAGGTTCTCTGGTTATTTACCAGGCACACAGAGGAATCTCAGCTTGAAAAAGCACTTGTTTTAACATCCCTTCACAAACACATTCCGATTTTAAGACATTGTCTTGGGGTTAAAGTTTGAATACGGCTTAGGCTTAGTTCGTGGTAGGGGCTGGGATTTAGATCATAGTTAAACATCCAATTCATTTCATTTCAGTTCAATACAATTTTATTTATATAGCACCAAATCAAAGATTCAGGGTGCTTTATATTGTAAGGTAAAACCCTACGAGTACAGAGAGAAACCCCAACAATCAAACAGCCCCCTTTGAACAATGACTTGGCAACAGTGGGAAGGAAAAACTCCCTTTTAACAGGAAGAAACCTCCGCCAGAGCCAAGCTCGGATAAAGACAGCCATCTGCCATGACCGACTGGGGGTGAGGGGAGGAAGACAAATCAAAAGACACGGTGTGGAGCGAGCCAGAGATTAATAATTATTATTAACTGCAAAGTGGTGTATAAATACATGGTGACTAAAAAGAAACCTAAGCATAAGTCTTCCAAATGTGATACTGTTAATGTATTAGCAAAAGTAGTCAATCAAACGGTGTGTGCATACCCCTCCCCCTTAAACTATGCATTTCCAAGTCTGCTAAATGTCATCATCATAAAGTGAGCTTGATGATTCCTGCAGACATCTGCATTCCTATCAGTTTTTTTTTAACTGCACAAGTGCACAACACGGCGCGAATCACAACTCTGCATGCGTCCACATGGCAGACTTCAACTAGACTTTTTAAAAGTATAAAAGCAATGACCAGTCAGCCATGGTGTCTCCAGCTGGTCATGTCCCTCTCTATTATAAAATCAAGGCCTTGCACACAGAGTACACAGGCAGCACTTACTGTAGGGGAAATACAATTAACAGATAACTTTTAGCCAGAATATGATAAGTGCATATCTAGATGACCTCAGTTGGCACTGGATATACTTGGATCCCCAGCAATACATGAGGTAAGACAAGAAGTGGATGGCCAGACATATTTCTCAAATTATTAGTACATAATGTTCCTTCCATTATTCTATTATTGTCATGGTTACAAAAATATGGCAGATTTAATGAATAAATATGTTTATACAGCATTCTCTCTTAGTCGGTGTCATGCTATCACATCAGTGATGTTCATCAGTATTTATTTTTCTTGCTTTGCTTAATTTTAGAGAAACTTGAGGACAGATGGTAGAAATGTAGGTAATCCACATCTAATACAACCGTATTTGAATATGTAAACACTGTTTGGTGGTTGAAGGCTTTGGAAAGATTAATTGAGCAGCATGGTGGAGCAGTGATTAGTACTGTCTCCTCATAACAATCATGTTCCTAGTTTGAATCCCCATTGGCTGGGGCCTTCATTTGTGTGTGGAGGTTGATGTTGTTCCTGTGTGGCTTTCTTCCCACAGTCCAAACACATGCATGTGATCTCAGTTGGTCAGTAGGTGTACTGATAATCCATAGACTAAATTGCTGTTGCTTATCGTCTGAAACACTTTGAGTTGGCCGTAAGACAAGGAAAACAACATATAGGTACCTTTCCATTTCAGTTGATTACAGCAGAAATCACATTATACTACAACTCTTTACCCTTTGAAAGCCTGCTAGGATTAACCCTTAAACTCTTTTCTTGAGTGAGCGGTCATATATCAGGTCTGCATATAGAACAAATTGACTGTGTGTTTATCAGAAATTAGTGAGGGTGCTCTCTGTCTATGCAGCTACCATTGGAGAAATCCAAAAACTATTCTAACACTGTCAGACCAATTGTTATATACTGACACTATACGTAATTAAGGGTAAAGGGGAGGTCTTCAAATATAAAACCATAGGTTTTGAGGGTGGCCTCTGCAAAGATTAAAGTTACAGCTACTTTGTCTAGAAACTTTTTAAAGTGAGATATCAATTGCATAAGTGTCCTTTTTATATCTGGAACACCGCTCTGGAATATTTAAATAGACTAAACGCACTTGATTTAAAAAAAATATTCTGAATACTGTATAGTTTAAACACGTGCAGTGGCTGATTTTCTGATGCTGTACGTTTTGCAGTAATGATGCCAATAATGATTGTTAAGGGTTCAAATGTTTAATCCTACATGATGAAGCCATATAATATCTTTTTATATACTGTAGTATTGATTCATTAGGCCAGCTCTACAAAGACCAGTAAACCTCAGAGCCACAGTAAGAGTCACACTGCACAGCTGATAACCCATCCATTTTTTACTCATATGGATGGAGTTACTCTAGTTTGCTTCATTAGTGCTGATCACAGCGATCAACCCTAAATGATGGGGTTATTGGAAAGTAAACTGCACTGTATTGATTAACCATCTATGCTGCATTTGATACAGCATACCAGTCTATTCAATGGCAGAGTGCCATTCATCGTAGCACTGTTTAGTTGTTGTCCTAGTAAAACTGAGGTGGGCTGTCTCTTAATGGAGTCAGCTCTTTCCCTCCTACAAACTTCACCAACCGTTCAGAAATCAACCAATTATTAGTTCATCTGGATGCTGTCAGTAAGCCAAGATTCTGGGGTGTGTATGTACTGTTGTGAATAATCAAACTGCTCCAATAGCAAATTGCCTCAATAAATACCGTGTGTATATCTTAACAGGTAATATTTATAAATTCTACAACAGCAAGTCACCCAAGCCTTGATAGATGCATCCTCCTAGGTCGATGAATAATGCAAATGAAACTAATTCTTTCTGACCTAGTGCCAAGCCTAACACACATTTATATGCTTCGCTAGTGAATGATGTGTGAGATTCCTATTATGGAAAGGAAGCAATCTGTGTTTTAATAATGGGGCTGACAGACCTTGGCCTTCCTATTCTTGAGAGGTTGGATGCACCTTATGTAACTTCATGTTGAATTAAAAGGTTTGATATGTTCTCAGGCATTATTTGAAGCAGCACTTGTTGTTTGTTTGTCTTGTTTTGAAAGCAGCCACATGCTTATTACACTGAAATAGCTATCATAGTGGAACTAATTATAGTGTGAGGTGATTTTTTTAACTGAGAATTATCATCAACCTTGCATATGAGCTTTTTCTCAGATCATGGGATGAAAGATTGGATGCAGCTGCTTAGCAGCATCACATCCATTAGCATGAAAGATATATGCTCAGGATGTCAAATGAAAAGCAGTGGCTATGAACCAAATCCTGCTAGCTGGAAGTCTTAGTTATCAGTGTTTATAAGAAGTTGCATTTACTCCTTTAATAAATGAAGCCAATTTGTAATATGTAATGAAATACAATCGTTATTCTTTCACTGGTCACATACCATAGAGTACTACGTGAACACTGCCAAATGGCTTTACATCCTACCTTATTCCAAGCAACAGATCTTTTTTACTGCCTGTGCTCATGTGTATGACAAATTGAAATTCTTATTCAACCATAATTTGTCGCAGATGTTTCTACTCCTCTTAGATTAAAAAGAGACCAACCATAAATATCTATTAGATTTTTACATTTCTAAGAGATGTGTGAAGATAAATCTTCATCAGCCAGGGATGTCCCACCTTCACAGAGGAAGGGGTATATAATAAAATTCATGTTAATGTTAGATAGGCACAGAGCAGCTGCCTAATACCAATAATACTTTCTACTAATCTCCCTATAGTACTCACTCCAAGGCTTACGTACAAATTTGCCTTAACAATCAAAGATTATACTTTCAATTGAATTTACCAAGTAGTTTTTGTAGGCAGGTGAAATTCTGCTCACATTTCCATCCTGTGTTAATATTTTCTGATATTGCCTAAAGTTTAGTTGAACAATTTCTCAGGTACAAGCAATTGGAAAATAAAGAGGTGATAGTAGAGAAACAGAACCAAACTACAATGTACAGTCTAGGGCTAGCTAAGTCAAAACTTCTTCAGGTAAAACATTTGTTTTTCCTTGAGCTCTTTTGGAAACTATCCATCACTGAAGGCAGTGTTTGGTAGCCATAAGAGACTACATGGTTGAAACACCAGAACACTGATGTGTTGGCCTTTTTTAAGCCTGAGAAGTGTTGCGCTACTACTACCCACTAGCATTGAAGATGATGAGCCAGCCTAGAATTAAAAAGGTTAAGTTAATAGTCATATCAGAATCAGTTCAAGGACAGTCAGTTATCAAAAATATGTACGTGTATTCATCTTCTTCTGTAGACTTTTGCCACATGTGGTTAAATGTGTTCAACAATGATGGCATTAGCATGACAAGCCATCCACACCCAACACTGCTAGTTCTACTAGCAGTATGCTCGCATTTCCTCTGAAAGGTTGCACCTTTAAGAATGATAAAGAATTCTGAAAAGAGTTAATAGAGTAGAATATAGTTACATTTTTTTAATATAAACATATGTATACATATGAAGTAGTTTTGCCCCTTGGGCAGAAATCTCACTCAAGTATTTTTCGTTACTCGAAGCTAGCAAATTATGTGATTGTGCAGATTAAAAATAGGTCTATTATTTGCCTAAATCCAATTGGCTCGAACATGATGTCAGCTTAGACACTGCCTGTCAAGAGTGGTTTTCGTGCATTCAGCTAGGCATTCACTAATAGCATATGACAATCTCAATGAGTTTCCCAACTTAAGATTCCAAACCAAATAGCAGCACCTCGGCTCAGCGTCTGCTAATTTAGAAACCTGAAATCAATTTACAGCACACAGTTGATGGCTTTGGATAGTCTCAGTATCTCTCGCCCCACTCATTCAGCTGGGACCTTTTGGAGAGGAAAGCGTAATTCAACTAGCACTCTATAAATTCTATTACATGGTGCTGGGTATGGCTGTGAAAGTGCTGTGTCTAATGAAGAGCTCGTAGTACCTGACACCCTGCTTCAAGTTTCTGCTACAACACACCAATCAGAGCAAAAAAGTGGTCTTCTCAGGAGAAAAAGGCAGGGTGCATGAGTGTGCTGGAGATAGTTATAGACAATGTGTAAGAGACAAACTGTATGTTTGTTTTTGGACAACTCACTCTTTGATGAACTTAAGTGAAGGTATGTACTCTATAAACAAATAGTGCACTTGCTTCGTTTATTTAATACATTTTTATTGCTTCTGTTTTTTAATCCCATGTTTTAGTTATGTTTTATTAATGCTGTGAGTCTTCACGTTGAACTCCAAGGATTTTTTTCTTGACGGAAAACAGATGACCATAACTATTGACACTAATGCTTCTGTAAGCCTTGCATGCTGTGTAAATGCTGCTACTCCTGATATTTAACAGGTATGTTTGCCATGGTAACCTTATCAATTTCAATGTATTTATATAGCGTCAGCTAACATTAAACATCATCTCCAGGCTCTTTATATTGTAAAGACCCTGCAATCTAAGCTAAGCATGGTAGCAAGTTATTATTTCCTTGTTAGAAATAAATGTCATTACCTTTGGAAGTATTTCATTATAAAGAACAGGGTATGGTCTAATAATGGCATTAAATGCCAAAAAAATAAATAAAGGTGGATGAAAAAACTGCAATTAATCCAGAAATGTTGCTACAAAATGTGACAAAAGTGACTCTTTTAATTAATCTATTAATCAAATTAATCAAAGTAGGCTGGTTTATTGAAGAGCAGCTCAGTAAGGTTCTTCAACCCTTTCACTATACACTATAGACGATCCGATATTACTTATCGGTATCGGTCCGATACTGACGTAAACTACTGGATCGGATATCGGAGAGAAATAAAAAATGTAATCCGATCCATTAAATATCAAAAAAGCACCTCACAAAACTTGCAACATGGCGTAACTCGGCTCATAACCGTAGCACGTCGGAGCAGTGTGCTCACGTGTTAGAGCAGCTGTGTGTATTTGTAGCCTCGCTACCAAACCTGCATTTCATCTCCGAGGAAGTGATCCCAGAGAGAAGTAAAGCAAGTGTGTAAGTTCATCTCTGAATGTTTGTAAAGCATTCCCACGTTAAGCTTAACAACCGATATATGGAGCAACTGCCTCTCTCTCTCTCTCTCTCTCCTGCTGCTACTTCAATCGTGAAACTGATTAATGATCAGCTGATCGGCTTTTCTGTGGCCAGTCCATCTCTCTTGTTTGTTTTTGGCCCACTTCGCGCCAGAAAGAGGAAACCAGCAGCTGAACAACAGCAGCACATTTAATATTGATAAGCTGTTGTTAGAATTTATTTAATAAATACTGTGCAGGGGCGGATCTAGCAAAGTTTAGCCAGGGGGGCCGATAGGGCATGAACAGGGGAAAAGGGGCACAAAGACATACTTTTCTTTCTTATTCTCATTTAAAATGTCTAGCTTTTAATAAATAATAATAAATAATTATCGGAATCTTACACCCAAAGTTTTAATCTTATGTAAAATATATAGAAGTCCATTACTGTATATAGTAACTGTTAAGTCTAATATACCCTAGTAAGCTATAGTACTTTTTCCTTTGGGAAGATACCATCTGTGCAGTCTGCAATTCTGTTAAAGAAAGATGTTGAATCTATTTAATTATTCTTGAAAAATAATTTATTTCTGTGCATTTTTTTTTCACACTGCATCAAATTAAAGTTGCTTACGTCGATTAAGCATCATGAGGTGGAGGGTGAGGGTGAACTTATACAAAATGCAGCAATATATTAAAAAAACTGTTTTATTGATTAAAAAACACACTATATCGGATTCATTTCGGTATCGACAGATATCCAAATTTATGATATTGGTATCGGTATTGGACATAAAAAAGTGGTATCGTGCCATCTCTAATATATATGTGTGTGTGTGTGTGTGTGTGTGTGTGTGTGTGTGTGTGTGTGTGAATTTTAAAAGGTTGTTTGATGACTTGCCTCAAGTGAAGTGTCAACATAACATCCATTCTCATGTTCCTGCTAGTCTTACTCTTCTACAAACTAGACTCATTTTGCCCAGCACAGCATCGAATGTTTTACATACCACCAAGGCTGAAACCATCTCTGCATTGTCCCATTGATGAGCAAAATACTTTTGAAATATGTTTATTATAAATCATATTTGATAATAAATATAAATAAAACAGGTTTATCTTTGAGCGACAACAGACATGTATCCACAAGCTATTGAACAAAACTAATATTTTCTGCAGAGTCCAGGGGAGATGGTTGCTTTCACAAAGCTGCTAAATATAACTTGGCACAGCAAAAAAGGAATAAAGAAAACAATAAAGAAGATTTTCATTTCTGTGCCATTTCATGTGGTTTAACACTAGCTGAGCTTTTTGCAGATTTATATGGCCTCTATTGTGTGGCATTTGTCCATCTATGATATATTCTTTTCCAACTTTCACACTAAGAATAAGTAACTGGCAGATGTGTGCAATATATTCTTTTCTAATATCAGTGCATACAATACCAACTGCTGTAGCAAGTTTCAAGGAGGACACATTTTTGATAATCCTGTGAAAATAAAGAATACATCACAAACTGCTAGTTTAACTATTGCATTTATTCTTTGGGTACAGTACCTTCTTTTCCTCCTCTGATGTATTAGAAAAAGAATCTGCAGTGCATAGTTCTGTTCCAAAAAAGCTGATAATTAATGTCTAATTTCAAATATAATTTTTGGCCCACTGTGCAAAATCCACTACGCTAGACCATTTTACAGATTACCACTAAAAAGGAATAATGCATGATCTAATTTAAGAGTGAATGGACTCACGCCTCAATACATCTCTATGGGGCTGATCATTTCGGTTCATGAGTAAGTGGTAAAAGTAAGTTGTTAAGCTAATGTCCTTTATAGTGTGTTCATTTTTATACATCTTTTTATTGAACAAGAGTCCAACCAAGTATCATTTGTTATTGCATATTTCTCATAAGGGAACACGCTTATACTGACTTTGATCAATTTCAGTGAATCCTCACAGTAGTTGGGGATGTCAGGGGAAGTGACTAACACTGCCTTCCATCAACAACTCCAGTTGAGATGCCCTTGGGCAAAGCTCTCAATCCTCAATTACTCCGCTGGAGCTACTCAGTGAGCAACAGTAGAGGACTGCTGTTTGTATCAGGTAGCTTTCAGCTGTATGTGACTGATTTTGAAATAGCATGCAGCTGAACAAACAGTCTTTAGAACCTTCATGTGTCTAGATAGAGCATATACACTAAACAGTATTCACCTTCTTTTTATCAAGATTTAACCCAATACAGTTTAAGCTGACAGGCCAATCAGTTATCCCACACATTGAGTTTTTAACATAAAACTGTATTTTGGATGAACACAGCCCTGGTGGTTATGTTCATCTTCAAGTGTACAGTTTTATACAGTGTCATCCACTGTTTTCTAAACTCCTGAAAGTCCACATTTTAGTTACTATGTTGGTTAGTCTGCAGACTAATATCACCATAATTGAATGAGAGGGAGGACTGCTAATGAAAGCAAGTTTGATTAGACAGTATGAGTGCAATGGACATAAACAGATATTGGCAAATTAGTTTGAAGTTCATTCCAAGTATGTAGAGTCTGTATTCAGTGCACTATGTATCTCTATATTTTTATTAGAAATGTTGCTGACTCACAGATTTTTGTTTTATAGGTGAAACTATACATGTGATAAGTAAATTTCCAGTTTACCTCTGTGCACTTCTCTTCCCCAGTACCAATAGTTATGAGTTATGAAAGTAAAAAATTAATAAACTGGTTGAGCCACATACAACCCACTTTGATCTCAAGTATGGCCGCACCAAAGAAGTCAAAGGAAGTTTACACAAATTTATCTTGTATCTAGTGAAATTAAACAGGAGATTTACTGTAATCTAATTGTTTATCACTTCATTACTTTGATGTACTATGAACAGCCATGGTCCTTCATCAGTATGAAAGGTTGTAAAACCTATAAACATAGAGTTAAAAGTTTAAATGTCCTTCACATTTCCCAATGTCATCCAGTAGGCCTGCTGAGACAGTTTTCGCCCGCAGGCCTTGTGTTTGACACCTCCGGCTAAGAAAAATGCTGGCAAACGGTCAGTATCATTTAAAGTGCTTGTGGCCTCAATTGTGCATAACTGAAACAACAATGTGATGTAATCACAACTGAAAGAGACAAGTTAAAAAAAAGAATACTCTGTACAGTTGTTATGAATAGTGACATAACCTCTCGAAACTATATCTTTTCTTTTTTTTTGGTGAGAAATTGGGTAATAATATTACACCAGAGTACAGGGTAATGGTGAAGTCAACATATGTAAATAAAAATAAAAAAACAGCAGATTGTTTAGCTTGTTACTCTTGCTGAGTAACTAAGTATACTGTAAGTAAGGATTTAGTCAATCAAAGTTTAGAAGCTCACATCCTAAAGAACATATACATTGTTGTTGTTGCCTATATTCATTTTTGTCAGTCCAAGTAAATGGTATCAGCCTCAAATGTATTTTTTTAACGGAGAATACACAATTTTATTCATGGTGACAGCAAAGAAAAATACTTGTAATTGAGAAAACATTATGGTTGTACGAAATTATGAAAAGTGACACTTGCTGAGACTGCAAACAGCAAGCTGATTTCAAGACACCAGTGTGGTTTATTGTCCAGACATTTTCTGTGACCGTTGACAGCTGAAATGAAAATGGACATTTCAATTCAGCTCTTAATGCCAACGGCGTGCAATGCTCAGTGCTTACGCCTCTAGTGACCGAGAGTTCATGCAAATTTTACACGCTTCCTCATCCAAAAGAAAGAGTGAGAATGACGCATCAGGCCTTCTGCCAAAGCTATGTAGCAGTAAACAAAGACACATACACATGCACATACACAACACTTGCTGATGTAAGTTTGCGCTTCAGGATTATTATTTTTTTTTAGTTCATATTCATGCATAAGTCAAAATGAGCAAAAGCTGTGACTTCCGTTGTCTCTAAATGAATAATCCAAGGTAATTTTACTTGTTCTCTTTCTTAATTGTTTCTGCTTTGTTGAATTGAGTAAGTTCACTCACATGTTAGAAATGCATAATTACGCAGGCAAAGGGGGGGAAAAAGACAAAACAAGCAGATAAAAACACACATAAGCATGTGAGCCTGACGCAGCTAGTTTTAACTGCCCTAAACACCCAAGAGGATGGGGTCATGTTGGGCCACGTCATTAACCCCTCCACCCCTGTGTGTTTCTGGATCAGCTGCTTTGGCAGTCTCTATGGGAAAATCAATCATGAGCAAGTGTCCAAAGTAATTTATGTGTGTTTTTTGTGTGTAAGACAATTAGAGACTCGTTGCTTACATGGCTGTAAAAAAGAATCAGTCCTTCCACAGAAACAGCACAAAGCATGAGTCTTTTTTTTTTTGTAGCCTAGGTCATGTTGACATCTATTGTACTATGTAGTGCTCACAGTGACTTTTGATTTAACAACTAAGGCAGTTTTAATTCAAATCTTGCATTTAAAAAAAAAAAGATTGTTTCATTTTCAATTTAACCTTTTAAAAATTGATGGAATAGTTGTTTTGCTTTGATTAGCCATGATTATGCCCTCCAACCAATGTCACCATTCCTCCAAAGCTAGAGGCTTGTGGTTCCTAAGGTCATAATTCCAGTCAATGGTAGGATAAAATCAGGAAAATGACAGCACTGCTCCCACCCGAGTTAAAGACATCAACCTCTACATTTAATTGCGGGGGGGGTAATACTTGGCTGTAGCTCTGGATGAAGCAAATGAAGCAAAAGAAAAAAAAACAGAGACTGAAACCCACGACCAGCCCATGACAGTAAGCTGATTGCGTGTCTGCCAACTCCATCTGAGGGATAGTCATTGAGGCCCTATGGTAATGACTTCTTTGTGACAAGAATCAGGCAAGATGTGTCCTACAGTACTGTTGTTTTATCTTCTAGAATATCCTTCCTGATCCTACTCTTCTACTCTTCTTCTTTTTTGGAATATAGAAGAAGAAGAGCAAGAAGGATACTCCACATTGCTTTTACATGAAGAAAATGCAGATGAAAACCTTCACTGACCTTACTAGAATTGAAAAGTCTGTGCTATGCCTTCGATCTTCTTCTCAAATTCTCATGTTTAAACTATATGCATGCTGTTAAGTTCACTGGAATTTGCATTACAAATATTTGGTTGCAAGGTTGTGCTTCACCGGATGAAGTGCACAGCCTTTTGGGATGAGAGTGGTTAATCTCCTCAGTTTTGATTAATGCCAAGCCACACAGAATCTATTTATAGTGTTTTCCACCTAATCCAAACCATGTCATATCTGTGACACCATTGTTCCCAGCAGGGCCAGTCACAAAATCACCCTAAAGGTCTGGCCAGTGAGCGGTTTCACCCTTCTGTCTCTGCCTATGTGTACCAGCTTATGAAAAGAGGGACCTTGGTGTGTACTGCAGTGGCTTACACAAATAAAAAATGTGAAATACTTATTATTTACAAAGTACGATTGATTAGTTCCCAAGCAATGTTCTCTCGTTTGTGAGCAAGGCTAAATTTCAGTCATATTTAATATTGACTTGTAAAGCGATCATTTCCTCAGAGGTGGCCTTCCATTTCAGATGGCACACGTCTTCTAATGAAACTTCCCCAACACAGATTGATGTTTTATTTCATGCATTGAGTTCATAACCCACAAACTTTGAGCTGAAGTGAGGCAATTTAAACTATAAAGATCCCACAATGGACAAACTAAGCATTTCAGCACACTGACTTTCTAAGTATCGCCTCTGATACAAGGAGTGATCAGTGGCCCAGGAACACTGCGCTTCTAACAGGGAATCAAACATGGATTTTTCATCATGAGGAAAAGACACCTAATTTGAAGTTATTGCTTGAGTGGTTAGATTTGGGGTGGTGGTTTGGGGGGAACAGCTAATGAGTCTTAATACAAAGCCCTCTTGCTATGAGGCAATGGTGTTAACCTTTAGGCCATTATGCTGCCTTTCTTTAAAGTTAATTTTCTCCAAACACTTTCTAATAAGTCTTGTGGTTTGTTTGGATGCAACTTGGCAAACCTAAGTTGTTTTTCCATGTTCTTCTTAGTGAGAAGAGGCTTTCTCCTGGCAACCTTTCCAAATAAGGCATACTTGTTAAATCTTATTCCTAATTGTACTGTCATGAAATGTAATATTTAACATGCTAACTGAGGCCCAGAGAGTCTGAAATGTAGCTCTTGGGGGTTTTTTTTCTGTGTGTGTGTGTGTGTGTGTGGGGGGGGGTGTGTGTGGGGGGGGGGGTGTTCTTTGTAATTTTTGTAAGCATAGCCTGACCTTGGGGTCAGTTTGCTGGGATGTCCTTTCCTGTGGTATTGTGTTGACATACACCTGAATGCTCCAGTAACAGCCCGTTCTCACTCCCAAGGCGTAACATGCTGACGTTTTGTCACGTCCCGCGGCGTTCCTGAGGAACGCGAAAGGAGACCTTCGGCGTTCTTATGGTACGCGGCGGGTTATGGCCGAAATCCAGTGCAATGACGCTCCCGCGGTAATAGACGTTCCAGCCCTGTATTCCAGCCCTAAACCTAACCTTATCCCTAGCCCTAACCATAACCTTTTTCCTGATCTTAACCAGGACTTTAATGATGTTAAATAGCTGTTTGTAAGCATTTGAAGAAAAAGAGCGAACATGTGTAGATTGAGTCCATACGGTTCTCATAATTCCTCATTTTTCCGAGGTCGTCATTTAGGAACGTGGTGGGTAGCCGAAAACGTAATATGTTGACGATTTGTCACCTAGCGTGAAATGTTACGCTTTGGGAGTGAGAACGTGTTGCCAGTAAACTGCCAGAATTCTCCTTTGATAGAGGTGGTGACACTTGCTGATGATCAGTTGATCAAGTACATTTGATTAGCATGACCTGGCTGCTACTTACCCTCCTAAATTTCATGGAAGCAGTAGTGGTATACTTCGTTTTTAAAAGGACTGCACAGAGTCCTGTTAAAATGTTCTCTTTCATATTTGTACATACATTTTGAGAAAGATAACACCTCTGTTTTATTTTTTTCAACAAAATTTCAGTCTACTTGTTAAGCATAAAGCATAGTCTCATTATCAGTAATTTTCTGGCAGATTTTAACACTGATATCATTTAGTTAATATAGTGTGTCATCCTTTTCACATTGAGTGCCTCTGCAACTGTAGATGTCATGTGTCCAGGGGAAAAGGGTCAGGTGGATATTGATCAGTTCTGCCTTTATAGAGTGATGTGATGATATTATTTTATAAATTGCTTTTATAACTCCTTTATTACAGTGGAAGTGAGATAGACCAGAGTGAAGGCAAAAGGGCCAACAAGTGCTCAACATCTCTGGGAACTCCTTCAACACCGTTGGAAAACCATGTTAGGTGACTACCTCATGAAGCTCATCGAGAGAAAGCCAAGAGTGTCCAAAGCAGTAATTAAAGCAAAGGGTGGATATTTTGAAGAGTTTACAAGTTTGTATAGTAAAATAATACAAATTCCAGAATTTTGTAATTTGAATTTTGTAAATTTAAATACAATTCAACAGCAAAATTCTATTTTAAAGAAGTCTGTAAACCTATGCGAATGATATCAGTAACTGTGTGTAAAGTATATTGATGCAAAACGTGTAACATTTTTAGAATGTAATGATTTCAATCTTGTCATTAATCTGAGTTTTATGATAAGTTTAATCATTGCATTGGTTTTACTGTGCTTTACAAGGATATAAAACAAATAAAATATGCATTTTAGATAAACAATTCTTTGAAAGAAATTAGAAATTACCCTCTGATGGACGACTGGAGAAAGTACAGGATATGTATCAAATTCTCATTCTCATTCAGGATGCTTCTTTTCTGTCTGATGCTGCTTGTGTAGGAGAGACATGCACAAGATTCTTTTAGTGCACGGGCAATGCCATCCATGGCAGTGTGGATGCCTGTTTTAAAGAGACACAATGGCTGCATTATGAGTTATTTTTATTTCAACTTTTATATCAGCTGTAGTCTTTGCTCTGATGAGTAGCCACTTTAATCACACACCTCAATGTGATAAATACAATAGGGATTTGCCTATGAAACCAGATGTTCACTGTCAGCTACAAAGTCATGAGTGATTTTCTATATATGTTTTATAGTTATAGGTTGTTGTTGTTGTAACTTCATTAGTTCATTTTGGTTGGGATATTTTTTTATTGCAACTTTGGCTGTTCTTGTACTGGCTCCCATTGAATATTAGAACAGATTTTAGGGCTTGCTGTTGACTTTTAAGGGTTTTTGTAGCCTCTGTGTAGTTGACCTCTTAGTTCCAATTTAGCCTGCATGAACCCCGAGTTCCTGAGGCAGATGTTTTAGATCTGTTCCTGAGGTGCAGCCAAAAAGTAAAACTGACCGAGATTATTATTTGAAAGCCCAAAGCTGTGGAGTGGACTGCCTGAAGAAATGAGATTAGCAAAGTCTGTGACCCCGTCTTTAAGACATACTTTTGAAGGAGTGCATTTTTTGATGTTTTTTTTTTAACTCTATTATAGCGACCCCTTAGATTTAATTTGTTTTTAACACTTAGAAGCATTTAAATTGCAATGTTCTTTCTTTAATTTGATTTTGTGATCTGGCCTTTTTTACATTTACCTTGTGCTGTCAAATCAACACAATGCATATATTATTAACACTTTGCTTCGGTAGCTTCTTCAGACTTCAGAAAGATTAATATTTTTAAATGTTGTGTAAATAGGACACAATGACATATATATATTTGTAATGAACCCTGAGCAAAATGGCATTCTGAGATTGGGTTAGAAAATTTGGTTAAAAGTATGTTTTCGAATATCCCTTTCCAAAATTAAGTAAAATATTCACCACCTGGGTCAGTTCTTTTTTTATGACTGTCCAGATGTTTTTTTCAATGGGCGCTGCTGTTCTTTTAACTATTGACATTTCTAAATAGGGCTTACCTTTTGCTAAGCAACAAATAAATTAGTAAATGAAAATGTGTTGTTAATGTCTTAACATGTAAATGAAGATTATATCAACTCACTACACAACCTTGTGGTACAAAATGGTAATGCATGACAGAGCAGCCTGGGCCTAGTTCAACTTTAGCTGATCGCTGTTCAACACAGTTCATAGATACTTTGGTCCTAATGTCATAGCTGTTGATTCTTTACATTCATTTACATTAATTCGTTAGTTTCAGAAGGTTTAACAGTTTTTAAAAGCAGAATTGTATATTAATACCGTCACTCATAACACCTAAATTGTCTAAACACTGTACACTGTTCTCCATTGATTGGGGGCTTCTTTAAATGGGAGTCAATTAAAAATAAAGACATTTGGAAAAGAAAAAGAGGAAAAATGTACTGAACATTTGCACCAGTGCTAAGAAGTTGTCTGAAAAGGGAACTACTCAAGCTTACTTTTGGAACAAAAATTGCACTGCAACCCAGATTTAGTGCCGTCACTCCATTCTAGGGTGCTTCACACTGATTTTGACATGAGTGATGTCACGACATGCTGTGAAATTACCAGAAAAGGTGGGAAGGAAACCACTTGCGCTCAATGAAATTACCTCTTCACCAGCATGAGGTCACCATGCCAGATCTGCTGCAGCTTGAAAACAGCCTTTATTCTTTTCATAGTAACAAGTGCATTAGTTGATGCTGGGCTGGTTGTGCACTGTGGCATCACCCGTGGAAGGTGACAATTACGCAGGAGGACTAATGTTGTCAAAGGACAATTAGAATGTGTATGATGTTAAAAACCAAGTGCTAATCAAGTAAGCGCACAAGGTCATGATCTCATAAGGGAGGAGATAAGGGAATAGTCTGAGCTTTCTATGCTTCATAAAACTACCTGACTGACCTTAATACAAAGAAACTCAACCTTTATTAATAAAAATTTATAATCACCTAAAATGAGCAAGTTGTAAATGGAATTAATATGCTCGCACTGGAGCTCATTTGAAGTTAAAGGGACATCTGAGGCCTGTGCATATGCCCTGTATTCATTTTTAATTTGGATTCTAAAGTTGATTTCTCTCACTTCCCTATCACTGTCTGGTGCATGTCCTTCAGACAAAGCAGAAATGGTTTGATATATCATTTAAAATGAAAGCGTATAGGGCCAGTTATCTGGCAACCATAACTCAATTTTTCAACATACAGCAATCAGCGCAGAGGAAAGTTGGTTACGTAGCTTAATGCCGTACTTGCATAAACAGTCCCGACTCATACTGAGTTGAGAAAGGATTCATTTTGCTTTCATTCCCAAGAAATGATCTTTTTGCTCTCATCAAAAATTGATCATTGGCAAATAGAAACAATGTACCTCTCCTGTCCACAACGGTTTTCCTTGACAGAAATGAATGTGTTTGCTGATTTCCCCTAGCATTGAGGTTCAATACTTTGTCTCGAAGATGGATGTGGCTTTTACAATTGTCAAACGTCCCCAGGCATGCAGGATGGGAAGATTTAATTTATTTATTTATTTGTTTGTTCATCAGGATCAGGGATATCTAAAAACAAACTAAGAACAAATCAGCATACTTGCAGACTACATCCCGCCCTTTCTGAATTACTAAAGTCTTGAAGGCAGAAATGAGGACAATCATTGTTTTCACAATATCTGTGTTTTGAAGACATTCAGGTATCCAACATTACCATGCACTCTGCGGGAAGCAACCCCCTCAGTCTCAACTCAGAATCATTTTCAATTGACATCTTCTCATAATAAAAGGGTGATTTCCCAGCATGTGCATGGAACACATTGTTGTAATAAAAAAAAAGCAGAACCTTTGTGTGTTTTAAGTAGATTAAAAATAAATCACTGAATTTTGGTGACTGGAGAAAGAATCTTTTATAAGTAATGTGCCATCTACATAAGGCTATATAGTCCTTCTGCAGTGCAAGTCATACAGACGAGCTACAGACACATATATCAAGGGATGGCATTAATAGACTTGTGCACAGCTCATTCCTACTTTTACTGATCAAGAATGGAGCCTGACACATTGGAATGCATTTTTCCAAGTATTTTATGAGTCGGCGCCAAAGGTGGATGAAGGTGGCAGATAAGCTAATGCTGCAATCATATACCGATCATCCGAGCCCACCTTGGTGTAAGCGCGGTGCCTAATTTCTATTGCTCTTCTGAGGCCATTATGGCTGCTAACCCAGTAACGTAATTGACTCTACGTTGGCCTGCTGAGCTTCTGGGAGTGGAGCTAGCTACTAGCAATTTCCTAGATAGAGAAGTTGTTGACGGTGGTTGGGGGCTTGTGGTTATGTGTGTATGCAACTGGCTGAGTGAAATACCAGCACTGTCAACTTCAATTGAACCAGGCCCTTGAAACAGATTGTGTTCTCACAGCATTGCTTTTTTGCAGACCTCATATTGTCGCTGATGGCATTTTTGGCATGCAGTTGTGCAGTCTTTTAGAGGTTGTTTTCATTTCCCCTTAAATTCATCACACTCCTCTGAGTTTTGCATGTTGGCTTTTTTGGAGTTATTTCTGCTGGTTCCCATTACAATGGAAGATAATGACCTTGAAACTAATGCTTTTAGAATGCTGTCTGCAGCCATTTGAATGCCTCACAATGCCTTTTTTTAATTATTTAGATTTTGATGTATTTTACCCTTAGTGAAATTTGTTCTGCAAACTGAGAGATGTTGACAGGTGAAAAAAGTCTTTTTTTGTTGATTTTAACCTCAGATTTAAACAAAACACGATGGAACCTATCATAGGATTTCATCATCCCATGGGAGTAACTGTCACTTAATTGGAAAGTATTGATTTTTCAAAAGCTATTTGCCACTTGCCAGCCGCCAGTCAGAGGAGAGGTCCTACATCCTGTTGGGGATTACCCTTCATAAATCTTGATTAACCATTTCCGATTAATTGTTGTGACAGCAGTGAAACATTAGGGGGCAAATCAGTGACATGTCACAGAAAATAATGCATTTGATTCTTGGGATGCTTGAGTAGTGGTTTGTTGTTGTTGTTTTTTTTCAAAGAATTCAAACCACTTTCTTAATTTAGTCCTGTAAACAGTCAGTAGAGGCAGAAAACAAACACATAAATGCACTGTAAAAAATTGTAATATAAAAGTATTTTACTGTGTATTTTACAGTTTTGTACAGTTTTTCTAGAATATCATTAAATTTACATAAATAGGCTGTGATTTTACATTTCAAATGTAAATTAACGTAAAATCACTGTAAAAGTAATAAAACATAATTTTCTTGTTTGTTAAAATGTATTTGTCTGTACATATGCATATTTAGATTGTTAAAATACATTCACAAATGTCTCATAATTTCACAAATATTTGTCCGTTATTTGAAAGATTGAACTGTTAAATTCAAATGTAATGCTATGGAAAAATATATAAAATGATTCTTATAAACTTTTTTTTACATCAAATAATTATTATTATTATTATTATTATTTAGGGCGATCGTGGCTCAAGAGTTAGCAGTTCACCTTATAATCAGAAGGTTGCCGGTTCGAGCCCCGGCTCGGACACTCTCGGTTGTTGTGTCCTTGGGCAAGACACTTCACCTACCACCTACTGGTGATGGCCAGAGGGGAATTATAAAGTGGAATTGTAAAGCGCTTTGAGGGTCTCAAAGAGCGCTATATGAATGCAATCCATTATTATTTAAACCAACTGTTAACTGTATATTTCTGTACATTAAAGTATTATTATTCATATTGCCACATTCATTGACCTTGTTTATAGGTAATTTCATTGTTTAATCACATTAAAATGTAATTTAATGTTTAAAAGCACTTGAAAAAGGCAAAATCCCATGTAAAATTAGGGCAACAAACTGTATTGTCATTACTGAAAATAACCGTATTTTCATGAGAAAGTTATTTTCTGTTATTTTATGGTATTATTTTGGCGCCCCAGCTGCCGGAATATTACTGTTTTTTTAGGATTTTTTTTTTTTACCGTGTGTGTCAACCATTTCCATGAGTCAGCACTAGGATTTAATCTGTTTTTCCATTGATTACCAGCCATGAGAGCTTATTGTTTTCACCTTGTGAGTCTCAGGGGTTAACTTTGATTTGTGAGGAGGGCAAGACCTTGTTAAGACAGTTCCTGGTAAAAGACTGCACTGCAGACTATAGGGATAGATGTGTGCTGATAGTGCAGCTGTCCCTTTAATAGTTCTGATACTTGGTGACATCACAGGAAGCAGGAGGTAGTAAGGTTTAGTGAAGTTTGCACATGGCCAAGGAGACTGCCATGAATCCACATGCATCTGCCCTCAATACTTCATCTTTTGGAGCATCGTCTGTATGTATATTGTTTATTTGATACTTATCTGTAGTTGTATTTTGTGACATGAGGGAAGTTTAATGTGTAACTTTGATACGTTGTTGAAGCCACATGTTTAGAGCGCGGCTATGCTTATTCTTGCAGCTAAAGTGCTACGCTATGTTGATTTAGATTATTGTAGACTTGTAGGTACAGTGTAAATGTAAGATTTAAAGAATATACTGTAATTGTAATTTAGTTTGTTTCAGTTTCACACTTTCTACATCATAAAACCTGTGGACAAAGAGTAATGGTCTTCAGAGTCTTGATGGAAGAAAAGTGTTGAACCTTGCTGCCGGTTCCTCTTCTGTGCAGTGTGAAGAAGGAAAGACAGTACAAGATGTTATTGTTTCAGTAAAAAGTACACTGTAAAATGTAATTCTAGATGTTTGTTATTTCAACATATTATTCTATATCAGTTTGACGATAGATGACTGAAGTTGTTGTTATAACATAGAATTACAAGTTAAAAACGTCCCAATTACACCAAAAAAGCTAACTTGAAAACTCATGTCCAGCTAAATCAGCAACTTATGTGAACTTGACAATGTGGGTAAGTTGAGCACAGCAGGATTCAAAACTGTCCCACGTCACTGCTATTGAGGTGCATCATGGGGAATTGGCGGTTAACGACATGCTCACTTTACTTGGACGTTTTCTAATCGTCTTCTTTGGAATATGCTTTCAAGGTGAGTAACACTGGTTATAACTATAAGGAAAGAGAGCTACAAAAGTTGGAACATGTTTTGAATTTATGGCAGGACGTGGGTTTTCTCTTTTACCGATTTGTTTGCTTTAGCTAATGTAACTTTAGCCGACAAGGTCCACCTTGTTTGTCATGACCAAACTTGACCTAATAAACTGACATATGGCCTTTTTAATGGGTTTAATGTGGCACTGACCAAATCACAAGTGTTGTGCACTCAACCACTGTTGCGATATTAGCAAGCTAACTCAGCTAATTAATAAAGCTTATTTCATATTGTCTCTGTACTTGTAAATTTCTTTCAAGTTCACAGGCTGTTGTATTTTGGTGGAAGTTCATTTTGGCAATATTTCCAATAACTGACTGGGTTCAAAAAGAACTTTTTGGCAGGACTGCTATGCTTGTTGTCATCTGTTTACCCCTATGTAATCACTTAAGTTGTTATTAACTGCTGTATGCTAAGCTGCAAGAGTGCACTGAGGATTGAGACAAAATATGGTCTACAAACCAGCATTATATTAGTTTTTATCAGATAGTCCTCCAGTGTGTTTATTTTTTGCTTTAATTATATTGTGCAGTTATTTGTTACCCTGAAATGCTTTGTGCTTAACAACAGCTCACTATTTTAACTTATTTTTGAACTCTTGTGATCAGTATGACTAGATTGTGTGAGTTTCCATACTAAAAGAGCTGTAGTGATAAAATAATTGGCATAAGAGACACTGGTTTTTGGCATGGTATACTGCAGAAGTTTTTTCTAAATTTTTTTTTGCATAATTTACCTTTTAATTGAACTGCATTCCCTGTATTGTAACAGAACTAACATTGTTTATCAATAAACAATAAATCAATAAACTGATTAAAGAAGCATTGTCTATGGAGCCACAATCTGATCCTGTAGTGTAGCTGCAGTTTACACATTTCATGTATTCTCAGCCAGATTTGGTTTAGAGCACAGCCAATATTTAGCATAAGTAGATTTAAATTCACACACACTGATGATGGCAAGCTACATTGTAGCCACAGCCACCCTGGGGCGCACTGACAGAGGCGAGGCTGCCGGACACTGGCACCACCGGGCTCTCTGACCACCACCAGTAGGCAACGGGTGAAGTGTCTTTCCCAAGGACACAACGGCTGAAACTGTCGGAACCGGGGCTCGAACCGGCAACCTTCCGATTATAAGACGAACTGCCAACTCTTGAGCCACGATTCAGTCATCCACCCATCTGTGTGAATGACTGAATGTGTAAAGCGCTTTGGAGTCCTTAAGGTACTAATAAAGCGCTATACAAATACAGGCCATTTACCATTTAAATTGAAATTTTTGTTTGAATTCTGCAATTGAAGACATGCTCAGTTATTTATGAACATGGTCTTTGTTTAAAGCAAGAAATGGATTTGTAACATGGGGGTGCATATCTCATTCTGAAAAAACTTTAACAACTAATAAGTGTTACCCAAAGCCAATCAGCATCATCCAAGGCATGAGTATGGCTCTTCTTTGGAAAGACATGAATTCTTAAGCACGAGGGATATTGTGTAATTGTAATTGTGTAATTTTATTTATTTTTTTGTCTTTGAACCCTTTTATAGCCGACAGGTATTGAAGACATGTTTTCTAAGAGGATGAAAGTTGGCATTGTGATGGTGAAAGAAGAAGACATCATTGATGTGTTGGTTGTCCTTGAGGCGGCAGTAATCCTGTCTAATCTGAGGGATGTCTCAAGTGCCATTTCCATGCTGATGGGCCTTCTTTTTGCCCTCAACATAGACTATCCAAAGGAACTTAAGGACATCTTTAAAGTCATTCAGAACATCCTAATGAACATTGGTGGAAGGCAGTGCGTCTCACTAGTGCATGGTCTAAGAAACAGACTCTTGCAGAACGCCATGCAAAACTGTAATTGTATGCTCACAGCATACAATTGCCTTAGCGTTAAGGACAGTTTTTATTTTAATGTTTGTTTTTTTTATCCTTGCAAGTTCTCATTCTCACTTTTGTATGTCACTAAATGAGTACACTTTACATTCCAGATTAGACAATTACTCATTTGTTCATGGTTTAAGAAACTTATGTGAACAACAATATAATGGTGGACTCTGCAGATGCTTATCTCATGCAAATCAGTAGTTTTTCCTTTGTTTTGCAATTGAGCAGACTCAAACTAATGTTTCTGAAATATTCATATTATCAAATGTTTCAGAAGCATGCACTCATTTTCAGAGATATTGGTTCTGTGGAATTTGTTGCAATTGTAAAGGAAGACAAATACAAGAGTTTGATGTCTTGAACTGATCTTTACTGTCACTTATCAAAGGTTTTGTACTATTTTAATATTTCAAGTTTTATGCTAACAGCTGTGACTGAGCACAATGAAGTTTAAAAATTTTGCAAATGTAAAGAATAACTTTTCTAAAATAGCAAGTGTCCCGTTGATACATTACATTAATGCAGACTTTGTTGTTACTTCACAAGAATCACTACTGCTCCTAGAGTATTGGTCAGAATTTAATCTTCACCCAAACTGGGCTCAAGACCAAGTTCAAATTTATTGTTTCACAGGGAGCAACTTTTGAGTTTTGATGGATTGTGAGCCTGATGAGCTACGTCACTGATTTTTCTGTTTCTCAGATGACTAAGATGGCACATTAAATGTTGAATGTTGCGTGCTCATGAGCAGTGTTGGGAAGGTTACTTTTAAAATGTATTCCATTACAGAATACAGAATACATGCCCCAAAGTGTATTCTGTAACGTATTCCGTTACGTGACTCAATGAGAGTAACGTATTGTGAATACTTTGGATTACTTAATATATTATCATGCTGTTTACAACTACATGAATGTACTATTGCTGTGATTTATTACTGTTACTGAAGGTCCGCGGCTCCGAACCGTAGTAAAGGGACCTCTGGCTAATACGGTGGGTTCTGTGTCAGGCTCGTAGCCGAAAACTAGCTTTACTTTGTTGTCTGGGTCAACTTTGCTAGCGAGAGACAGAGAGAGGCGTTGAAAGGCTGCTCCAACTGAACTTATTGCTTTTGGAGGAAAACACGAACACGGTGTACAGTCGAGTCTTAATAGCTTACTTACAACTGGGCTCGTCAGGCTCTCTTCTTGGTTGCAGTGGTTATTATTATATTTACATGCTTCCAGCTCCCGTTTTTTGCTCGATGACAGCTCGTACTTTTCCTTTTTCTCCCTCCCTCGCTCACAGACACATAACGTGTATGGCAGTCCATTCTCCCTGCAGCACGGACTACACTGCCCATGATGCTACATTCTTTAGAGCTATACCTGTAGCATTCTGCCTATTAGCTTAGCACAACAACAAAAAGGCCTCTCTCACCCAGGAAACATGCAGAGAGAGCGTCACCCTGTAACCATGGCAACCGTAACCGTGCTACCTGGAACAACAGAACGTAGCTGTCAAACAAAACCCAAACAGTCCTGACCCGCCACAATATGAAACAGGGAAGTACCGCCGTGTAATCCATTTATTTCAACAAAGTAACTGTATTCTAAATACCACCTTTTTAAACGGTAACTGTAACGGAATACAGTTACTCATATTTTGTATTTTAAATACGTAACGGCGGTACATGTATTCCGTTACTCCCCAACACTGCTCATGAGTAATTGTCTTGTCATGTTCTTAAAAAAACTTTCTGCCTGAAATGATCAGATACACTTTAATGGAATCTGTGGGTTTTTATTTTTTTTCTGTAAACAACAGAAAATTAATTTAAAGGAATGTAGATGTTTAAACCTGAGATCTAAGATAAACATAACAGGTATTTTTGCTGAAATGGATGTTAGAAAGCTAAAAAAAAATACTTAAGATGTTCAATGCACATTTTTCTTTACATCCAGTCAATCAACTCTGATAATTAAAATGAAACTGATTTACGAGTTCAGTCAGCTACCTTAAGGAGCTCAGTTAATTAATAAACTTAAATCAACTTAGCTAACAGATTATGTTAGTTAAGCTGAGATAGATTCCTAAGTTAAAAGAACTACTAAAGTATTTGAATTAACTAAAAAACCCAAGTCAACTGAACTAGGACAAGAGTTTAAACAATAGATTATTTTAATTTAGCTGAAAGGGTTTTCCCAAGTAAAAATGACAATTAAAGGAGTTGAACTGACTAACAAATCTCAGTCAACTAAACTAAGACGAAAGTTTAGACAACATGTGATTTTTTCATCAACATAACATTTGGTTGTGTTACAAGAACAAACTCTATCTCTTTACTTAACTTAAAATTTTAAGGCAGCCCTTTACCTGATATTTTTAAGTTGAAACAACAAGTTATATTTTACAGTGTAGTGTTAGGAAATTGTTAAAGGAAATGAATAAGGTCAAATGCATGTCAAATGAATAAAGTAGATAATGTCAGTTTAAAAAATAAAGAGAAAAAGATTTGTTTTGGAATACTGTCATAAAACAAAAATAATATACTGTATTTCAATGAGGAGCATTTCAGTCACAGAAAAAATTCATATTTCCATCTGCAGTTAATTAACTCTCTTCTGTGGCCTCCCCTGCCCTTCACCGTACATACTTAAAAAGCCTAAGGCGAAAAGAGCACACCTCCTGACTCTTCGATGAAGTTACATGGGAAGCCTCAGGCAAGGAAAGCAGCAGCAAGCTAGGCCTCCCTCTCGGGTACAAACCAGAGCAGGCATCAATGACAACAAACATTATATCGCACAAAGTCAAACACATTGTGAGCAAGCAAAGCAAAGCAGGAGCTGACTGGAGGTGGGTTGCAAAGTGGCTTAAAGAAGCAGAAGGACAGATGAGCTAAACACCACCAATGAGCTTAGAGTTGACTTTGTGCCCCATCTAAATCTTACACTTAATTTCAGTCAGTACCGCTTTAACCCACTTTGTTGGAATAGTAATTTTCCTTGACCAAGGTATATTTGGTTATATGGGTCTATTCTGGGACCTTTCAGTAGCTTTCTCATCATATGAGACCTATAGCAGTCTGGAAAAGCTCCAGATTTTGTGGAGAAATCTTGTTTTGTATAAACAGACATCAGTGGTTTGAGTAATAATTAGCACTATAAGGGGCTGATGGATAGTCTGTGGGTGTATGTATGGTTTCTAATATATTTTTGCTAGAATATGGCCTCTGTTGTCGTTTGAAATATAAATAAAATTTTAATCACAACAAGACACTGTGATTATATGTGTTGCTCTTAATGTGTTCCACTTGTGCTAGTCAGAAAGTAAGTCATGTGAGTGACTAGTAATAATAATAATAATAATAATAATAATAATAATAATAATAACAAACTTTATTTATAAAGCACACTTAAAAACCAAGGGTATGCCAAGGTGCTTAACAAGTAAGATAGAGAATAGGAGGAGGATAATAGAAATAGGACCAAAGCAAGTACTAAGTATGCAAGAAGGTAGCTGTCACTGATACATAGGAAAGCAACAGGTACAGAGCAAACAAGAATTTAAATGAGCATAAAAGTGCATTATATAAAATCATAAAAGAAATATTAACTAGCGGGAAAGGCAAGATTGAATAAGTGGGTTTTTAGTCGTGATTTGAACAGTGCAATGGAATCAGATGCGCGGAGGTCGAGAGGAAGGGTATTCCACAGTACCGGGGCAGCCAGAGCAAACGCACGGTCACCCCGGGACTTCAGCCGAGATCTGGGTTGGGTCAGAAGTAGTTGAGTGGCAGATCTGAGTGTTCTAGCAGGAGTATGTGATTTGAGAAGTTCACTAAGATAACTTGGCGCTAATTTATTAATAGTTTTGAATGTAAGGAGTAATATTTTAAATTGAATACAGTACTTTATGGGCAGCCAATGCAAGCTAGCTAGAACAGGAGTAATATGGCAAACTTTCCTGGTAACAGTCAAGAGGCGGGCTGCTGCATTTTGGACTGTTTGCAGTCTAAGAAGAAGAGAAGAGGGAAGACCGTAGTACAAAGAGTTACAATAATCCAACCTGGAGGTCACAAAAGCATGAATAAGCTTCTCCAGGTCCTCATGCGGAACATAATGCCTAGCCTTAGAGATAAGGCGCAGTTGGTGGAAGCTAGATCTCACTACAGCAGACACTTGCTTATCGAGTTTGAGCGAGCTATCCAGCAGTACACCCAAGTTACTGACATAGTCACAAGAAAAGCTAGCAAAGGAACCCAGGGCAGCACAGAGTTGGGCACAAGGGTGTGGTGGGGCGTGGTCTGCGGTGGCGTGCAGGGAGGGCGGACGCACCTGCACAGCATCCGCAATCACGCCCACCAGGTTAAAACATGGGGACTCAGGTGTGTGTGGGGATGTGGTGTGTGGTGAGAAATCAATAAAATGGCTGAGAACACTGATCGCTGGACCCGCCGTGCCTTATTCTTGCCACAGAGGGATTTTACTGTTGAACACCACAATCTCAGTCTTCTTATCATTCAAAACAGAGAATTACTCAGGAACCATTCTTTGACCTCCTGCATGCATTCTTGAAAGTAGTGCAGGGACACAGCAAAGTTATCAGTAAGTTCAAAATAGATCTGTATGTCATCGGCATAACAGTGGAAGGCGATATTGTATTTTTCAAAGATTGCGCCTAGAGGGAGCAAATACAATGAGAAAAGAATAGGGCCTAAAACTGATCCTTGAGGCACACCACAACAGACCGGAGCGGAGGAAGAGGAGAAGGTGCCTAAGTTAACTGATAAGGATCTATCAGCGAGATATGATTTAAACCAGTCGAGGGCAGTGCCTCTAATACCCACAGTGGGCTCAAGTCTTAGTAATAAAATGTTATGGTCCACCATATCAAAGGCCGAAGAGAGGTCCAGTAAAACTAGGACCATAGAGTGTCCAGTATCAGTGATTACAAGAATATCATTAAGAACTCTAACCAACGCTGTTTCAGTGCTATGCAATGGCTTAAAGGCAGATTGAAATTTCTCAGCAATATTGTTCATGTCCAAGTACACCTGGAACTGGGAGAGAACTAGTCTCTCCAAGATCTTGGACAAGAACGAAAGCTTAGAGATTGGTCTGTAGTTTGAAAGGTCATAACAGTCAAAGTTTCTTTTTTTAAGAATCGGGTGGACTACAGCATGCTTAAAGGCCAAAGGAACACAGCCTGAGAGCAAGGAAAAGTTCATAAGAAATAGGATACTAGGTCCAATTACATCAAAACAGTCCTTAGCTAAACGAGATGGAAGAATGTCAAGCACAGTATTGGTGTTATTCATTTGAACAACTAGCCACTTAAGAGTCAAAAGTGAAAGAGGCTCAAACTGGTGGAAAGTTGAAATGCACTCAGGAATGGGGAGAGGATATAAAACAGGGGAAAGGGAGGACTTAAGAGATGAGACCTTCTCTAAAAAGTGAATTTAAAATCACTCACAAAGAGCCTGAGAATAAATTAAAGGCATGTCCGGGGAAGGGTTAACCACAGAGTTAAAAATTTTAAATAAGGTACGGGGGTTATGGTCATTGGCCAGGATGATTTTGGACAAGAACGACGCTTTGGCCGTTTTAGCAGCACTTTGGAATTTTAAGCGGCTAGTCCGTAGCATGTCATGAGAAACCTGAAGTTTATCTTTTTTCCACCTTCTCTCAGCGCGCCGACACACGCGACGTAAGGCGCGCGTAGTGTCATTAAGCCAACACTGAGAGTAGGTTCTAGGGCGCTTCATCTTAATGGGGGCAACAGTATCAAGGATTGAAGAAAATAGCGATAACAAGGAATTAGCACAGTCATCAACCGAGCGAAAAGAACAACAGTCGAGAGTGACAGATGCAGAATCCAAGAAAGACATAGAGAAGTTTGACATCGCTTCAGGATTAATTACACATAGCGGGCGAAGGGGAGCCGCAGGATGTAGTTTCTTAGTGCATAAGCCAGTATCAAATATAACTGGGAAATGATCCGAGATCCCATCGTCACTTATATCCTTGATACAAATGTCCAGACCATATGAGAAAACCAAGTCCAAAGTATGTCCTTTAACATGCGTTGGGTCATTAACCCACTGAGCCAGGTTAAAAGAGTCCGTTAAAGCAAGGAAGTCTTTAGCAAATGGGTCATCCTTACAGCAAGTGTGTATGTTAAAATCACCGACAATGAGAACACAACCATACTTAAAAAGAATGGAGCCTAGGAGATCAGCAAAGTCCGTGATAAAATATTTGCTATATTTAGGCGGTCAATAAACCACCACGCAGAGTGTGGTTATGGATGCAGTCATCTCCAATAATTAGACTTCAAAGCTAGAGTGAGGCTAGCTGCCGAACTGCATAAGAATTTTTAAAGACCGAGGCTACGCCGCCACCCCTACTAGTAAGCCTTGGTGAGCTAAAAGCGACACAGTCCGACGGAAGAAGTTCGGTAAAAGGGATGAACTCACCAGGACGAATCCAGGTTTCAGTCAGGAATAAAGCATCAATCCCATTAGTGGAGAGGAAGTCATTTAAGAGAAAGGTCTTATTGACCAGCGACCTGACATTAAGCAATGCCATCCGTATCCTAGGGGCTAAGTCGCCACGGGTGGTGCGTCGTAGGACACTTAGGTTGCTTCGGCAAACGCCGCGTCGGAGCGATGTTATCCAAACCTGAGCAGGAAAACATGCCACAGGAATCGCAGGGTAGACTTCGTGGTCGGCCAAGCAGATCCAACGGTGGGTGAGCAATTTAGCATCAGAGCGCTCCTGGGAAGGAGGGAAAGAAGATAAAATATCCAGGCTGGCATGTGGGTAGCCTGTGGCTCTGGCTTTAAAGTAGACCCTGAGACGAACGCGACGGCCGCTCCTTCTACCGCATTTCCTATAGCGTTTCTTGTGTAGATTCGGAATAGGTAGGTGGAGGAAGCCGGTTGGAGGGTCTGGTCACCCAGGTTCCAGCAAGGATCAGGCCGAGAGGAATGAGAGAGTCTTAGATTTAAAAGTGTTTTCCCGTCGTATGTAATCAGTGCACAGCCATTAGATGAGCATACAACTAAAAGGATAAAAAAATACAATGCCAAGGTCCATAAAGAGCGTAGAGAGGGTAAAAAGCAGCGGAGCAGATGTATGCAGATGTATGAACGGCAAGCTACGTACACCGGCGCCATCTTGGACATCTTATACAAGACCAAGACAGCCAAGGTCATCACATCTGTTTGCTCTGATAGAGATGACCTGGGGCTCAAAACTCCTACAATGGTGGGTCTTTTGTATGAAGTATTTTCTTTGTTGATATTGGCATTGTTTCAGCAAAAATGCATTAAATAACTGAATCCTAGATCACCCATTTCTCTAGGCACTTGACATTAGAATTAATTTCACAACTTAAATAAGCAAATGAAAAACAAAAGATAACACACCTCTCAACCATGAATTTCAATCTGGAAAGTTGAATCATTAGGTGATCTTCAGCACTGCCAGCCCCACCGCAAAATATCATGAACCTTTCAAAGGCATCCTGGTAACTTTTCTAGTTGAAATGCAGATAGGAGAACCGAGTTTCTTTTCCCCAAGGAAGGTTCCTGCTTCCTGCTTTGAATGTTATCAGCCCATTAAACGGCTGTTATCAGTTGTTATCAGTCACATGATAAAGCTAAAGGGGTCTCCTTCAACTCCCAGTTAGCTTAGCAGGTCATTAACACCCTATTAAATGGTGGCTGTGTCAGAGACCAGCGGTGGGGAGCTAATGTTTGCTGGAAAAGTGAAAAGAATTGGCAGATAGTAATGTTTTTAGTCATTTGCTAGAGTTTCTCCCAGCGGTAAGGAGTTTGTGTCCAGTGTGGGTATGTTATTATTTATTTTATTTTATTTAACAACTGCTTTTTTGGATTTTTGTTTTTTTAGTCATTGTTGGTAAAATAAAATTCTTGCTGGTTAAATATGTCAGACAAAGCCTAGGTGAGGAAACATTTACATGGCATTTTAGTCAACTAATGGGTCTACTAAATGATTTGTTGTGATATTGGGTAAACACCAATTAAGATTTCGCATACACTTATTTACAAAGACCAAGAGGTTGCAGGTTTAATCTAACTTGAATGGATGAGTGAATAGATGACTTGCACATGTTGGTCTACTAATAAATGCAGTTTGCCCAGTCTAAATCTGATAACATTCAAAGAGGACTTACTGCATACGTAGTGCTACATTTCATCCATTTTTCTTTGCTGGAATTGTGACAATAGATCCAAAAGCTTTTAAATCCAAAGTGCTAGAGATCTTCTGCCATTCCCACTAACCTCACCAACTGTGCAAAGGGAATGAGAGTTTCAACCCCATATGAGCATGACGGGCTTTAACTGATTCCCCCATAAAGACAACATCTGCTGACCTCACCAGTACCCTTGATAATGAGTTTTGATACCTCAATATGTATGGTTTGACTAACTGTTACCATCAGGGCTTTTCCAAGGATAGATGCACAGGCACTGACCACGCTCACTAACTTCTGATGCAAACCCAGTCATTTTTTTCTATAAGTAGGCCTGAAATATAACAGAAACCACTCAGTTCAGAAATAAGCTTCAAAGGTTGCTCCTAGTGGGCTTTCAAGGGGTAAAGCATTAAACACTGAGAAGGTCCCTCTCAGCAGTGTTTGGTTGTGGTTTGTTTGTTTGGTATAAATGATCTAGATTCAAGAGCTCCAAGAACATCTGGAAGAGGCTCACAAGAACAGACCTGAGTTTAACACAGCGGAGAACTTCACCCTTCAGGTGAGTGAGGCTCCTGTTGAAGACAGCAATACAATTACCACTGCTGCAGAGCTGAGTGCATGTGTGGAGGCTTCAACACAGAAACTCTGCAGAACGGAAAACAACAAGAGAAGCTGAGTTGGAGATCCAACTCAATTCGATCTCCTCATCCTGTTGAGGAGGATGAGGAGATCAAACAGCTCTGTGAGCAGCTCCTTAAAACTGTAAAACATCTGGAAGACAATCTTGCAAACTGCAGAAAACAAGAGGAGATATCTCACTGTGAGATTGTAGAGGTCAAAGCCAAACCTTGCACCTGTGAGACCTTTTGCGAAAAAAAAAGATTTGAAGGCACAGAACTTAAAAAGAGCTTCCAAAGCTTCCTACCGACATCAATGGATGCAAACATCACAAACAAACTCCAAGAAACAGAAGCAGACAAGATGTTCTGATGCAAACTTTGCAGAGAGAAAAAAAACAAAAACAAGAAAAAGAGGCCAGCGTTAATGAACTAGAAAATCCCCAGGCCCAAAACAAGAAGGCACATATGACAATTTAAGAAAAAGAGGCCTGTGTTACAGAATTAAAAAAATTCTCAGGCCCAAAATGAGACAGCACACAGCTCAATTCGAGAAAACAGAGGCCAGTGTTACAAAACAAGAGGATCTCAAGGGCCAGCGTCAGAACATGTCAGAGGAAAAGACAAATAAGCACATATTATATTAGTTGTATATAAAATTGTCCTCTGCTCCATTCTCCCCGGCACTAACCGGTCACCGCAGATGGTCGTCCCTCCCTCAGCCTGGTTCTGCTGGAGGTTTCTTCCTTTTAAAGGGAGTTTTTCCTTCCCACTATCACCAAGTAATTGCCCACAGGGGAACATTGAATTAATGCAGTTCACTTCAGTTCATTTGTATGTAAATAGTGCTGAAATGATTTGAACTGAATTAATAACAAAAAAAAAATGTTGTAAAAAAAGTTTTTTTGAGTTGTGAATACCTCATTTTGTTTTCATTTAAAAGTATTTAAAATGTCAAATTACAATAGCTTAACATCAGAAATAAACATGTCTACAGGCTAGTTAAAAATAGATTTATAAAATATTATGCCCTGCTCAGTGGTTCATGGAACTGTTAACAGTTAACCTTTTATTGTTTTTTATCTGTACCAGCAAACCCCTGTACTACACACTGGATGACAGGGAACAAAAAAGCTTAAATTTGGCTATGTCTGTGCGATGTGAGAAAACATGAAAACATGGTCATGGCATTACCTTAGCCTGTGTTCTAGCTACAACTAAAAAGCTGAACCTCACATTTTCTTATACAATGAAAATAATTTTCTCAAAAAGAAAAAAAAGATAGATTCTGATTTTTCTTTTTTTCACAAACTCAGGCCTTTGAATGACCTCTGAAAAACAAGTTAGACAGCTGCCAGCTTTAATTATCAGCTGTCAATCCTGCCTCAACCCTCCAGGGTGAGAGGTGAGAGCTGTCTCTCAGCGCTACAACAACAGTTGCAAATTTGGCTTGACATATACAAACAGCTTTTACAGGCACATGTACCTGTCTGCTATCCTGTAGTTAAAGATTGAAACTAATGGGGCAATATGGGGACTGAATGACTCCTGAGTTTGGAAAAAATAAGAGGATAAAGGCTAAACTCCCTTAACCAAAAATGACAAAAATGGGAAAACCTGTCACATAAAATCGAGCAACATTCCAAAAAACATTTCTTGATAAGTGAGGGCAACAGTCATAGGGGGAGTCAGCTTATTTGGCATGTTAAATGCACTCCATTCAAGAAGTCACTACCCGGATGCTAAAAGGAATTGAAAAAGCCTTAAAAAACGATTCTCAGTATTCTGAGGGGACCTTGTTACAGTGATGACAGCATGTCAGAAATGCAGACAGATGAGCTTTGTGGATTCTTTCTTTATAGTTCTAGCTATGAAGCAGTTTGGGTGCAAGCAAGTTCAATGTTGCTGACATTAGTGAAGTAAGGGAATGTAATCTGTGTGTGTGTGTGTGTGTGTGTGTGTGTGTGTGTGTGTGTGTGTGTGAGAGAGAGAGAGAGAGAGAGAGAGAGAGAGAGAGAGAGAGAGAGAGAGAGAGGGAAAGGGGAGGAGGGCGGCTGTACTCCAAAGGCAGCGGGACTCTCTTGCGATGCCTAATGTGTGTAACTTCACACTGATAATTAAGCAATTCAGCTGTTAAATAACCTGTGGATCAAATGTCTTTCCACTTTCAATTTGGTGAGGTGTTGCAACTGTGCAGAATTAAAAAGAGTCCTTTCTTATTCAGGCAGCAATCTCTGGAGGAGGGAAAAAAATGAAGTGAAAAGAAATGCAGTTCCTCTAATGGCCATTCGAGGCTCAGTCCTCATAGACTCCTATATTTAAATGCTTAATTTTGCAAGACTAAAACAAATAGTTCTCCTTCATAAAAAACTCTACAGGGGGTTTAACTAACCTGCTTGGCTTTAGTTAAGGCTTTACAGCTCCCTGTGTTAGCACACCTGTCTTTTAGTTAACTGTCCAATAGGACTGTCCTCTGGTAATTTCAGTCACTGAACTGAATTTCTCAACTGCTTCTGTGGTGTTGATGCTTTTTTTGAGGATTTATATTTGTGTCAAATGTTCTGGCAGTGTGTCCAAGACGTTTGTATTTCATTTTTGGTAAAATTCTGGTATTTTATTAACATGTCTCCTAGACTTGTTACCAGCAAGGTGTGGCACTGTACCAGAGTTGTTCTAGTTTTGTATATCGTAATTAGCATTTTGACTTCATTTTGACTTAAGTGCCTCATCCAACTCAGTATCACAGCAAAATGTGCATTAAGCTGTAGTATCAGCAGAGGGACATATATATTTACATATAAATACATATTAGCCACCTAGCTTAATTGTTTCTGGTGATTAAGGACCCTAAAATGTACTTCGCACCTTTTTTGCTCACTACGGACTTTTTTGCTTTAAATATATTATCTGCCCCTTGGTTAATGCCACATTTGTATGTGTGTTAGTTTGGTTAAAAAAATATCTTAAAACCTCTTCAGATTATAAAACTAAGGATATTTCATCTATTTCAAAGTGCTTTAATTCAGCAGCCATTCGCCAGTAACTGTCAAAATGTAGTGTTAGAAAGCATGGATTTGTAAGTTGGACTATTACTTGGACATATCCCGACATATATCTCTATTTTATTTTTGTTCACAAAATCTTGTTTTTTAAGTCTAATTCTTACATTTATTTTAGCAAATTATTATTTTTTTAATTTGTTTTAGTTTTTAATGCAGTTTTAGTTAACTATAAAAACTTTCCATTATACCCAAACAGCTTAAGGAACAGCTAGCATTAGTGGGGTACCCTCTCATCCACATCACTTCTGGTTTCATAAATGGAACATGGCAGTAGCCAAAATGCTTAACTTAATTCTTCATGGGTTGCAGATGCATCTTTTATATACAGTCTGTTTTTAGCTACATTAAATATCATGCATTGTATACACGTGATGTTGCCTAACATGTTAAACCTAAAGCACATACAGTATTTTTTGGGGGAGGGGGTGTTTTTTTTTAAATTTTGTTTTGTTTTATTTTATAAAAGTGTAAATTCTTGCCAAAAAAATAATTTTATAAAAAATAGTGCACTGTGTCTTAATGGGCCCGATTCTTCAGGGTTTTTTTCCCATTAAAAGTGAGGTTTTTTAACCCACAGTCCTCAAACTGGCACAATGAAAATAAAATTGAATCTTTTTAATAGCATTTTATGAAAGACTACTAATGTAAGCTTTGTAACTTTCCAGTACTGTATTGCAGCATTGATGGTGCATTGGAGAGTAGCAGACTGAGCTTAACAGTGAAGACAATGGCCAACATGTGTGTGGGTGTTTGTCTTTGAAGTGATGGCAGCTGCCCTTGAAGTGAAGCGCCTTAAGCCTCACACCGACTTGGTGTTGGCATCCAACGTAATGTTGATTAGATCCCCACTGCGTCTGTCATCTAATAAATCAAGCACATGCCTCTCCTCCACCTCAACTTTTCTTGCACTTACCTGGTGCCTTTAGTCTTGAAAGAAAGACAGTTATCATAATGGTCAAACTATGTTTCTTTAAAAAAAAAGTCTCCTCATTGGCTTCCTTCTATTTGTGTGAATAGCATAGAGGCAACTCTATAAACTTTAACCTGCATTTTAAATGAGTGGTGGAAAGGACATCTCTCTTCTTTCTTCCTCGAGAGACCAATAGCTATGGTGGCTGATGGAGCAATGGAGGAATAGAGGGATGGATGGAAGGAGAGAGGGCGCGTGCAAGCGTTTTGCAGAGAGTGATTGTGAGAGGACAGCGGTGGCAGAAGATGTCCTCTACACAGTGATTAATTCCAGACCCAATGTGATTTATGGCCCCACCACGGCTGTTTTGTAGGTCACTTTGGTGCCACATCACTCAAGCTGTGCAAACAACAAGTCTGATATCAGTGTTGGTTAACCGTAAAGGAGGACACACATGCGTGGCCACAGTGAAAATGAAAATGTTTTGCTTTGAATTTACTCTCTGCCTCTCACGCCATCAGACCAAGTGAATTGTGAAAATATGAAGAGGGAGTTTTGAAAATGTATGACTCATAGAGATGGATGTGATAGAAATAACATGCAGGCATACAGGGACTGATGCACAGAGAGAAGTAAATGAAAACAGTGATGGCTTTTAAGGGTTATCTTAACCTTGTATCCTGCAAAAGATATTTATAATTATATTACCCTCAGCAATAATGTACCTCACTCAATGTCTGAATTACTTGCACAACATAAACATAATTCTGCCATGTTTATATTTTTGTAGCAAAATCTGACATTAAATGCATAAGGGAGGAGTGCTAATTTATTAGCTAAAATTAGCAAGCTGCTTCATAAACTTGGCAGGTACAAGGTTCATACATACATATTTGGTTAGTTAGTGCTTAAGTAACTTGTAAAATACTATAATTTAACCTAGGTGCGAAAGATGTATAGACAACTTTAAAGCAGTAAGTGGGTGTGAAGGCTAAACCTATGACCAACACAGTATCTTGAATTTTATGTATATTGTAATGACATACAAAAACAAACCAAAAAATGTTGACAGCAATAAAATCTTTAATACTTTAGCTCTATTGGTAGCACACATATTTAGCAAACTTTTGTTATTGTTTTAATACTTGTTGCATTGTCTGTGAAGGTTCTCAGTCATCCAGGTCATAGTAGTCTAAGGCAGCGGTCCCCAACCTTTTTTGCGCCACGGACCGGTTTATCCCCAACAATATTTTCACCGACCGGCCTTTAAGGTGTCGTGGATAAATACCACAAAATAAAACTTCTTTAAGTTTCCTTGAATACGTTTCACCTCTCATCCGAGAAGCTTCTTCAGTTCTAAGAGCAATTGGTGGAGAGTCCCAGATTTGTGGACTCTGGGATTCATTTGGGACTTCAAGGAAACTTAAAGAAGTCAAGCCGCTTTTCTTTCCAACCTCCTTAAACTTGTTGTATTCATTTCTTTTTTGTTTGTTTGTTTTATTGGTTCTGGCAGGTCCATTTAGACCAGAGTAATGTAATACTAATCCTGCATTTTATGTTAGTCTTTTGAGTCATTTGGGTCTTGTAATTGAGTTTGGCATTTAGGAATTATTATTATCATTTTTGTTGTTATTCCCCAGAAATGAAAGTATGTAGTAAAAAACTGGAGTTTCTATATGTTCCAGGGGGAGTGCATTTAGTCAGATTGCACTCTTGAATGCCCGCTCGAGCTCTTCACAGGGAAAAACCTGGATTTTTTGTTTCTCACTGAAACATGGCAGAGGGATGGCGCGTTTATTCACCTAAACCACATGTGTCAAACTCAAGGCCCGCGGGCAACATCTGACCCAGCGTACATCTATATCCGCGAGATCATTTTATATAGATTTATTATTATTGTTATGCATGGCCCGGCAATGTGAGGTGCTAATAACCAGTGTTGGGTAAGTTACTTTAAAATAGTAACTTAGTTACATTACTAGTTACTTCTATCAAAAGTAACTCAGTTACTTCAAGTTACTCGTTACTTTCCCTAGTAACTAGTTACTAGGGAAAGTAACTTTGGTTTTACTCAGAATTCTCTTGTTAATGTGTTGCTTCCATAACTTTGCCAGTCTTCTAGCTTGCTTACTTGCCACAAGTGCACTGTGCCACCTACCAATAGAAAGGAAAAGATAATACATATTTCCATGAGAGAAATCCCACGCCTGGACCGTCATTGACTGCTGCCATGATTCTAGCCTACGTCACAGCGTCATGTGCGCCTTTTACATCCAACACAAAAAACTGCAGTCGTGGTGCTTTTGATTGTACTCGGAAATTCTGCCTTCTGAATAGGAAGATGTAGGTAACACCAGACTGCAGATGAGCTGCATACAGGGCTGGACGGGGACAAAAAATCGGCCCGGGCATTTTGACTAGAGACCGGCCATTATAGGAAAAATCATAAAGCCTTTGAATGAAAACAAACGCTGTTGTGACAGTGATGTTCACTGTTTTGATGGTATATATGCATCAATCATTTGTTGTAAGATTCAGATAATTATTTTTTAAAAGCTAGACATTTTAAATGAGAAAAAGAAAGAAAAGTATTTCTTTCTTCCTGGCGCCCCTGGCAAAACTTTGCTAGCTCTGCTCCTGCACAGTTACCAGCTGTCAGCTACCTAAAAAGGATCCTGGGGTTATCTGTCTCTCAGAAACAGTTCATAACTTCCCTTCAACTCATTTATGTCACCTAAAAGGTAAACCTGTATCTCCATCACCTGTTCAGCTCTGATGATTCAGTAAGGACATCTCCTGGTTTCATCTTCATGTTTCCCTCTCACCAGATAACCAAACCGACATCATGACCAGCAGCTTTTTTGCAGCTGTGGCTCCAGCAAACATCAGCTGATACTAGGAATTAATATTAAATAAATTCTAACAACAGCTGATCAAGCTTAAACGTGCTGCTGTTGTTTAACGCGACTTCGGCTGGTTTCCTCTTTCTGGCGCAAAGTGGGCGATAAACAAACAAGAGAGCCGATCAGCTGATCATTGATCAGTTTTCATGATTGAAGTAGAAACGGGAGAGGGAGGGGGAGAGAATGAGAGAAGAAGAGGCAGCTGTGCAGCAAAGACACAGAATAACTCCAGCTTTGTGCCTTTTTCAATGTAGCCGAATTACGGGACAAACTGTTCCTTTTCACCTCAATAAGAAATGCGTAATATTTTCTCTGAATACCAGACGGGATGGTTGGCAACTCTAATAACTTATGAACAAAATAAAGTTTAACATCGTTAACATCATAGCACCCACCCAGCTGTATAGAAACTCCGTCATGCTAGCTAGTATGCAGTACGGAAAAAAGTCAGAATAACGAAAATAAACTCCACCTAAACTTGGTTTATATCTGACCCAGATAGACTGCAGGTCATAACTTCTTACCTGAAGTTCAGTTCACACTTGGACCGGCGGCCGCCTTGGGTCTCTTTTCCTTCTCTTCCACCTGCTGCCTCCAACACTTGCTAATGTTATTGAATCTGTGGAAGCTCCGCGATAGCCACCACACGAAGTAACGAGTAACGACCCTATCTAAATCCCAGTAACGACTAACGCGTTCCTGATTTTGGCATAATAACTAGTTACCGTGCTCGTTACCACAATAATAACGTAGTTACTGTAACGCGTTACTTAATAACGTGTTAGTCCCAACACTGCTAATAACACACAAACAACAGATCCCATAATGCAGCGCTGCAGCCTCCTTGCCGAACGCTAGGCTACACTGTAAGACCGAATAGTAATAGTTCGATAAATGAAATGAGTTCCAACTACTTAAAAACCTGTTATAAGTTCATACACCTTTATTTTTTTGAGTAGTTTGAACAAATTTGTTTTTTCAAGTTATCAGTACTTGAATATATTGATTAGTTTCTGACATTGCCCTTAAATAATTTGAGTTTTAACACTGACGTTACTTACGTGCCTACGTACGTACCTACGTGCGCCACCTGTTTCTTTATGAAGTGCTGGCAACCATCTTGGATTCCTCGCTTCGAGTGCAAATGCCCGCTAATTACTCCGAAAGAAACTTGTGGAACGTTAATATCCGAACAGAAATCAAAACATTTGTGAAGGGTTTTATTTGCGGCATTGCCTTTGACGCTGGATAAAGGAGGACGTGCAATGGTATGTTACGGACTTTTGAACTGGAACAGCTAACGCTATGCACTTGGCTAGCTGCATTTACCGCCTTTGTGGCATCTTCAGGAGCGCTTTTGTGGTAAGTTGTATTTTTTCTGAAACTATAGTTCTCCGTTGTAATAAAGGGTTTTTATCGTCATAAATGTACAACAATAGCAGGCATTTAAGAATTACATGCATGCGTCGTTTTATCCATGTCGCCTTGGCCCCAAAGTGTTTTGCAAGAATTATGCTAATAATCTCATATTTAGTATAACACATTATTAGTCCCAGCAGAGGCTGCTTCACACTTAGCGCATACATGGATATTGACTTTGGCTAATCCATTTGCTAACTGGTGGAACTTGAAACTTACGTTTAGTTCTCTGGAGTTGTACATATTAAAACTGGGGCAGCAAAATTGTAGGCACAGGACATACTTACAAAAGCAGTGATTAATCATTACATAATTAGGCGGTAGAACTTGGTTTACATTGCAAATAGTTATGTATACTAAGTTGAAATGTAGAAGCTTCTGAACTGTAAAATTGTTGTGCCTGGTCTATTTTAGGTTAGCTTAACGGCCATCAATAATATATTTACCAAACAGTTATTTTTTTCGTTTTATTTTATTCTGATGCCCAGTGTTCATTAGTGAAAGACTTAGTTTTTTTTTCTGTCAGGGGCTGGGGTCTGTGACCCATCATTTTGAGTTTATTTTGTATTTTTGCTTTCTTATGTTATATTAAAATGAGGTGAAGTTCTTGTATTGTTGGTAGTTAAGGTTTAGTTGAGTTCTGGGCTAGTTATGTTTCATCTGTGTCTCCTTGGTTATGTGTCTTTTCTGTTCTCTGTGTAGTCTGTCTTGTCTTCTGTGTTTTACTGTTATGTCCATGCCAGGGCAGAAGTAAATTTTCCGGGGTGAAGATGCTGTTTACCTTGACCAGCTAAGACTACAGATTGTAGATGAAGTCGAGAAAAGTGAAAAGAATCCTGATTACAAAGCTGATGCACACAACTTTGGCCTTGCGATGCAAAGAGATAATCAATGATGACCTACCAGTAGGTCAGATCCTGGATTGCTGGCCTACTCTGAAATCCCAGTCCCAGGTAAGAATGTATATAGATGTATCTAACAAGATGTATTTTATATCAACTCCTGTTATCTGGCCTGTCTGAACAAATTATGCCTTTGGAGTGTAAGGATTTTGATGTATTTTGCAAAGATTTATAGACTAATTGAAACTTGTAAACATAAATTTATCCTGTGTGTTCAGATCTGTGCAGAATTGCACAGGATTACAAACCTCCACCTGAAGAACCACTTTTATGCTGTGTTGGACCAACATGCTCCCTGGCTCCAGAGCTTATTCAGAAAGAAAGCTGTTTGCACAGGGAATGTGTCTGATGTCCTGTCTCAGCTCTTCAGAAGCTATAATCTCCAGGTTAGTGGGTTTTTCGTCTTGTTTTTTGAGCTTTATTTAATTTGATCAATTTTTCAATTTTAACTACCATTCTTGACTAGGTTAGCCAATAATTTAAAATAAAAATTTTCTTGTGATGTAGGAACAAGCTGATATCCATGCCCAACGTGCTGGTGTGCTTCATGCCCTCCCTGCCTATTTGTACCAAGACACCTCTACCTTCATCAAAACGTGGGATGTAAGTTTTGGACAAAGTTGTGAACAATATCTTAGTAGCATCCTTGTTTAGACTTCTCAAAATATTATGACACTTTGACAGTTTGAGAAGCATCTCCATGCTTGGATCTGTCTACAACAGTGTCCATGTCACATAATGGAAACACTACATGTTTTTAATGTGTGTAGACCTTCTATAATGTTCCTAGCCCAACCATATGTCACTGTACAAATGAAAAATATATATAACTCCTATTGACTTTCTGTTGTTATTGCTACGAAGAGGTATGACTTTGCTTTACTAAAAGTACTATTTTTGTCAGTTTGTTTTCTCAAATCTTTGGTGTGTTGTGGCTTTTTTGTTGTTCAAACAATTGATTTCTGAGCTAGTAATAATCCAGAAATGTGACTTGTATAGATGAAACTAAGAGAAAAAAGAATGCACTAACATGTAGTAATTTTGTAGATGACGCATTCTGATAGACCAGATATTAGTGAAGTGCCACTTGGACTCCTCCTCATCAGAGCCAATTCCAGCGATGCAACATTCTTCTGCCCTGAGAAGACTGCAGTTTTGGTCGAGGGTAACATGATCTTTGTTTTCACCACCCTGGCTGATGCATTTCTAGTAATATTTGGACTCACCTACGCCCTGCACCTAAGCTACCCAACATGTTTGGCCAACATTTTTGACTTTATTCAGAACGTTTTGATGGGTCTGGAGGGTGGGAAGTTGAAGCCCAAAGTGCTGAGTCTTAAAAATGATCTTTTGGCAGCAGAATAATGTCCAGGATTCCTACACAGCCCTCAAGTGCCTGTTAAAGCAAGTAATTCAGTTTATCATGTTTTCAAGTCTGGATAAGTTTTTTTAAAAAAAAAAGAGAATAAAATAAAGAAATCTTTGCAGACTCTGTTTCATACTTCATTATCTTAAATCCACAATCTCACTACATTTCTGGCTTCTAGGTGGGATCTTCAATGTCACTTAAGGAACGTTCCTCCTGAACTGCTCATAACTGACATAAGGCGCTAAGGAGGTTTATAACACTTTGTTTTATGTCACTAAAGAAGTATTTTTCTATTTAATGTTTTATTGCTTTGTTGTTGAGACTGTGATTGCACTCTACAAATGTGCTTTTTGCATAACCACAGTATTGGCATATTAAAAAGGTTACCAATTATATTTCAGTGTATTAGCTGCACTATACTATACTATTACTTTCATTCGGTTTTCCCACCTAATAATGCAGGATTTTCATTTCCTTTTGTTTGTTTTTTAATAAAAAGGCCATACTCATGTGTTAATCAAATCTGAATACTCTTAAAACATGTTGTGAAATTCTTTATTTCTAATATTGTAACCTTGTGCCAAAACTGGACATTTCTGACATTATTCCCTATAAAATGTGGTGGAGGCTTTTTGTTAGAAATGCTATGTGTTAAAGTAACTCAATAAATTTGTAATTTGAATTTATATTTTCTGTCTTATGTTTTTACAAGTGTAATTATTTTGGGCACTTTTTTTTTATATCAAATTCAAAACACAGTAGATTTGGATATTACAAGCGTTTGTATTTTAAATTTTTGAGTTGTATTAGCTTAAAATGGTTAACATTTTGAAACTAAATATTAATTCCTAATAGTTACTTGAGCTAGATTTGTACTTGAAACTCAAAATATCAAGTACAGAGTACTAAACCAAAAATGTGGATATAACATAAAAACATTTATCAATGGTACTTAAAAATATTTATCTAAAGCTAATAAATAAAGTGTGTTTATTTAACTTTTATTTTTAAGTTTTAGTTACTTAAAATATTTTATGTAATCAGTTTCACCAAAAGTTTTGAGTTAAATTAACTTATTGGGTTTTACAGTGTACCTGGGAACATTCCGGTGTCAATCAAATCAAACTTCTGTTATTGCGAAGCTAGCCCCTCACACTGGGAAAGACAAAAGTTGATTCTGAAAACAGAGCCTTTCAGCACCAGTGGGTCACTGAATACATGTTTATTCATGGAACTAATGTGGCTGTAATTAAGGAATTTAATTTAAGACGGCACTATGAGACAAAACATCAGGATAAGCTGAAAAACCTAAATGTAGAGCAGAAACCACAGAAAGTAGAAGAGCTAAAGGAGAATCTAACATTTCAGCAGACGTTTTTCACCACAGCAAAATCACAAAGTGAAGCTGTTGTGAAAGCAAGTTTTATTGTAGCATAGGAGACAGCCAAATCAGCCCGGTACCCCTCTGAAGAGCTGCATGATGAAGCTGTGCGACGTCTTGTGTCCAGACAAAATTCAGATTTTGTCAAATGTGAGCCTGAGGGAAATACGATTGTTGATCAGGTTTGTGAGATGGCCATTGATTTAAGAACACAGTTGTGTGAAAGAAGCAAAAACTTTATTGCATACTCTCTTGCTGTGGATGAAAGTACAGACATGATGGACATTGCACAGCTGGCTATCTTCATCCATGAGAGGAAATATTGGACATTAATCGATGCACGGGACGACAGGAAAAGACATTTTTGAAAACGAATGTCAAAGTGCAACTGACATGAAACTGCCCTGGGACAAACTTGTTGGACTTACAACAGATGGAGCACCGGTGTGGTGCCAAACTAGGTATCCCCGACAGAATTTGTTTCCTCTGTGTCGGGAGCATGCACTGGCCTTTTCGAAACAGTATCCCACACTCGTGATTTTTAGTTCATAAACACTTCTTATAATGACTAACTACTCCAGAAATTTTGAAGATGTTAGCTCTTTATACAGTAAAGTTACAGTGGGATATAAATAATATCAGGCTGATCCTGCCACATTTTGTTCCCCCTGTCAAATTGTTTAGTGTGTTCAATAAATGTTTATCTTGTATGGCCCGCGACCCAAAGTGTGCCTTGAGCTTTGCCCCCCTGTGCAATTGAGTTTGACACCCCTGAAAACGAACTGCGCCCTGCAGGCTGCTCCTACTTGAGCGCCCCCCATTTAGGTCGCCGTGGTGGAGGACTTGCTGTCGTCTTTAAGGACAGTTACACTTGCAGAGGTATGCAAATTGAAAACTATTCTTCTTTTGAGTCGCAAACAATTAAGGTGGGATCTACGAACATCTTTTATTGTGTTTTAGTCTCGCTCCCTCCTGGCCCTGCTACTGAGTTCTTAAAGGATTTTATGGACTTCTTATCTTCTATTATCAAGTTGGAGAAAGTTTTAATTCTTGGGGATTTTAACATTCATATTGATGATGCCTCAACTAACTCTGCAGCTGAACTTTTATCTATATCTGATTCTTTTAACTTTGTCCAACATGTCTCTGGTCCAACACATTTAAAAGGCCATACCTTGGACCTCGTCTTTTCCTTGGGCCTCAACATTGGCAATGTGTTTGTTGAGGATGTACATTTGAGTGATCATAATTGTGTCTTTGTTTAACTCAATTTTAGCTCTAAACAAACACCTGTGAGGTTAAAAACTTATAGACGCATAATAACTGAGACTACTGCTGAGAGGTTCTCCATTATGTTTGACAGTTCTCTATGATGTAAATACTCTTATTCAGTCCTTTAATAGGGAATGCACATCCATTTAGGATCAAGTGGCACCTATTAAAACAAGCTCTGCATTACAAAAGAAGACATGCCCTTGGATAAATGAGTCTATCTTAAACTTAAGGAGAATATGCCGCAAAACGGAACGACTACACAAGTACACAGGCTCCATCTTCGAGATCTCATGCTCTCCTTAAATGATACGGTGAAAACTGTTAGATTAGAATATTTTTCTAGACTCATAACAAAAAACAAGAGAAATCCCAAGTTTCTTTTTGACAAAATCAGTGCTATTGTATGCCCAGATGTGGTACCTTTAGATGTACACTCTAAAGTAGATAGTAATAAACTCCTCCGATTATTTGTTGATAAGATTAAAGAAATCAATGCTAAAATCTCCCCAAAATGTTCTTGTTCTCCGAGTGAGGCACTCCCTTTGTACTCCTGGTCAACTTTTACAACTGTAACATATGATGAAATAGCAGCCCTGGTGGACAAAATGAAGCTATCCTCAAGCCCCTCAGATATTATCCCCACTAAGCTTTTCATCAATGCTTTTGACACCATTGGTCCTTGGGTTGTGAAGCTTTTTAATGTTTCTCTTCAGACTGGGGTGTTCCCCAGCTTTTTAAAACATGCCATTGTGGAACCAAGGTTCAAAAAACCTAACCTGGATCCAACACTTCTCCAACATTTAAGACCTATCTCCAAACTCCCATTTATGTCAAAACTCTTTGAGAAGGCAGTTGCCGTCCACCTTACAGCATACTTGGAGAAATACAACATCTATAACCGTTTTCAATCTGGGTTCCATAAATTGCACTCCACTGAGACAGCACTACTGAGTCACTAATGATATTGTGATGTCAGCGGAGAATACACAGTCCTAGTCTTGTTAGACCTCACCTCAGCCTTTGTCAATCATACCATCCCGATAAACAGACAGAGACCTGGTTGGGATGTCTGGCTCTGTTCTACACTGGTTTTCATCTTATATATCTAAAAGGAGTTTTAGTGTGTCTGCTAACCAGATCATGTCGGAATCTACAGAGTTGGAGTTCCTCAGGGCTCTGTACTGGGACCTATTCTGTTTTTAATATACATTCTTCCTTTAAGCCAGATAATAAAGCAGTTTCCTGAAGTATCTTATCATCTTTTTGCTGACAATATTCAGCTATACTATTCATTTAAGCCTGCTGAAGCTCATAAGCTCTCCAATCTGATTGACTGTTTAACCAACATTAAACAATGGTTGAACAATAATTGTTTACAGCTAAACCCAGACAGTGCAATACCTGATATTAAACGGCGAGTGGGTGACTTAGGTTCCTAGCAGAAACACCTTAGAAACCTGGGTGTTATTTTTGATGAACTTTTTTCTTTGGACGGACATTTAAATCAGATAGTAAGAACCTTTTTTTCACTTGAGGAACATTTCAAAACTTAGATCCATCGTGTCAACAAGTGAACTCAGGATGATAATACATGTTTTTGTCTCTACAAGACTCAACTACTTTAACAGCCTGTTAACTTGTCTAAACAAGAAAGGGCTAGCTCGTATACAGGTTGTTCAAAACTCTGCAGCGGGGCTACTGACCCACTCGAACAAGGGGGCTCATATGACACCTGTGTTAAAGTTGCTGCACTGGCTACCAATCAGATTTAGGTTCCATTTTAAAATTCTAGTTTAGGGTATTACAGGGACAGGGCTTATCTTGATGTAAATATATGGCGCAAAGTGATGGTTTCATCAAAGTATTGTAGTTGAACAGAGCATGTGGGTGTTGTCTATTGTTTTTCCATGAACTTGCACATTTGGAGAGAATGCTGCACAGATACAAGTCATTACATGCTTTCACATTAAAAAGACACTGGTTATCTACATCTTTATCCTGCTGCCTTCTGCTGTGATATTGTGAAGCAATTACAAAAGCTGATGAGAATCTGTCAGCCCAAAGTAGGGAAATTAGGCACAGGTTAATGGTGATGATAATGATTACATTTATGATTTAATAACTGTGATGCTAACATATACAAAAGACATAATTTAGAACAATTGGTATACAAGGAATGCAGTTGGCCCATATGCATCAGTTAATAGTATGAATTTTTCATATGCCATTTAAAGAGTTTCATCAATTGTACATTACCCCTGACTCATAAAAATGTTATTCCAACAAGGTGGGAAGACAAAATTGTGCCTTCCGTGCATATGATTGTGGAATGAGTTAATTGACTGAAATTAAAACTAACATTAGAAACTCAAATGAAAGGGTTGCTAAGCAACATCAATCCCAAAATCCATTTCTTCAATTATTCTGCTGACGTTAATCCTTTTCTTCATTGTGGCTCTGGGATTATTGATGCAAATTTCAAATGAGAATGTTTAAAAAAAAGAGTGAAGTCATTTGAAGGAATAAGTTTGTGCAGAGATGATGTCCCAATTACTTTCTACCATTTCTGGATCAGCAGGTTTCATGTTTTTATGAAACAGCAGAATCAATCAGTGTCAAAACTGTGCAGATTCATGGCATCTGGACTAGATATTCTGAATCCTTAATCAGTGAGTTTTCACTATCTGTTCTGATTCTGTCCTGCTCTTTATCTTTTAATTCCCCTCGATATAAAAGGAATAAAATAGTGGAGGATGACAGCAGAGTTGCTGCAGAAACCTTGATCTGGTTTAAGTTATTTCTCATATTGAGGCACTTTTGAGAAAACCATCAGTGGACTCAAATCAATACCAAGCAAGGTTGATCTTTAGCTTTGACGGTGACCTTCTTCACAAGTTCCTTCCACCAGTGAAGCTGGCACGATGCTAAAATAGAGCCAAACCTTCAGAATGCAATGAGTGGGAAAAAAAAGAAGCCTGCTTTAGTCAACATGCACGATTTTGCTTTGCCCACTGAGAAAACTCAAATACAAGGTTATTTGTTTTGGCAATATTTAAAAGCACTGCATGTTGTCAAGCTATAAGCCAACCAAGGTCAGCCACTCTGGGGTGAGATGAGAAAGAAGTGTCTCAAAGTGAAAGGGAATAGGATTAGCATGAGTTACAGCTCACTTTACTCAGCATCTTTATGACAGGCAGAAATCACATTGCTTTTTAGTATAAGTGAAGATATGGATAATTCTTGGTGTTTGCCTAGTTTTCCCCAAAACTCAATACCTAATCTAAATAACAAAATCTTCAAGAGATGTAATGTGAAAACCAGAATCACGTGAAGTCTTTTTTTCATAGGATGGTCAATTTGTTTTAATGGAGTGCTACCATTTTGTCTTAACCTAATGGCTTTTCTTTCTTCCAAAATATCAGCTAAGTGGACTTTCCCCAAAACATCCAGGTCTGCTGGATGAACATTTCAGAGCATTTGAGAGAGAAAATGCATGGAACTTAATGGAAGCTGATAGAAGTAAAAAAAGGTAGTCATGTTTATTTTACAGATGGCAAAGAACTCTTTCCAAAACTTTGGTTCAAACCAAGGCCAGCAGAAGACGGGATACCAAGCGGTCAAATCCTCCAGTTTTCCTCCATGTACATCATATTAGCTTAGGGATTGTGGCATTCCTGTCCACTTGAAATAGTTTGTGAAATAAAGCAGGAAGACATTTGACATTTACTTTGTCTTTTAAAGTAAAGTTTAATGTTAAACACCGTATAAATTTTTGGACTGTAGCATTATGTAACATTTACTTCTGTTGACTAAATATTAACTCTGCCTTCTGTCATCACCAGAGAAGTCTTATTTATAATAAGGCGTTACTGGCTAAATGTAACCTTTTTCTTTTCAACTACAAAATGACATCACAAATGTAGTGATAAACAACTTGATTATAATAATAATTGTCTGTCTATTTGTTGGCTAGCTAAGATATGATTTTCAAATTTTGTGTGTTGGTAGATACCAATAACAGCTTGAGCTGATTTAATTTAGGTGAAACAGCACAACTCTCCTTTGAGTTGTGCTGTCTAAGTGCTTTTGTATATCATGCTTTTTCCTATGTTTGAAAAAGAGCACAAAAAATACTTAGAACTGAAAACACCAATGGAGCCTTTTTGACCCCTGTTAAAATCAATGTAAACTGTAACAGTGTAGGTTTGTTATCTGAAGGCAGCTATAAAATGAGCCAGAGCTATTGAGATGTGATTGATAGATAAATAATGAGGTTTGTCACGTAATATCGCACACATATTGCTCAAGATTTGTTCGCCATAATTAATGTGATACAATCACAGGTTGATTTCCATCAGTTGGCTGTAGTTTTTCATATTTCTCATATTTCATACCTCCAGCAACCAGTCAAGGAAGATTCCCTGTTCTCTCAGGTTGCCAGATGATTGCGGACTGGTCTCTAGGCTTGTGTATCTATATCGTTAATGACTTGTGCATTGTATTGGATATGTCTGAACACGTGGAGAACGGGGGAGGTTGCTAGTTGTGCAGAGCAGCAGAACTTTCTGAGCAGACAGATGGTGTGGATTCCTGATCCAAAAGATTCTGATAAAGATGTGGATTGAAGAATTTTCACTTTTCCACATTTACAATAATTAATTTGCTAAAAATGTATTCAAATGTGTGAGGTCAGTTTTAAAATGTAAGCAATGACCTCTTTAGTCTGTTTCAGAGTGAGTACTCTGTTTTTTTACCTTAGCATAATTAATACCATCTGTTATCCAAAATCCAAAATTTTTACTCTTCCTTAATGCTCTTCTAGAATATTTAAATGTTTCAGATGTGTTAGCTATTGTGTTATTTGTTTTACAGTAGACTCTAAAATATAATTAACATGTACTGTAATCAAATATACAATTTAACTTGTAAAATTAATGAAATATAAGTATTTAAGACATAATGTTAAATACTTATATTGCCAAATCTTACTGATAATTAGAGTAAGTCAATGAAAATGAATTTTGAACTTCAAGACCTCTAACCCCTTAACCAGGTTGTACAAATCAAAAAGTGTTCAATCAAAAACTAAAACCATAAGTATTTAAATTTTGCACCTGCTAATTTGAACTGCAAATGGAGAACTCTAATGCTGCAGCTTTAAGATAAAAATACTATTCTGTCTTAATATGGCAGTAGCCTGACTCTGGATGACTCGTTTTAATCACAAATATTGGCATTACCTTCATGGCAGTAGGAATTAAAAGTCCAACCAAGTTGGAAGATACAACAAACGAAAAAGAAGAAAGAAAAGGCATGCTGATCCACAGTATATAATTAGGTTGTTCTGTATGTTGTTGCATCATGTGCTATTAAGTAAATGGGATCATTTAGGTCAGAAAGAATAACATGTACCCTACAGGCACTAGTGGAATTCCCTCGCTTTAATCCATTTCTTAAACCCATTAATAATCTAAACTGATAACCACTCTGGATACAAGACTGATTGCATTTTGTGAGTCAGATGCATTCAGAAAGAAGGACAGCAGAACAAGCAGTCAGGCCTGAAACCCAAAAAGCCTTCATTTAATCCTTTGGTTCTCCTGTTTTCCCTTTTAGCTGACTAGCAGATGTTTGTTTGCCCAAGCGGGAGACAAATGCTGGAATGCAGTTGGCTTCATTAACATTGTCCGCAAACCGCAATTTGATTGCATAATGTATACTGAGTCGAAATAAGGTCAGGCATGCAAGGTGCTCTTTATTCCAGCTTGGGAGTTGAGATGCAGAATCATAAAACCTTCAGCAGTGTGCTTCTAGTCAGCCATTTGGAAATGTAATATGGATTATTTAAATCACTGTGGGAATATTAAAAGTCAGATGACTTAACAGAGTTAAAATCCTAACTAAGAAAGCTTTAGAAACTTGGAGGCAGTTTGATACAAGGAAATTTGGAAAGAATCATGCAATTTAATGGACACCTAAAACATTTCATCTGCAATTAAACAATTTCAGCTATCTCCAGCAATATAATAGCTTAATTGAAATTCAAGGATCTGAGGTCTGTTGAGTGAATTTCAGAGAAAATGCCTGCCAGATTTTAGAGAGACAGCCGAAGCTTATGATCATGATCATTATCTCCATTCACAATTCAATGAAAGTCATTGAATTTCTAGACTGACTGACTGACTTTTTTGTTCTGTTCATCCATTTTTTATTACCAAAGTTAAGGAAATGTCCAATTTAAGTGTAGTTGAAGTTTTAATAAGAGGATTGTTCTTTTGTTTGGCTGTGGACCTCTTTTTTTTTTTCTTTTTTTTTTTACTTTGAGAGACCTTTTTTTGCATTGGTTGTCACTGTAGTGGTCTTCATTTGAACATGACTTAAAAAAAATGCATGTTTAAATAAATAATTAATATTCAAATGAAAATTTAGTCAGTGTTAAAAAAATAAATAAATACATAAATGCTCAGATCTAAGCCTATATCCCATTGGCACTGTGAACTATGGAAAGTGTTTTGTCCAGCTGGATTTAAAATCAACGTTCTTCAGCATTTACACACTTACTCAGTATGGAAATCTTCACCTTGTATGAGTATACTCACCTTGTATAAGTATACTAAATGCACAGTTCTACATCACACAATGTTTTCCTAATAGGATTGATTTAGGCAAACTGATTTCACACAAAGTGATTTACCTGTGTATTGTACTCATGGGTATAAAGGCCATGCTGTATGTGGAGGCGCAGGACTACAGCTGTGCGATATGACCAAAATCTCATATCCCGATATATTGAAACTATAGATGTTTTCATTTCATCATTCGATATATTTCATCATATCGCACAGGGCCAGATGGCGCACGGACCTCTGGCAGAGATGAAGCTGAACCAGACAGCAGCATGGCAGTTGCTGAAAGTTCAGCTTGTGGCGGCATAGCAGCCTTGGACGGTTGAGCTGGTGGTTGAACTGGTGGTTTCCGGATTGACTCACCAGAGCCCCCAGCGGAGACATGCGGCGGCGTGAACACTGTGGATGGCTGGAGCAGCTCTCCTGAGCCCCCAGCAGACAAAGATGGCGGTGTAGAAACCGCGGACAGCTGGAGGGGTTCTCCAGAGCTCCCAGCGGAAACAGGCGGTTGGAGTGACTCTCCTGAGCCTCCAGCAGATACAGGCGCAGGGCTAGCAGGTGCGGAGACGTCTGGCTGAGGTGAAGCTAGTTGGAGCTGCTTAGGACACATAGCCAGCTCTGGATGCCTCTCAGGCTGCAGCAAAACATAGTCCATCAAAGGCTGGGATCAGCGGAGTCTGCTGCAGGCAGCTGAGACAGTTCGCCCAAGCTCCCAAGCACAGGCTACTGTGGAGCGCTGAGATGGCTCACCTGAGCTCTCTGCAGGGACAGAGAGCTCAGCTCGGCCGTTTCAGCTCGGTCAGCCGAGCTGAAACGGCTCGGCTGACCTTTCAGTGGAGACTGCTGCAGGAGGCTGAGATGGCTCTGCTGAGTTCTCAGCTGACAGCGGAAATGGCTAAACAGGCTGTAATTGCTCCATAGCCTTCAGGGGTCCAGAGTCCGTTTAGTTCAGAAGCTCAGCCAGTTTTATGAGTATTTGGATTCAGCTCACTAAACTCAGTGTCCATTAATCCAGGAACACAAACAAACTCAGGAGGTGCAGAAACTCAGTACTCTCTCCCAGGATGGGCTGACTTGGCAGCATGAACAACAGTCTCTGCATTTACAGTCTTATAAATTGCTGTCATGGTACTGAGTCTGTGACCCAGTGTTTTGTGTTTGTTTCAGATATATTCCTTGATTATTTGTTATTCATGGCTTTGGTTTTCTTGGCGGGTCTTTTTGTTCATTCTTTAGTATTTGTTTTGTTTTTTTTGTATTTGTAGTTCTAGCTGCTATTTTCAGTCACTGTGCCTTCCCTGTGTTCCATGTTGCATATCCAGTCAGTCATATCTCAGTGTCAAGTCCGTGTCTCCGCATCTGCATCTTTGCAAATGTCTCGTACTCCTGTTTTACTTTGATAGTCCTTCTCTTATGTCAATATATTCTGCTTTGCTTCCTTTGTCTCGTTATGTCTAATATGTCCCAGCTGTGTTCTCACCTGTTCCCGATCCTCTCGTTGTCCTGCCTGTATATTTAAACCCTGTGTTTTCCTTTGTTTATTGCTGGTTTGTCGCCCTGTATCTTGTCTCTGTTTCTGCTGTTGTTCCTTCTGCGGTTCATGGTTTCAGGTTTGTTTTATTGGCTTTCCCAATTTAGGTGTTTTTTAGTTTATGTCCCTGCCTATCTCTGTTTCTGTTTGTATCTCACCTCCCACTTTAAAACATAAATAAATAAATAAATAAACAAAAAAGCTAACTTGCGGTAAAGTCAGTGCCTGCACTTGGGTCTCTCTCATCACTCCACGCCATCTGCCCTGTCAGACATGACAATGGCCCGCTTTGTGGAAACTGTCTACTCCAGCTCAGAGGGTGTTAGGACTGTCCCAATACTGATAAATGGCATGGAAGGAGGAGGATGAACGCAGTTCCTTTCATTTACAAAGTTGGAATGAAAATCCTCCAAATGAATAGTCTCGGGTGGGCTGAGCTGCGCTGAGGAGGTGGGCAGCTTGTGCAGCTCCAAAGGGGGATGCCCCAAAAACAGGGCAAAGGCCTGAAGTTGCATTCTTCTTCTTCTATCGCGAGCCCCATCGTAGAGAAGAAGGTGAGCTGGAGATCAGAAGAGTAATTACTGGCAACAGGAAGAACCCTTCCATTCTGATCACTGGAGACTTAGGTGAGGAACATGCAGTTGAGGCACAGGCTTGGAGGCTACGAGGTCCCCCTAGGGCCAAACACGTCCCATCGAAGGGCGAGCGGCGCTCCCTCACCGAGTCTGCTGGGTCCATTTTGTGGTTGCGTTGTTCTGTCAAGGTTGTGCTGTGTGGCAGGCAGGATAGGACCCAAATGCAGGACTCCTGGACAACGAAAGAGTAAACTGAAGAAGTCAGTTTTATTTTGGCTGTAAAAAAACGAACTGTGCTGGAGCCCCACCACACGCCCGGGGTGGCTCTTGTGTTGTTGTTTTTTTTCTTTGTCCGCAAAAGTTACGGGCATCTGGAATCTGCCCCTTGAGGTCATTTCATGTTATGTTGAAAATATGCTTAGTTTTTGTGTTGCTATTATTAGTTAGGATTTAGTTGAGTTTCATTCTAGTTTTGTTTCTTCTGTAATTCCTGATTTATATGTCATTCTTGTCTTCTGTGTCAACATGTCATGTGTTTCTTGTCTGCCTCTTTCATGCTGTCAAGCTTGTGTGTCATGTCTACGTCTCTCCATTTATTTTCAACGTCTTGTGTTTCTATGTTCAATGTGCTTAGTTTTACTTTCTCCCTGTGGCACCATTATGTTTATTTGTGTCAGCTGTGTCTTCCCAGGTGTTTCCACTTCCCTCATTACCCTCCTGTGTATTTAATTCCTCCTTTTTCTACTGTTCTTTGTCAGGTCATCTGTTTCTTTCTAGGTTTAGTGATGTCATGTCAAGTCATAGGGGTTTTGGTCCTACTGTTCATGTTTGTTTTATTTCATAGTTTCATTATTGCATGTTTCAGTTTCATGTTCTAATCTCTTGTGATTGTTTCCATAGATAGCCTTAGTTGTTTTCCAGTTTAGGTTTCAGTTTAGTTTCACCGTTGTTTCAACTCTCCTCGCTTTTCAGTTTTTCATCAGCCTAAATAAACAGCTCTCTTTTTGTTAAACCATAGTTCATTTCTCCCGTTTCTGCTTTTGGGTCCACTCCTCAAACACACCAGCTGCTTAGCTGTGACACTAGCGTCAAATACAAAACTAAACTAGAAACTGGAAACAAACTCCAACTAGAAAATAAACCAGGAACTGTGAACTGGGAATCTGGCTATACTATAGCCCCTGTGAGAAAGAGAGCCTCAAATCAGAAGTACATGACTCCCTAGTACATGACTCTCAACCACATACAGTAAAGCAGAGAACTCATAAGCTGGAGAGGAAATGGCGTATCAAGATCACTTCCCTCTGTGGTCCGTGCTGAATATTCTGCTCCCTTCGGTGTCTGTGTACATTAGTATTCAGCTCCCTCCACACATTTCCGCAATATTCCCGGAAACAAAAGATGCTGCAGTAAGTACAATCCAAAACAACCGGCCAACAGAACCACTTTCACCTAATGAGCTGGAGAACTGACTGTGTTTCTCAACAATCCAGTGTCGACTGTTGAGAGCTCAACTAATCTGGAGTAATCACACTCACCTGTTGCTGATCACCATCATCAAGAAATCACTACTTACACAGGTGTGGTTGGCTCCAAAGCGGGAAAACTCAACATGCCTGGTGTAGCAGCAAAACGCAAACACCGCCGCACACTCACATACACACCAATGTGTACAGAGCGAAAAGAGGGACTGGGAATAGACAACACCAAACAGCAACACAGACATGGCAGGTAGACCAGCGAGGACTAGTGGACCTTGACAAGATTAGGCTTAAAACTTTCCTTTTTGCTAAAGCATATAGTGACGGCTGGATCAGGTGACCCTGAATCCTCCCTTAGTTATGCTGCAATAGGTGTAGGCTGTTGGGGGATTCCCATGATGCACTGAGAATTTCTTCTTCAGTCACCTTTCTCACTCACTATGTGCTAATAGACCTCTCTGCATCGAATCATACTTGTCACTCTGGCTCTTTTCCAGAGCATGTTCTGTCTTCCTTCTCTTACCCCAACCCATCATGACTGATGATTCCCCCTCCTTGTTCCCAGTTCTGCCGGAGGTTTCTTCCTGTTAAAAGGGAGTTTTTCCTTTCTACTGTCTCCAAAGTGCTTGCCCAATAATCTCTATATGTATTATTGTAGGGTCCACCTTACAAAATAAAGCGCCTTGAGGCGACTTTTGTTGTGATTTGGCGCTATATAAATAAATTGAATTGAATTGAATTGAACTGTTATTGTGATTTGGCGCTGTATAAATAAAATCAAATCGAATTGAATTGGTGTTCCCCAGATGCTGGGGCTTCAGTACTTGGTTAGGAGTATTATTATTACTCAAAACCAGTGTTGTCAAGTTTAGGCACTAAAATTATGCAATAAGTTTACCAAAAAAATACATTAAAAAAAAACTGCTAACAACTATATTCCTTTACAGTGTTATGTAACCTGGTTCTCATACAGTTACAATTTCTTCATCTCATCAAAATGAGATAAAGTTTTACTTTTTGGTTCCTTTTGTTTTATATTTTTATGATAAATAATACCCCAGTAGAGAAGACAGTGCGAGGTCAGAAACTGTATCAGATAGTAGCAGATGCTCAAGTAGGCCTCGTTGCACTTTGCTTTAGGCAAGCTATATAATTGGATCTATATTACAAGTCTGCCTTTGTGCTGCACACAGAAACCAACTCATACACACACACAAGACAAATCCCACAAAACAAAACCTCAGAAACTTCCAGTGGCAGATATCTGTGTAACTCCCAGCTTGTCTTCTGTCTCTAAGAAGTATTAGCAGACTTTCTGGTGCAAACGCTTTAAGCAGTGTAAATCCTTTAAGAACTGACAAGATATCAATCAAGTTTGAAATAAAACAAAATTCTTCACTTGTCAGTTTTCTGACCAATAAGGTCTTTGTTACTGTTATTTTGAAGCAAGAGTGCTTTTGGAAGTCTGACGTGTTGCTTTTGGACATCCATTAGTAAATGAGCTCTTCTGGACATTCAAAACATTAAGAATAGCTACCCAAAAGATTTTTGAGCATTTCCAAAGAACATTTGGAGCATGTCAAGATTGGCAGTGATCTTGAAGGTCTCTGTGATATTTTAATGCCAAGATCATGCTAGATCATGCAAGAGATTCAAAACATTAAGAATAGCTACCCAAAAGATTTTTGAGCATTTCACAGAACATTTGGAGCCTGTCAAGATTGGCAGTGATCTTGAAGGTCTCTGTCATATTTTAATGCCAAGATCATGCTACATAATACAAACCCAGTTTTACATAGGTCAAGAACAAAAGTGGGCGTCTTTCTTTTTGCCCTGTCCTGTCCTGATACACCAGTGTTTTACAACAACTAGGGGGTCTTCCTTCTGTTGCGATCACTTTAGTGGGTCTGATCATTATGATCACATAACATCCCACCTCGCTGGGTTGTTTCTCTACTGCTCAGCCGTGTACACTTATATGCATGGTAAAGCAAACAAGATGTTGCCAGTGAAGTTAGGTGTAACTGTGAAAGAGAGTAGAAAGCCAGTATGATACATATCACTCTGGTTGCCCTTATCTGTTTACATTATCAATGGTTCAAGATGGCGCCGAGGACAGCAACCGCGGTACTGCGCTCCCTCGCACTTTTCTTGTTTCTGCAAAATTCTCAGTAAGTAAAGTGAAATAGTTTGACAAGATTTGCACCTCAGTGCGGATTGATGAACAGCTGGTGGAGATTTAACATATCTTAAATTAAGAACTTTGGACATCGAAGTCAAGAAACTTTATTAGCTACCAGCAACATTAGCCAACATTAGTTACCAGCAGCTGCTAGCTCGCCAGTTAAATAAAAGAAGAAAGGACCCCTGGACTGGAATGGCTGTTTAAGACAAATATTTATTGAAGTTTCACGAGTAACACAAACTAAAGACAGTATGCCACCCAAGAAAGGCCCAACACCAGAGGAGGTCGAGGACATTAAAACCTCCCTCGGAGCATTGTGCGGAGACGTGGCCGCAGTCAGGGCGCAGCAGGAGCTGCTTCTGGGGCTTTTGGAGGAGGTAAAACAGCTATGCCTCCAAAATGCCGAGAAGGACAGACGAATTATGGATCTCGAGCGGCGGGTGGATGAGCTGGAGCAGTACACCCGTACGAACGACGTGGTCATTAGCGGTATAAAAATCAAGCCGCGCTCGTACGCGAGGACGCAAACTGAAAGGCACGGACGTTTTCATTAATGAACATCTGACACGAAAAAACGCAGACATCGCGAGGAAGGCAAGGCAACTGAAGGAGAACGGTAAAATACAACATACATGGGTAACAAACTGCAAGATTTTCATTAAGCTAAACGGGACACCAGAAGAGGCAAAAGTACTGATAGTGAGGAACATGGAGGATCTGGACAAGTACAACTGACACTAATGTATTGAGGTAATATATAACTCTAATGACAATCAAATGATAAATACACCAACATCTCTAATTACACCAGGAAATGACATGGACACGTTGAAATCAATTCTCCAACAGAAAGTAATTGATCTAGATTGTGAATATAAGGAGCATAATATAATAGACCCAGAAATAGATTCTGAAAGTAATTTTCTTTCTTCTTTTGTTAAAAATTGTAATTATTTCACACAGGAACAATATGAAAAAAAAATCAACCTAGATGGGAAGCTCTCATTAATTCACTTTAACAGCAGAAGTATGTACTCTAATTTTGATTTCATTAAGGACTACTTGCAACAATTCTCTCACCCCTTCAGTGTTATAGCCATCACTGAAACTTGGTTCAATGTTGATAAAGGAATAGATTTCTGTTTGAATGGATATGATTTAAAATACATGAATAGATTAAATAAGGCGGGCGGCGGGGTTGCTATATATGTTCATAACTCTATAAAATATAATGTTGTAACAACTATGTCTATGGCTATTGATGGAATTTTGGAATGTTTGACTATTGAGATCATGAATGAAAAAAAGAGAAATGTTATAATAAGTTGCATATATCGGACACCCAGTTCAAGTATTGACACTTTTTATGAATGGATAGAAAAAATGTTTGCTTCGGTGAACCAAAAATTACTATTCATCTGTGGTGATTTTAATATTGATTTGCTAAACCCAACAAGGTTAAAAGCCATTGATGACTTTACTGACACGATGTACAGCTTATCACTATATCCAACAATAACAAAGCCAAGCAGAATAACATCACATAGCACCACTATTATTGACAACATTTTTACTAATGTCATGGATTTCCAAATTAATAGTGGCCTGCTTGTCTGTGACATAACTGACCACTTACCAGTTTTTACTTTGTGTGACTGTGATTTAAAAAAAATAGATACCAAGATTACGATAGCAAAGCGAACAATAAATGAAGAAGCAATTCATGCCTTTAATTTCGATTTAGCACAACAAGATTGGAGTTCGGTGTATGAAGAGTCAGATGTGGACAAGGCTTATGACAATTTCCTAGATATTTTCACTATGTTGTACAATAAACATTGTCCTGTAAACGAACACAAGACAAAGAAAAAAAAGATAAAAAAGTCCTTGGCTCACAAAAGGAATTATCAATGCTTGCAAAAAGAAAAACAATCTGGGAGTAAACAGGGAGCTAAAATTAATAAAAAAAATGGATGGATATAAATAAATTATCATTAAATATAAATAAAACTAAAGCAATGTTTTTTGGTAATTTAAAATATAATATAGAATTACCGATTATCATTGAAGGTGTACCAATTGATAATGTGAGTGAAAACAAATTTTTGGGAGTCGTAATTGATAACAAAATTTCATGGAAACCCCACGTCAGACACATAAAAACCAAAATTTCCAGAAGCCTCGCAGTTTTGAACAAAGTGAAACCATACCTTGATAAAGATGCACTTCGTACTCTGTACTGTACCCTGGTTCTTCCATATTTTACATATTGTGTGGAAGTGTGGGGAAACACATATAAAAATACAACTAATCCATTAGTCACAGTACAGAAACGAGCACTGCGTATTATTCACAAGGCCGGTTATCTAGATCATACTCACAAACTCTTTCTTCAGGCAAAGTTACTTAAATTCCAGGTGTGAAAATCTGGAACAGTCTGAGTTTACAACTGAAACAATGCAAAAATATTCATAGATTTAAATTCCTCTACAAACAGTTTGTTTGGTCACAGTATACTCAATGATGGTTATAGTGTGCTCTGTAATGTTTGTTCTCTTACCATTGCTGGTATGGATTCAAAAAAAAAAAAAAAAAAAAAGTGTGTGCATATGTATGTACATGTGTGTGTAGATATATATGTATGTATGTATATGTATGTGTGTTTGTCACTATGTAATTATTATTGCCTGTTACCTGTGGTAACGCAATTTATAATTAATATATATTCTGTATTCTGTTATGAAGGTTCTATTTGTTGTTGCGAGCTGCCATTGAGATGCTTGCATGTGCCCGGGGCTGTTGATGGTTTGTTTGGTTGCAACGATGGGCGTAGCTGTGGGAAGCTTATTGTTTTTTGTTGATGAGTGAGTATAGGGGTGGGATTTAATAAGTTTTCTTCGTCCCACTCCTTTTCAGGTAATTTTTTGATTTTTGTTTTGTGCACTTTATATTTAATATATGTATTTTTGTTGTGCCTGAAATGAACAAATAAATGAATGAATGAATGAATGAAATTATTCCCTGGATTTTTCTGCTGGCATGTTTTGATTTGATGACATCACACATGTCTTGAAAGACTGCAAAAAACCTTCCTCTGATTTAAATTTCACAAATCTCCCAATTTTCAGGAAACTAAGTTGGGAAAAAAATCCTTATTGAAGGTGTTAATGGGGCTCAAAATGGACAGTGATGGACAATTATGGATAAATGCAATAAAACTGAATATCATTTGGAGCTACAGGAGGTTTAAAAAGTACAAGAAAAAGATTGCAACCAATTCCATGTGAGTCACAGAGAAATGGAGCAGGAGCTAAAATGAACATAGCAAAGGGGATTCTGTAACTTTAGCACTGGATCACGTGAATACTCTGTCTCACGGACAGAAGGCCGAGGGGTATTGGAGTGGTGAGTTATGAGCCTGCCATCTCAGGACAAACCTGCCTCCTCGTTTGCAATCCTCTAATTAAATCACAGAGGCACACTTTGGATTTTGAGCCCCAACTCCAAATGCTTCCCTAATAGGAGAAAGTCTAGCTTTGAACATCCAGAGTAAGTGCAATATTTGTCATATCATAGGCACACACATTTAATGTTACAGTTAACTTAAGGCAAAGATAATGTTTAAAGCCAAGAGAAGTTTTAAGACAAGAAGGAACAAAAAAAAATACATTGAACATTGCAAATGTCTGACGTGTTCTGCTGTGCTGCCTCTCAGTGTGAGTCATAACCCTCTTTTGTCTTGTGTTTTTGATCTAGTCTCTGCACTTATTTCACAAGCTCTGACTTAGGCAGTGTTTGCAAAAAAGGAAAGAGAAAAAAACCTCTCTGCCTGCTATCAAAAAGACACAATTTAACAACGTCCACTCACACAGGAAGAGAAGTCAAGCAGAAGGACTATACAAACAGTTGTGAAAGGAGTTTTAAGCTTCAGACATCCTTTAGAAAATTATTACCTTCCAGAGATTTTGATGCTCTCATGCTCGCAGGGATTTACTGGGAATATTATTACATGCAGTCGCTTGTTCTTTATATTTTTATTTATTAATTCGTTTTTTGTCTCTCCCATTCAAGTTATTGCTTTTGCCCTTGCTTTTGTTGTCATTGTCACTTTAGATATGACGAGACGGGATGCCAAGCAATGTATTAAGGACAGAGATGCAAGAGAACAAATCAGTTTGTAAACCATCTGCTATCTAGGTCAGCGGTCCCCAACCTTTTTTGCGCCACGGACCGGTTTATCCCCGACAATATTTTCACGGACCGGCCTTTAAGGTGTCGCGGATAAATACAACAAAATAAAACTAGTACCGGTACCGAAAAAAAGAAGATTTATTCATAACACACGTGAAAAGACCAAGGAAAACCGAGTAAACGATAACAAAACAACGCTGAAAACCGATAAAAACCCTGAAAACCATACATTTCACACCTGAGCCTCAACTCTCGCAGCCCGGTACCAAACGACTCACGGACCGATACCGGTCCGAGGCCCGGGGTTTGGGGACCGCTGATCTAGGTGGTTATGGTGATGTTACAAAGTCAGCTACCCTGAGAATTACCTTTTTACCTTCTTTGTTGGAAGTAAAGTCCCCTTACTTTGTAGTAGGTTCCAGTATATTAACTGAAACGTATACTTTCTGATGTTGATGTCAGTCACAAGGTCAGTCTTGCATGCCCTGTTCACATTTTTGTTCAGAGACTGACTGGCAGAATGACACAGGAGCAATTACATTTAGGCTTATTAGTAATGATGGCAGCATTGAGTTTTACATTGTGAAAGCAGAAGTGCTGGAAAGAAGAGTATAGCAGCTGAACACCCAGTAAAGAACACAGATGAGTGGTTGCAGAGCTTCCTCACTAAACTTATGCATAAGCTTAATATATAAAACACACAAAAACAACAACCTATTCTATCCCAAACAGTACAGCTCAGCAAAGTGCAGGATTAATGATGTGAATACATATGTTTTATACAAAACATTTTTTTTCTTAAACCTAACCATGTAATTTTGGGGCTTTTAAGCTGTATAATTATCAGTTTACTATTTATTAATTATGGATTTTATGCAGTATTGCCCTAGAATCATGTTTTTCATCAGAACAGGCAATAAAGGATACCTGACAATCCTATTGTCAAAAATTAGGGTGCAGCCTGAGAGAAAAGCAGTGGCAGCACAAAGTGTGCTGCTAAATCCAAACAGAGCCTTTCTGCCCCTGCGGAAGTAACTGGATTCACACCCATCACAACTAATCCTATTCCCCAGGCTAAAGGTATCATTAAAGAGCCAAAATAGCAAGTGGACATGGCTGAAAGTGACATACAGTGCAGCTCTCTGTCTGCAGTTTGCAGGAACAAAATAGTGTTTAGCAGCATTTGGTTAAAACATTCATTTTACAAAGTTAAAAAAAATAAAAATCCTCTTTTAATTTTTTTTTAAAGTGTAGATTCAAGCAAAAGCCAGGTAGAATATATACATATATATTCTATATATATACATATAATATAGAATATATACATATATATTCCACTTGGCTTTATATATATGTATGTATGTATATATATATATATATATATATATATATATATATAACACCCAGCTCGCCCCTGCGGGCAGTTTATCCTTCAAGCTCGGGTCCTCAACCAGAGGCCTGGGAGCTTGAGGGTCCTGCGCAGTATCTTAGCTGTTCCCAGGACTGCGCTCTTCTGGATATATATATACAGTGGGGCAAAAAAGTATTTAGTCAGCCACCGATTGTGCAAGTTCCCCCACTTAAAATGATGACAGAGGTCAGTAATTTGCACCAGAGGTACACTTCAACTGTGAGAGACAGAATGTGAAAAAAAAATCCATGAATTCACATGGTAGGATTTGTAAAGAATTTATTCGTAAATCAGGGTGGAAAATAAGTATTTGGTCACCTCAAACAAGGAAAATCCTTGGCTCTCACAGACCTGTAACGTCTTCTGTAAGAAGCTTTTCTGTCCCCCACTCGTTACCTGTATGAATGGCACCTGTTTGACCTTATCATCTGTATAAAAGACACCTGTCCACAGCCTCAACCAGTCAGACTCCAAACTCCGCCATGGCCAAGACCAAAGAGCTTTCGAAGGACACCAGGAAAAGAATTGTAGACCTGCACCAGACTGGGAAGAGTGAATCTACAATAGGCAAGCAGCTTGGTGTGAAAAAATCAACTGTGGGAGCAATCATCAGAAAATGGAAGACATACAAGACCACTGATAATCTTCCTCGATCTGGGGCTCCACGCAAGATCTCATCCCGTGGGGTCAAAATGATCATGAGAACGGTGAGCAAAGATCCCAGAACCACACCGGGGGACCTGGTGAATGACCTGCAGAGAGCTGGGACCAAAGTAACAAAGGTCACCATCAGTAACACACTACAACGGCAGGGAATCAAATCCCGCAGTGCCAGACGTGTTCCGCTGCTGAAGCCAGTGCATGTCCAGGCCCGTCTGAAGTTTGCCAGAGAGCACATGGATGATACAGCAGAGGATTGGGAGAATGTCATGTGGTCAGATGAAACCAAAGTAGAACCTTTTGGTATAAACTCAACTCGTTGTGTTTGGAGGAAGAAGAATACTGAGTTGCATCCCAAGAACACCATACCTACTGTGAAGCATGGGGGTGGAAACATCATGCTATGGGGCTGTTTTTCTGCCAAGGGGACAGGACGACTGATCCGTGTTAAGGACAGAATGAATGGGGCCAAGTATCGTGAGATTTGAGCCAAAACCTCCTTCCATCAGTGAGAACTTTGAAGATGAAACGAGGCTGGGTCTTCCAACATGACAATGATCCAAAACACACCGCCCGGGCAACAAAGGAGTGGCTCCGTAAGAAGCATTTGAAAGTCCTGGAGTGGCCTAGCCAGTCTCCAGACCTCAACCCCATAGAAAATCTGTGGCGGGAGTTGAAAGTCCGTGTTGCTCGGCGACAGCCCCAAAACATCACTGCTCTTGAGAAGATCTGCATGGAGGACTGGGCCAAAATACCAGCTACTGTGTGTGCAAACCTGGTAAAGACCTATAGTAAACGTTTGACCTCTGTTATTGCCAACAAAGGTTATGTTACAAAGTATTGAGTTGTATTTTTGTTATTGACCAAATACTTATTTTCCACCCTGATTTACGAATAAATTCTTTACAAATCCTACCATGTGAATTCATGGATTTTTTTTTCACATTCTGTCTCTCACAGTTGAAGTGTACCTCTGGTGCAAATTACTGACCTCTGTCATCATTTTAAGTGGGGGAACTTGCACAATCGGTGGCTGACTAAATACTTTTTTGCCCCACTGTATATATATATATATATATATATATATATCAAGATTCATTCAACTTGGATTAACTTCTATCTCCAGGTTTCTGGTATGCAATTTCAGTTTGAATTCATAGCACATTACAGATTGCTGAATGGAAAGTGAATACAGTCTATCTCCAACCTCAGAGTGAGGGATTGAGGTTATAACCTGGACTTCCACTGCAGCTGGTGCAGGAGAGATCTTTTTAGTGAACTAAGCTATTTGATTCTCTCTTCGTGCAGGGCTCCTGGGCACAGTGGATGCCACTATTGGCGGAAGAAATACCATTAATATTCATAATTGAAATGTAAGAAATGTTTGCTTAAAACCGAATTACAGCTCATATTCAGATTGTTTCAAAGCACCCCATTCTACTACTTCTAAGTGTATTTCCTGCCATGTGACTGGTGTGTATTTACTGTGTTAACTGAGCAAGAAATAGGCAAATGAAAACATATTTATTAAATATGTGGCCTAAACAGTGAACTGCAGTACTGTAATCTGGAGTCATTCATATCTTCTCCTTGGATTTGCTCCTGATAGCAGCAGCAGCAGTAGCAGACAATGATGGATTGAGGCTGTGACCCAGTGATGGACTTCCATTGCGGCTGTCCGGGGGGTCTCTCACTGAAGTCAAGCTCTTTGATTTCAGTCCCGGTCAAGATCAAGTCACCCCATGCTGGCCTCATGGATGGCAGGGGATTCGAATAAAATTGGGGCAATGCAGGATGTTGGATTCTCAATAGAGTGAGAGAGGCTTCGTTTCCTGTTTGACAGCTCAGTTTTGGGACAGAACTTCAGACTCACGCAATAATCACCTAAAAATTATAAGAAGTGTTTCAAGTGTTTCATTTTTCCTCAAGTTTAAATTCTTCCATCACAGCAGCATAGTCCTTTTGTTGAAGGAAAATCACACCTGCAAAACCCCGTCCCAGAGAGTTTAAGGGCTCATTCTCTAATTTCAAAAGTCATGTTAATGTTAATTTTGTAAATTATGGTCGCTGTTTGAGTCAACAAGGAGGATAAAGGTTGGTATGCTTCAGGGCACATCTACTGTGTGATTAACAAGTTGACACTCTGATTGTGCAGTTTCCTTAAGCTCAGACCTTTTCCTCATCGCATCCAGTCTCAAACACAAAGGCCACAGCGAAAGCACTCTCATTGGTTAGTAACGTCCAGTAGTGAAGTGTCAAGTGTCAAGCTGACATGTACGATTTCTACATACGATATTTTAACATATTTGAATAATATCAACACTTACAAACTCCAGATTGAAAAATTGAAATCTGTCAATTGAATATTTAAGATACATGTAAATGCCATAGGACAGTACAGCCTAACGTTAGTTAGCCTAACGTTGGCTAGCTTAAAACCAGCTTCTGTTGTTATTATAGTCAGCTCATTTTCAGCTGTGTGGAGACATGCAATGTACAGTAATAAATATTTACTAAGATACACAAAGGAAAAGAGTGGGTATTTTTGTGATTGACATGGTGACATCCTACAGGATAATTCGATGTGCCCATGACTAGCTTTCATGCCCATTTTCCTCAAATAATTTTCCTGTGGTCAGTTTTTGGAAACATTAACTTTTTTAAAAAACAAGTTTTGGTGAGTTTGTTGAGCGGCGTGCTACATTTGATGTTTTTTGCAGCTGTAATGGAAAGTGGAGTTGCAAAAGCAAATTAATAGACAAAATACTAGCAGAGGAAGTTGAATTAAAAAGGCCGACCAACGTAATCGTGTGAGAGTAAGAACAAAACTGGGTTTGGCACTTGCAGGGAGCCACCATGCCCACTCCCATTTCACTTTACAATTCACCAAGCCCTGCACTCACATTTCATCTACAGACAAACTGTTTGGGCTCCAAAAGGCTTTTGGAGAGATTACATATCTTTCCTTTCATAAAGACGCCATTAGTGTCTGGGGAGTAATGGGAGCCACTAATTTGATAGTCTGACCTTAAGCTATTCATCAGCTCAGAGGGAAGAGAAGAATAGATGATGCGGGAGATCACATTATAATTTGGCTACAGGATCCAATAGTCTAATGACAGCATTAACTCAAGCAGCTGCAAAGAAAATGTTTGGAAATGTAAGGAACAAAAGGCTGACATAGTACAGCTGAACAGAGCTGCCGAATCACTCTGATAGTCCTACTTCTCAGCAGGGAGCAAATATAATATTCACACAATTCCATAAACAGGGAGACGTCCTTGTCATTGTTTCTTCTTGGCCCTCTAGCATCTCTTAAAAGTCACAGTAAAAAATGATAATTGTTTCTCCAGAGGATGGTCTGAGAGTAAAAAAGATTTTTTTTCTTCTTCTGTATACACCAAGGTTGCTCCCTTTAAATTGAACACAACAGAAGTCACGAGTTCGAGTTTAAAAAGAGGGCTAATGTTAACACTTTTTATAACACTAATTGTCAGCACAGGTGTTTTCGCAGAGAGGTCAGGCTGATGAAGTGGTTACAAATCTAAACACGTATCACAGCAAATAAATGAATAATTGAGGGCAGTTATCCAGTTCCCCCTTGTTTAGTTCCCCTGGACATTTTTGCAGCATTAAGGCCGAAACAAAGCCAAACATGCAGATGAGATGAGTGTGGCAGTGGGTGGTAAATGTGAGGCAATGTTAGGGCCTTAGACAAAGGCAAGTCAAGCTTCAGTTTTAAGAGCACTATCTGATTTTCAGGAGCACTCACCCAAAGCATTCTGGTGTTTATTCTGGTGTCTGGCATACTTCTGATATTTTACAATCACCCACAGCAACCCAAATAAGGCCAACAACATGAGCCCAATAAGTAGGGCACATTATCTAATGGCATCCACTGATGGTTAGTGATTAAACTAGTACTTAAAAGAGACTCCAACCATGCCCAATGTAATGCACTGCTGTCGTACCCACCCACACCCTGACATCTTCTTTGTCGCGGGATACACAATTCCAGCAGCAATGCAGATCTTGGATTCTCTCATTTTAGAGCACAGCACCCAAAGGATTTCCATATAATAAGTTACTGCAAAATGGAAAACTTAAACCCATGACGTCCAAGTCTTCATCAGCAAGTACACTAAGTACTAATTCTACTACTAAACTTGTTGTTTACAGGGTTATTTGTGAACTTGGATGGTGAATTGGATCTCATCTCTATTCAAAGGTCTCAGGTTAATTGTGTCCACCACTGTTTATTTTGTCCTTCTCCTTTCTTGTTTAATAATGAGAAGGTTCTCACAAGCCACATCCATAGATATGACTCTCCAAAAAACAGGGAAACTTAATATTCCTATTCAGCAACTCCTCTCAACTAAACTCATTTTTAAATATTATGTCTCACAGATGATTTTTGGTTTTAAAAAAAGTTATTCTCTGAAAAAAAAAATCTAAATAAACTATTTACTATCTCATTATTTTAACAAGGCTCCACTAACTTTAGGACTATCTTTTCCTTGATATCAAAACCCAGAAATTGAAGATTAAGGGAACTGTTTAGTTAGATGAAAGTATTTATATATAAGCATTTGATGCATCTGATAGTATCCGTGTACTGTAGTTCATTCCTCTCTTACCTGATTTATTCTAAAAAATAGTAAATAAGAGTCAGAAATGAGTACTGCCTGTAGCTGATGCTATAACTGATGATTCCAGAAAACAGTGCCAGTAGTGACTGGTTAGTTTGGTTGATAACCAAACCACAAAACCACTGCTGATTTCTTCTTTGCTTTTGTCCAATTACAACTATAGATTATGTGTCATGCAATGCACAGAGCACAGCAGTCTCAGAGGGCTCTGAGATGCTCGTACGATCATCTATCATTACAGATAGCTTCCATCGAGGCCATGTCTCCCTGCCTGCTACCACCCCCGAATGATGAATCTCCACCCATTCAAAGCGTCATTCGAACGCTGCCGACTGCGCCTCACATTCTCTTGACCCTGTCATGTCGAGACCCCGGTTCAGTCAGAGTCCTCTTCCGTCTTCGCTCATCTGATCTTCAGAGGCCTGCAGCAGCAAGGCAAAAGGGGACTGATAGATGTGCCGCACGGAGGGAGTAATGTATTGTGGTCCTTGCAGGCAACAGAGATGAGGTTTAAATGATCTAGTACACGGGGGTTTGTAATCTCACTGATCAAATTTGCTGGTGATCCTCTACCCATTGCCATCTATATATGGAGAAGTAATGGAGTCCGCCACAAGTGAGCACAAGAGCTGCACTCCATCACAAGCCCTGTGACTTAGTGCAGCGTGTCTTAGAAAGCTGAACTTCAAATGACACACTAACACAGAGAGAAGGATAGACAACTTGTGAACACTCCAGACAACAACTCTGCCCTTGTGTTTGTGGTTCACTCTAAACTACAGATGTGTGGTGGATCACCTTATACATATATTATATATATTGCATGTTTTAACTGGTAATTGACTGGTAATTGCATTCCACATTTCTGAATCCTCAAAAAAAAAAAAAACAAAAAAAAACAACAGCAGATGGAAAGTAATGCTTTACAATGGAAATGTACACTACACTGGTCTCTTCCTGTAGCCCCATTGTTTTGCTTTTATTGATATATTAGAGTGCAGAGCATATAGTCCTTGAAAAAAAATACAAACCAATTTAAATGCAATGCCCGTACACCGCAAAAGTATTACAGGTCCATCCTTAGTACTTGCAGAGAGGCAGTCTCTTCCCACTTCACCATGAAAGGCGGAGGGCATAATCTACAGTCTTTGCTCTATGAAAACATAATGAGAGGCTTCTAGTGGCTCGATTAACCAAATCCAATTGGTATCTACAGACTTTAAAGTGTTGGATTAACATCTATTAATAAACTGGTGTTTTCACAAACAGTGAGTGAACAATTCAAGGCTATTCTTTATATTTAAGAAGTTAATCTGAATTAAAAAAAAAACAAAAAAACATCCCTCTTGTTATTTCCTGTAGGTAGCACCTACTGTTAACTCCAAGGCAACATCTTAGCCTTGCAGTTAATTGACACGACCGCCTTGTTTCTTTAAAAATTTTGAGTCTTTGATCGGTCATTCTCTTTGTTGTAATAAACCCATCTCCCATGTTCTTTCACAGTCTAGATGAATCTTTCTCTACTAACTTACAAACATTTGACTGTGACAGTGTTTTTACACTGTGTGCACCAAGGAATTTCAAAGAAGATGTCGGTAAACAACCCAGTATCACAGCAAGGCATGTAACAGACTCGTTATTCCATTGTGTGGATGTCACGCTTTGCCCAGTGTTAATCTTTCCTGGCATAGAAGGAGCCAGGAATTTACTTGTTACCTTTATTGCTGAGTAGCTACTCCTTGGCTTTAAATAAATTATCACCATCTGCTGATAGAGCAACTTAAAGTGAACATGAAACTATGTGTATACAGGCTAACTTACAAGGCTGGGGTGCTGATTTATCTGCTAATGCTAGCTAGCTAGTTAGCAAGCTGCATACATAAACTTTGCAGGTGCAATGCTCAGACACTGGTTAATTAGTGGTTAAGTAACTGTTAAAGGGGACATGAAAAGTTACAAATGTAAATGCTAATTTACACCAGTGAGCCCTGCTGTCAAAAACATCATAGATTCACTACTTTCTGTGTAGCTGGATTTAAAAAATAAGTGCTTAAAGTTTTTAGAACATGTTAAGCGCCATCTTGAGTCAGTACAGAACAGGACGTCAAGCATGCGTGTCCATTTCATGCCTGTGAGAGGCAAACCGTGACATCCACATGATGGACCGGCAGCTCTGTTACATGGTTTCTATCATGATAAATCGGCCACACTTACTTGCTAAATATTAACTAATTTAACTACATTCAATTTTCAATTTTTTCCAATTTTATTTTATTTATATAGCGCCAAATCACAACAAAAGTCGCCTCATGGTGCTTTATATTGCACAGTAGATCGTTCAATAATAGACACAGAGAAAAACCCAACAATCATATGACCCCCTATGAGCAAGCACTTTGGCTACAGTGGGAAGGAAAGAAGAAAGAAGAAAACTCCCTTTTAACAGGAAGAAACCTCCGGTAGAACCAGGCTCAGGGAGGCCGCCCCTCCCTGAGCCTGCTGTGACCGGTTGGGGTGAGAGAAGGAAGACAGGATAAAAGACATGCTGTGGAAGAGAGCATTAGATTAATAGACAGGTATGTCTATTAATGGTATGATTCAATGAAAAATGATACATGTAAATTATCCATGTAAATTTGATATATAAGAACAATGGTCAAATGAAATTTTATGTAATCTGGTAAAAAAAAAAAAAAACTTTTATCATTCAGTTTATATCAAGCATATTTTCCTTACTGAACAATTATTTTAATTTAAAATATAATTATTTAAATTATATTTTAGTTACATTTTACTCAAAATTTTTGCTTCATTTTTATTGAGGGTGAAGGAATAATTGTTTTGAGTGCTCATGATAATCGAGATAGGTTCCCCAACAAGCCTGAATAAATTGTGTTGAATTTCCACTCTGATCGTCTACAGCCCCATGTAGAACATCACAGGCAAAGACCAGGAAACTGCCTGATAGACCAAGAGAGCTTATTCAACCTTACTGCCACAACGTTGAATAAGCTGCCATTATCCTTTGATAGAGACCACCACAAAGAACACTAGGAAATTGCTGAAAATACAAGTGCAACAAAGGGAAACTAAACTCTAAATACTCACTCTGAGACTTTAACGGCCCTGTAGGTCATCTTTCTGTGGAATGGTTTGAAGAACTGAATAAGCACAAGAAAAAAAGATGCTTAGTTTTACGGTGAGCACAGACTGATATTTATGCAAATACACCAAAATACGTTCTCCTCCCAAAAACAGACATCATATGAAATAAAACACATGAGCTTTCTTTCTCTTTGCCATAATCCTCTCTGTAACACACATATACACAAAAACACAGACTTTACAACTCTTCTCATTTCTTGGTTTGCTGTGTTTATTGCTTTAAAATATTACAAACAGAGGAAATTAATTATAAAAGAAAACACATAAGAATAAAAATATATGTTCAATAAGATTTTTTTCAGTTAATAACTCAATTTTTTTTTCACCTTTTTTGTTTTTTTTACTTTAAAAGTTACCACGGCAGCTGTGTTGTTGTTGTGAAGAGCCTTTGATCGTTCGACAGGTAGGTGCGTCTCGACTCAACACCTCTGCCCGGCTGATAAACACATCCATTGATTGCTCAGAAGCGTCTTTGAATTCTCTTCCACAACTATACAAACACAGTAATTTTGAATGCAACTTTTATTTCTCAGCAAAAGCTAAAGTGATAACCCTTCTTGTCAACCTGTAGCAAAAGCACTAACTGGCACACTTATTATCCAGCCTACCTTTGGCTTGGCACAAAAACTAATCAACCTCTATTAATTCTAAGTTCAAACTTACAACTGACTTCTCTTTTCCAGATCACTTCTAAATTTTACAACCATATCTAAATTCTGCTTAATGTGCTGACTTTTCCTGAGATTATTTGGTTTGAGAGTAATTTAGTTTGAGAGGATTTAGCAATTATGAGAAGTTGTTCTCCTGCAGCTAATGAAGATTAAAAATGTGCAGCAGACATAAAATGAAAAAAATGTATCTTAAAGATTATATGTCATTTATCATTGGATGCTATTTTTAGCATTTTCATTCCCAGTCAGTTCGGTAAACTTGGAAATGAGGACTGATCTGTCCTTGCAATAACAGCACTGCTTTACTGCAGTAAATGGAATGGTGTTACCAGTACATGTAACTGCAATACTTTTTCATTGTTCTTTGTGGCATTTGTAAGCCCTTGCTTCAGCCTCCCCTGTGATACAAGCTAATAAAATAATGTACATCCAAACACTGTATGTATATTGTCAAACATTTACCCCACTGTTCATTGGCAATTATTCTAATTACATACTCTGCAACTGTGTAATTCTCTGGAGAGGCTGTTATGGTGACAAGTGAAGAGCTGTATTCACAGGCGTTGCTTCCATTCTATCCTGAGCATTCTCTAAAGCCCTTGGAGGAGTTTGCTTGCTTTGTATAGCAAACAAGACTTCAGCGGATTATGCTATAAAGCTATTCTGTGGTTAGAGGTCCTCAGACACAGGGCACGTTCACCAAATCCTGAAACATTGCAGCTGACATTTTATAAGCCTAATAGCAAACAATGTGGAAATCAGTTAATGTGATGTACAATATGTGGAGGACTACCAAACAACTGTCAGCTAAACAAAGCTCACTGTCTATTTGTTCCTGCAGAAGTATTCATATGGAAACAGTCTGTCTGTAAGGGAGTGTGTGAAAATCATCCAGATGGCAAGGGAGGCTGGCTTTTACAGGTCTTTTTTTCTTTCATAAAATTTACCATTACCAATATTAGTACAATATAGTAAAATAATACACATGTATGGAAATATAGTACATGCTATTATTCCACCCATACCACCCATTATCTTGAATCAGTTTTTTACACTATAGTTTTCAGTGTCCAGCAGAAAGGCTTGCTAGTCGACTAGCGATTGTTAAATTAAATTAAAAACAAAATGTGATCCCATTATCAAGTCCCTGGCATAGTATAGAGGAAAATCTGGTCAAAATGGGGTAGGCCCCCAAAGGTGGCTGAAAGTAAGACCCTGTTGGACTTCCAGATAAAGCCACATTGGTGATCGGTAATCAACCGGACATTGTAGTAGTGGACAAGCAGAGGAAGTGATAGATGAAGCTATACCAAATGACAGCAACATCGTATGAAGAACGAACACAAGAAGCCTGAGGAATACAGAGGGGTGAAAGAAGAGCTAGAGAACATTTGAAGGGTGAGGCCAACAGTGGTCCTCATGGTAATCAGAGCACTCGGGGCTCCTAAACTGGGCGAGTGGCTCCAGCAGATCCCAGGAAGAACATCCAAGATTTCTGTCCAGAAGAGTGCAGTCCTAGGAACAGCAATGATACTGTGCAGGACCTTCAGGCTCCCTGGCATCTGGTGGAGGAGCAGTGTGTCAGGAATTTTTCTCTCTCTTTTTTAAATATAGGACAGGGACAGTTGAAGGCCCTACGGCAGAGTATTCTTTCCTGTTATACTTCTTTGAAGTCCACTTCAAGACTGCTGCTTGAGCGCATGCATACTTGGTGTATTTGTAATATCAATTTTCCCTGAACTAGTCCAAGTAGTCACAAAGAAAACACAGGCAGATAATCCACAAGGACCCTCGCACAGATGCTGGCCTAAAACTAGACTAATGTTTCTGACCATAAAGCCTATCTCGTAACAGTACTACCCACTCTCTGCTGGCCAAAGCCTCCATCATGGAAGGTCTCTGGCAGGGGAACCCTTGTTTTCCTCCAGACAGAGAAAGGACCCTTGGTCAATGTGACCAACTCGGTGGAGCCAAAACAACAGTGAGTTTGAGCTTTAAAAACACAGGCAAAACAACATCACTGTATGGAAAGACGGTGAAGAGTATTGTTTTAAAAATAAATGCGGTACAATATTTTATACTGGGTACTTGTACTATTTCCATAATAGTTGACAGTATTGGGTTTTTTAAAATTAAAATTTAATTAACCATAAAACATATTTTGAGGCCTTTATCATTTAAAAGCAATCAGACAAGTTAAAACTCAATAACCTTTTTTTGGCGTTGATTTTTTTTCGGTGTTGAGGATTATATTGGAAATAATAAGAGTAAGAATTTGTCCATATAGTCAAGTATTTCCTGAGTCCTTAATTGAGGGTGTTTTTGAACAATAAACACAAGCCGAGAGGATTATACTTTTTAGACTTTTACACAGTTGGAGGTCGAGAAGAAAAGGGGCCACGTTGGACAAATCCCGGAGCTTTGCTGCTGACATTTGATTAAGCCAAATGGAAAACAATATGGACATCATAAAATCTGACGTCCGCAGTTTAACTCTGGGGAGCTTGTTTATCATCTGCCCGTCTTTTCTCATTTTTAATCACAATCGGATTGGACTCTGTATTCCCCCGCAGATGCCGTGTGACAGAGTTTAATCATGATGTCACACAGTTTGTTTTTCTTTTCATGCAGCAGAGAAGGGGAGGAGGAGAGCGTGAGCAAGGAGCACTATGGCTAAAAGTTAAAAGTTAAGAATAAAAGAATACACTGAGAAAAATTTGATGCAACCAGAACAATAAAATAGCAGCTCCGTAGTGTATCCTCTTCTCTGCTGCTGAGATAAGACTAATAATAATGGATGCATACTAGCAATATGCTCCCATAAAGTAAAATAGTTCTGGGTAATATCTAAATATTACCACTTCTCTTCTGTTCCGAAGACTTCTCAACTTCGTCACACTTATCCTGTGACCCTAAAAGCCAGGCTTAGATTTTGAAGCACTGCAAATGGCACAATTCATTCCTAATGACCGTATTCAATAGTCCATTAAACATTTTCTGTTGAACTTGTGCCACTGTCTGCTGCTTTCTTTTGAATTTCTTTGCTGGTGTGGTTTGATATACTGCATTTTCTATTTCCATGGGGCAGATTCTGCCATCTTGGACAGAACAGTGGTTCCCACTCTTGCATTACAGCAAGAAGGAGGGTTTGAATCCATCAGCTGACTGGAGACTTTCTGTGTGGTGTTTATTCGGCTTCTTCCAAGTCCAACATCATGCATATTACATTACTTGGTAATTCTATTAAAAGCAGATATAAATGCAACTGGGGATGTGACTGTGTAACAACCGTTATTATGGCATAGCTCTGCTAGGGGGTGTCGTCCTGTTATTGTAGTAGTTTGAGAGTCTCCTAGTGTGAGTGCAGCAGCAGCCATTACAATCCAGCATGCTGCCCTGCGTCTGTTTAGAGAGACCGTAGGGTAGAGGTGTGGAGACCTGGCTTGTATAGAGTCTTGTTCTGTTAATGCCAAATAAAGGTCTGACTAACTGACTGGCCTGATTGTCCGGCTAACTTCCTCACTTCATCCCCGTTGGACCTGCTAGCTGCTCCTTCAATGCCAGACCGCTGTTACAACTGCCCTGTAACAATATGGCAGCCCCCTTCAAGGACAACACTCTGCTATGAGGTAATGAATCTAATAAAATGTCTAGCTTAGAAGTTTAAATATCTTTATACTATTGAGTGGCAGCAGTTAATAAGTCTCATATGTCATTTTGAGTTTTTCGTTACCAAGTAAAAGAATTAAGAAATTGTGGGCAGTCAACCAATAAACTGTTTTTTAAAAAATAGAGTTTTACCTTCATAAGTAGCACAAGAATGGCTACTGCTAATAATACTATGGGGTGTTGTTGGGGTTTTCTGTTTGTTTGACCATGGAGGCCATAAAAGGACACTGAAGAAAACCAATATGAGATAATTTGTGCTTTATTAAATGGCATGTTATCCTGTTGAAAGCAGCCATGAGAAGATGGGTATACTATGGTTTTAAAGTGACACAGTGAGCAAAAATGCTCAGGTAGGATGTGGTGTTCAAAGTTCAATGTACTGTGTATTCAGAGATGCTCTTCTTCACACCGTGGTCTTGACAACTGTTTATTGGAGTGAGTCAGAAACATACTGCCCATTCTCCTCTAAATTCTGGCATTATGTCCAGCAAACTGCTGCTCACGGCAGATTTTCTGTTTTTTCAGACAGTTAGGGTCCAAGTAAAGAAAATCCAAGTAGATCAGCAGTTTCTGCAGTTTTTCAGTTTGACCTTCAGCAGGTCATCTTGACCAGTTGCTGCCATCTGACCGGCCAAACAAATGCTTTGTGCAATTTTTTAATAAGCAGTTGAACATATGTGCCTATATATAACCTCACTTTTTTACTACAGCTTTTGATATAGACTTTATTGGAGAAATGTAAGCATCTGGACAGATGAGCTTGTGATACATCCAGTAGTATCCCGTTTAGAAAAAACAAAGTCTATTAAATTTAATAACACTTTTTTTCAGTTTTTTTTTTACATAATCTTGTTTTATATATGCTAATCCAGAAGGCAAGCACTGTAATAAGATCAATAAGATGATAAAGGCACTTGCTTTTGGCACTGTGTGTGTATGTGGTGGCAGCTCCAGACAAATCGTGTCCTTCACCTTGGCTCTGCATATCAGCTGCAAAACCAACACAATTTCCCGTCTTTTATGAGGTTGCTGCAAACAATTTGAGACCCCCTCAACCTGTGTGGTCTAATTTACTCCTTACCCATGCTGAATAAAATCAGCCTTCGCATATGCATCCCTGGACTTCATGCAAACTCACTTCATTTCCCTTCTTAAACAATACTGTCAGACACCAAAGCGATACTCAAATTCCAGTTCCCCAATTTTGTTCAGTGAAATTTTGATTTGAAAGTGTACCATCCTGACTCCTCTTTTTTCCCCAAAAGTCCCTCCTGGCACAATCCTTGTCTTTTTGTTTCTAACTCCTGACACAGGGTTTCTGATCTGATATATATTTTTTCTGCTTCATTCCCAAAAGCACTTAAACGTGATAAATAAATGATCAAAACTTGAACAACGCTAACTCGATGTAAATCACCTCTTGGATTGAGTTCAATGGTGGGGTTAGAGCTTTAATCAAGAAGCGTAGTTTCATCCAAACACAAACAGAGAGCTCGTTGATAAAACCCCAGGGGATAAAGACATCCATGAAAATGATTGCTTTTGAACAAGTGTCATGTAGTAACATATCCAGGCCATTGGCTTTTGAAGGCAAACGTTGCAAATAAACAAAAGCAGCATAAGCTTTAAGGATAAGCAAGCAAGCTGGTAACCAGAATATCACCAGCCTGTCTGGATGGAGTGACAAAAAAGCTTTTTCTCAGTATGCCTTAAATAAGAACCACCAGCTGAGAGGAGTAGCTCAGTAGCCCCATATCCAGTGAAGGAAAAAAAGCCCTTTTGACAAAACCTTTATCACAAATACAAAGAAAGAAAGAAAAACCAAGACAACAAATAAAATGCACATTTTGGCTTTTGAAGACAGAGATTTTTGCATAGGTGACTATATTAATAGTGCCCGAGCTCTGTTGCACTTTCTTGTTTGACCATGTAGCTGTTAGAGTTTACCACTGCTGCCAAACACTAGATTTAATGCTTAGTGAGCATAATGTGTGTTTTCAGAGAAAAAAAAAAAACATCTCTCATTCAAGCAAATAAAAACACTTTGTGACTTGCTGTACAGATAGTTAAAAAAAAAGAAAATAAACATAAATCCTTCACTGAGGGATCAACTTTATATCCAATTTATTTGGTTCTTGGATATCATAAACATCAAATGGCATTATCAGCTGGTATAGCATCATCATTATGTAGTGATTTTTACATATTTATTCTTTGCTCATCTATCATCACAAAACAGGGCTTGATGTCACGCTGGGTGATTTTAGTGCAGATTTAAATCCTGGTTAGATAGTCTAATCTTACAATCATGCAGAGAGACAAAAGTGAAACTGGAAGTGCTGGCAATGTATGGAGTCATTCCAATGCAATAACATTTGCCTTAAGAACCTTTTGGCTAGTCTGCTGACTCAATCTCTCAAGGCAATGGCCAGCTGGGATATCCAGATAGCAGACAGTTTAGTTGTATAGCACCAAATCACAACAATAGTCGCTTAATGCATTTTATATTTTAGGTTCAGGTTCTTGAAGGTTTTTGATAAACTTCAAGTACCAAAAATTGTTGTTGTTGTTGTTTTTTACTTTCCCCTTCTTTGATCATTATCATGTCAATAATTTGTAGGATTAAATCTTGTTGTATTAGTTTTACTCCCTGTTGATGATCACTATTTAGATTTTATGGAGTTTCTGGTACCACTTGTGCTAAAATCTCTTTTTTTTAGTTCACATATATGTCTCCTGTTTTCATGGTTAAAATGAATCTCCTTGTCTCAGTGTTTAGTTGTCCTGAGACAAAGTTACTTCCTGTTTTACTTTGAAAGTTGATTTTAATTTTTGACCTGAATTAATTTGACATCCTGTATCTGACTTCCTGAATGTTCGCACTTATGTTGCTTGCATGTGATCAGCTGTTCCTCATTCTCCACCCGTTTCCAGATGTCCATCAGCCCTCAGTGTACATATGTAGCCTTGTCTTTGTTTTAAGGTCAAAGGGTCTTCTGTTGCTCCTTGAGGTCCTGCCCTGTATGATCTCGTGTACAGTTGGATTTCTACTGGTTTCAAATTTTGCACTTTGTTAAGGGTCTGTTTGCTTTGAGCCAGATTAAAAAACTTGGTTGTTTGTAGTTTAAGTCTACCTGCTGCTATTTAAATGCAGATAGTACAGAAGGGAGAGATGAGGTGAGGCTTCACGTGTTTCAATTAGTGTTCATTACTCATTGTAAATGGCAGATCTCCGACAGTATCCAGCTGCTGGTTCTGAGCACAGCTGTGGCTGCTTTTCCTGCTGTGAGTGGTGAAGTTGTGCCTGAATATGTAGTTATTGTTCTGACTTCCCCTGCTGCTCTGGCTCAATGTCCAGCGCTATGGATATATCCAGGTATACAAGCATTACTATTTGTAATGAAGCTATATTTGGTGGTTACAGAAATGTCACAAAAGCAACACACGTTCAAAAGTGATACACCCATTAAAAACCATCACATCATGTCTACATTTGTAACTACCAGAGGAACGCTGTGCCGACAATCATTGACAGATGTGTCGTCCAAATTCTTTAATAAAAATCGGAGATGTCGATGTAGGTTCTCAGTCATGCAGGTCATGGTAATCTAAGGTGCTTGGAAAGAAAAGTGACTGGACTTCTTTAAGTTTCTTAAAGACATTTCACATCTCAACTGAGAGGCTATTACAGTTTTAAGACCAAATGGTGGAGAGTCCCAGATTTAAACCCTAGTGGGAGTTGTGCCTTAAGAGGGTCGTTAACCTACTATTGACATGAGCCAAGGTGTGAAAAATGGTGTGGGTTATTATCACCAGAGGTTTTGGGTGAAACCACTGAGACGTTGCCTCACCCTATCATGTGACCTATTGAGATTGACTGACAAAAGCTGCAAGTGGTTGTTAAGTGAGTGATTGGGCAGATGTACTGCTGAGTCTTGTTCTGTTGACGCGGCATCTGTGTCTCAGTCTTTAGTATTTGATCCCCTACAACCAAGCCAGAATTTTGTAAACTAATTTCACTTAGTGTTATACAAATTAATTAAAACCTTCATATGTAATGTTTTTTTCTGGATTTTTGATTGATATTTTGTCTCTCTCCGTTAAATTGAAACTACCATGAAAATTAGAGACTGCTCGTTTCATTTTCTAGTTAACTGACAGGAATGTGTTCACAGTGGAAAGTAGATATGCCTCAGGAGAAGGAGGAGGAAATCCCAGCAACTGGTTTAGGAGTTAATTGTTCTGCTGTTGATAATCAGCTCTATCAGTTATGCATTTCTGGATATGGCAAACATTGATGCGCTGTACATGTTTTTCATCGCATCCAAATCAACTGAAACATAGTTGATTAAAATTGCATGATGTGCATCTTTTCATCTTACTCTTGTTTTCTGGAAAAACTGAGACACAAGCCATTTTAGGTCATTTCCACTACCTCCCCAGCTCAAACATGCTAAGCAGAAAAACATTCAGAAGCCTCACAAGTAAACAAACCAGCATGTACAGAAGACATGTTGGTAAATTGAGTCACTTGGCAAGTATCCTAGATGGAGGTCTGTGCCAGGTGGCTAATTGCTGTGTTTACTTACGGTCACCTACCGGTCGCTGGCAGAAACAAGCACTTGTGCGGCTGCAGTGTCATCGTGAGTGGCAATTGTCCATTAACATTTTTTTTTTCCTTTAAAATGTAGACACCTCCACATCTAACAGAATAATACAAAGTCCTTGCATGACAACCAAGAAAATATTCATTTAACATCACAAGTGCTTTATAGTCCAACCACATAAATATAAAAATGTCTCACATCAGCACTTTCAACTGGTTTGCTTTGCTCAGCATGTCTCTACATGACATATACATCTATATTATTATAAATAAAACATCCTCAGTGCATCCACATGTGAATAGATGGACTCCAGGGAATTGACTTCAGTATTATAGCAACATAGGGAATATATTTTGATACCCTAAAATTCTGCCATTGGACAGTTTCATATAACTCCAGTTATAGCAGAAATAATAATAATAAGAACTACAAACCAGTAACCACAAACCTTGTATGTGGAGTGACTTTTTATTGTTTGTTGTTTAAATCACCTTTTATTGTGAAAATGTGTGTTGCTTTAAGTGTCTCTGGAATTTTTGCTTCCACCTGTTCCCAGCCATCCCTGTATGCTTGTACAGGTAGCCCTATGTCCTTCTCTCTTTGTAAGTTGTTTGTGTTATCCACTTCCTGTTGCTTTGTTTCCTGGAGTCCTGTGTCTGTTTGCCCCCTGGATACTCCATGGATATTCATGTCGAAATATCTTTCCACCCATTTACAGCTGGTTTTTTGTGTGTGTATAATATGTCATATGTATTTACCTCAGTATCTGCCTCTGTGGTACCTTACATTTGGGTCATTTAACAACACCAGTCAGCTTGCTGATACTGCACATTCAGAACCCCTGCAGGGTTTCAGGCTTTTTGATGTGCAGTCACGGCTTTCTGTTCATTTTTCAATGTAAAAGAAAAAGAGAACAAAACAAAACACTGTACTCATTCAGATATACATTTTTTTGGTTTGAAATTGCTCTCACATAGTAATGCAGCTGTGAGTCTGAATTGTTTGGGGAACTCAAAAATACATTTCCGAAGACCACAGCGAAATACAAATATAAAGGCTGACAGGTTCACTGTGATGGATTACCTAATGTAGGGTGTAGCTTGCTTGTTGAAGCTGAAATAGCACCATTTAGTTCAGATACAGCAGAGGTAGCGTCATACAGATGATGTAAAGGATTCTCTTATACAAGAATGTTACAATAAGTACCCAATGAGTAAAAAGTCTGTAAGGAATTATTCCACCAAAAAGGGGAAAATGCAGTTAAAACAAGGCTATAGTTATATGAAATGGTCTCAATGTGATCACATCAATCCACACTTTTTTATTTATTCATTTGAATTCTTTTCACTGTCTGATGATATTTGCCAGTCACCGAACAAAATGTCAGAACAGTCCACCTGGAGGGTGCCAGGCAGATGGACGAGAGTCTCTGATGGAACTCAAACCTCTTGATAGCAAGAGAGTTCAGGAGGCTTCCAAAAAAAATGCCTTAAGAGAATTGAGCGGAAGCAACAAACCTCCACACAAAACCAAGGTATCTACTGTAAAATGCAGCTATGTGGAAGGGGAACATGCAGGTCAGAGTTCGGAAGACAGCTGAGTACATTTAGATTTTTTTCTCTTCCTTGATTACGACACGCAGAAGGTCAGCAAACAAAGACAGAAAAGACGTGGCTTGCTAAGGCAAAACTCTTACCTGTTTGCCATGTCGGTTCGCTTGGATGAAAAAAAACAAAAACAAACAAACAATAAAACAAAGTTGGGTTTTTCCACAGTTTGAAATAGAAAAATATAGGTCATGGAAGATTCACCATGAATTTTAAATACAGTCATGCGTAGCTGAAAACGCTGGACATATGGGAATTTCTTTTTTTTATTTGCAAATGTAATACAGTATACATGATCAAGAGATGCAGACTTTTTTTGTTTGTTTGTTTGTTTTACCTCTTCTATGCTGCTTATGATCTGTTTAGAAATGCATCGATATCTTAACACTCTTCTTGGCAACAAAAACACCCCAAAACATATTAGAGATGCACAAGAATCCAACAGAATAGAAGTAAAATTATTATTACGACACTACTAAATTTGAATTTTAATGGTCTCATGGATCCTTGTGCTTGCCACAATGGAAATGTTCCATACTCCGAAAAATAAAAATTCAAAATAATTAAATGAACCACGTTTGCACAAATGTACTCCTCAAAAGCAAAACTCAGCATGAATAAACTATAATAAAAAACGGGATTGCTAAAACTAAGCAAAGACATTAGCTGTGTTTACACTGACCAGGAAATGTATTATTTACACCCTGCTAGTACTCATTTGCACCCAATCCTGCCTTCAGAACTACATGTATTCTTCATGGCATAGATTCAAAAAAGGTGCTGAAAACATTCCTCTGAGATTCTGGTCTGTATTAACATGATAGCATCGCACAGTTGCTGTCATCTTCTGACGGCTGCTTCGATCAGGATAACACATTGTGGTCATAATAGGATGGACACTGGTCAGACAAAATTACTCAGGAAGAGTGTGGCAATGAAACAGTGCTGTCTTCGTTCTACGGGCACAGGTAGTGCCAAGAAAATATTCCTCATACCATTAAATCACCACCAGTAGCTGGAACCGTTGATACAAGGCATGATGGATCCATGCTTTCGTGTTGTTTACACCAAATTCTAACCATACCACCTGAATGGCACAGCAGAAATCGAGAACTAGGCAATGTTTTTTTCCAGTCTTCTATTGTCCAATTTTGAGTCCATTAAAATTGTAGCCTCTGTTTCCTGTTCTTACCTGTAAGGAGTGCCACCTGGTGTCATGTCTGTGAAGGTTCTCAGTCATCCAGGTCATCGTAGTCAAAGGAGCTTGCAAAGAAAAGCGTCTGGACTTCTTTAAGTTACTTGAAGACCTTTCACCTCTCATCCGAGAAGCTTCATCAGTTCTAAGGTCAAATGGTGGAGAGTCCCAGATTTAAACCTAGTGGGAGTTTCCCCCCACAGAGGGACAAAAGGACCCCCTGATGATCCTCTAATCGCCTGAGCTAAGGTGTGGAACTGGGTGTGGGTCCCAATCAGCCAGATTTTCGGGTGAGTTCATTGTGAAACCTGGCCCCACCTTATCATGCAAATTCCTGAGGTCAGATGGCCCAGGATGTGAGTGGGCGTTAAGGCGTCTGGGAAGGGATCTCAAAACTGGATTATAGATGGCAGAGAGTTGGTGTCGTAAACCACCGCCTCTGTTCAAAGATGGTCGCTCACAGTGGACATAGATGGCTTCTGGTGTCATATTCTGCTGTGGCAGCCCATCAGTCTCAAATGTGTTGTGCATTTAGAGATGCTCTTCTGCATACCTCAGTTATAATGAGTAGTTATTTGAGTTACTGTTGTCTTCCTATCAGCTTGAAGCAGTCTGACCATCCTCCTCTGACATCAACAAGTCATTTTCACCCAGAGAACTGCAGCTCACTAAATGTCTGTGTTTCTGATCATTCTCTGTAAACCCTAGAGATGGAAAATCCCAACAGATATGATAAGCAGTTTCTAAAATACTCAACCAGCCTGTCAATGATGATGCCATGCTCAAAGTCAGTTAAATCACCTTTCATTCCCTTTTTGATGCTCAAACTTTATCAGGTTGTCTTGACCGTGTCTACAGAAGTTAATTTATTGAGCTGCTTCCAAGTGATTGGCTGATAAGATATAGCATTTAGACCAGTGAGTGTAGCTCTAAATGGGAAATATCAGACAGTCCTCTGGGATAACAGCAACAAAAAGTATTCTTTCTTTCTTTTATCGTTATGTTGGTTTGCTTTCAGTAGCACTTGGAGTTAAAAAATATTGATATAAAATGTGGCCAGAAGATTGGTATTGTTTGTTTATAATTGTTTTGTGCCTCAGCCAATAGTCTCTTTATAATAATGGATAAAGTCTCCTGCTGGGGCCTGTTGCAATATTCCTTTTCATAAGTGGCCCAAGACTCCATCTCTAATGAAAACAGGGATCACCTACCTAAGATCTGCTTAACATGTTAACAATCAATCATCCCCTGTGTAAGGCTATTTCTGTTCTTGTTGTTCTGGAATTTACTGCTCTCTTTTTGGGGTGCTGGCAGTGTTGTTTGTGGGTGCTTTCTCCCCAATTACAGTACGTACTATGGAGGAATCAGAGGCTCAGGTCAAGTTTGTTAGATTTCTAGCCCTTAAGGGCTTGTTATAGATCTCAAACTCATCTCTGTGAGCTGTCTTAACTCCTGCGGTCAACAGACTTTTGACCTTTCTATCGAAGAGTACTGTTATGGAGTGTAATGGGTACAGAAGGACGGGGTTTTACTCCTATTTATTTTTTCCACAGCACTGCATTTATGTTGACAGTTAATTTAAGCGGATCAAGGTGTCCAGTTGCCTTGTCTAAAGCAAAGGCTTAATATGACAAATAGCAGGGAAGTACACCCCAAAGTCTATCTCTTCAGCTGCTCTGCCCACACTCTGTCTGTGAAGATTAACCTTTCCGGCTCTGGTGACACAGTTTCGATTATTTCCATAGTTGGCCTCAAAGCAACTCAGGCAGAGAGCACAGCCTAGATTCACAGGATCATGACAAACAGCCCCAATTCAATATATTAAAAAAATAAAATAAAGAAGAAGCAAGACTGAGGCTCAAAAAGCAGAATGTCATTCAGAGAGAAAAAGTGAAGATATCAGCTGCCGTGTCCAGCAGCAGTTCAATGGATCATTCAAGACTGCTTCGTCTGACAGCTTTATGTATTCTTTTCTAACAGAAGAGGGTGTGACTTGATCTGACATTTCTAACACTGTGCAATGTAACCATGACAGATTCTGGTTTGAACTTTATAGCATTTAATGGGTAGATATGACCTTTGCTTTCTGTAACTTATGTAACTGTAACATATAAAAGGGACCAAGAATAAAAACAGTATTGAGAAAATATTAAGGGAATAGAAGAAACTCTCCATATGTAGTGTAACTTCTATTTTTCCTTGAAATATAAACATTTTAAAAACTTCCATCATAACTATGCAGTAGGTGGTACAGAAATTGTCGTCAACTACATATTAGGCATTGCCGGAGCCAACAAATGCCATCCAATGGCTTCTAGACTTTGGATGAGAATGCAAAGTTAGGAGGCAGCAAGCTACATCGATAAAAGGACTGGTGCTAATAGGAAAATGTGGACTTTGAACAAAACACCCTTCACAAAACCTGCTCTGCTTAGAGTGTTTAAATGAACCTTTAATAGCATCTGATTCATGAGACTGCAATGTTGTCATATTTAAAGGAAAGCAGAACCCCACAAAAGGTTTGATGCCATGGAATAGTTTGGTCCTGATTAGGATTTCTCATGGACACCTCCTAGGCAGGGTGTTTAGGGCCTGTGCTACCAAGAGGAGACCATGGAGTCCCTAGAAATATTATATCTTTCAGGTGGCTTGGGAACAACTCGGTGCCCCAGTTTAAGAGATGAAAGAGGTGGCTGGTGTGAAGGAAGTTTAGGCTTTTCTGCTTAGACTGCTGCCCCTGCGACCCAGACCCAGAGAAGCAGCAGAAAATTGATAAATGGATTGATGTCAACAAACATTATTTGTTGTTTACAAAGTGTTTCCTTTGTAATTAACAGCTGCTAGAAGGTTCCAAAAAACAGTTCTGGTGGACAGTGGGGAGGCAAGGGAGCTTTCCAGGTGAGTTGGAGATGAGTGAGGACTGCCTTGTGAGTCTCTTAAGTGGCTTGGGTCCTGTCAGGGCACACACAGGGCACACACCAGGAAGGAACTAGGGATGAAGATGTGAGAACAAAGTTTGGTAGCTAGAAATATGAGCAAAAACAACTCGACCACAATGGTGATAACAATCTGGCAAAGAGTGAAGGCCTCAGCTGGCCTTTATCCACAGGAGATCATAAACAAATAGAAACAGGTGTGTTGGCTGGATTGAGGGCAGGAACATCTCGCCCCAGGGCAGGACCAAGCACCAAAGCCTGTCCGTGCTTCGCATGAGAGCAGTAGCTAAACCAAGAGAAAAGAGATATAGATTAAGCGACAAATGGCTTCATTCTTGCCTAGCCCTTTGGTGATGCACGGCTGGTCATAACATTTTGGTGAACAGTTTACACAACTCAGTGGACATTTCAGGCACAACTCTTAGATGACTTGAATCATTTTCTATTTACTGGAGAAGTCTAACTGAATCTGTTGGAAGCTTTGCATTAAATTCTATCCCCTTTGTCCCGTGGTGACCCACAAAGCTTGGTTCTCACTCAGGTCAAGCAATCTAAAACTGTTGTTTATTAGTTCAATCTAATCAATCTAAGGATACTGGGTCGTTGAGGCCATGGTTCCTGACCTGTGGAATGCTCCGCATGTTCACTTGAGGTTTGCTGATTGTGCGCAATCTTTTAAGAGATATCTAAAGGTGTATCTTTTTAAGAATTTTGGTAACATGTTTTGAGACAATTTTAGCTTTGCTCAGTGTACATTTTGATTTTGAGTCTCCTACTTCTTTGACATGTACAATTTTTAGCATATTTTTACAATCTTTTCAAATTTAGTTCTTCCTTTTTGTGTCATTTGCCTGCTTTTCAATATTGTGTTATCTTATTTTCTGTAAAGGATATTGCTATTTAATCTGGGTTTTTTTCTTCCACAACTCTTGCAGGTTAAGTCCATCTTTCAAATCACAATCAAAACAAATTAGTAACAAAATAAGCACAATAGCCATAATGAGACAAGTGTAGGGAAAAAGAAAGGTAGATAAGTAAAGAGGATGCTATCAAGAGCATAGAGCGGTGCACTCACACCTAAGCAGTTTGTGTATAGCACAAAAGATGCACAACAATGGAGTTAATTCCAGGTTTGAGTCATTAGGAGGAATATGCTAAAAACTTCTGTTACCTCCTGTTCATGTAGAATGGCACAAACCTGCCAAGCCGGATTCCAGGCTTGGCTAAATGTTAATTTTGAAAATGCTGTGGGTGGACCCCCAAGCTATGCTTCACTTAGTCAAAAACACCAGAAGGGTGTTGCACTTCTCATTGTGAATGCCTAATTTTGAGAAGAGCAGTGAGACGGAAGGAGAATGAATCGGCTGGTTTTACACTGAAAATGAATAAATAGATGTTGTGGACAAAAAACGCCCCGGACGACTCATATGGGTAAGGTCCAATATAGATCCCAAAAAGAATGAACGGGTGCTTTATTTCATAGCTCTGTAATGTCATATGACATTGCATAATGGCTGCACCCACAAACACTTGCAATTTTAGCTGTCCGCATTCTCACTGAGAGCACCAAATTTAAACATCTACAAAATCAACCCTGAGATCCAGCAGATCTCAGCCGTAGCCTTGGGTTTTATGGGAAACAAAAGTGCTTACACTTTTGTGGCCTTCTCATTGCCAGTGTTTTAAACATGGTGCCTGCGTAATGACTTTGCAGTCCAGTACAACTAATGGTAATTATAAGGAATGCAGCAGGGGCTGTATTATGCAGTTGTGATGGCTCCTTGCTGAGCTTAGAGGGGACTAACCACCGAATCAGCATGCTATAGCTAATATATAATGCCATAATACACCAGTATAATAGGGATGCTGTTAAAAATAAATTATTTCTTTGTGAGTGTTGACAAAAGCATTAAGTCTGCAACAGCCATACACCACATCATCTGACAAGGTGGCAGTTATTTTGTCAGCTGTGAAACATGCAGTCAACATTTCAAAAATGTTAACTTTATAATTAATGGAAAATAAAATTGCATGGTTCTTGCAGCCATTAGTTAGACTGGTGTTGCTTACTTCCCAGATATTTTTTTCAGATATTATCACTGTACTTTTGAGCACTTCTAAAACAAACAGCACACGTGTAAGTGCTGCACTGCTAGAACAACAGTGTAAAAGTCAAATATTAAAAAAACCCCAACAGATTAAATATGATGTAATGTATTATTATGTGTGCATTATATATACAATGTTCATATTTGATTTTCAAATATCACAGTTATTGCTAATACCCGTACATTGAGTAACTGTTTTGTTGTATGATGCATCAGTAGGAGTTTCAGTCTATTTTTCTATTATAAAATCTTGGATTTGGAATTACTGTAGAAATGCTGATAAGTCTGTGAAGGTTCTCAGTCATCCAGGTCATCGTAGTCAAAGGAGCTTGCAAAGAAAAGCCTCTGGACTTCTTTAAGTTACTTGAAGACGTTTCACCTCTCATCTGATAATGCTGATAAGCACCTCATTAATTCTGAAGTTCCTGATTTATTCTACACATGTTCTTTAGCAATTAGAGAGATTTTTGTGTACCCTGTTGCAAATTATTTACCAATTTGTGATAGTTCCGAAGTTTTACAGAAAATAAAATACTGCACTTATATTACAAAAATACATTTTTTCCTTAACGGTATTAACAGCATGAAAATTATATCTACCATTTTAACATAAAATATATTTTGATGGGATGTTCAAATGGCTTTATAATAGCCTTTATTGCAGAAACTTCCTCATCTCAGATCAAGTCCTTTGCAACTTGTTCTCTAATGTGTGCCTTTCTCTTATTTTTGTATATATTCCTCTTGATTGTACATATTTCTCCTGTTTGTTATGTATTTCTGCTGTCGACTATTTATATTTTATTCCAGTACGGCTGGTGTGGAGAACCCTCAATTTCATTGTACATGTACAATGACAAAAAAAAGGCTATTCTTTTCAATCTGCAGTTGTGTTCCATTGCATTTACTGCTTCTTTGACAAAAGAAAATGTGAAATTGAAACTTTTCAAATGTTGAAACTGTATTCATGAGTTTGTATGTATTTAATTGCTTATGTGTTGTCAGTTTACTATGTGTGGTTTCATGATTGCACATTCAAAGAGCAATGATATTTTCTCTTCATGATGTGCATAGTTGCCGGCAGCAGCAATGCTGTTAATGCAGCATAAACATTCTTCTCCAGATATGGTATCTGCTGTGTGTGTGTGTTCCTGTCTAGCTATCTTTGCGAGGACTGAGATCTACATTCTACTATACTTGTGAGAACCAACAGTCACTTGTGAGGACACACTCACTCAGTTTGAAGGCCTTTTTGAGGCTCAAAATGTGGTTTTAGTGTCAGGGTTACAATTAGGTTATGGTTAGGTTTAGGGTAATGGTTATGGTTAGGCATTAATTTTTAATGGTTAATGGGGTAAGGGGCTAGGGAAACCATTATGTCAATGAAGGTCCTCACTAAGATAGCTGAATGGGCTTGTGTGTGTGTGCGTGTGGATTGGTGTTTGTCTTTCACCTCTTTGTAAAAACACAGTATGCACTGCCTCAAATGAACCGATCAACTGTCTAATCCTTCACTGAAATGGTTGCACTTTGAAGATTTAGGCTCCTAAGCGGTCCATTCTCAGTCAGTAATACATGCTGTCAATGAAAAACGTTGTGCTTCCCCCCTGGTCTCTGACCCCTGAGTATCTTGGTAATATCTCTCTTTTATTGGTTTGACCCTTTTAATCATTTGGTGTAGAGAATTGGTGCCTTGACTTAACCACCTTTTTTGCTAAAGCTCTATGTTTTGTCTTTTCTGCTTGGCTGCCTTTCCCCTTCCCTGTGCTACAGAAGACATCTTTGCTCTGTCACACACTCCTCTATTCTCCATGTCCTAACAGTGCAAACTAAACTGTTCTTTCCCACCATCCTTTCTTCCTCAGACACACAGGTCTGAATTTTTGCTTGACTACTTGACATACTGAGTTGGATGTCTGCCCACAGCTTTAAGCTTATCACCAGTGACAACAACATAGTGAATTCTGCCCAAACGGTGAAGCATCTCACTGTGATCCCTGCCAGGAAGCTGTCATATGAGGCCCTCAGTGCAGCCACAAAACCTTGCTGATATTTTGCTCTTAAAACACTGGTCGTATTCGAATATTCACTCAACAAGGACACAGATTACCTTGTCTGATCTCTCATCATATCCTGTCTCCAACTCCTGCCCAGAGGGACTTAGAAGCATAGTAGCTGAAGAAAATACTCTGGACTTCTAAAGCTAGCTGTGGTCTTCAAAGCCCCACTATTTTAGTACTTCTTCTAAACAGCTTTGCCCTCCTGTATCACATTCAAGCTGGTGCGAGCTTATGAGGCTTTGAAGGGAATGCCACCATACATCCAGACCAATGCTGAACCCGCTTCCCTACTGTTTCTAGTAATACCAAGTGCTTAGATCTGGCTACAATATAAAAACCTGGCAACTGTCCCACTAAGCCTTGGCTTTCCTCTCCTGTTTTACAAATAACTTGGAACAGGCTATAGCACAACAGTTTGTAGTTTATGCAGTCGACATGACTGACCTCCTGAACCTCTTATATCCACCAGTTCACAGAAGGTAAATCTAAGTTAAGGCCTATTTTATGAAACCCAGTTCTCTCATTAATATTTACCTGAGCTTGATACCTTTTTTCTATTTGGATGTTCCAAGTTAAGAATAAAACAACAACAACAACAACAAAAACAGTTGGGTGATTATTGACCTGGTGGATGTTAAGAAGTTAAGAATCAGTCTTTTATGTGCTTTTTTTGTTTTGGCTTTATTGTAATTTAGACTGCTGGTAGAAAGCACTCAATGGACTGCGGAGAGTGCAGTAGGCATTTTACTAACAACACTCTAATTTGTGAACACAACACCAACCAACCTGAAACCAATGATCAACAAACTAAACCAACAAAATATATCAACAGTGACACAACTTAGCAGGTCACAAACAAGCAGACTTCGTACTCTTTAGATTTGAAAAATATCTGTCAAAAAATATGCAGGCCAAACAGTGACGATAATACCCTAACTATATTAAATTTTGGCCAATCAAAAACCTAGACACAATAACACAGTGCATAATTTGATGTCAAAGAAGAAGATAAAGGTGAGTATTTTTTGTGACATGACAAAATCTTTGGTTTCCGAGTTCAATTGTAAGAGCACAACCTGACTTTTTGAAAATCTTCATCCTGGAGGGAGTTTTTCAAAAGTTGTGTTTTCGGTCTGATGACAGCCTAAATTCATAGAAAAAGCCATGGTTAATACAGTACCCAAGTACATTTGGATAGGGCTTTAGTGTCTTGCATTTTTTTTGTCTCTCCAGAAACAGCTAGAAATTTAGACTAAGATTTTTGATGTAAGACCAAAATCTTTTTAGAACTGAAATGTAAGGCGTGGGATGGGTTCCTTGAACTTCTCTTGAATGATGTATTCTGCAATCAGACAGTGCAGATTCATCCAAGGGGGGCTCCTTTATTACCAACATCCACTGATCCAACCATTTTTGTATCCAGGTATTTTACCATTTATATCTGGAATTTGTGTGTAAAGCTGACTAGTCAGAATTATATACAAAAAAATATATATTATTCACCATCAGAACCAGAGTGCGCTGGTGTTAATTATGTTACTGTTGCTGTGTTGGCAAATGGCAAAACGGCACACACACAAAGGCTGAGCGTTTAGCTCACTGTGAAATGTAATTTTGCTTTGTATAGTAAAATGCATGCTGGGCATTGATGTATGGTGGTGGAGTAACTATTCTTAACATTTGAGGTGAGACTCAAATGGCAGGATAAATTCTTTTTTATCTGCATTACATCTCGGCCCACAGTTTTATACAAAAATGAATTGTGACTGTTTTAATGAATTTTAAAAGTATTTTATGGGAAAAAACAGTATGAGGGTTCATGTAATCCATTCATGTAAGTCAGATATACACTAAGGGCAGTGTTGGGGAGTAACGGAATACATGTACCGCCGTTACGTATTTAAAATACAAAATATGAGTAACTGTATTCCGTTACAGTTACTGTTTAAAAAGGTGGTATTTAGAATACAGTTACTTTGTTGAAATAAATGGATTACACGACGGTACTTCCCTGTTTCATATTGTGGCGGGTCAGGACGGTTTGGGTTTTGTTTGACAGCTGTTCTGTAGTTCCAGGCGGCAGCGTTACGGTTGCCATGGTTACAGGGTGACGCTCTCTCTCTGCGTGTTTCCTGGGTGAGAGAGCGCCTTTTTGTTGTTGTTGTGCTAAACTAATAGGCAGAATGCTACAGGTATAGCTCTAAAGAATGTAGCATCATAGGCAGTGTAGTCCGTGCTGCAGGGAGAATGGACTGCCATACACGTTATGTGTCTGTGAGCGAGGGAGGGAGAAAAAGGAAAAGTACAAGCTGTCATCGAGCAAAAACGGGAGCTGGAAGCATGTAAATATAATAATAACCACTGCAGCCAAGAAGAGTGCCTGATAAACCCAGTTGTAAGTAAGCTATTAAGACTCGACTGTACACCGTGTTCGTGTTTTCCTCTGAAAACAATACGTTCTGTTGGAGCAGCCTTTCAACGCCTCTCTCTGTCTCTCGCAAGCAAAGTTGACACAGACAACAAAGTAAAGCTAGTTTTCGGCTACGAGCCCGACACAGAACCCACCGTATTAGCCAGAGGTCCCTTTACTACGGTTCGGAGCCGCGGACCTTCAGTAACAGTAATAAATCACAGCAATAGCATGATAATATATTAAGTAATCCAAAGTATTCAGAATACGTTACTCTCATTGAGTAACGTAACGGAATATGTTACAGAATACATTTTGGGGCATGTATTCTGTAATCTGTAATGGAATGCATTTTAAAAGTAACCTTCCCAACACTGACTAAGGGACAGATTTACTGAGGGTTTCCTTCAGTGACTTCCCATTTATTTTAATTATCGTGCAAAGGAAACCTAAGGTTGTCGTCCACCTGAAGAATCTATTAAATAAACTGCTGGGTTACTGAAGGAATGGTGGAGGTGGAGCTGATGAAAACAGATTTGTCTCTTCATTCATACGGAATGTGGAATAACTAGCTCTGTCCAAATGGCTATGATCTAGGCCATTTGGACTTGGTTAAGCTTCAGCACTGGACTCTGTGGGGAATTTTCCCTGTAAGTGAATTGAAAAACAAGAGGAAGAGAAGATGGTAAGGGGCCTTGCCATTTTTATTCTTTCTTGATGAGATAATTCAGCAGATGCTCTATATTCAACCATGTTGCTGGGTATGGGAACTTACATAAGCCAGATATTACATAATCCACTCCCTCATTTGAAATGCCCTTTGATTTTTAGCATAGCTCCCAATTTCAATCTCGCCATTAGCTTTTCCCACTATAGAAACTGTACATCACTTAAGTAGCTATATGCCAGTAGTAAGGGTGCATAAAGCTCCACTGATTAGCCCCTCAACAGATCAGACCACAACCTTATCCATCTGTTTTTAAGTATGTGCCAACTGTCAAGCAGCTGCACATTTCCCTCAAAAGACTGTTTTGAGTAGCCTATAGGGGCTAAGGAGTACAGGACTAGCTCTACTTGATTAATGATTACATTATATGTTTAACTGGAGCCTGGAAATGCAACAAATATAGTGCCTAGTAGCAAGCAATCGATGTCTATGGAAATTAAAAAGAAGAAAATTTAAAGCACTGCCAGTTCTCAGCTCTATGCTTGTACTCACCAACCTAAATAGGACACTAAGTACATCGACTCAAAGCCCTACATTTTCAGAAAATAAATTACCTAATGTACATTTACAGAGTTCTATACCAGTGTTTGTAGAAAGAAATCTTGAATGGCAGATGATAGTTTTGGCTTAAGAAGATTAAAATATCTATATATTTTTTTATTTTATAATTTCTTTTTGTAGTTGGTTTGGTTTCTAGGGTCGAGTGAATGTACACTCAGTGACATTAGCTTAAATGTCCCTCTTTGCTTAAAAGTTGTACCTCAACTAGAGGCTTTTAGTAGCCATCAACAAGCTTTTGGCATTATTTTGACTGAACATTTGACCACTGAATTGATAGAGGTCATTTAAATTGGTTGGTTTTCAGCATAATACACACATTTTCAATAGGGTTGAGGTTGGGGCTTTTGGAAGGTAATTCCAGAAGTTTAATGTTAGTCTGTTTTATCTATTCTGTCTATTCTATTTTGATGTGCATTTGATCTCATGGTCGTGCTGGTGAGTTTAGGTGATGTTAGGGTCGCAATACATCGTCAGAGCATGATGCTACCAGCTTGTACAGTGTTCTTTGAAGGCCTTGCTTTTGTCCCTTTAAATGTATCTCTTATCTTATTATTGTGGCTTAGGGTATAAAACTTGCGTCATCGTGGAAAGTGATGTTGGTGTTCCAGCAGTTTTCAGGTGATTGCAGGCTTTAGCGTTAGTGGGCCCTGGGTTCTTCCAGAACATCTTAACCAAATTCCCCTCATCTGGCTCTAAGACACCTTCCCAACTCTCTTTTTTAGTTCATCACAGAGTTCCTTGGACTTACCTATGGATGGTCAGTCCTGTGAGTGTTGTCTACCAAATCATTTTTTATTGCTGATAAAGAGAAACTACCAGCTGTAGTCACTCATAATCACTAACATGAAGTCAATAAGCCTCAGTCTTGTCAAGTTATAATACATTATAGATCCTTCATGACTTATTAAAAGATTTTAATATTTGCCTGTATTTATACTTTTCACCTTGTATGGATTAGAGAAAATCCAAAATAAAGTCAAACGTGCACCTAATTACTGTTTTGCGGAGCCATTAAAGATATGTGCTATATAATCATTCCTGGACAAAGAACCACTTAAAGAAATCATCGTCAATCCCAAAATTACAAAGACATTCATGCCCATGATGAGTTTATGTTAACTTTTGATCATACCTGTAAATACTTTTTGCTGTACTTTTTTGAAAAGTTACACATAATTAACCACAGGGAATATAATCATGACAATATTAATTGTCTAATATGCATTTTTTAATCTCTACTACAATCATTTGCTCAATTTAGTATTAGTATTAGTATTTTTTTTAAATGCTCTGCAATAAATATCACTTGAAATTTAACTGACAAAATGTCAAAGCACATTGAGACCGATTCGCAGAAGGACTATGGTTTGTTTCTACTCTGAAGTTGCTATTGAAAGACTAAAGTGCTCAGTACATTTTATTGAATTTTGTAGTCAAAGTACTGCTCAGTATCAGCCTGACCAGTAAAACAATCATGACCACAAATAATGTGTATTGGAGTCAAGTCCATGCCAATATTTTACTCAGTTACATCATGCCATATTTAAGTATTTGTCATGATCTTTAAGTTTCTATTATAATCTTGATCATTTTATGTTGTAATGTAATCGGCTGTGCTCCATAAATTAATCCTGCTTTGTTAGTCTGTTGTTGTAAAGTGTTGATAAGTGTCGTTAAGGGGGTGTGTATTTGGCCCGCATGCGGAGGGGTGTGGGTAAAAGGTTAGGTAAGCGAGCAGGATGTGGAGCAACAGTTTTTTGACCGTCGCCGTTTTAATGTTATTTTTTGCTGTATCATAAAGGAAATGTAAACGGAGCTCCCACCAGAGGCATTTGTTTTGTACCTTTCGGTTTATATGGAAAATAAATGTTTTGCCCCTTTTTTCCTTCGCCTCGTTTTTGCTACCGGAAGGCATCCAAGCTACTAAACAAGAGTACGAGTCAGAAACTTTACGTCCTGCAGAAACGGCAAAGAAGGACCGAAGGTTGCCGTTACATTAGTCAAAAAACTGCTCCGAAAGTGAGAGGATTACGCACACGTCACCGGCGCACAGAGTAAATCGGCGCGGCGCGGCAAGGGAAAACTGGAAAACGGGATGTGAAAGAGGATGCGCTTCAGTCTTCCCGTGTTTCCCGGATCCTTTCGGCAGTAAGAAAACCCCGCATCTGAAAAGTAAGAGGCTGTGCCTGCTTTAAGGTTTGTGAAAATTCCTGTATGGTTAAGTCGTACATGGCCTGTGTAAAGGATTAATTGCATTGAAAGGTTTATGGCAGCGCAATTAATATGGAGCAGCAGGAAAAAAGAGTTTCCAAGCCAACCTTTAAAGCACAGGAGGAAAAGCTTCAGCATCTTAAAGTGACAAGGAAAACCAAATTGGGTTATCTTACTAGAAAGATAAAAGAGATTGAGGAGCTTATGGAAGATGACGGCAATTTTGAGGAAGTGTCTGTTAAATTAGCCACTGACTTCTCAAAAATGTATATTGAGTTTTGTGAAAACAACGATGCAGTTAAAAATCACTTGACTGAGTCAGAACTTCTTCATGATCAGACACAGTGGTATGAGCCAAAGGCTAGCTATTTGAGAAGTTTTGTGGAGAAAGTCGAGAGATGGTTACAAAGAGTGGAAATGCAAGCAGATGAAGCAAGAATGGTTGATGCTGAAGTTGAGCCTGCAGACAGTGCTTCAGCGATATCATCCAGACGCAGTAAAGCACATCAAAGCAGTCGAACCTCTTCTGCTGTGTCTTTGACCACATATTCTGCCAGGCTAAAGATTGAGGCAGAAAGGGCTGCTCTGGTAGCGCATGCTGAGGCATTAAAGCAAAAGATGGAGATTGACAGACAAGAAGCTGTTCTTAAGGCAAAAAGGGAGGAATAGGAGTTGCAAACAGCTATTGCTGCAGCTAACGCAAAGCTTGAGGTGCTGACTGTGAAGGAGCCAGCCCATAACACTTCTGCTGACTTGGTCAACAAAATGGCTACCTGCCAAAGAGCTCCGGGCCAAAATATTGGGGCCAGTTTTGGTTTGGTTCAGCCAGAACATGGAGATGTTGGTCGAGAATGTGAGTCAGAGGTAATGCAGGGCTCAGAAAGGAGTAGTAGGCTTCCTCATCCATTGAATAAGAAGGATAATAGCCAGTCTATTACTAGTCAAGGCAGGATGGCTGATGTTAAAGACTTATTGGATGTCATGAAGCGACAAAACGAGATTACAAAGCTCCTAGTAAAACAACAGAAAGCATCCACTCTCCCTCCGTTGGATATTCCAGTATTCAGTGGGGATCCACTGGAGTTTGGTTTTTTTATGAAAGCGTTCGAGCATGGGATTGAGGAAAGGACAGACAGCAATAGAGATAGGTTGCGCTTCCTGGAGCAGTTCACCCAAGGGAGACCCAAGGTTCTTGTTCGTAGCTGTTCGCACATGTATCCTGACAGGGGCTACGCTGAAGCCAAGAGGCTTCTGCGCAAGCATTTTGGGGATGAATATACTATTGCCTCAGCCTACATTGAAAGAGCTCTAAAATGGCCTGTAATCAAGCCAGAGGATGGTGATGCACTGACGGAGTTTGCTATGTTCCTCACTAGTTGCTGTAACACAGTAGACAGCATGGAGTACATTGAGGAGATGGATAGCCCTTCTAATATGAGAACAGTCATCTCCAAGCTTCCTTTTAAATTAAGGGAAAGGTGGAGGGGTTTCGCCTGTGACATTCAAGAACGTACAGCAATGAGAGCTAGATTCGCTGATCTGGTCAGTTTTGTAGAGAAGCAGGCAAAGATCGCTTCTCACCCATTGTTTGGTAACATTCAGGACACCACTTTGTCTAGAGACAAGGGCAAAGCAAAGGTATTCAAAGAGAATGCTCTGAAATTCAAGGAGAGGGAAAGCATCTTTGCTACTAATACGGCACCTGTGTCAAACAGTGCGGAGCAGACAAAGAGGGAAAGGGAAAATGTAGGCTCTTCAGGTGGAAGACAGTGTCTTTTCTGTCATAAGGGAGGACATAACCTCAGTACCTGCAGACTCCTCAAGTAAAAGCCTCACAGAGAAAGATTTGATTTCCTCAAATCAAAGAGCTTGTGTTTTGGTTGCCTGTCACAGGGGCATCTGAGCAAAGGCTGCCAGCAAAGACACATGTGTGAGACTTGTTCTCAGAAACATCCCACCATTCTGCATAAGGAGCAGTACTCTTCTCCTGATAGTGACAGTAAAAGTATCAGAGAACCAACAGCAAGTTTTTCTCCAGCAGCAGGCAGTGAAACATGCGGTTGTACCGGGGCTGGCGAAGCAGTCTGTGCACTTTCAATTGTGCCTGTGAAGGTCAGATGTTCAAGGAGCAACACAACAGTTGAATCATACTCGTTCTTAGACCCAGGAAGCACTGGAACCTTTTGTACAGATGAGCTGATGAGGGATTTACAGGTCACAGGGAAAAAGTCCAACATTCTGCTCCGCACCATGGGAAAGGAAGCAACAATCAGTACTCATGTTGTTAAGGGTCTCGAGGTCAGTGGTTTGGATGAGGACAACTTTTTGAAGATTCCCCAGGTTTTCACACAGGCAGAGATTCCAGTAACAAAGGAGAACATTCCACAACAAAGTGATGTGGACAGATGGCCTTATTTGAAGGAGGTTCAGCTCAAGCAGATTGATGGAAAAATTGGTATGTTAATAGGCACGAATGTACCAAAGGCGCTTGAGCCCTGGAAGGTTATCAACAGTGAGGGCAACGGCCCATATGCTGTAAAAACTGCACTAGGCTGGACGATTAATGGACCTCTGCTAAGAGAAGAGGGTATTGCTCAAGGAGCTGTTGAGTGGCCACCGGTGATGGTGAACAGGATATCGGTGACAAAGCTAGAGGAGCTCTCACAGCAGCAAATGAAGTATGACTTCCCTGAGCATGAGTTATCTGAGAAAATGGAAATGTCAGCCAGAGACAGATAATTTATGGAGTCTGTGTCACTGTCAGTGAAGCAGGTTCACGGTCACTACACCATTGGCCTCCCTTTAAAGAATAGGGCGGCTGCATTTCCAAACAACCGTGTTGTGGCGGTACAAAGAGCAGAAGGCCTGAAACGGAGGCTGTTAAGAGACAGTGAGTTTCATCAAGAGTACACAAAGTTTATGACAGAGACACTGGAAAGGAGCTATGCCGAAGAAGTTCCTGTGGCAGAAACTTGTAAAAGTGGTAGCAGAATATGGTATCTCCCACATCATGGGGTCTACCACCCAACCAAGCACAAGTTGAGAGTGGTATTTGACTGTGCATCCACGTATCAAGGCATGTCACTGAACTCACAGCTGTTGCAGGGGCCAGACTTAACCAATTCCCTCATAGGTGTTTTGATGAGGTTCAGGCAGGAGCCAGTTGCCTTCATGTCTGATATTGAAGGCATGTTTCATCAAGTCAGGGTTCCCGCTGAAGATGCTGATCTGCTGAGATTCTTGTGGTGGCCACATGGAGATCTTGGTAAAGGCCTCAAGGAATACAGAATGGTAGTCCACTTGTTCGGTGCAACTTCTTCACCAAGCTGTGCATGCTACGCGCTGCAAAGGTGTGCTGAGGACAATCAGGCGAGGTTCAACCATATTGCAATGAACTCTGTTCTAAGGAACTTTTATGTGGATGATTGCCTGAAATCTGTCGGCACTGAAGAGCAGGCAATCTCACTGATTCGGGACCTCAGGGCTTTGTGCGCTGCAGGAGGTTTCAAGCTCACTAAGTGGATTTCCAACAGCAGAGTGGTGCTTGCGTCTATACCTGAGGATGACAGGGCCAAAGAAGTCAAGGAGTTCGATCTTGAAAGGGACTGCCTCCCTATTGAAAGAGCTTTAGGGGTTCAGTGGTGCGTGGAGTCTGACACGCTGAAATTCAGAGTTCTGGTTGAGAGCAAACCACTCACAAGGAGAGGACTGCTTTCGATGGTAAGCACTATATATGACCCACTTGGGATTTTATCCCCTCTGATCTTGCCAGTGAAGCACATCCTGCAAGAGCTAAGCAGAACAAAGCATGCATGGGATCATTTCATGCCAGAAGCTCTGTCTCTGCAGTGGCAACAATGGGTTGGCAGTTTGCACCACTTAGCTAGGTTTGAGGTAGACAGATGTGTGAGACCAGTCAACCTTGGCAAGATCTCTTCAACTCGACTTCATCACTTTGCTGACGCAAGTGAAAGGGGGTATGGCATAGCCACACACCTGGTTTCAAAAAACAATCTGAACCAGCCACATAGTGCTTTCATTATTGGTAAAGCCAGGGTTACACCATTGAAGCCAGTGACCATACCACTCGAGACTCGAGCTTACTGATGCAGTGGTGGCAGCAAAGATGGACAGGATGGTAAGAGCCGAACTGGAGTTGGAGTTGGAGGAGTCTGTCTTTTGGACGGACAGCATGTCGGTGATTAAGTACCTCAAGAATGAAACAGCGAGGTTTCGTACGTTTGTTGCCAATCGAGTTGCTGCCATTAAGGATAGATTGGCTGTCTCTCAGTGGAGATATGTGAACACCTCGGCCAATCCTGCAGACTTTGCTTCCAGAGGGCTCAGTGTTGGTGCCTTTCTCAAGGCAAAGACATGGATCACAGGTCCAGATTTCATTATGAAACCAGAAATGGAGTGGCCAGAAATGCCAGACAGTGTATGCCAGCCAATCTGTAATGACCCAGAAGTCAAAGAAGCATCAGTATATGCTCTTGTGGTTGAAGAAGCTGCAGACGCCACCTCTCAGCTCATTCATCATTACTCAAGCTGGCGTCGGGTTAAAAGAGCCGTTGCATGGGTCCTGAGATTAAAAGGTGTGCTGAAGCTTCTTGCTCAAAAGAGGAAGGATTTAAAAGCGAATCTCTATGATGGAAGGTTGGAGGTAGGAAGACGAAGGTTGGAGCAGGAGAAGCAAATGACACACTTCAAGGCTAACCTTCCCATCTTGCCACTTTCTGTGAGTGACATGGCTGAGGCGGAAGTGGAGATCGTGCGCTTCAGTCAAGGGCAGCGGTTTGGCGAAGAGATTGCCAAGCTGCAACAAGGAAAGACAGTGTCAAAGGATAGCCCTCTTTGTCAGTTGTCGCCAGTTGTACAGGATGGCATTCTGAGAGTGGGTGGCAGATTGAGCAGATCTAGCATGCAAGAGGAGTTAAAACACCCTGCAATCTTGGCTAAGGATCTGCATATAGCCACTCTCATTCTCAGATCTACTCACAAGGATCTTGGACAATGTGGCAGGAATTATGTCCTATCAAAGGTACGGCAGAAGTACTGGATACTAAGATCTCATGCTGCTGTCCGGAAGATTTTGTCCCGGTGCGTCGCCTGCAGACGGCATCATGGGAAAGCGGCAAGTCAGATCATGGCAGATCTTCCTACTGAAAGGCTCACGCCCGATGAGCCACCGTTCACAAGTGTCGGTGTGGACTACTTTGGTCCCTTCAAAATCAAAAGGGGTTGGTCCATGATCAAAAGGTATGGCGTAGTTTTTACCTGCTTGACAGTGAGGGCTGTGCATATTGAGCTGGCAAATTCGTTGGACACGGACCCGTGTATTCATGCATTGCGGAGGTTCATTGCTAGGAGGGGACAGGTGCAGTTGATGCGTTCTGACAATGGAACAAACTTTGTAAGTGCAGAGAGGGAGCTGCGGGAAGCAGTGCGTGCTTTGGATAATGCAAAGATTCAAGAAGCCTTGTTGGTTAAAGGCATCACATGGATATTCAACCCCCCAGCTGCCTCGCATTTTGGAGGAGTTTGGGAGCGGCAGATACGGTCCATACGCAAAGTGCTCAGCTCCGTTGTGGAGCAGCATATCCTTGATGAGGAGGGTCTGCACACACTGCTGTGTGAAGTAGAGGCGATTATCAATAGCCGCCCTATCTCAAGAGTCTCTACCGATCCGAATGACCTGGAGGCCTTGACGCCAAACCATTTGCTTTTGATGAAAGCCAAAACTCCGCTACCTCCTGGAGTATTCAGCAGGAGCGACTTGTACTCGAGGCGTAGATGGCGTCAAGTCCAGTACTTGGCGGATTTGTTTTGGAGACGGTGGATTAAGCAGTATCTGCTGGACTTGCAAAAGAGACAAAAGTGGGCCCTTCCACAAAGAAATATCAGTCAAGGTGATATTGTCCTCATCGTGGATGATTCCGCTCCAAGAAATTCGTGGCTAATGGGTCGAGTGATTCAGACATTTGAGGATGCCAAAGGTCGGGTTCGTCAAGCCAAGGTGAAAACCAGCAAAAACATTCTCCTACGACCTGTGGCGAAGCTTTGTGTGCTGCTAGAGTGTGATATGTAGCGCCCCTTCTACATATTACTCAAGAGACAGCGGTAAAGGCTGGTCTCCTACGGTGAGTCATGTGCTTGAACCTCTGACTCCATTCCCTAATCTCCCCAACATACACACATACACGCATCCGCGAAGACATTTTCCATCTTAAGAAGAGTTCCTGCTGTAACAAGACAAAACGAAGTTTCTGTTGGAATAAGGACATTAATGTGCCATATTAGTAGTTCAAGTACTTTGTATATTTGCCTGTTCGTTATCTGGAAGGTTTGATTTGTTGTTCTGAACAATATATAAATGTATGTATAAGAGTAATTGTTTTGTGGCTCACAAGAATAATTAGGGGCCAGGATGTTGGAGCCAAGTCCATGCCAATATTTTACTCAGTTACATCATGCCATATTTAAGTATTTGTCATGATCTTTAAGTTTCTATTATAATCTTAATCATTTTATGTTGTAATGTAATCGGCTGTGCTCCATAAATTAATCCTGCTTTGTTAGTCTGTTGTTGTAAAGTGTTGATAAGTGTCGTTAAGGGGGTGTGTATTTGGCCCGCATGTGGAGGGGTGTGGGTAAAAGGTTAGGTAAGCGAGCAGGATGTGGAGCAACAGTTTTTTGACCGTCGCCGTTTTAATGTTATTTTTTGTTGTATCATAAAGGAAATGTAAACGGAGCTCCCACCAGAGGCATTTGTTTTGTACCTTTCGGTTTATATGGAAAATAAATGTTTTGCCCCTTTTTTCCTTCGCCTCGTTTTTGCTACCGGAAGGCATCCAAGCTACTAAACAAGAGCACGAGTCAGAAACTTTACGTCCTGCAGAAACGGCAAAGAAGGACCGAAGGTTGCCGTTACAATGTGAACTGGTTAGAGTTGATCTCAGATACATGCATGCTAGCTAGTTAAAAAAAAGACACAATTTGTGTATATAAGGAGCCATTAGGGAATTATTTGTGAAACACTATCACACACACTACTTAAACTTAAACCAAAATGATTGCACACACTACTGAAAACCAAGAAGTAAACAAACAGCACATTTTAATAAACAGCTAACACCACGCTGTTGTATACTGTTAGCAGGATAAGTTGAAATTTCTTTTGACCTTGGCAGTGACCATCCAACCACTGTTTTAGGGTAGCAACGTATTGTTGCAACAAGTTTAGACATCCTGAACTTGATTTTTTGCTTTTGCCTTGCAATGTATTGAGTCTTGGCAAAACAAAAATTCTGGCAATTTCAAACCAGAGAGGCATGAGTGCTAGCTGATCATACATGAGCTATCAGAATTTCTTGCTTCTGGTACCTGATATCCAGGTGCCGAAGCATTGCTGAGCTTGATAATGTGGTGCAGGTGGACATTCTCTCCTGACTGTGGATGCCATGGGCATGGGCGAGTTGCTATGCTGACGTCTGGGAAAGAGAGATTTTAAGGGACGTACTTGCGAAAGGTTGCTGCTCCGTGGCCTTCGCATTTGATAGATTTCTGATGGTCTCTTTGAGGCTAATATATTTCAGTTAGGATACTAGCAGGCTGTTGAGCAGGCCTTAGTGTAGTGTTACCAATATTTTGAAGTATGCTAGTTTTTCTTTGGTCACTGTCCTGTTCACCCAAAATGCCAATTAGCCCTGGAGAACCCATGGGGTCAAATTTGACCCCATGGGTTCTCCAGGGTTAGACATTACCAGTCAGAAAGAATCCATAAACAAACTGAAGGTGACTGCAGGAAAGGGAAGGAACACAGCATTTGGTGATGTCTATAAGTTCTTAAAATCATAGAAAAGAATCCTTAGTGTTTTAAATTGTTTTAGTTTTTTGAGTTAAAATAAGGAACTGTAAAAAACATGACTGTGATTCCTAAACTGTTAATGCAACAGTTTTGGTAAAACCCGTTGAAGTAAAGCTGAAAGTCTTTACTTCACATCTTGAATGTCTGATTTAAAATCCACTGTGGTGATGTACAGAGGAAATATTACAAAAATTGCATGTTTGTCCAGCAAATTATAGACCTAACAATAGTAGAAGCCTCAGTCCTGAATTTCATGCCTTCATCCAAGAACTACTGTAAATCAAGCCCTTTCAGTTCACTGAGTCTGACCTCATCCTTTAGTGAATCACCAGTTTCCTGACTGGGAAGACACAATAAATGAAGCTTGAAATGTTGAATCTGTGCATTTTTAGCAGTAGCCCACTGAAAGGGTATGTTGTTTTTTTTCTGTACTGTTCTCATTCTGCCTCAGTGGCTGCACCTCCAAAGACCTCCATGTAAAGCTCCTAATTTGCTGACAGCACAACTGTTCGGATGCTCACATTTCTTTATTTATGATGGTGATAAGGGAGCGTGCAGACATGAGGCAAAACAGCTGGCTGTCTGGTTTCAGCTGACACAACCTGGGGCTAAATGCTGGGAAAACTCTAAAGTTAAGGGTAGGCTTCCAGAGGAATCAGCAGCCTCGCCACACGGTTTTCCATCATCACTTACTTGCTTTTTCTTTAAAGGACTGAGATTTTATGTGCTCCATCCAGACAGAAATTCAGACACTACAATTACTGTGTCAATCTGAGCCGTCCAACCAGTGGGATAAAACCAGGAGTGATCACATCATATAAACCAGTTGTTGGGTAGAAGCAAGTTTCACTTGAAGCAACCTTCTTTCTCCCTAGAACCTCTGCAGTACTAGGATTAGGAAGCATTTGTCCCCAACCAGGAAAGTGCTTATAGATGTGTCAATACCAAGACCACAAGATACAAAAAACTTCTTCCTCAAAAGTGTCTCCCTAATGAACAAAGATCTGCCCACTCTCTTACAGCCTCGCACATGACTTTGCAGTAACGCAGTGTATAAAATATATATCGGAATAAAATCTTTAAACTACATTTCCCAGAAATCTTATTTAAACCAACACTAAACTAAACTCAACTTTGGCAGTCCACTTATTTGGCAGTCCAGTTATGTTGACAGACTGTTTTAACCTCTTAAGTTTTGACAGCCTGTATGAGTGTAAATACATTACACAACAAAATAATTCAATTTCACCTTAAAAAAAAGGTGTTGTTAAGCAGATATTGCAAGTTAATCCCCATTTTTTTATACTTGAACAAACCATTTTATATAGGCTTTAAAAATGGTATCTATACAAAACTTACATTTTTAAGACAACCAGTGATTAGGTCAAGCTGGCACTTTTTACACCAGGGTAAAACAAGATAAATAGGGCTGGATCCAAATCCCACTTTGTCCACTTGAATTTGTCATATTGTTTGTTTATTTTTTAAATAATGTATATAATGTTTTTTATTTCTGTTTTACAGTATGTATGTTGAATGAAAGACTGACATAATGCCCGCCATATCCATCTTTGTATACCATCCTTTCTAACCTGCAATACTTAGCACCATGCCATTCAAATCAAGTCAAGCAATGAAAAGTGAAAAAAAAAATCGTGTCTAATGTGTTATTTCTGGGTCTTTATCTTTCAATATAAAGTGCCTTCAGGCAACTGTTGCGCTCTATAAGTAAAACTGAATCGAACTTAATTAATGGTAAACAGATGCAGCCATTATTGCTTCTCTAATAGAGAAGAGAACAGTTGTTGCATTGAAAAAAGGACAGTTTTCATTTTATCATGATACTGATAATGGATTTTTAGGCTAATAGTTAGGCTAACACACTTACCTCTCATCTTTTCTTTCCTCACAAAACTGATAGATCCTCCACTTCTTTTAAGTGTCTCCCAGCGCAATTCTTAGCATATTTTGGTTCCTACAGCTGGTCCGTTGGGTTATTGTCTCCCCAGAAACACTTCCCTTGTGCTTTTGGAAATCTGTTTTTCCCTATTTCTGTTTTGTTTTTTCCTATTTCTGTTTTGTGTGCTTTTGTAGTGTTCTTCTTATTGCTGGTGTTATCTTAAGTTCCAGTCCGTTTGGCCTCTCAGGGCCACCGTACAAAACTGACAAAAGAAAGCAAAGATAAAAAGCCTAAGTAAACTTTAAAGCAATGGTCACAATGATTCTATGTCACCACTGCCTTTGAAGTTCAGGGTCTGGCTCCTGGATTGGGGTTGGCATACACTTACCTTCATCATCACTCTGGGCTACATCATTTTAACTCTTATGTAGTTGCTGGATTTATTTAATGTAGTAACATGTTAAATTACTGCATTGAAAAATGTAATGTAATTACATTACCATGTTAGTTTATGTGTTACACCCGACACTGTTAGCAACACTAACTAATCACCCTACTTGGTGTGTACTGTGGTTTCGTGCTGTAAAAGTTACTTATTACTCTAGTGGGTACCTTAATTTCTCCAAATCTAGACCTATACCACACACAGGTTAATCTTGAAGGCAAAGCCTTTTTCTGTAATGAATGACAGCTTAAAAAGAAATAAATGTCCCTCCAAGTCAGATTTCAATATCACTCATAAGTTAATCACAAGCATATTACATTTAACATGTAGATATATTTAATCTCGACTTCAAGAATCTGATTGGATATTTTGAAGCACTAACTTTCTGGGGGCAGACCCAAAGATGAGTAATGACTTTAAACTGTACATACTTCACAATTTGTAAAACCAAGAATTTAATGAAGGTCATTCTATGTTCATTTTTTATGATTTGCTTGAGCTTGAGGCCCATGGCATCCATTGTAAAACTCAAAGTACAAATCATGCATAACTGTGTTTTTCAGAAGCTCTTTCTCTTCTCAGCTTTTAATACACATTTCTAAAAAAACAAAACAAAAAGAAAGTATTGTGCAAAAGACTTTCATCTATAATACAATAGACAGCCATTATGGGGTCAGTCATTTATGCATGCTAGCAAGAAATAATAAGCCTTTATCTTGACTAACTGACCTACAAAAACAAAACAGATTCCAACAACAAACATTCCGAAGCTAAATAGAAATCTGAGTGCTTTGTATTTTTGGTATTTTACCAATTTGTGTTCAGCATATTTAACATGAACTATGTGTTGAATAGCCTTTACAAAAGTCATGCCCCCATTTTGATTCTACTCACAATCAACATCCACTTTGACATACTCTTCAGTGACTAATGGCATGCAATGGCTCAGCATTCATTTTTAGCTCTTTGGTATCTTCCCCCATTCACCCTGGGCCCTGGAAGAGACAAGAGACACTGGAAGCTATTAACATGAGAATGATTAATGTGCCTAGCTGAACCCTGTACTGTAAATCATTGTTTAAAAAAAACTGATGTACATGATGCTGTGTAATTACATGATCACAAATGACCCTGACAAAATAGTCATAGGAGTGCAACAGAAATGGTATTTAATGCTGATTTATGATGTTTTGTTAAGCTTGCTGATCTAAATCCTGAATGATGGCTTGTCTCACTTGCTCTCCAAACACCAAAGTAAATAGTAAAAAAGTGAAATCAGCCGTCTTAAAGGCAAAAACATGGGGAAAACCCCCCAACAAAAACATTTCAGCATACCAGTTAAGCCAGTAAAGGTACAAATAAGTTAAAATGGTATTAAGTCATAAAAATAACAAGGTTCTGTATTCCTGTTATAACTGCTCATATCATATCCATCCATTGGCAGGGTAAATTACTATTCATTATACATGAAAATTGTAAATTAATTTGGTGCTCTCCTGTAACATTTGAATGGTAGAATCAGAATTTGGCATAAACAACATCACAGCATGTATGCATTCTGCAATGTGTCAATGGTTTAGGCTGGCGTTGATGTAATGTTGTGTGGGAATATGGCAGACTTCAGGCCATTTAGTACAAACTGAGCATACCACAACCTGCCTTAGTATTGTTGCTCACTACATCCATTCCTTTATGCTACAGTGTACCCATATTCTGATGTTTGCTTACAGAGGTAAAATATCACATGTCTCAAAGCTCAAATCATCTCAAACCAGTGTCTTGAACAACACAATACTCAAAAGGCCTCCAGAGTCACCAATAGTTCACATTTGGAAGAATTAGCATGATGGATGTGCAGTGGACAAATCTGAAGCAAAACCTTTAAGGATGTTTCCAGCACCTTGTTCAATCTGTGCCATGAAGGATTAAGGGCGTTCTACAGGCAAAATAGGGTCTAACTTACAGTACTAGTGAATTGTAGCTAATATAGTAGCCAGTGAAGGAAGGGGCAAATATGCATTTTGTCTGCTGTCTATCCCATTGCACAGTGAGCAGTATTTTAGTGCAATGGAGTAAGCCGCCAGCAAATATTATTTTAACATTGGTTTGGAAATCTTGCCCCTAGGAAACTTTAAATGTTGAACACATAATTTTACGTTCTGATGAATTTAAATGCACCAGTTTGTACCTGAAACATTAATTTTCAACTCTTTCATTTAGTACTATACCGCACTACACATCAATGCACTTTGTACTCCACTAGCAACAGAACTAGCAACATGAAGTAGAAAATAAAAAGAAAACATGGGGTTGACAGTTTACTTGATCACATATGCATATAATCTAATGACTGGGGAGGTCATGTGACAAATTGCCAGCAATGCCTGCATCCAGCTCCTCGCATGGCAGCTACCAACTAACTTACCAACTTTCCCAGAAGAAACAATCTTTCACCATATTCTAGTGATATAAAGAATAAGCTTGCTGTTGAAAGTTTGCTAGATGAAATTCTATTAACCCTAAAACATGACAACATAACTTTGTTAATTACTTTCTAGCTAATTGTTCTCTCATTAGCTGGAACGAATATATTTTTCTAATTTATGTAAAATGTGTGAGGGATTTTTTCAAATGTTTCAATGTTGCCAGCTGTTTATTGCTACAAAGAGCAAAAAGCCTACTTATGACAACCCAACAGAGTAAATAATTATAATATTGACTTGACACCCATGTATCTCAGTTCTTGTACTCGATACGTTGAAGGACAAGGCCCACAGGTGTAGGCTTCTCGTAAGTACTGACACAATATAGCGTGATAGACTAAAAGTAATGATGCATTCCAGTAGCCCTCACCTATCCATGAGGTCAAATATGTTAAAGTTTATGATCAGGTTCCAGTGGGAAACATCATTGACTGATAAAGTTCCTCATAACTTCCATTCCTTGTAAAGCCATGTGATTAACAACATATCAAGACTGCTAACAAGAACAAAACGGTCGATTTTATTGCTTCCATTATTTACACCTCATAGTGGGTTTTTCATTGGTCTGCTTCAAGAGATATAAAGCCAGTGATCAATGACCACCTGAGCACAAATGCCAGGTAAATGGAACATGTTCATTTGATATTTTCCCGAACTTTACAAGTTGAGGAGAATTGCCTGACGGCATCATTAATTAACTGGCCAGGGCTCATTGCATTAAAAATGCTGCAAAGGGTTTACTAGATATGTGCTACAAATTTGGTAAAGGAGACTGCAATTCTGTGTGTACGAATAGGGATAGTGGCTTGATGTTGAAGTTTAAATGTCTAGACCTTAGGAAAGGGAACTTGCCTAAATCTCAAACTTTGGTTCCTTAATGGACAAAAATTTGTATGCATGCAAACCTGCTTGTTGTTAGACTTGAACTTTCTCTCTCTCTCTCTCCCTCTCTCTCTCTTTCTCTCTCTCTCTCTTTCTCTCTCTCTTTTATCTCCATAGCAGACTTATTGACTGTCTGACAGGCAGACATAGTGACAGAAAAACTCAAAGAAATGAAGACAGAAAAATCAAAGCAATTTACTGACAGAGAGCTGGACAAACTGAAATGACTGACAGGTAGTGAAAGGGGGGAGCAAACTTCAACTGGTCTTTGGAAGGTGTTTAATAGAATTGAACTGATAGGATACAGGTTCTCTGGGTATGGAAACTCAGATAACCAGCTGGTCCTCAAAAGACGTAAGGGAAAAGGGAAAAAGGAAGTGTTCTGCCAGTTCTTATTTAACTCTGAATTGAACTTGTAATCACAGGAAAGTGGAAAAATCAGTTGGAAGACTGACAGAAGAATGAGAAAATGACTTGGAGAGAAAATGAGAGGCTGAAGAAACAAGTGCCATTGTCATATGTCAAGCTTGCCTGGGTCACTTTGCCTTTATTTATTTATTTATCTATTTATTTTTGAAAATGCGAAAGAGCCACTGACTTAAGCACTGTACCAAAAACTGGAATTTCTGACAGGTACATAAAGCTACTTAAGGCCTTTATCATAAAGTTCCCTCACACTGAGGTCATATTGAGCACATTGCTAAAAAATGGCCTTTGCAGTGTAGCTGCACTTATTCTGAGTGCTGATTAAACACTTCCTTATCTTCTGCAGGTGTAAATCAAGTAGACGTAATGAAGGTTCCATATTTGGTGGCATATAAAAGCTTCATGATGTGCAGAGATACCTGCAAATTAAGAAAGTAATAAAAAGCACATGTATCCCCTACTTAATCTTTTCAAAATTAAACTATACAAATACCACAAATAGTTAAACTAACTCCAGAATAATGAACAACACTGGAGATTTACAGGGCTGAAAATCGAGCAAGGGCAGATGTTTCAGAATCATAAAGGGGTAGTTACATTCTTGCTTATTTTTTTAAACTGTCATGAAGCAAGAATACGAAGTCTTTTTTCATTCAGACTACATAGACAAAGTATTGTGTCACGCTTTGAATTCTCCATGTAAAAACTCAAATCGTCTGCTTGCTTGCTAACTCAATAACTGCAGAGTTCCTAACCTCTTCTGCCATTAACATCAGAATAAAACTGTGCTCCAGAAGCTTTATGCAATGAGTCAATATGAGGGCAATCAGTAGCTGGCCCAGCATTTGTTTCCATACAGTAGATCTACACATTAGAAATATTCCATTCTTAGTTGACTAAACAAGGGAATAAAATGGTTAACCAAGTAGCCTAAAATTAAGAAACACTGAGTTTTTAAGTAAAATTTGAGAATCCTTTAATGGACAATATCAAAAACTCTTAGACAATGGCATTTGAAACCATTTTTCATAATGAATCATGCCACTTAGCAGGACCAAGACTCCACAAACACACTCTGGAACAACATTATAGACTAGATGTCTCAGGCTCAGGTACGTACCTGGAAAAGCCTTTTGTGTTTTTTTTCTTATACACATGAAAGGCTATCATCCCTTTGCTTCTAGTCAGTTGTAAAATAATTATCCAAAACATAGTGCCCGATATAATAAAAAAATATAATATTGTACCACAATCTCTGTCTCTCTTCCACAGCATGTCTTTTATGCTTCTCACATTGGTCGGGGCAGATCGCCGCCCCTCCCTGAACCTGGTTCTGCTGGAGGTTTCTTCCTGTTAAAAGGGAGTTTTTTCTTCCCACTGTCGCCAAAGGGCTTGCTCGTAGGGGGTCATATGATTGTTGGGTTTTTCTCTGTATGTATTATTGTATGGTCTACTTTACAATATAAAGTGCCTTAAGGCGACTGTTGTTGTGATTTGGTGCTGTATAAATAACATAAATTGAAAAATTGAATTCAAACAAAGAAAAAAAGGACCACCGTTAATACTTGTTAACTTATTTTAATACTATTGTCCTTTGGACTAATGTCACAGTAGTTTTTCCGCTGCCTGTTCTGTTTGAGAACAATTGACAAACAAGCGTTTCAAAGTTTGAAAGAAAGCTGTGTTGGAAAGCCTACTCTTTATAGCTCAGAAAGTTGTGCTTGGACTTGAATACAATTTTCTGACTGAGAGAAAAGGTGATTAGTCATGCATTTTTGTGCCATTTGGATCACACTTTCAAAATTATTTTGAGGATTCAGATTTAGAAGCGATTGGATTGTGTTCTTGTCTTTTGGGCCACAGCCTTCATCCATCTGGTCCACAGCCTACTGTATTAACTTATGATTTTAGCATGCCATGGCCTACCACTAAAGTATAAAACACAGGGGATACACTCCCTGAATAATTAGAACATGTGCAAACTGCCCACCCCAGTAGAAAGGCCAGACAGTCATAACTTTATGCTGGTCTGTAATAGGGGCAGTTCAGTTCTCTCTCTTTTTTCTCTCCATTCCAGCATATAAATTATGTGCTTAAACAACCACTGAATCATTTGTGGCATATGAAATTATCTTCATCAAACGCGGTGTTGTGATCTCAGTCAGTGGCATATGCAAATCTTTGTATCATCCTTGAGTCTTGTGCAGGCAGGCAGGATAACCATGGAGGAGCTGCTCAGAAAAGCACATTCTGAGAAACAGATGATGATTTTTTTCATGATTAGAATTGTGGTTTCTTAGTTTTGCTATTTAATTATTAAGTTATTGTAGCTTTAGTAACATAGATGAACATAATTATTTAAAATCATTCAACAAACTACAGGGTGGGCCATTTATATGGATACACTGTAATAAAATGGAAATGGTTGGTGATATTAAAGTCCTGTTTGTGGCACATTAGTATATGTGAGGGGGCAAACTCCTCAAGATGGGTGGTGACCATGGTGGCCATTTAGAAGTCGGCCATCTTGGATACAACTTTTGTTTTTTCAAGAGGAAGAGGGCCATGTGACACATCAAACTTATTGGTAATGTCTCAAGAAAAACAATGGTGTGCTTGGTTTCAATGTATCTTTGTTCACAGCCATTGACATGTCGAAGAGGTTAACACGTGAGGAGCGGATCGAAATTGTGTTGATATCTGGTGAATCAGGTCATTGCAGCAGATTTCAATGCAACTTAGCAAACTGCTTGCTAAGTTTTGTGAAACTGGTTCAGTGTTGGATTTGCCAAAATGTGGACGCAAGAAAACTGTCACTAATGAAGAAACATCAGTGGCTGTCCTAGCTTCATTCAGCAAGAACCCACAGTGTAGCACTCGCCGCACATCACTGGAGAGTGGCATTAGTTGAACATCCCTTCGGTAGATATTAGCTACTCACAAATGGCACCCTTACAAACTCCAGCTACTGCAGCATCTCAACGAGGATGACCCAGATCGGCGCACAGAAATTTGTTCAGTGATGAGGCAAACTTTTATGTGAATGGTGAAGTTAACAAACAAAACCACCGCTATTGGTCTGACACTAACCCACATTGGATGGATCCCTCCAAGACTGTTGGAACAACAAAAGTGATGGTTTGGTGTGGTATATGGGCTACAACGATAGTGGGTCCATTCTTCATCAATGGAAACCTCAAGGCCACTGGATATTTGAAATTGCTATATGATGATGTGTCTCCCTCTTTGTACTGAAGCTGGCACGTTCCCTGACTTTTTCCAGCAAGATGGTGCACCACCACATTATGGGTGCCAGGTCCGAGCAATCCTAGATGAACAGTTTCCTAGAAAGTGGATTGGTTGTCGTGGGCCAGTTGAATTCAATTCAATTCAATTCAATTCAATTCAATTTTATTTATATAGCGCCAAATCACAACAAAAGTCGCCTCAAGCCGCTTCATAGATACAGAGAAAAACCCAACAATCATATGACCCCCTATGAGCAAGCACTTTGGTAACAGTGGGAAGGAAAAACTCCCTTTTAACAGGAAGAAACCTCCGGCAGAACCAAGCTCAGGGAGGGGCGGCCATCTGCTGCGACCGGTTGGGGTGAGAGAAGGAAGACAGGATAAAGACATGCTGTGGAAGAGAGACAGAGGTTAATAACAGATATGATTCAATGCAGAGAGGTCTATTAATACATAGTGAGTGAGAAAAGTGACTGGAAAGGAAAAACTCATGCATCATGGGAATCCCCCGGCAGCCTACATCTATTGCAGCATAACTAAGGGAGGATTCAGGGTCACCTGGTCCAGCCCTAACTATATGCTTTAGCAAAAAGGAAAGTTTTAAGCCTAATCTTAAAAGTAGAGATAGTGTCTGTCTCCCGAATCCAAACTGGAAGCTGGTTCCACAGAAGAGGGGCCTGAAAACTGAAGGCTCTCCCTCCCATTCTACTTTTAAATACTCTAGGAACAACAAGTAGGCCTGCAGAGAGAGAGCGAAGTGCTCTTATAGGGTGATATGGTACTACAAGGTCATTAAGATAAGATGGGGCCTGATTATTTAAGACCTTGTATGTGAGGAGCAGGATTTTGAATTCAATTCTGGATTTAACAGGAAGCCAATGAAGGGAAGCCAAAACAGGAGAAATATGCTCTCTCTTTCTAGTCCCCCAAGGTCTCCCGATCTGACCTCCTTAGACTTTTATCTTTGGGGTCATATGAAGGCAATTGTCTATGGTGTGAAGATACGAGATGTGCAGCACCATTGACAATCCAACACAATGGGCAGCACATTGAACATATTTTATAAGTGGTCAGAAACTTGTAAATAACTCATGAAAGAATAAAGTTACGTTGAAACCAAGCACACCATTGTTTTTCTTGTGACATTACCAATAAGTTTGATGTGTCACATGGCCCTCTACCTATTGAAGGAAGAAGTTGTAGTTGAAGTTGTATCCAAGATGGTCGACTTCTAAATGGCCACCATGGTCACCACCCATCTTGAGGAGTTTGCCCCCTCACATATACTAATGTGCCACAAGCAGGACTTTAATATCACCAACCATTCCCATTTTATTACGGTGTATCCATATAAATTGCCCACCCTGTATATATAAACTATATATAGAAATAGGCAGGCTGATCTGACCCCGCCCTTTGTTTTTATGTTGTCTACCACATCATTGCTGAGTTGTTTTCATTCCCGTTCACTTCCACTTTGTTATAATAACACTAACAGTTAACTGTGGAACATTTCATAGCAATGAAATTTCACAGCTGCACTTGTTGCACAGGTGGGATCTCATCACAGCGACTCATTCTTTCACAAATGTTTGTACAAGCAGAATGCTGTCTTAGGTGCTTGACTTTATACACCTGTGGCCATGGAAGCGATTGGAACACCTGGATTCAATGATATGGTTGGGGAAACGAATACTTTTGGAAATATAGTGTATCAATACTAAGGAAAAAAATAGGTAGTGATTTCGGACTGTAGAGCTGTAGGAGTTGTAAAAGACAGAGCAATAGCCCTGGAAAATGCTAAGTTTCTGTTATTTCTTTTGCATTCTGAAAATTGATTCTACTTATTTTACTTGCTTATTAAATTATTCTTGCACAGAAATTGTCCTTGCTTTAAGACAAGTTTAAAAAGCTTCCAGACAGAAGTACAAAGAAGTTGCCAATTGTGGAACAACACAATACAGTACTACTGTAGTACACATCTACTACTGTAGATAACATGATAAAATAAAAATAAGTTTCTTTTCTTTTACTTTAACTTGCCCACTTATTTTGCAGCATTTGTGATTTGTGACCTTATGTATTATTCAAGTGCATCAGCAGCTTTGTGAAAGAACACATGTTGTGACTCTCAAGTAAACAAGAAAGTTATCTGCTGAGTGAAGGTCATTGTAACAAGGTAATGCTTACCATGTTTAGTAGACTGCGTTGTTTTAAAATGTATTGGACAGAAAATTTCATGCAGTTGAGCTGTGTATCTTTACCTAGATGAAATGTTTAAAATACAAATATAGCCATCACACAAACTTCCCTTCCTCAGTGTTTACTTAAAATTATGTGACTCAGGGCAAACCAGAGGACATCAAAGTGTCTTTAGGAGTCCACTCTTTTTGAAGCGCATCATGCTCGCAGAGTCTTCACATCAGACACTTGCAAGATTGGTTGTCTGTCAACAAACCTGTACTGTAAAGCACTTGGTAACTTTCCCATTCTGGTATTTTACAATACAATTCAACACACAAATCTAGTACTAATGTGCACCAACAATTCACTCTTTTTCATTTTAGTTTCCCATTTTCATCATTATAATAGCTCCATCCACTCTATGCTAATAAGGAAATCTATGGGGCCTCTACTTTTAGTTAGAGTTGCTGTCACACACTTACCAGTTAACAATATAAACCGTAGGCTACAGTGCCACAAGCCAAATGAGGATATGCATTTCTTTTAGTATTTATGTATGAACACAAAGCTGACAACACAAAGCAAAGAAGAAACCAACATAAAGAGACTTCAATGGGATCACCATCAGTTTTGCCATAGAAACATGTAGGTTACAGGTAGGCTACATTACTACAAGTCTGACTGTTCATCACTGCCTTTGGCTTGTTGAAAATTAGGCTCTGGCTGCTGGACTGGGGTCAGCATACACTGACCCTTATCATCACTCTGGGATTCTAGCTTAGTGTTAGCATGCTATCTGTGCAGATGATTGTAAAAATTTGATGTTGCGTTAGCATTATTATGAAGTTGTTGTCCTTGATGCAGTTTGCATTTGACCACTACACCTTTGTCCTTTCGTGCAATAAAAAGAAAAGATAATATCTCCACTGCTGAAAAGTTAGAGCCCTATCTACCATTTTTGTCCCTGGATACAAATGGACACAATTGTACTGCAAGTGTGCAGGAGGAGAAAAATACATATTTTTTTTTTTTTTTGCATGTAATTCAAGCATGACAAAACTATAACTATGAAATAATTACTGAATATAGTAGACTAGTACTATATTTACTTTATTATTGAAAGATGTAATGTGATTACAGTAATTACTGCTCATCAGGGCCTTTGTTACTTGCTTATCTTTAACATCACAAAAGTTCTTATCTATTTTTGTGTTAGCATACTGTCTATGCAGTTGACTGCAAAGAGCCAATGTTGTGTTTGCAATAGGACAATTTCTTTCTGTCCTGGACACAGTTTGAGTAGGACAGATTATACAATAGTGGTTAAGTAAATTCACCAGAGAAGTCATGTTGATGAATACAACCCATTGTCATTTTCACTCTTTGTCTTTATCAAATGCAATCAAATGACTTTCTGGACAAACCTTAGATGGTTCCCATGCCAGAGAGATGCCAGAACCACCCCTGGATGTAGACAGTACTCCCTTTGCATCTACTTTGTTATGTAAATGGCAGCAGCACAATAAATTTACAGCTGACTTAAACATGAATAAGCTGCATAATTATTTTTCTTTGAACATGCGCAAATATATAGTGTCACTCACTGCTGACATTTGTGAGTTGTGATTATTTTTTGCTAAGTTATGTTTAAGAAATAAAGTTATTTGGAGCTTCAGAGCAGCAGCTTTGAAATGTCCGCGTGACCTCTGGTTAACAAGGAAGTCTTAATGGTCTGCATGTCAGTCACCGTTTCATACTTGTTTTGTTTTCTTAAAGCAAAATCATAAGAATGTAAATATGTTTTTATTGAAAATTCATCTGCTTCTCCTTACTACTTTCTGTGTTCATACACATGGAATTAAGCAGACTCAATGTGTTGACAACTACTGACACTAAGCAGAATTTAAATATCATGGGATGAGGTCTTGGATACGCTGCTTAATACCTGATGTCATTCGAGCTGACTGTACTTTCCACTGAAGGTGACAACAGTTTTGCAACATGAGAGTAGAGTCAATATTCAAGCAGATAATTAATGTCTTATATTTATTATTTTCAGTTTTATTAAAAGTAATTACAATTTCCCACATGTGGCTTGTCCTTAGTACTGAACAATTAGCGCTCTTTAGTGACGAAAATACCAAGATTTCAATACTAGAATACTGTAGGCTGCACTTTCTGGACACTAACCTTTAGGATAATTTTGTTTAATCCATATAATCTCTTTCAACATATCTATATTAAAATATAAGCTTGCAAATTTGTGAAACTTCTAAGAGGAGAGCTGTTTTTGGACGCTAGGAAAACTCAACAACTTGGCTTTTGAACTTCCCCATTTCCAAAAAGAGCAAATTATCTTAGCTGGGTCAAACGCTCCTGTGATGACATCAAAAAGTGCCTTTGGCTCATTTGAAGTAAATATAAGAGTGCATTTATTGCCTACACTTTGTTTCTCTGTATCCACTTTGTGTCTACTTCACGACACTAATGCGTCGGCACACCTCAGAAACACAGTCCTTTCTCTCTGTTGACATCAAGCATGACTTTCAGCACAGTGTTCACCTCAACTAAATGGCGTTTCTTGATGGTAGTGCATCCCTGTTGCCTTTTGACTCTTGCTGAGGGGTGCGAGCCAATAACTGGCTGACATTGGGGGTGTCTAGTCAATTTAAGCTGTTGGGAATGTTGCATCTAGCTGTGTGAGTCATGAGTGCTTTGATAAGTCCTTGAGTGACCTATGAACACTTGCTCGTTCAGTGAATAGATGGCAGTTGCCGAGGGGTGGATTCACTTTTTGTTTTTCATGAACTTAATGAGGGTATCATTCATGATAGTCTATTTCAAGTCCTTTCAGATGAATGTCTTCATAATGTTTCATTCTGAATGCACTGTATGTTTTGATTAACATTAAACCAATTCTCTGCCACTACATGATTATTTGCGGAATATTCAGCGTTCGCCCGTGCTGATAAACACAAATTTTGAAAATAAAGCTCACTGCCGCGGAGGCAAAAACAATGTAAATCTGATGAAATGAATCTATATGAGTTAAATTTGGATCAGACAAGCTCATTTCCATTAATTAGCCGATTGTGTTTAGAGAAGGAGTCATTTAAATGTGCTCACTGTTGAAATGTTCATGTCTTGAGTCATGTCAGGGACCAAGCAGTAAAGCATAAAGGACACAGGTGTTTAATTCAAAAAAGGGGGTTTTATTGACCCAAAAAATATGAAAATATATTTAACAAAGCCAAAACTTAAATAGGCAGACCAATAAAAGAGGTCAACTCAATAGACTAAACTGAAGATAATAATTAACAAAACCTCAAACAAACATAAGATAAACTGACCTGCTGAAATGACACACGGGGGAACTTAAATACCGGTTTAGCTAAACCAAATGACACACACGGGGGAAAACAAAATGGCTGCCATATAAGCAACTAATACAAAACAATTAAACAAACATGAAACACCCCCCAGACAATGAAGCATGTGGTGCAATCCAATTAGGCCGTCATTAGTACTTCAGGTCTACCAGCCCTTTGCCACACCTTTTGCCAGACGGAGAAGCCAACTCCCAGGTAACTCAAACAAAGAAAGATGTATTAATATAACATAAAACAGAACTTTGACCTTGCAAGGTTAATATGTGTGCACCCATATAAACATTGGAAGGTGTGATAGAAAAATAAATACATTTAATAAAGAAACAATATTGAACAATAGATTAGACTATTTTAAAGTAGTGACTGTAAATTAAACTAAAGTGAATCAACGGGTGGTGAGGTGTGGAGCTTACCATGTGTGGCATGCCATCACACACCTCCCCTCTTCAGAGCTCTCGCTGGAACAGCGAGAGAGATAGTCAGCAGTAAGGTTCTCCTTGCCTGGTACATGGTGGACAGTGAATCGGAATGGCTGTAAGGCCAGGTACCAGCGGGTAATTCGCCCATTTGTGTCCTTCATCTGCTCAAGCCACTGGAGTGCTTTGTGATCAGTTTCCAAGGTGAAGTCTCTTCCCAGTAGATAGTAGCGGAAGGAGTCCAGGGCCCACTTGATCGCTAAGGTCTCTTTCTCTACTGTGGAATACCGAACTTCACGTGGAAACAGTTTCCGGCTGATGTAAGCCACTGGATGGCGGCCTTCCCTGGTTTCCTGAAGGAGGACAGCTCCCAGGCCCCGATCTGAAGCATCAGTCTGTAATATGAACGGTTCATCAAAGTTGGGACTGTACAAAACCGGTTGCTTACTTAGTGACTGTTGGATGTCATGAAACGCTGCCACTGCCTCCTCTGTCCACTGGATGTGATTGGGAGAACGTGATCCCGTCAGGTCTGTGAGCAGAGCTGCCCTGTTGGAGAACTGAGGGATGAAACGACGGTAGAAACCTGCCATGCCCAAAAAGGATCTCAGCTGCTTCCTTGTTTGGGGCAGGGGGGATGATTCCATGGCCTCGATTTTGCTGACCTGTGGCCTGATAACCCCCTTGCCGATGACATGGCCCAGGTATTCTGTCTCAGCAGCGGCGAAAACACACTTTGACGTATTCACCGTCAACCCAGCTGAGTGCAAGTGGTCCAGAACAGTTCGCAGGTGTTCCACATGCTCCTCCCAGGTGTTGCTGTGGATAACAATATCATCCAAGTAAGCAGCAGCAAAGTCAGAGCAGTCATGTAATACCTGATCCATTAGCCGTTGGAAAGTTGCTGGAGCTCCATGTAATCCAAATGGCAAGACTGTAAATTGGAAAAGCCCCCATGGTGTTCTAAATGCTGTGAACTCTCTGGACCGTTGAGTGAGTGGGACCTGCCAGTAACCCTTACACAAATCTATTGTGGTCAGGTACCTTGCTTTTCCCAGACGTTCAAGTAGATCATCAATTCTTGGTGTTGGGTAGGAGTCAAACATGGATACGGAGTTCAGGTACCTGAAATCAATGCAGAACCTCATACTCTCATCCCTTTTGGGTACCAAGACCACAGGGTTGCACCATTCGCTTTTAGATCTTTCAATGATCCCTAGGGATAGCATCAAGTCAATTTCCTTCTTCAATGAAGGCAGAAGACGTTCTGGGATCCTGTAACTCAATCGTCTCACAGAGGCACCTTCTCGTACCACAATATCATGTTCGACAATGTCAGTTCTCCCTGGATTCTCTTGAAAGACTGCTGATTTACACATTTCTCTCACCTGCTGCTGCTTGTCCTCTGGGAGATGGCTGAGATCATAATCCAGAGAGCCAGCAGGTGGTAGATATTGCTCATCTGCTTCATCTTCTTCAGGCACTCGCCGTATGAGCATTGCATCCGCCTTGTGTTCAATACGCACCACCCACTCCTTCAGAAGGTTTATATGCAAGACCTTGCTGGGGCGCAACTGCCCTGGGGTGGACACCTCATATGTGGTGGGTCCCAGCTTCCTCATAACTTCAAATGGCCCCTGCCACTTTGCCAGCAATTTGTTGTTGTCACTGGGGAGGAGCACGAGCACCTTTTGTCCTGGTTCAAACGAACGCTGACGAGCAGATTTATCATACCAAGACTTCTGCTGCTGCTGGGCCTCCACCATATGTGATTGAGCAAGTTCACTCATTTTCTCTAACCGTTCTCTCATCTGAATGACATAAGACAAAATGTTATTGGGTCCCTCCTCCGCCTTGTCTCCCTCCCAGATCTCCTTTAACAGAGTTAGAGGGCCACGAACCTCATAACCATACAACAGCTCAAAAGGGGAAAAACCTGTGGAGGCTTGGGGGACTTCTCTATAAGCAAAGAGTAGATATGGCAGCCATTGATCCCAATCATTACCACTGTTGTTGACAAACTTTCTGAGCATCTGTTTCAATGTCTGGTTAAAGCGTTCTGTCAGCCCATCAGTTTGAGGGTGGTATGGTGAAGTTCTCAGACTCCGGATACCCAACAACTGATAAACTTGCTTTAACAAAGTAGACATGAAGTTAGTGCCTTGATCAGTTAGTATTTCTCGTGGAAACCCAACTCTTGCAAAGAACTGCACTAAACAAAATGCAATGGGCTTGGCCTTTATAGATTTTAAAGGGAACACCTCAGGATATTTTGTGGCATAATCTGTTACAACAAGCATGTAACGATTTCCTGCTTTGCTCCTCTCAACAGGCCCTACAATATCCATTCCAAGACGCTCAAAAGGAGTGCCGATGACAGGGAGAGGTTGGAGTGGAGCTCTATGGGGGATTTTGGTAGATGTTATCTGACACTGTGGGCAACTTTTACAAAACTGAGCCACATCTTTGCTAAGACCGGGCCAGTAGAAATGATGTTTGATGCGAGCTGTGGTCTTGTGTTTACCAAGATGGCCAGCCCACGGAATAGAATGCCCCAAGGTGAGAATGGCGTTTCTCACCTTCTGGGGAACCACCAGCTGCAGCACCGACCCCTGCTGACGATAGAGAATGTCATTTTGCAAGATGTACTCGATGTACTCACTGTTGAGAACCTGTTCCACTCCAGGTTCCTTTTCTTTGGCCTTCTGGAAAAGAGATATTAAAGATTGATCAGATTTTTGGAGTTCAGCAATTTCAGTTGGAATAGTAAACCCTAGGGGTGACGATGTTGGCTCAGCGTCTGTTAGTGTCTGCACAGGTGAAAATTGGAATTTCTCCTGCCTTCTTTGTCTGCGGGTCTTCCGTGGCTTCACCACAGTTGGTTCAAACTCCTCATCAAAGAAAGGCAGGGCACTCAGGGTCTCAGAGTAGGTACTGACTTGCTTAGCCTGAGCTCTGGTAACGGCTACATTGCACTCCTCAGTCTGCTCAGACTCCAACAAATCAAAAAGCACAGGAAGGTCACGCCCTAACACGGCAGAGTAAGGCAAACTGCTCACAACACCCACATTCAGCAGATACATCTGGTCCTGAACTTTAATGTAGATGTCAGCTGTCGGATATCTTTTCTCATCTCCATGGACACAACAGATTGAAATTGTATCACTGGTGCGAACAATATTAGGTGGAGCAAAATCTGAGTGAATAAGGGACCGAGAACTGCCAGAGTCAAGAAGGGCATTGAGTAGAACCCCATTCACTTCAATCAGACTCATTTTGATGGATTTGTCACTCTCCTGCTCAGGATCAACATTAGAACGGGGGGCAAAGCACATTTGTACCATTTTAGCAGAATTTCTTGGGCACATAGGTTTTGTATGGCCCTCTACTCCACAAAGATAACAAATGAGCTTCTTACCGGAGGCCTTCGGTGGTCTAGTGGTAGACTGAGGGGTCTTACTGGTGCTTGTATTTGCTGAATCCAGATGGTTTTGCTGAGGTATCTTCCGAGTGTCCCTCGATGCCTTCCATGCATTATGGCTCCATGCTTGCCCCTTCTTTCTGGCAGCAACAAAAACATCAGCTAACCGAGCCGCTTCCATTGCTGAGCCAGGGTTATGTTCTCTGATCCAAACCTGAAGCTCAGGAGATAGCATTCTGAGAAACTGCTCCAAGATTATAGTTTCACCAATGTCATGAATAGTTTTACGCTTTGGCTGGATCCATTTCCCATAAAGCTCCTTCAGTCTCGCATATAGCTCACGAGGGCTTTCATCTGGTTGAACGTCCAGGGATCTGAATCTTTGCCTATATGTTTCAGGGTTAATGTCATATTTTGACAGAATAGCTGATTTCACTTTATCATAGTCTAATGAATCATCAATGTCCATGTGAACATAGGCACCTCTAGCTTTGCCAGTGAGCAAGGGTATCAAACGAAAAACCCAATCTGATTTCTGCCATCGATAAGCTGTAGCCATACGTTCAAATGTGATCAGGAAATGTTCTATATCATCAGCTTCAGTTAATCTTTCCAATCTGCCCTCTATTTGTAGGGGAAACTGAAATGCTGGTGAAATGGCTGGATTGGAATTAGTCATAACTGGTTCAGCCTGGGCCTGCTGAGCAGAGGAAGAAGGATGAATATCAGACTCTAATGGTTCAGAGCGAGCCTCTGCAGAATCTGATGGTGATGTTCTGACTTGGATTTCTGACTGCAGAAGTCTAAACTGATGTTGAAGGGCTTTAAATCGCTGTTCTTGTCGTGCATTTAACTCACTCTGTTTTGCATCCCGGACGTCCTGTTGTCCCATGTGAGCATGTAGCATATTGACTAGATCAGACAAAGTAGGCTCCTTTTCCACTCTCTCCACAACTTCAGTGACTTCTGAGGCTCCATTTTCCTCCTCTTCGCAGGTTTGCTGAGCAGATCCCTTTTTCTTTTCATTCTTGCCACCACGATGCATTTTTCTTCCTCATGGGGAAAAACAGAAGAAAGGGGAAAAAAAAAGAAAAAGGACCTGTGTCCAATACTGGATGATCCCACCGCTGCCACCAATTGTCAGGGACCAAGCAGTAAAGCATAAAGGACACAGGTGTTTAATTCAAAAAAGGGGGTTTTATTGACCCAAAAAATATGAAAATATATTTAACAAAGCCAAAACTTAAATAGGCAGACCAATAAAAGAGGTCAACTCAATAGACTAAACTGAAGATAATAATTAACAAAACCTCAAACAAACATAAGATAAACTGACCTGCTGAAATGACACACGGGGGAACTTAAATACCGGTTTAGCTAAACCAAATGACACACACGGGGGAAAACAAAATGGCTGCCATATAAGCAACTAATACAAAACAATTAAACAAACATGAAACACCCCCCAGACAATGAAGCATGTGGTGCAATCCAATTAGGCCGTCATTAGTACTTCAGGTCTACCAGCCCTTTGCCACACCTTTTGCCAGACGGAGAAGCCAACTCCCAGGTAACTCAAACAAAGAAAGATGTATTAATATAACATAAAACAGAACTTTGACCTTGCAAGGTTAATATGTGTGCACCCATATAAACATTGGAAGGTGTGATAGAAAAATAAATACATTTAATAAAGAAACAATATTGAACAATAGATTAGACTATTTTAAAGTAGTGACTGTAAATTAAACTAAAGTGAATCAACGGGTGGTGAGGTGTGGAGCTTACCATGTGTGGCATGCCATCACAAGTCATATAATGCAAGGAATTTAGCATGTCTAATCCACTTGCATGCTGTGGTTCCAATGAAATTATTGAAACATCTTTTTGTTGAATAGTGTATGCAAGTCTGATTAGTGAATTTAGCTAGCATATAACCAAGGAACAATGTCATAGAATTGTATAATAGATAAAGATCTTCCTTCTTCATCATTATGTATGTGTATTTTTGTTATGTTTCTTTTGGCAATGACACTAAAAGATGTTAATTATCATCCAAAATAGAATGGGCAGTATAGAATTACTTATGTGCATTACTTATTGAACATAGCAAGCTGGTAAACTAAACCTTCAGTGTCTCTTGCTGTTAAGAGAGTATTGGTTTTGGTTACACTGAATCAACCGTAGTGTGACTTACACATGTGTATCTTCTGAACATGTTTAATACTGACTGGAGTATCTCAAATACAGCAACCTCCAGAACTGAAAAATGAATCCAGTGTATGAGTGCAAAAACTACAGTTCTTGGAGCGGTCTTGTGAGGGTAAACCCAGAGGTGAGTCAGTTTTGATCTCCAGTAACCTTCACTAATTCAAGTCACTGAATTGGACCCCTTAACCATGTGATGTTTGTGCTTTTGTGGAGCATTGTTAATGAAGTTATTTGACAAAAATAATATGTGCTGTGAGGTATTAACTATTCAAAATGTTTTTTGATGAATAAAGGGCTAAATTTTATATTTTCTGCTACTCAGGCCTAGTTACCATGTGTCTGTGCAAATCGTAGTCTCAGTTTACTGACCTTAGCTCACAATAGGCACCCAGTGTGGTCTTCCGCTGCTGCTGATGTCCATCTGCTTCAGGGTTTGACATACTATATATTCAGATATGCTCTTCTGCATAACTTGGTTGTTGTGAGTAGTTATTTGAGTAACTGAACCCTCCTATTAGCTTCAAGCAGACTGGCCATTTCCTCTGACCTCTTGTGCAGGAAAATCCCAAGAGAACAGTAGTTTAAAAAGACCATCTAGTCTGGCACCAACAACCATACCATGTTTAAAGGCAAATAAATCACTTTTCTTCTCCATTCTGATGCTCAGTTCTAACTTCAGCAGGTTGTGTTGATCATTTCTACATCCCTAAATACATCGAAGAGCTGCCATGTGGCAGTGATTTAGGACCATTATCCTTTCTATAATTTGGATTGTGCAAGTGATCAAAGAGTGGAGATAACTTCTCTTTGTCACATTTCATGGTACTTGGCTTGTGTTTTCCTTGTGTGATCATGTGACTAGATCAGATAACAGAGTTCATAAGGCAGCTTTGATATCAACCACTAAGATGCAGGTAAGGCAGGCACTGCAGGAGTAGCTGTTAATGCAGTGTTTGGCATTTGATAAACATTTTAAAAAAAACTACTGCTCAAACATCTTTATGTGCTATGTATAATCAGACTGCACATCATCTGTATCTGGCACATGTAAACACAGGTATTATAACATCAAGGCTTGTAGCTTTACACACTACTATATATCTCTGCCAATTTTTAGATACATATACTGATGGAGGTATATACCTGGTTATTCACCAAATAAACCACTGCACCTTCATTATCTCATTTGTCATGTCATGTTTTCAAATATTCACACTGGCCTACTGGAGTCTCTGTAGAGCTGGTGTTACAGCACTGAATTATTTTTATTTTTAGAGTTACCTCATTTAGCATGAGGAAAATATTTTTAAGCTTGAATACCCAATCAAACGTTAAAGTAATGCATCACTGAATGTAGCCAATAATGTTATTGTGATTATTGTAATTAGGAGTTATCAGTTATCAATAACCATCAGCCATAATTACTTTTTAATTTAATTCCAATTAACTCCATGGGTGTTTTGCTAAACTACTTGAAATCCTTTCTTATCTTACTGCCCACTTTTTTTTTTAGAAAACTGTTGCTGATAAGATAATAAACTTCTTGTATTTGTCATGACCCTACCTCCAAATATTGTAAACTCATGACCAAAGATTACTTAATAACACTGCGTGTATCCATCAGGTTATTAGAAACAAATGTAATTTACAGAAGTCTAAGCCAGAAAAAGCTGCCAGCATTGCATGAATATGCCTTAGGGTGCATCATTCCAGGCATGTCTGCAGTAGTTATTTAAATTGTGGAATACCTCCTTTCATTTGCTCCACTTGGTTAAACAAAGGCATTCAAATTTGGGTGCACACCAAAAAGAAAAAGAAAAAGCCAGAGGGAAAGTGCCTATAAGTCTTTGTTCTTTTTCAGGTAAACTGAGGTGCAGTTCATTAGAGTAAAATCTAAACCAAACATGGGAAACAAATGAAAAAAGGAAAATGCAAAAGACTTATTACTTTGTGATGTGTAATGACCTGTGTTTACAGCCTTTGCTTAAATTAAAAAAAATCAACAACAAAAATATATAACTAGTGTTTATCTCAAGCAATTAACCTATGTTTTCAAAGCGAATCACCATAAAAAATATAACAAAGAAAAATTAAATACAAAGCCATTTTTTAAAACCCTTTTGCACTTCTGCCAAGTGGTGTAGTTCAGTGAGGCCACAGAAAAAAAAACTTGTCAGTGCTCTACTCACATGTTGTATAGTGCAGGTGGGGTACTGCATACTTCAACGGAGGACATACTCATGCAGTGGAAAAAAATACTTCAAGGGGCTTCTTAATACCACTGACATGTTTTCTAGGGACGAGTGAGATGACTAGCACATCACTGAGGGCGAGATCACTGAAGTAGTTAAACAACTCCTTGATGACAAGGCCCCCAGGTGGAAGAGATCCACCCCAAGTTAAATAAGGCCCTGTATGTTGTAGACATAATTGACATGTCTCTAAAACATCACATGAAGCTCTGGGACAATGCCTCTGGACTGGCAGACTGGGCTGATGGTTCCCATCCCTATGAAGGGGGACTGAATGATATGTCCAACTATGGAAGACTCACACTTTTCAGCGTCCCTGGGATGGTCTATGCCAGGGTACTGGAAAGAAGGAGGTGCAGGAAGAACAATGTAATTTTCATCCTTGTTGTTAAAAACTGGACCAGCTTTTTATCCTCTTGAGGATATTTCATTATGGGAGCTTTTCCAACCAGTGCACATGTGTTTTGTGGACTTGGAAAAAGCATTCAACCACGTTCCATGGGCTATTGTGTGAGCTGTGTTTGGGATTAGGGGTGTTTGGCCTGTTGGTAGGAGCCATTAAGTCCCTGTACAATCATTGCAAGAGCTTTGTCCACATTACCGCCTACTGGTGTTGGCCAGAAGGGCCAATGGCGCGATATGGCAGCCTCGCTTCTGTCAGTCTGCCCCAGGGCAGCTGTGGCTACAACTGTAGCTTGCCTCCACCAGTGTGTGAATGTGAGAGTGAATGGGTGGATGACTGGACGTGTAAAGCGCTTTGGGGTCCCTAGGCGGGACTAGTAAAAGCGCTATACAAATACAGGCCATTTACCATTTATTTACCATTACCGGAAACAAGTCAAACTCATTTACAGTGGAAGTTCGACTCAATCAGGGCTGGTCTTTGTTCATAATTTTCATTGACAGAATTTCTAGGCAGAGCCCTTCACTTTGGAGGTCCCAAGAATGGCATCTCTCTTGTTGCAGATGATGTGGTTCTGCTGGCATAATCAGGTGGTGTCCTTCAGCTTATACTGAATAAGTTTGCAGCAAAGTGTAAAATAGTGGGGAGAAAAGTATTAGCATTTACAAATCTGAGGCCATGTTCCTCAGCCAGAAAAGGGCAGAATGCTCACTGCTGGTCAGAGATGAGTTGGTGCACCCAAGGACAGGAGTTAAGTATCGGGGTCTTGTGAAGCCAAAATTAAGAAAGGGTTTTTTTTTTATTGATGCTTGATAACGAGTTAAAAAGGAAACTGAAGCCAACTAAATGCTGAATTATGCGAAACTTGTGGAAAACATGCTGAAAGCATATCCACTAATGAGTGCCAGAATGGTGTTGAAAATGCACTTTTTACATTCTCATTTCAACTTTTTTGTGACTACTCTTGGTTGTTACAAAGAGAGACAAATATGCAGAATGACTGCAAAAGCAAGTGCCTCTAGGATTATTGAGCATGTTGACCTTGTATTGTCTCTCGGTTTGTTTTCAGAGTAACCACATTAAAACTTTTTGTGTGTGTGTGTGTGAAATAGTTAAAATTCCAGACATTTTAATGATATGTTAGTATTTAAAGTGTCAAAAAACACTGATGTGTATCTCGAAAACTTGAGGCACAAGCTTAAATCCGATTTCATATCTCAAATCAGTGTAACAAATTGGATAAACCAAATTGAATGATCTTTTTTTTATTATTTTGTAGACCTATGAAATTATTTAATATTGCATTGCTATAGCAACACACAAATCACATATCATTTATTTTCTGTACTTCAAGGTCATGGACCAAATCCATTAGGCTTTGGAAAATACTCATGACTTCAAAAAAGTATTGATGTTTCTATACCACTGGGATCAGTGTCAGTGTCCGCCCAGACGACCCCCCTCAGTATTAGCAATCTGCAGTGTGTAAGCAGGCCAGCACTCAATCCCATGTATGCATCTTCCTCCCTGCAGGCCAGCTAATGCGCTATACTTTGATCTTCGCGGCCATTTCTCATGTCTAAAAGGAGCGAAAAATGAACCAGAAGGATGGACTCTCCCCCTTTCATTTGAGAGAAGGAAAAGCAGACGTGTCCTTTTTTGCTGCACAGTGGGTGAGGGCGATTCATCTTTGCCTGTGTCTTGTTTCCTAATCAGCTCACGGGGTTGCAGTGCACTGCTCTATTTGTGAATGGTGCTGACAACAGAGGCTACTTGGCTGATAATCCACTCCATCTGCTGTGATCGACACCGCCAGATTGGAGACGCTTCCTGGGTCTTTTCCACAGGTCGATGCTCTCTCTAGGTGATTGGGTCCGCACCAAATTACTTGTCGCTTTGATATAACTGCAAACATTAGTCTCCTGCTATATTTTAAAAATAATCATCTTAAGTTGATGATCTTAAGTTAAGTTAAGACAATAGTACCATTGTCTAAGGATGCATTTAGGATTATGTTTTTTCATCATACACCATATACTGCATGTGATTAGGTCCATATTTCCTCAGCTTTTTAATCACACTTAAGTCCCAGCACAAGCAGGTATTACATAACAGCTCGGAGTGTGATTTATAACACAGTGCCTCGCTGCAAGAAAAGCCCCTACAATAATGTTATTGTGTTTTAATGGTGCTATCTGCAAGCTTTAAAGTTCTCATTGAAAGTAGTTCAAGCTATTGTTTACATCAAATTGCATAGTAAGTGGCTTTCTGGACTTGTGTAGTGAACATAATAAAATCAAAGTTCAGTTTGCGCTTCAATGTTGAAGTTAGAAATTAAGGAGGATGAATACTAAGGTGTTTTTTTCTCTGCACTGGTAAGATAGCTTTAAAATTCAGGGCTGTCCTTGATCTTCACTGCAATTTGAATATTTTTAAAAACGTGGATGGCAGCAGTGAGACATTGGTTTTAGGCACCATCATGCAGAGCTTGCGTCAGAAGCAATCCCTTACAGGCTGGGAGTAAAAAAATACAAAGTTAAGATTGTCACGCTGTCCTAGCAGTGAATATAACAGAACTGGAATGGCTAGAAAATGTAAAAAAAAGAAGTTACTATAATACAGGTAAATTATGAAATAGATTGACAAATTCCTTTTTGAAAGGTGGGCCTTTGTACTTCTTTTTAACCTTTTTTTTTTATTAAGATCAAGCTCTGTCCCAACACTTTGAATTTATACTTTCAACATAGCATAAAAAGATTTTTCAACAAACCCGGAGGTGACTTCCTTCCAAGGTCAGGTTTGTTTTTTTCTGAAGAAAAACTTTTTTACCAACTGTGCGGCTTGTTTCTTCGTTGCCGATCAATAAAGAACTGACAAAGATCATGTACACATTAATGCTCTCTGGTAGAATTACCCCTTCATCTACAAAAGGCAACTGCGCCAACACTTTTTTGTTGTTGTTATTATTACATAATATTAAACAAGCTTCAGGGTCTGATGCTCTGAGAGGTGCTCCCAAAGTCTCAGAGGTGTTATCACAGGTTGGGTATGAGCCTTGAAGCTGTATTACACACAGGATGTGTAGAATCTGACAGATGTGGACACACAGGAAGGTTTGATAAGCTTCTGCCTAGAAATGTAGAAACTGTTATGTGCAGATCTCATTTCAGAAAAAGAACCCAGTGAATTATCTTCTTGTATTTAGAATTGTGATGTATATGATTAGAGGCTATAACAAACTGCCAAGGCAAACTACAGAGACATGACATTTTGACATTAATGTGAAATCAGCATGTGATGTAATGACAGCCTTTCAGCTGGACAGTTTTAATCCAACAAAACAAAAGTGCTTAAATGCAGGACTAGCTAGATGTCAGCTAAAGAAACAATGTAACTGCATTAGTGTTATTTAACAGTGTAACCATCTGGTTACTTTTCTGAATCCACAACAGTTATGCCCTGATGTTACTTAGCAATTGGCTTTACTTTATAGGCCCAAATGCTACAGCTCTCTTTTCTAAACAGTTTGTGCTGGAGATGACACCGAGACAAGCTCATGTTTGTCCAACTGATGTAATTACCATAATAAAGAATTACTGAAGAGGAAGCACAGCCACAATAAAATAAAATGAATTATGGAGCCTACAGTACTTATTTCCCAATGGTGCCAACCTGCCTTGGGCATCACAAGGCTAACACATTCCAATCGTAGCTCCAAACCATAGAAAGGACAAGGGAGGCCTTTTGTTTTATTGTTTTTACTCTAGCCTGGCTCATTAACAGGAAACTTTTACTCTTTAAATCAACTCTGCTGTGGTGATGGGGAGGAACATACAGATTAACACTGGCAAAAGCAGGTTGTTTCTTCTTTTATTTTAGGGCAGCAAACACATAATAAACCTTCAGTCTAATATCTATTCTTTGTCTTGTTTAGACACATTATTAGCAGTAACAACTTAGTTACCCTTCTTGGCATGCACTGAAAATATTAGTTCTTCTACACAACTGTCACCCACCTAGCCTAACACGGAACCTTTGTCACTAATCCTGAAATGTCACCCCATATGCCCCTTACCCAATTTCTTACTTTTAAAAAAAAAAAAAAAAATTAAGTGTAACAAATTTAATTTTAGATGTGCCACTTCTCACAGTAAGAACTGCAAGCAAGCATTGGTAAAAGCTGGCAATGAGTGGTTCACATCACTGTGGAGGAATTTTGATCCACTTTTCTTTGCTGAATTGCTTTAATTCAACCACACAAGAGGATTTGAAGCATGAATCAATTAAGATCATATCAAATTATCCCATTCTGATTAAGGTCCGGACTACTAATAGAGCACTCCACACCTTAAATTAGTCTTTATTCTACTAATTTATTGCCATTCAGAGGTGCACTAGCTGTTGTCTTAGTTTTATGCCAGTTACGGGACTCAAAACTTCAAAAAAGTTATTTTGCCTCATTGGACCATGGAATATTTTCCCCAAAACCTTGAGGATCTTGGGGTAAATGTGAGATGAGCCTTTGTGTTCTTTTTGGTCAGCTTTGGTTTTTGCCTTTGAACTCTCACATGGATGCAGTTCTTGCCCATTCTCTTTTTTGTTTTTGAATCGTGGACACTGACCTTAACTGAGGCAAGTGAGGCCTGCAATTTTTTTAGATGTCCTTCTGGGTTTTTATGACCTCCTGGATGAGTTGTTGACCTGCTTTCATGCTTGGAAAGGTTCAAGACTGTTTTAAGTTTTCTTCTTTCATGGATAATGGCTCTTACCATGGTTCAAGTCAAAAAGATCTTTTAGCCTACTTCACTTTGTCAGACACATTCTATTTCTTTTAAGTGAATTCTTGGTTCAACAGATCTGGCAGGAATCAAGCCTGGTTATAGTTAGTGAAACTGAACTCAGCTTTATGGTTAATCACATTTCAATCATGATTTAACGAGGAGGACAACTGCTTTCTGACACAGGGTCAGATAGGTTTGGATAACCTTTTTCCTGTTATAAATGAAATCATCATTTTAAAAACTGCTTTCTGAAATATTTAAGTATCACAAATATGCAAAAAACTACCAAATCAGGAAAGCTTTTTCATGGTACTGTATATGCAACCCTGGCCTGTTTCTTTTTAAACAGTCTGTTTATATGTATTCAAATTATTGTAAAAGGGAATTATTATTTGATAATACATTATATTGCCAACAAAAATTAGTATGTTTGAAGCATTGGCATGAAAAGCCAAATTCCATTCAAATTCTGATTTGCAGTGTTATGCAGGGCTCATGGGAGGCTGCCCTACGTTTTAACAAACCACCAACCAACAGCTGTGCAGTAGGAGTCGAGTACTGCTGCAGCAGCCAGCAAAAATTAAATATGTGAGCAGCATCCACCAAGTATTTAACCATATGACCTTTATCAAAAGTAATTTGCAGCAGGGAGTTTTATTATACTCCACATGGACTACATGCATAATACACCATTGGATAACTGGGTACTGTTAGTGATTTCTCAGCATTTTATTTCTCAGACATGTACTCCATCTTGGCGCTAGAATCTGATCCAGCTCTGTATAACATAAAAAGTCAAGAGAGGAAAACCTGATGTTTTTGTTGATGAGTGCCAGGCAGCATCAAAACCCATCAGCCAGCCATCCGCCGTTATTACTTTTCCTCATTTTACATCTTTGGTGATCAACGGTCTATGCCAATCCAGTGTGGTAATTGCCCGTACATCTTCACTAGTGAAAAGGTTAATTAGTATCCTATTACGCGAGGTGATTGAAAGCTATGATAAATAATGTAATGGGTTTTACTCAAGCTTTGTTTTGCTGCAGTATGCTGTAACCAGCAATGTTCCCATTCTGTTGAATGCAAATAGCAGGATCTCCTTGAGGATATGTATGCAAAATACAGTACACAGTTGTACTCCAAGAATGAACTGATTAGATTTTTGTGCTCAAAGGTCAAGGTCACAGTGACCACAGTGACTTCAAATCTGGCATAAATGCTCAGTGAGACTCAAAAATGTTCTAATTATAGTTTGTCAATCCAAGCTTAGACTAAGAGGGTTCATCTTAAAAAAAAAAAAAAAGACCCATTTTTGGACGAAACTCAACTCTCCACAAGGTAATTATGAGAAAGTTTCAGAGGAGTGCATAAAAGGATAAAGAGATGAAATGATTTAAATCCAAAAGGTCACTTACATCAGATTGTGCTCCAATTTTGCCATTATTCACCATCGTAATGTGCTATTCTAACTATAAATGAATGAAAAGTGAGACACACAACACGTCAGGTTTCCTGTACCAACCCTACAGCATACTGTAGTTGTTTGCTTATAGCTATTTCTAATTACTTGTTTCACTTACCTGTTTCGTGCTGAAGTGGTGCTTTTTAATTGCTGTTTTCATATTTCTCCATATTGCTTGCTCCACCCTTGTTAGAGTCACTTTGTTCAATTAGTCCTGTCCTTTCTTGCCGTCAGTTTGTCTAGTTGTTCACATTTTGTTCCGCTGCCTTTTGTTTCCTTGCAGATGCTCTGTGTTTTTTGTTTTTCTCTCATTTAATCTTATTTACTCGTTGGACCTTCTGTTGACCTTATTTGGGATTCACCTAGCTCACCTCAGCAATGGCTTTTGTTGTCTTTATCCTCAGTAAGTGATTAAAGCTAGTTTTTATTTCCCTGCCTGCCTGTCTGCCTGAGGTGTCCAGTATTTGGGTCCATTTCATTAACCTTTCCCCAAGAAACATTATCTTTCAGATAATGATATTGCCCTACTTTACAAAAGTATGTGCAAACAGAATGTTCAACATTTTATTAAGTCTACTAAATTATAAACTAGAAAATGTTTGTTGCTTAAACATATGGTGTTGCACTACTGAATATTCACACATTTTTTGAAAACGTGATCCATTTGGATTTGATACCTAAAAACAGGGGCAGACTGTAAAAACAGACATGTGCATTAACATTTTTGGGATGTTACTGGATGAAGTAACAGCACCATCTCACTGACGCTACATCTGCCAGGATAAAAAACACACATAATCCATTAGTATCCAGGCTGTGTGGAGCTCCCAGTGTCTTCTCATGAACATAATGGAACAAAATGGACACATTCCTCCACTCACCACATGAGTCATTTGCATGTATAACGCTACAAAGAAGATCAAATTGATGCTGCATCTGGCTTTAAGTGTAAAGATATGCCCTGACTGCAAAATAGACCTTGGTGAAATGCTTAACACACTTTTGCACACACACACACACACACGCAACCAAAGTTTATTTATATACAAAATACTACTGTATACTAAAACTATTTAACAGTTCTGCATGAACTTTAACAACTAGCCTGCAAAACTAGAAAACAACCAGCAAACATAAATGCAAAAACAGAGCATATACTGTATAGGGCTATTGTATATAGATAAAACATATTACTAGTTATGCGTTTTTCTGCTTTCCTGCCATTTACATATACAACTCTGGAGTTTATTTCCTGTTGTCACTGTGGTAGAAATGTAGTGAAACTAAACTACATTCTGTAGTATTTGTTGTATTACATAGCAGTGGAATTCACAGTGTACTTTTTTAAAATATATTTTATCTGTTATAAGATCTTAATACTTTGTGTAAATGAGCTCCGGAAAAATATTTTAACCTTTATGAAAAATATTTCACAGGTTGAAATGTGCAAAAAATCATGCTTTATAAAGAACTAAATAAAGGCAACTAGGCATCAGGAAAACATGCAGTGACCACATCCGATATATTTGATATTACCAACTTTGGTACATTTATAGATCGCTGTGCAAAAGTCTTGAGACACCCTTCTATTCTTTCCCACATGGAAAAGAAATAGAAGAAACTTATAAAAGACTTGCATCAGGTTTAGCTTGCTTCATATAGTGAATCATATAAGGCTTATATGATTTACTCATCAAAGTGGCCACTTTCTCATTACTTTCATATATTGTTTTAGGAAGTATCCAAAGCATAGTTTCATTTATATAATTTTTCAAGGGACCTTATATCTGTTTTCACTCTTGTATGCTTTTCATACAAGTTTCACACAAGACAGATACAAACTTTATGAGGTTTATAAATATATTTTCCATATGGGTTATATTTTACTTCCAAGGAGCCACAGCTTTGTACTCTTTAAGTTGGTCTTGAGCAATATTATTCCAGACTTTCTGAGGTCTTTCAAATTTTTCTGTGGCTGATTATTTACTTGTTTTCTTTCCAGTCCTTGTACAGTATCTTAGACCATTTTCCTAAGAAACATCAAAGAAATGGATCAAGTGGGGCACAAAAGAAGATGTGGCAGGTCTAAAAAGAGCGAACAATCAAATGAACAGTACCTCAAAAACATGCCCCCTAAGACAGTGGTTCCCAAACTTTTGTGGCTGGGCCCCCCTTTATTTGCAAGAAAATCTTTGTAAAACTTAGTTTTTGCGTTTTTGTGTGGACGAGGAACACGGAGGTCGTTCTGCAATGTCAAAGGTATGTCCCTTTTGTCACGTCACGCTGTGCACCACATTATTGTTTACATGAGATTAATATCTACAATGGCAGATAGAGACAAAATACTGTTACTGTTAATCTTAAAATCTGAAGGTTTTACACCCTTACATATACACACGCAGTTACTGTCCCTCCATTTAGAAAGACAGAGGCGTCATGGTGTAATTATTTTACGTGTAGTTGTATTTTTTTTCCTGTGTAATAATATTCAACATTGCTATAAATCCATTTTTCACAAAATGCCTCTCTGTGAAAAATGGTTCCCGCTGTAACTTTACTGTATAAAGAGCTAACATCTCCAAAATGTCAGGAATCAAGAATGTGGGATACTGTTTGTCTGTGCTTTGGACAGCCGGACTAGGGATGGGTACCGGTATCCGGTGCCATTATGGCATTATGGTTCTGACATAAATGGTAGTAACCAGACCGAAAAGCAGCGCACATTTCGGTGCTTTATTTCAGTGCTTTTTTTTCCTGAGATGTTATACACTTTGGATTCTAACCAATCATTTTCCCTTTCCAAGGATAGTAGGCGGGCCCAGGTACGTACGTTCTTTTAGAGCAGAGCTACAGATTAAAAATGCCCAAGGCGAAGCGGTCAAAAGTCTGACTGTACTTCACAGCAAAATAAGCAAACTCAGCAGCCTGCAACAAGTGCTTTAAGGTGATACTGTGCAAAGGAGGTAACACCTCGAATGTGATGAAACACCTGCCGATGCATAGCTTTTTTTTTAAAAGCCGAGAAATGCATCGTATTTGATAGATTGGTGTGAGACCTCACACCGAGCACATCTACTGCGGGTGTGGTGCCTGTTATTGGATCCGGAGTTAGCAACATCCCCAAAGAACCCAAAGAGGAGAGTCCTGGCTTAATGTTGTTCGTGTGTAATTTACGTTGAGTAGGCTAACCACGTTATTAAATTAATGCATGTAAGGTGAACTAGCAAACACCGTCGTAGTTACAGGCAGGTGTGTTCTTGTTTGATGGCAGATACTCCCTTCACCATGGCCAAAAAAGCTAAAATGACCAAAGAAAAAGAGGAAAACAGCTAAACGTGAGAGGTTTTTGGACAAAGTTTGTGTTTTATCCATTGTTTAAGCACTGCTTCCAGCCAAGAGTAATACCATATATGCCCTATAGCTGCAGAAAAGGCTAACATTGTTATCTTTTTACCAAAAAACAGCTAAACATGAGAGGTTTTTGGACAAAGTTTGTGTTTTCCATTCTTTAAGCACCGGTTCGAGCACCAGTTCGAGCACCGGTTAAGCACCGGCACCGTTTCAAAAGTACCGGTTTGGCACCGGTATTGGATAAAACCTAACTGATACCCATCCCTGCTCCCGACGCAGGGAAAACCAATTCTGCAGGGGAGACCTACCTTGGCGCTTGTGCAGGTGAAGCCAAAGGGAAGATATGCTTCACCATATTTTCTAGTATTTGGCTTGGAAGGAAGTTGGTTCGGAAACACATTTGGCGATGCTTCATCTTTTGCTTTGCGTTTGTGTTTGCATTTTTTGTGGGAGCCCCGTCAAAAACCTGTCCATTATGCTAGCAGTATCCAAGCGTTCTTTTTTTTTTTTTTTAATTCATACCGCACCTCCCTTGCAATGGCTCTGCGCCCCCACCCACCCACTTTGGGAACCTCTGCCCTAAGAAATCATAAAAATCCACCCCCTGGAGAGACCTGGCACCTGGCACAGGTGAAAGGTACACAGTGAGTGTCTACAGCCATCTCTCAAAACATGGTGGAGGAACTGTCATTGTTTGTTGTTACATGTCTTGTTGAAATTGTTAAAATTATGCATAAAGAAATGCTGTCAGATTTTGATTCACCATGTAATAACATATGCATCTGGTTGGCGAAGGCTTTATTTTTCAGCATGACAATGATCCCAAAAACATTGTCCTTGCAGTAAAAGCATACCTGAATAGAAAAACACATAAATGAACATTATAATTCATGGATGATCTTACCCAGAGCCGGGACCTAAACATCATTGAAGCAGTGTGGGATCATGTTGACAGAGAACAGAACAAAAGGCTGCCAACATCCAAAGACGAGCACTGAATATCCTTCAAGAAGCCTGGAGAACTACTCCTGAAGACTACTTAAAGAAATTACCAGAAAGCTTGCCTATATGAGTTCAGGCTGTATTGGATAATCAAGGTGCTCTGTTTTATGTCTTCAGTACTGTATATCCATGTATTTATGTACATATTTCAATAAATCACCGCACATATTTCCCATTTGTCTCAAGACTTGTAGATGCACAGAAATGTAGATATCAAGCTATTTAAAGATTTTATGATATCATTCTGACTTCCTGTTAATATTCTATTTCTGGCTTTGATGGGAAATCCATATCTCTAACAAGGCTTTGTCTTTGAAGTATCTTATTATCCAGTTCATGTCACTTACACTGTACCATGAATAGAGATGAGAATATGTTGCGAGAATAGAAATTGACACTTTTTAGCTATTCTGTTCTGGGTGCTCGGTAGACTTTCTTTTTCCATCTTCAAAAGTTTGGGCTCACTATACAAAAAGAGTATAAGGACTGAATGGCAACCAACTTTGACAGAAGGGCTCATCTCATTTTACAATTTGTAACGGTGATTGCATTTCTGGAAATATCAGCAACTGCACATAAATGAAAGCACTGATGTACAGCTCTCTGTCATAGTTTATTTCTTTTATGAAGCAGTACAAGATCTGTTCTACTTCCGATAAGACATAAAGAAGAACCTCCCAAAGTCTGACAGGAAAGTGCAGGCCCATCTGCTCCTAAATCACTGAGGTAGACATCTATCTCCATCATCCACTTAGCCCTGGTCAGTGTCGTCCTCAGTCAGTGCAACTTGATGGACATTCAAAGTTTGTCTTGGAAAGTTGGCTGCCTTGTGTTCCATTCTCTTACAACATGATGCAGCACAGCTTCAATAATGCTGAGGTCTGGGCCTGGGGAGGCTAATCCACAATTAATAGTTTGTGTACCTTTGTGTGTTTTTCTATCTGGGTATGCTTTTACTTTATTGTCAGTATGTTTGGGAAACTGTCATACCAAAAACAAAATGAGGCCATTGCCAGTCAGATGCTTTCCACATGGTACTCCTTGCTGGATGAAAATCTGTAATAGTACATTTTTGCATTCATACAGTGGGGCAAAAAAAGTATTTAGTCAGCCACCGATTGTGCAAGTTCCCCCACTTAAAATGATGACAGAGGTCAGTAATTTGCACCAGAGGTACACTTCAACTGTGAGAGACAGAATGTGAAAAAAAAATCCATGAATTCACATGGTAGGATTTGTAAAGAATTTATTCGTAAATCAGGGTGGAAAATAAGTATTTGGTCACCTCAAACAAGGAAAATCCCTGGCTCTCACAGACCTGTAACGTCTTCTGTAAGAAGCTTTTCTGTCCCCCACTCGTTACCTGTATGAATGGCACCTGTTTGACCTCATCATCTGTATAAAAGACACCTGTCCACAGCCTCAACCAGTCAGACTCCAAACTCCGCCATGGCCAAGACCAAAGAGCTTTCGAAGGACACCAGGAAAAGAATTGTAGACCTGCACCAGACTGGGAAGAGTGAATCTACAATAGGCAAGCAGCTTGGTGTGAAAAAATCAACTGTGGGAGCAATCATCAGAAAATGGAAGACATTACTCAAAAATTGATCGCCCAAGCCATGACCGAGCCTCCACCATGATTTACAGATGGTTGTAGGCACTCACTAGTGTACCTCTGTACTGACCTATTGATGATGACTTGAAAACCTAAACTTAAAAATTTAAGTTTAGATTAATCTATTCATCACTCTACAAAACCGATTGCCAGAGGGTTTTTTGCATATTGTTTTTACTATTTACTATTGACTTAACAACATAACTTTACTGTAACTTTACAGCTACTGTTCATCTGCTGTAAATAGATTTTATTTACTTAGAAGAAAGGCTGGCTCCCTGGAAGCAAAATATAAAGAAATAAGCGGTGACTTGAGATTTTTACACAGTTCTGCACAGTAGTGTATACAAGTATTGCAAAAATTCAGCACAATGGGAACATCTTTTGGGGATGGGACTGGACCAAAGCCAGTCTGTAACACCAAAATTATTGTGCAACTGGATTTCAGATTGCACCATCAATAAATAAATAAATATATACACTGTTGCTTTAAAGAAACCACTAACATACACAAATAGTTTTTTGGTTTAATCAGCAGCAGTTGATTAATCACTGTGACAGACTAACCAATGACTGTATCCCCTCCGTACTTGTGATTAGACGTGGGTACCCTGCAGAAACAGGCCTTTATGCCATTCCGGCCTCCAAGCCTCGATTTTGTCAACAGGCCATAAAATATGCATAATTCTTTGAATCACAATTATGTACGCAGTTTGCAATCTCTACCAAAAGGGGACTGCTTAATCACACCAGAGAGGTGAGATATCACTGTCACTGTGTTTACTTTGTTGGTAATCTATAGCCTCGTTCCCAATCATGATAACTTTATAATCCACACATAGAGACAAAGGGGACACAAATGTTTTTCACGCTCCTCATACATTTCCTTGATTAAAATTTCCATAACATCCTGAGGGGGAATCTTTGTCATGTATTATTCATATCAAACAACCTTTAAGCATTTAATAGAATCTTGTAAGAATGCACACATATGCCCATGTTTTAGATTAGTATGCATGTATAAAAAAAATCTGATTTTTGTTTTTTTCATTAAACAATGTTAATGGGTGAAAAAAAAGCACAGACAAAAGAAATAAACTGGCCTGGACTTTGATGTAAGGTTTCCCCCCAACAACCAGTGCACTGATATGCAACAGCCTTTGGCAGAGCTGTCAAGATTACTCAAGGCTGCACTGACACAAGGTCATGATGCAAAATAGCATGAAAACAGCATCCTTGTATACACCACAATATAGCGCTGACCCTGCCCTTAAGGGTACCCTAAGGAGGATGTGTTAATGTGACCAACAACAACAACTCTTTTAAAATCAGCTTCTACTTCTGAAAAGGAAAAAAAAGTGCACAAAGAAGGAAAAAAAAAACCTATAAATAGATAGCCATGCAGTCATTTGTAACACAAAGTAATCAAAATTGTTTGCTTGTTTCTTTAATAGTAGAATTGGGTCGGTATACTGATTGGCAGACATCCATGTTAACAATGTAAACCCAAGGGTCGACAATGTATTTAACACTAATAGTGATATTTTCCAAAACCTAACCTAGTAGTAAGCCAAACCACATAGGGACTGATAAAAGGTCCCTATGCAGTGAAACCTGCCTCTTAGTATAGAGTTTTGTGGGCTTTTATACTTCCTTATCTCAAAATAGTTATTCTTGAGCATTACTCAGCACATTACAAATTATACTAACGGCTACCCAGTACCTTAAATAACTGAAATATCCTGTCAGATAAAACTTGCCAATATGCTGCTGCTATATCATCACAACAATGATGATCAGGACGAGTAACTGAATATATTGAAATAGGTCAACAATGCTATCATATGTCAACTGCATTTCAAAAAGTACCAAAGAAGTCTGTGTTGACATTTGTGTCTCCCTCATAGTCTATAGACTATATAATTATATTATACAATGATTAGTCAGAAACATTGGAAGCCAGTCATAAGTTCCACTGCTGGTTGGAAGAAGCACTGATAAGTAGGTTACATCTTTGTTTACATTGTTGGTCATGGCCAAGGCATTACATTTTAACACATTAGGTAGTGTTAATGCCAGCAACAGATGTATTTTGAACTTAGCCCTGAGCTACGATCTGCCACTAACCAGCTAGACTCATCCCTTCATATTTCTTCTTTCCCTTCTGGGTGACAAGTTATGTTTTTCTGGAGTCTTCAATGGCCTGAGAGACTACATTTAATTTTTTTGGGGGGGGACTGCAGCTGGCAAGGGTGGGTAGTGGAACAAGGATTATTGTGGAGTCCAAAATCATAGAGTCCACCTATGAGGCAAAAGATTCACCAAAAAGACTGTTACTCCATTATTTATATGTCACAAAGTACTTGGCAATTAAACTGATGCAAAGATGCTCATTCTCGTGCATGCATACATAGGTGCACTGATTAAATGACCTTAAACTCTGTTTGCTATTGTAAAACATTATACTCAGCTAGTGGAAAGCAGATGAGAACCACATGCAATAATACTTCATATTTCCTAGGTCTGCACAGACTTTGTGATCGTAGATTGGTGTCATCTGAGATAGACTCCAGCTCTCTATTGCTTGCAAGATTGTAGGATTTGCTTTCCCACACATAAATTTGTGTTGAATACCTTGTATTTTGTGTTTTGTCATCTTCTTACCTTATCTAAATGTATGCTGTTCTCAGCAAGAAGAAAAGGGAACTGTTAATCTTCCTATTGTCTTGAAACCAGCATCATTATTGATAATATAATTATGTATTTATGATATGAAAATGTAAAAGTGTAGCTTAAATTACTCCTTTAATAATAAATCTGATTTCAGAAATTGTTAAAAGTTCAGTGAAAGTTACATGTGGATTATACAGATGTACTACAAACCCACTGTGGGCTATAATTATGTAAATTAACAAGTTAAACAGAACATTTGGTGAGGGGCATTTTTTCCCCACTCTGTGTGGATACGACATGCATGTGAACGGTAGTTCAGCTGCCAACCTCATGCACAGGTAGAGGTAGGCAGTGTGCAGTTGACACAGAAGGGTCATCAGCTCATGCAGTTCTCCTGTGCCTTCAAGCTACAACAGCTGGGCCATGTGTCAGTTGTATCTCTCTTTTCCATCCACCTGCATACTCCGGTTTGTTTCAGGAAGTCCAGTCAACAACCAGCTTTCTCTGATGAGGCTTTAAAATGCTCTTCCTCCAAAATCTATTCTTCTCCCTTAGCCCGCAGTCCCTGCAGCAGCAGTTTACCCATGACATATTTGTTTCGTTATCTCAATCGCTTTCCCTGCTTTATGTTTATACTCTCACACTACCTGGACAGTTTTTTGTAATTTCCACCACTGAAGCTGCATAAGTGTAGCATTGTGAAAGCTCCATTAATTAAAAAAAACACCTCTGTACCTTATGTATTTGATGTGTTTTCTCACATTCGACCTCTAAAAATAGTCCCACCACTATTCAAATCATCTATTGATTTCTGTCATGCGCCGCGGCGCGCATGCACAAAAGGATCCAGACGCAGACTCAAGCGCTAGCAGAAAATGACACTTTATTATAACAACAAAAGGCGACCCGGGAAAACCAGAATAGCAAAAACGAGGAACTAAAAAACCCGAGGAAACAATGACGCGAGGAAGCCGGAATCGGGACCGTGGGAGGCTGCAACAGAAAGGGGAGAAGATTACAAGGGAGCCGGGAAGCGGGGGAAACACATCAAGACTGAGTTAGACTAGTTGGCTTACGATTAGAGCGGGACCGTGGGAGCTCGGGAGGAAAGTCCGTGAGAAGGGAATCCGTGGAGGTAGTGAATGGGCCAGATGATGCACCAGGTGATCCAATTGAGCAGGAGGACAGGCAGGTGGCAGACGCTGAAAGCCGGATCGAAACCACAGAGAGGGGATTAACGGACTGGCGTGGAGCATCCGTCAGCGCCGGGTTAAGTAGCTCTTCAGGTAATCACCCCGATGGAGAGCAGGTGTGCCGGTGATGGCCCAGCCTGGGGGTGTGGCTACCCAAGCATCACACATTCCACATACACACACAGGACTACGGACCATGATAGTGCACCCCCCTCAAGGGTCGCCCCCTGGCGACCGACCGGACTGCTGCCTGCGGAGAGAAGCATCGAAGTCAGCGACGAGGGACGGATCCAGAATGAAGGACCGTGGAACCCAGAGGCGGTCCTCAGGACCGTACCCCTCCCGGTCCACCAGGTACTGCCACCCCCGCCAGCACACATCCACGATCCGCCGGACCGTATAGGCTGGGTGACCATCGATAAGCTGGGCGGGAGGAGGGGGCTCAGACGGAGGGCACAATGGGCTGTGGTGAACAGGTTTGATCTGGGAAACGTGGGATGTATGCGCCAGGAAACAGGGAGTTTGAGCCGAACTTCCGCCAGGTTAACAACCGCATCAACTTCATACGGGTTGATGAAGCGGGGGGCTAGTTTCCGGGATGACACACGCAGCGGAATGTTTTTGGCAGCCAGCCAGACCTTCTGCCCCAGCTGGTATTCGGGGGCGGGGGTGCGATGGCGGTTGGCATGGCGTGTGTGCTGTTCCTTTGTCCGCAGGAGAGCTTGGCGGATCCTGAGGCAGACCCGCTGGCAGCACCGGAGATGATGCTGTGCGGAGGGGACTGCAAGATCGAGTTCATTCTCAGGGAAAAGTGGAGGCTGATAACCGAGGGAAGCTTCGAACGGGGACAAACCAGTGGCAGACGAGGTAAGTGAGTTATGTACGTATTCCACCCAGGGTAAATAGGTGACCCAGGAGGTGGGGTTTTGGGACGCTACGCATCGTAGCGCAGCCTCAAGCTCCTGGTTAAGCCGCTAAGTCTGGCCATTAGATTGCGGATGGAAACCCGAGCTTAAACTAAACAGAATGGAACAAAAGGTCCTCCATACTTGTGAAGTAAACTGGGGGCCTCGATCTGAGACAATATCAAGGGGAATACCATGGAGCCGGAAAACGTTCTCAATCAGGGCTTGGGCTGTGTCAGAGGCGGAGGGTAGTTTTGTTAGCGGAACGAAGTGAGCGGCTTTAGAGAATCGGTCGATGATGGTGAGGATGACGCTCTTTCCCGAGGAATGAGGAAGACCTGTAACAAAATCTAATGAAATATGAGACCAAGGCCGGTGAGGCGTGCTGAGCGGGTGGAGCAGGCCCGCTGGGTGCTTAGTGGATAATTTATTGCGGGCACAAACGGCGCAGACAGACACGTACTCCCTCACATCTTTTCTTAAAGTCTTCCACCAGAAATTTCGTTTGAGAAGATCAATGGTTCTACTCATGCCATGGTGACATGAAAAACGTGCGGTGTGGATCCAATGAATTACCGCTCCACGGGCGGTAGCGGGGACAAAACGCCGTCCGGGCGGTCCGGTACCTGGGTCAGGGTCTCCTGGGAGATCCTGGTGGATAACCTCCTCAACATCTCACGAGAGGGTGCCCACCACACAGGTGGGGGGGAGAATGGTGGTTGGTGATGATGTTTCCGTGTCTGGGGAGTACTGACAGGAGAGCGCATCTGACTTGACATTCCTTGAACCTGGGCGATACGAGAGAGTGAAGTTAAAGCGGGTAAAAAACAGAGACCAGCGGGATTGTCGGGAGTTTAACCTTTTAGCAGTCCTAAGGTAAATCAGATTCTTATGTTCCGTCCATATGAGAAAAGGCTGCTCAGCTCCCTCCAGCCAGTGGCGCCACTCCTCCAAAGCAAGTTTTATGGCCAAGAGCTCCCTTTCACCTACGTCATAATTTCTTTCAGTAGGAGTGAGCCGGCGAGAGAAGTAGGCGCATGGCTGGAGCTTACCTTGAGGCCCAGACCGCTGAGAGAGAACAGCCCCGACTCCGGTGTCGGACGCGTCCACCTCAACGATGAATTGTTTGGTGGTGTCGGGGTGGAGTAGAATGGGTGCCGCAGTAAACAGTTATTTTAATTTAGTGAATGCTGTGTGGGCCTCCGGGGGCCAGGTGAAAGGTACCTTAGAAGAAGTGAGGCGAGTGAGAGGCGCGGCGACTTGACTGTAGTTTCAGATGAAACGTCAGTAGAAGTTTGCAAACCCGAGAAAGTGTTGAATCTTCTTCCGCGAATCTGGGACTGGCCACTCCAGAACTGCCTTTATCTTAGCTGGGTCCGTCTTCATCTGCCCTCCTGCTAAGATATAGCTCAAAAAGGAAACTGATGAGGCGTGGAACTCGCATTTCTCTGCTTTGACAAATAGTCTGTTCTCCAGTAACCGTTGCAGGATGCTCCGGATGTGAATGCGATGCTCCTCCACGGTCCTGGAAAAAACGAGGATGTCATCCAAGTATACAAAAACAAACACATTCAGGAAGTCTCGAAGCACATTGTTCACTAGAGTTTAAAAAACCGCAGGGGCATTTGTTAAACCGAATGGCATAACCAAATACTCAAAGTGGCCTAGTGGAGTGTTAAAAGCAGTCTTCCACTCATCCCCGTCTCTTATCCGGACCAGATGGTATGCGTTTTGCAGATCCAACTTCGTGAAAACGGTGGCTTCCTGGAGAGATTCAAAAACAGAGTTAATCAGCGGAAGACGGTATTTGTTCTTTACAGTGATGTCATTTAAGCCCCGGTAATCTATGCATGGCCACAACGAACCGTCCTTTTTCCCCACAAAGAAGAAGCCTGCAGCGACTGAGGAAGAAGAGGGCCGAATAATACCTGCCGCTAGTGAATCTTGGATGTAGTTTACCATCGACTCCCTCTCACGGCGAGACAGGTTGTACAACCTGCTAGAGGGCAGCGGGGCTCCAGGTAACAGGTCAATGGCACAGTCATACGGGCGGTGAGGTGGCAGGGAGTGAGCCTTGTCCTTGTTAAACACTTCCTGTAAATCATGGTACTCGGGTGGGATGGAGGAAAGGTCAGGTGCTTGTGAAACAGGTGGGGACAGATTCGCTGGTGGAGCGGGAACTGCTGATCTCAAACAATTAGCTAGGCAGAATAAGCTCCAACTGACGATCTTGCTCCCAATCAATGCCGCCCAATCAATGTGGGGATTGTCTTTGTAGCCACGGGTAACCTAAAATGAGCAGGGTGTCGGGAGACGGGAAGGTTAAGAATGAAAGTGATTCATTATGATCAGTGTTGGGGAGTAACGAAATACATGTACCGCCGTTACGTATTTAAAATACAAAATATGAGTAACTGTATTCTGTTACAGTTACCGTTTAAAAAGGTGGTATTTAGAATACAGTTACTTTGTTGAAATAAATGGATTACACGGCGGTATTTTCCTGTTTCATATTGTCGCGGGTCAGGACTGTTTGGGTTTTGTTTGACAGCTACGTTCTGTTGTTCCAGGTGGCAGCGTTACAGTTGCCATGGTTACAGGGTGACGCTCTCTCTGCGACTGTGTGTTTCCTGGGTGAGAGAGCGCCTTTTTGTTGTTGTGCTAAGCTAATAGGCAGAATGCTACAGGCATAGCCCTAAATAATGTAGCTTCATGGGCAGTGTAGTCCGTGCTGCAGGGAGAATGGACTGCCATACCCGTTATGTGTCTGTGAGCGCGAGGAGGGAGAAAAAGGAGAGTGGAAAAGTACAGTTTTCATTCAGCAGAAACGGGAGCTGGAAGCATGTAAATATAATAATAACCACTGCAGCCAAGAAGAGTGCCTGACGAGCCCAGTTGTAAGTAAGATATTAAGACTCGACTGTGTTCGTGTTTTCCTCCGAAACAATAAGTTCTGTTGGAGCAGCCTTTCAACGCCTCTCTCTGTCTCAAACTTGACCCAGACAACAAAGTAAAGCTATTTTTTGGCTACGAGCCCTACACGGAACCCGACGTATTAGCCAGAGGTCCCTTTACTATGGTTCGGAGCCGTGGACCTTCAGTAATAGTAATAAATCACAAAGCAATAGTACATTCATGTAGTTGTAAAAAGCATGATAATATATTAAGTAATCCAAAGTATTCAGAATACGTTACTCTCATTGAGTAACGTAATGGAATACATTACAAAATACATTTTAGGGCATGTATTCTGTAATCTGTAGTGGAATACATTTTAAAAGTAACCTTCCCAACACTGATTATGATTCCCGGAAGTGACTAATTTTCCAGGCGCAGTCTGATGGGTGATGAAAGCAAACACTTGGTTATTCAGAGCAGAAGCAGGAATGGGAGGTTCTAACGGAGTGTGTGGTAATTCTAGCTCTTTAGCCAGCTTCTCAATCATAAGATTCTGCTCCGCCCCTGAATCCAGTAATGCGCTGCATGTAACAGTCCTTTTGTTAGTCACTATGGCAACGGACAAAACTAATCGGGGTCTGATAGAATTTAATGTGCTGCCCACCCGTATCCCCGAACCTACCGGTGAGCTGGTTCGTTTGGGCGAACCAGGCAGCTGGCGATGCGGTGTCCCAGCTTCCCACAGTATAAGCAGTCCCCGGCCCGAAAACGGTGTTCCCTCTCCTCCGGCGAGAGCCGAGAGCGCCTAATCTGCATTGGCTCTGGCAGAGGAGGTGATGGTGCGCGAGTGCACGCCGCTGGAGAACTAAATGAGGACAGGGACAGTGACTAGCGAAACTCCGGGTGCAACACGGGTTTCGGCGGTCTGGGCCGCCGTTCGGCCTCTCTCTCCCGCAGACGCTTATCTATTGTACGGGCGAGTGACACCGGATCCTCGAATAATTTAGCTGCTTCATGAAATGCGAGCTGATCCTTCATTTGTTCATTCAGGGAGCGGAAAAAATTCCCCTTAGGGCCAAATCGGGCCAGCCAACGGTGGCTGCCACAGTGCGAAACTCCACCAAATGTTCTGCAACACTACGCCGGCCTTGGCGGAGCGCCAATAGCATTTGCGCGGCATCGTCCTCGGAAACCTCGGAGGAGAGAAAGTTACTTTGATTCGATTACTTCTTTGACGAAGTAATCGAAGTCGCAACTATGTATCGGGTTGGAAGATAAATAGGCTTCAGCCCACGCCAACGCTCTTCCCCTCAGCAGTTCCACAAAGTGGGAAATTTTGGCCGCGTCAGTGGGGAAGGTGAGTGGCGAGCGACTGAAGAAAAGGGTACACTGAAAAAGGAACCCCCCACACTGGTCCAATTCACCGTGGAAGGGTTCCGGTGGCGGAGACGTCACCGGTACGGGTTGTTTAGCATGCATCTCTCCCTGTGTCTCGCTAAGCTCTTGATACTGATCCTGAAGCGATTAAAGTAACTGATCGTGTCAGCCGAGCATGGCACCCTGCTTATTAATAGCTGAGCGTATTGAGTCTGCTGGATCCATTCTGGCCAGTCTGTACTGTCATGAGCCGCGGTGCGCGTGCACGAAAGGGTCCAGACGCAGACTCAAGCACTAGCAGAAAATGACACTTTATTATAACAACAAAAGGCGACTCGGGAAAACCAGAGGAGCAAAAACGAGGAACTAAAAAACCTGGGGAAACAATGACGCGAGGAAGCCGGAATCGGGACCATGGGAGGCTGCAACAGAAAGGGGAGAAGATTACTAGGGAGCCAGGAAGCGGGGAAAACACATCAAGACTGAGTTAGACTAGTTGGCTTACGATTAGAGTGGGACCGTGGGAGCTCGGGAGGGAAGTCCGTGAGAAGGGAATCCGTGGAGGTAGTGAATGGGCCAGATGATGCACCGGGTGATCCAATAGAGCAGGAGGACAGGCAGGTGGCAGACGCTGAACGCCGGATCGAAACCACAGAGAGGGGATTAACGGACTGGCGTGGAGCATCCGTCAGCGCCGGGTTAAGTAGCTCTTTAGGTAATCACCACAATGGAGAGCAGGTGTGCCGGTGATGGCCCAGCCTGGGGGTGTGGCTACCCAAGCATCACACATTCCACACACACACACAGGACCACGGACCATGACAATTTCACTAATCTACTTAATTTAGTCAACTCGCTTTGAGGAAAAAAAAAAAGGCTGTTGTTAATCAAAAAAACTAAAATTACAAACAGGCTGTTAGTGGAGTGGCATTGTTTCAACAGGAAACTGCCAAACCGGAGCTCATATGTGGATAGTGATTCCAAGATTGGTCACAGTTTTCTGCTGGGCATACAATATCTCCCCACTGTCCCCATGGCAACAGGCCATCTTCAAGAAATATACATAAAGAGGAGTCTGAAACAAAGTTGATGGAAATGGAAAAATGATAGAAAGTCAAGAGAAATACATTTACTTAAGTAACAGGAAGCTTGGTTGCTCGGTGTTTCTTTGTATGTATTTGTTTAGATTTTGAGAGTTATTAAATTTTAATAGACAACTTTTGAACACCAAAGAGGAAAATCATCTAAAATGCCCAATCTATGCTTCACTGGTCATTTTGATCTGCCCAAGCTTTGCATTTATATAAACCAATCTTTATTTAAATGGTGAACTAACTTTAACAGAAATCTTAAATTGCATATTGCATATGCTTTCCATGTTACATTGCTTAGCTTATTTGTCAAAAGTTGTACTTTTTCATAGGACAAGCCACAGTAGGCCAGATTTATTTATTTATTTATTTTTTGTAAATACTGAGACAAAAGGCATCCATGTGTAAAGAAATCATTAAATTGAAAGAAGGCAAATATTCTAAGTAGTTGGATCTCACCCACCTCCACACACACACTCAACCACAGGCTGAGTTCACAGGCTAAAATTTATTACATCATTATGGATGCTTATCCTACAGGTGAGGATAAGCATCCACAAGTGAAAAATTCAATATCTATGTATATGTATATATGAGTCAATAACGCACAAGGAAACTACTTAAATAGAAATATTTCTTGGATAATTAAAGCTAAAAAACACATTACCTGTGATTTTTAAAGGGAAAATGGTAATATGTTGTGAAGGAGCCCCTCTCCCCCCCAAATGCTTACCATGATAAATTCACATTATTTTGCATTTATAAAACTATAAATGTATAAAATTGACTTCATTTTCAAAACTTGAACTTGCTTTAACTGCAACTTTAAGTGTGAAAGGCTTATTATTGTTATACAATAGCTCTATTGTCACTGTATCAAGCAGTGAGTTAGTCTTTTAGATTGCTGTATTATTTCTTGTATTATCATGTGATGAACATTCACCACAAACACATGGCTTAGGGTACAATGAAAGTTTCTAAAAACCACATTCTCTTCAATTTCATGCCAAAACTACATATAATTACCACAAACTTATCTCGTCATCATCTTGCCACACATGCCTTCAAAGCCCTGTCTAAATGCATATATGCTTTTGATCCAATTTATCTGCCCCTTTATCATGTTGCGGCAGGATTATTGGGATCACTGTCTGTCGGAAGCAATCTGGGGCCCCAAGATAGAAGCATGACCAGCCAAACTCTGTTTTTCTGCTTGGTTAATCCGACAGCACCTTCTGAGGAGTTCCAATTAAATCTCTCCTTCAAAGAATATGTGACTGCTGGCGCATAGACAGGATGAGAGGGCTGGGCGGGAGGAAGAGAAGGATAGGGGAGGGGGGACGAGGTGTGCGATCTTCTGTTTTAATCATTCCAGATCAGTGTCACCCTATTTAACTAGGCCCATGCACACCAGAAGAATGAGTTTGCGAGAACAGTGGCGATTAAGCATATTCACTTTGTGCATGTGTGTGTACACAGACGTCGTGTGGATTGGATGCACACGGGTTAGAGGGCTGAACTGATAAACACAACATATACAGTATCTGATGATTAAAGGTGATAAGATAAATAACATCTTAGATCAGATTTGTCAGTGCCTGTAATTACAGGGCTGAACAGAAATTTCATGGTGACATACTGTATTTGCCCCTTACATTAAATAAAAAATAATAATAATAATGTTACATATATATATATATATATATATATATATATATATATATACACACACACACACACACACACACATAAAATTATCATTATTTTGGGGACAAAATCTATAATAATCCTTACTTTTAATATTTATAGTCATAATTCCAGTCTTGCACAGTGTTGGATGGTCGTTTTCCTTGGGCACATTTCTCAAATAAAGGAGAAGTAGAATATTCTGGTTTTATTAGTAATACAAAATAAATTATTTAGGTGAACGCCCTAACATTATAGCTTTTGTGTAAGTTCATGACTTACTTTTGTAATCATAAGGCCTTATTTTGCTCGTATGCCCTTCTTTTCATGTCCTGCCTGTATTTGTTCTTAACAGTCTTTCCATCTTGATTAGTCTCTGAGTTCACTTGTAGCTTATTATACTTCTCCTGTTCCTTATCTGGCTCGACTTAGCCTAAATTCAACAATTAAATGAAGCAAATCCTCAAACAAAGGTGAGTAAAAACTTGATTTAGTACCAAATAACAGAGCTTCAAATGTGATTGCACAATGTCTATTAATAATTAAATAGATTGGTACATATATACACATTTCTACTCTATATTAATACTCAAGCTTTATCTTACAAGAAGCCTCATTCACCCATTCACACACACACACACACACACATATCTTTCCCTATCCCTGCAAGCTTTTAATCTAACATTCATGCACTCACACTCTGGTGGTTTCAGCATCTTGCCCAAGGATGCAGACCACCAACCTACAACCCGTTCTACCTCCTGATCCACAGCCAGCCCTTTGTACACTGTAATTCAGATGACAGCTAAATGAAGCTAAATGGGCCAGAGACAGAGTATTGGCATTGGCCTTTGCATATTCCCCTTGATCCTTATGAGAGAGCGTGACAAACAGAGTAAGAGGGAAGGGGTCGAGGATGGGACACAGAAATGAGAAGAAACAGGTATGTAGGGCAGCAGGCATTTACAGACGTATGAGGTTTGGTTCTGCTTGTGAGCTTATTTACAATAAGTCAGGTAAGGTTTTTCTAGCTATAGGTGCCTTTACATGAAAGAGGTGGAGGGAGTGGCATGTAATATTACTGCATATTACTCATTAGTTCTCTTAAAAGTAATAAAGACAATGCAGTAATGTAACTATAAAGTAATTACTGACTCCTAGTACGGTTACCCATTACATTAACGCATTGCTAAAAAAAAATGTAATGTGGAAGTTACAGAATAACGCCTTACAAAGAAAAGTGTTACACCCAACTAACGACAAGTCACCAACATGGACAGGACTACAGGGCAGCTGACAAAGGCACAAACCTCAATCTGTAATATTAATAACTGTAGTATTAAGAATATAAGTAGAACTTAGAAATGTAATGCAGGCTGAAAGCAACACAGCTGCTGAAACCAAAGTAGCAGTGTGTGAGTGTGTTCAACAGGAAAAAGGCTGTGAAGTAGAAAAGTGTTAAAAAGCTCTGTGTGACAGTATGTGTGTGCTCTTCATGGTGTGGTCAGTATGACTAAAAAAAGCACTGTAAAAGGACTGCATAAGTAAGTTAAGTGTAAGTCATTTAATTCACAGCTGTATAGGATAAATATAAAGGAACTATTAGAATAAAGTTTGCTTAGTCTACTTTATTATTACAACTTTAGTACACCAATTAATACTTCTTTTTTTCTTTTTTTGTGTCCCGTTTGGATCTTTAGCCATCAGAATTGTTGTCTTAAGGCCAAGAAAGATGCCAAGCGGATTTATTTTACCAAGTGGATCATCATGGCCTTGCCATATTGGTCCATTTGATTGACCTTTATTATAATTATGAATTTATTTTATGTTCAGTTGCTACAAACAGGACAGACATGACTGGGGGATAGGACAGGGAGAAAGAATGAAAGAAAGAGAGGGAGAGAAAGAAAACCAGAGAGGAGAAGAGACGGTGAGAAAGGGGGGAAGAAAGAAAGAAAAACAAACAAAACACCTGGATCACCTGTATGGAGAAAAAAAAACAGAAGAGAAAGCAAACAAAAAAAGAGCAACATAATAAAAACAGCACCATCACAATAAACTAGCTAGCAGTAGATAACAGTAGATACTAAATATTAAACGATATTGTGCGGCACGCAAGATAGACAGCGCACAATGTGCTTTGAGGCAGCAGCCAAAAAAAGTGTAGTCCGCGTCCTTGAACACCTGTGTGCACACCTGTGGGGATCAGCACGCTTGTATTCCAAAGGTTTCTCCATGTAACGATCTGCTAGGGAGTGTGGGGAGCCATAGCCCCGTCCCCCAGGGTATGAAGCAGGTATGGAGGAGATCCAGGCCCCAGATATCCAGAGGCCCCAGAGTAAAAGGACCCGAGGAGGACCACCAAAAGGGGGGGAACCGTGCCACCCTCCTGGGAAGAGCTGAGTAGAGCCCCAAATGAGAGGTCACCCAGCAGCTACGGAGCAGAGGCCAGAGGGGGTTGCAGTGGCGTGCCCAGCCGGGCCACAGGCGCCAGGCCCCGCCAATCAGCCACCAGGAGTGAGCCGGTACATACATGAGCGTCCAGCCCCAGTCGACAAGGACCACCAACACACCAACGTCTGAGGGCATCAGCCACCGGCAGGGAGTGTGGTGAGGGGAGATAGGTCTCCGTACTTTGGAGGGCCTGAGATGTACCCAGAGAGGTTGAGTCTAAGACCCAACCTGACATATAGACATAGACGAACAGGCGCACGCAGACACAAACGTGCATTCCCACCCCATATACACAACCAAATACTCGGCACTCACCCAACGTGTAGACAGACACAAATAGACACTGCACAGACAGTCGCACTCCCCAAACATACCAGGTCCAGGTACCCCCGCCCCCAGAGGGGCAAGCCGCACCTAAACCCAGGAGATGTAACCCTTCTCTCTGGGGTGGAGGCAAGCGGACCACCTCCTTATCTGCAGTAGCAGGGAGGCCCCGCATCCCAGACCCCAATCTGACGGCCAGCACCTCCTCCCAGCCCCCCAGCCCTGACGGCTAACAGAACCGGGGTGAGTGTAGACCCCAAACCCCATTGGGGTCTACACCAATTAATACTATTACATGTACTACCTTAGTACATCTCAAAATATTACAACATTGTGAAAAACGGTATTTTTCATAATTTAAAAAAGGTGTTATATATTCTATATTCTCTTATGTAATATTCTGTTACATATATATTATCTTAGTGTGCATCCTCAACAGTCTATCACAGGCTCAACTCTCGACCTATGATTGTTGTAATGCACTCCAGCATCCCAACTATGACTTATAGTTTGAAAAGTGGAGAGGTTTTAAGACCAATCTAACACCGTTTGCAATATACAAATAACCAGCTTCAATAATGTGTGTTTATTTTAGTGGTCCTCAACTTCAATCTTCAATTTTTGTTGAGTGTTTCTCATCTTGAAAATATCCCAAACATTCTCTCTGGGGTTCAGGTCAGCCTTGGTCCACTGCTTGTCAAGCTTCCCAAAGTTCTTAAATTAATTTTTCTTGACATCCCTCTTAAGGCTGCTGTCATCCCTGTTGCTTGTGACACTTTTCCAGTCAACTTTCCATTACTATGCTTCGATGCATCACTGTGCAAAAGTCAGCCAGCCTTTGCAGCATTGAACTTCTTGGGTGTCAATGACCAAGGATCGCCATCTAGGCAACTGTCAGGTCAACTGAACTAGTATTTATAATGTTTGAATAGCAAGTTACATAAACTCAAAATAAAATATCCTAATATTCTAAATGAGTTATTTATTTTTAGGCTTTTTAGGGCAGAATATTGTTAGATTCAACTGAAATTGGAAGTATAAGGTGTAGAACTTGCTTTGATTATCTCTCTTGCCTGTGCTCTTATTCTTCTAGTCAACTTCCAAATTATACTTTGATTACACTTCAATACAGGTGCATTCTTCCATGTGAAAGGTGTAGATAATCATCACCTAGACAACTGCCAAATCAGTAGTTTCCCCCATGATTTTGGTTGTGTGTACTGAGACACAATATTTAGTTTGACTAGTAACTTACAGTACTTAAATTTGAAATTAAATATTATAATAAATTAAAAGATACCTTTTGTTTATTGGCTGTAGGCCATAGTTTGTGAAAATCAAAACAAAATTAAGCTTTGAACACAAAGTATAATTTTTAAATTGTTGTTTTTTTCCCACAATATTCTTTTTTTCTGAGACCCCAGTTAGTTTTAATTAGTGATGACTTTGGTGAGTTACTTAATAACTTAAACGTAATTCCCTATGTTTCCATTCTGCTTTCTGTTCTGAACTCTGTCTCCCTGCATCTCTGTATTTGGTTTAACAAAGCATGACACTGGTATATAAGGTCACCATGTTTAAGACTTAAGTGCACTATTTTAGGATCATATCACTATTTTAAGGCTGACAGGTACAGCAAAGTTGCCATGGTGATGTACTGCAAAAGGAAGTGAACCACCTTGCTAACACTGAAAGCTCACGATGTTTCACGACGAAACCTCAGGTGTGTGAGTTTCCTCGTGTTTTCTCCCCACTGGGCTCCATTGTTTATTCTTGGTTTTCCTTTCAGTTACTCCAATTGTTTTTGTTACCTTTGCTCTTTTTTCCAAGCTCATTAATATTGTGTATTTAGTCTGTCTGTTCCTTGATGTTGATTATTAATATCTATCATTTTAAATCTCTTTCTTTTTCATTTACCTCCCTGCCAGTCCATTGGTATTTTGTTATATTTTTGTTATATTTAATATATCAGTGTTGCGCATTATTTCTGCAGAAAAATTTGAAATGTAATCACATCTTTGCCTAATTACTTGTGGATTGTGTGTGAGGGAGGAAATCCTATTGCGATGCAGGACAAAGGAGATAACAATCTCCTTGTTAATACAGATGATATGAATTTTCTCTCTCTGCTATTTTTTTTTTCCAAAACAAAGAAATGTAATGAACAAAAGAGAGCACTGAAACTTAGTGTCAGTAAAGTATCTTCAGCTTGTTTCCTTTCCATCCTCCAGTCATCTCAAAGTCAACAGTGCGTGCCAGAGGCAGCCTCTGCCAGAGTGAGTGGCCAGTAATTATAGTACGCATGACAGGTATTTTTCTGCTAATTAACTTTAGGATAAGCAGGCAACAGTGCACAGTGTTTTCCACTTTATTAAGCACTGATGTTAAAGTGGTGGCAGTTTAAAGTGTGTCTTACTGTCCTAAAACTGTCAGTATAGATAGCTGAATGGATGAAGGGTGAAGTCAGCTGACATTAGAGTCTACTGCAGGGTGAAGAGGAGTGGACATCAGGCTCGAATTTGCAGATGAAAGATAAATATGGATGAATGGCTAAGTACATACAGAGGACCCTGTGTTGAGCTGAACCCACTAAAGCTGAAATTCCACTACAAAGTATCAAGACTCTAAAGCACCAGAGGTGCTGACACCCTCTCTGTCCTCCTCCTCATCCACACATTTGTGCGAAAAAAAAAAGCCTCTTAGGGTTCAAAACCGATTTAATAGAAACTCCTCAAATTTTTTTTGCAAGAGTGTACACAGACACTTTGCCACAGCTAAAGAGATCTAGAACACAAATGTAATGGTCTCCCATCACAGTGTGACAGCTGCTTCAACACCCCACCGTGACATCCCCGAGTGGATTGTTCACAGTAGAAGTGATCCCCCACGAAATCTCCAAATAACCTCTAATTGTCAGAGTGAAGAGTGTGCAACTGCCCCAGCTTTCTGTGGCATGCTGAACCCCTCTTATGGCAGTATTGTATTAATGATACACACACTTACTGTGTGTGTCATTTTATATTTTAGATGTCTAGATTGCTCACGATAAAAGCCTGAAATGCACTTGGTACTCTATTTTTAGATGAGAACTACTTATTTTGTTGTGGTCTTGTAGAGTTATAATTTTAGTTCTGTCTGTCAGCAACATTGCACAGAGACTACTGAGTTGAATTGTATGAAACTTGGTGGAGTATGGACAAATGAAGAACCCATTAAATTTCTGTGTGCATCTGGAGAGCTTTCTTAATGATAAAATTGTGATTGAGGGCTTTGGCCTTGACACAGTGTGCACTCTCAAAGTGCCCTTGAAGTTTAGTTTTTGTGATTGTGTTATTTAGATATAATTTTAGTGTTATTATTTATACTTTATAAAGAATACTTGTTATGTTAATTTCCACCTTCCTAGCTGGTAAGGTTGTAAATCATGGAAAGCTGCCTTATTAAATGTATATATTCTTAGTTATCAGCTGCTGGGACTTCTCGGTTCATTGTCTAAGACAACCTGTTTTTGGTTTCATCCTTCTGTCTTACTGAATTGTACCTTTGTAAACAGAAGGATTGGATAGACGTTCAATGAAACGTCTGTGCTCACATTTTTGTGCCTGAGATGACCATATTGACAATGTTCACTTCCAGTGATAACTTACAGGGTAAAATATGGTTTATAGTTTATATATATTCTTATCATGGACAAAAATGTTATGTCAGTTTGGGGCTTCTAATCATTTCTTTGAACTATTCTTTCTCCATTGTTACGACCCAGCTCTGCTATGCGGCAGGGGATGTAACATAAATGAGCCCAGAGGCAGGAGGGTTAGATAAAAACCACAACTGAAAACCGTTAGTGAAACAACTCACTAGGCAATGGGGGGATTTAAGTAAACACACCAAACAAGTCATATATTCAAATAACACTAGTGGAACACTAATCATCTAAACATCTCACAGGTGGCAACTCAAAAACAAAGGTTGCAAAGGGCAGAAGGCAAAGGCAAAGGCAAAGGCAAAGGCAGGAGGGACAGTCTACACAGTCTGTTTGCATCAACAAGTCCCCCACAAATGAAGACTCCTCAGCCTTTTATACTCCCAGGTAAATGCAGGCAGCCGCGTCATTGGTCCGTCGTATTCAAGGCTCCTGCAGCAGCCAATGGTGTGAGTGGTCTGGCACACTCTGATCTGCATGAAGTTGGGCGGGCATAGGTCCCTGGCCAGCCAATCACCCGTGAGTCCTGGAACGCTTTGATTTCCATAGAGGAAGGCAGGGCCACATGAGGCCAGGGGCCGTAACACCATCGTGGAGTGATTGTATGTAATACTTCTTTTCTGACTTGAAAAAACAATAATTTGGTTCACAATTTTTGAAGGCGTAACTGTATAAATACATGCCAAGGTTTTAACCATCTAGCTGTTTAGTTGAGGTAAAGTTGAAGAATTGGGAGATAGTCCTCCTTCTCTATTATTCCATCCACTGTAGCATTCTGCCACCACAATACTTGACAGCTGGTACTGTGATCTTAAGCTTGAAACCCTCACCTTTACTTCTCTGAACATGCTTCTTGCCATTATGGCCAAATACCTCAATCTTTTCTTGTCTGACCTTTTTTTCCAGAAGGCATGTGGCTTGTTCATGTGAGCAGTTGTGAATTACCGTGAATTCTAAAGGAGATGATTTTGGAGCAGGGCTTCGTTTTTAGACATCATCATCTTGGTCCATGGCATTGTAAAACTTATTTCACTGGAAACAGTTTTCCAGCAGGTTCTAGATCATGACAGGCTTGAGCTTTGGTGGTTCCTGGGTTGTTAGCTAGTTCTTTCAAAACCACTTTGCAGAAAAATAAAATTTTTTGCATGAACAGAGCTTCCATAAAGCTGTGTTATAATTGACATACTTTCAGTTAAAGAAATTGGAATAATTTGATACTGGCAGGTAACTGAAAATAAGCATGTGTTTATCTTTATGATCATTGTGGGGTTTTTGCAAAGTTTTGGGCTAGATAACACTGCTTCATCCCTTGAGTTTGGTCACCTTTTATAATCGAATAGGTTAGTGTTACGTGTTTTACCCAGCCAAAAAACATTCCTTTTCCTGCTTCTTCACTCCCTTTGAATCCAGTTTATGTACCTGACCATTTTCACTGTTCAAAGAAAATCTTTTACAAACCTCACCAAGCCCAGAGAACTATTGCTCAAGACTATTTTATAAGAAAAAAGTCAAACTACTTTCAAGCAAAATTTAAAGAAATCCAGGGTAACTCAAGACTTTTGTTGTTGCCGGTCTGAATTCAGCTGATGTGGAACAGAACTCGCTGAAGCACTGTGGTACGTTGCATTAATATCCTCAAATGATATTACTCATAACACGTTGTCATTTTTATAAATTGCCATCTCACATTGCACAGTTTATGTAAATGAAAGTAACTTCTCAATGACCAAATGCATCACAGGTATGCAACATTAATTGCTAATGGCCTGTCAGGTGAAATGAACCACAAAGCACACATGAAGCATGGTCAGGCTTTAAGTATGCTCGAGCAATTTTTTAAACTCCTACTTGCTAGCAAACATTTAAGGTGTAAACCAAAAAGGTAAACAGATAGGTCATTTCACAGATTTGGCTTAGTGGCTATATACTATTTATGTTAAACATCTGTGACTAAGACATACTTTACACATACTTTACAGCAACCATGCCCTGTAGCACTGTGACACACATTATTATTATTTTTTTATTTGCAAACATAAACACAGTGTTGTTGCTGCATGAAAGAAAGTCTTTGTTCCAAGACAACACACAGTGATGCAATTTTTTGCCACTTCCCAACCCAGCAATCCTCGTCTCTGTGAGGCTCTCCCTCCTTGGCTACAAAATGATGGCACATATGCATGACGGAAAAAGAATCACCCGGTCTCTTTGATATGATTCTTCTCTCCATGCCTTCTCCTTAGTTCTTCTTGCAGGCCCGGTTCGCTAGGGACAGATAATTGTTGGGAATCTTGCTCACTCTTCTTCCACCTTTCTCTGCTTGGCAGTAATGATGGTAAGCCTTTTGAGGTACAACAGGGCTAGGGAACCAATTACGAATTCCGAGTTTAGCTGGCATCAGAGGGAAGGCAGGAGGACCACACTGCTGAACTTTGTTAGGTAATAAGTCAGAAATAAGCCATTAACAGTGAATTTACTTTGTTTGAGATCTCACCCTGGATGAATTCAAAGGATTCTTTTGTGAACAAATTTGCCAGAGTCGATGGGACCTGCTAATGCTAATTGTTTAATTACAAAGACCACAAAACGAGGAGATGATAGGAAATGAGAGGATTTCTTGTCGTTGGAGGTAATAGATTCATTCCATTTTAAGCTAGATAATCCTTTAAATCAAGTCAAACATGTAGCCTGGACCTCTTTCTCAAAGGAAGAGAATCAATTACAGAAAACCATAATCAGGGTTTCTTAAAAAATCTCTAGAACAAATGGGTCAACATGTTGTGTTGCATGAATAATGGTGCACTCCTTGCACTTTCTGTATTCACTCCCCCTGCTTGCTTGCTCTCCTCGGCTACTCTTGCTATTCAGTTGCTCCCCCCGCCACCCTCCACACACTTGAATGAATGCCTCAGCTGCAAATTTCCATCAGACTTGTGAAATGAGTGCCAAAAACAAAGACTGCAGCTGTGTTTTTAACCAAGGGGAGCCTTTTGTCTTAGGGACAACTTGCGGTGCTGTTGCCTCCCCCCTTCATTCCACACTGTTGTCTCATCTGAGTTAGCAGCCGGGTCCCTTTGCTGACAGATTTGTCTCCTCATGAGACTTTGAGTTTCAATGTTCCATTCTGACACTTACATTTTCACCCAGACTTATTAAGTCTGCGATAAGGTCCGTGGCTGCACACACAGGAAATATTGATTATCCCACAAGGCAGAGCAGCAGGGACATGAGAGCTATTGGTGGGGGGTTGACAAAAATCAGTTCAATTTCTCTTGAAACATCAGAACAGAGTAGCGTCAAGCACAATCAGTCTTTTTTCTTTAACTGCAGCGGAGTCAGGGCCCTGGCTGTGTGCTTTGTGAGTGAATGTGCAAAAACTCCCTTGATGATAAAACACTATCTGCCTGCAATAATCACAGAAAGTGCAGTGTTCTACTTCTTCAATCTGCAAACGTGTCTCACTCAAATTCTGTGATCGCGTGCCAGCAGGTGGGATGTGAGGTCAGAATCTTTGAGAAAAGACACATGCCGACAATCGCGCTCCAAATACCCACAATCTCTTAGTAAATTTGCCAAGAAGGTTTTTACATTTAGATGCTCTGGAACTCTTTGAGGCAAAGCTTCCACTTTGGGAAGATAATAAAGCAAATTCCCCTGAAACCAATAAGAGGTAATAAATGTGAGTAGGGAACATTTCTCAAGAAAGAAAATTGTTACAAATGTTTTAAATACTATTCTGAATCTCACAAAAGTCCTAAAAGCAATAATTCAATAAACCTGTTTTAGATTCGATAGACTGCCAAGAAAGACATTGCTACATTACAAACTTGGCTAGAGGTTTGGAATAGATCAATAACAGCTACACATTGTGATATCAGAGTACAATTTCTTGATATCAAATGACAATTTCTGTAAAAAGCTGGTGACACCTTTTGATACAACCCAATTATGCCTGGCTTACGAATAGCATAACAAGAGTAACAGTTTCAGTATTTAAAGAACTGCATTTGTTTCCTGTCCTTCAACCCATATTAAAAATAAATAGATAAAACTCTTTGCTTGTGAAGATTATCCAGAAAGGTACAATAGCATTGTAAGAGAATGTTGCAAGGATCCAAAAATCAATAGCAGCAATCTTAAACATGACTTAACTCATCTACTGTTTTCTTCTGTAGGAGAATGAAAGAGAAGGACATTGAACTAGTAGTGGCAGATGAAGTTATACTGTACGTGTGTTGCAAAGTTAAGCACGAAGTTTCATCAGAGGCAGCCATGTAGACAGTATAAATAGATGACTGCAGCAATTGCAAAATCCTAACTTTAAAGTTAGCTTTAAAGTTAGGCCCCTGGTGTACCCGTCACACTGGACAGGATTACACATCTGATTATGTTCACCGTTATGGTGCAAACTGCTTGAATGCACTTTACCACACAGCAAACCATATTACTGTTACATATTTAAATTTAAAAAGTTTCAGAAGACATCAGCAGGAGAAAGATAATCCAAGTCAAGTTCACCGACTTGAATTAATGGAGGTGAGTCCTACCACCCAGGTTTTTGGCTTACCTGTCAATCATGGCTGCTATGTGCCTAATTTAAAAAAACAAAAAAACAAATGATTGACTCACAAATAAATAAATAAATTAAGAAAACATGACTTATAGGCATGAAGGATTAGGTTAACAAATAAAAAATCAAATAAGTTGCATTTTTAGAACATTATGTATTGGCTAGTGAATTAAGCAGTGTTGGGACTAACGCGTTATTAAGTAACGCGTTACAGTAACTACGTTATTATTGTGGTAACGAGCACGGTAACTAGTTATTATGCCAAAATCAGGAACGCGTTAGTCGTTACTGGGATTTAGATAGGGTCGTTACTCGTTACTTCGTGTGGTGGCTATCGCGGAGCTTCCACAGATTCTGTAACATTAGCAAGTGGTGGAGGCAGCAGGTGGATAAGGGGAAAGGGGACGTAGAAGGAAAAGAGACCCGAGGCGGCCGCCGGTCCAAGTGTGAACTGAACTTCAGGTAAGAAGTTATGACCTGCAGGCTATCCGAGTCAGATATAAACCAAGTTTAGGTGGAGTTTATTTTCGTTATTCTGACTTTTTCGTACTGCGTACTAGCTAGCATGACGGAGTTTCTATACAGCTGGGTGGGTGCTATGAAGTTAATGATGTTGAACTTTATTTTGTTCATAAGTTATTAGAGTTGCCAACTGTCCTGTCTGGTATTCAGATAAAATATTACGCGTTTCTTATTGAGGTGAAAAGGAACAGTTTGTCCCGGACTTCAGCTACAATGAAAAAGACACAAAGCTGGAGTTATTCTGTGTCTTTGCTGCACAGCTGCCTCTTCTTCTTTCATTCTCTCCCCTCTCTCTCCTGTTTCTACTTCAATCATGAAAACTGATCAATGATCAGCTGATCGGCTCTCTTGTTTGTTTATCGCCCACTTTGCGCCAGAAAGAGGAAACCAGCCGATGTCGCGTTAAACAACAGCAGCACGTTTAAGCTTGATCAGCAGTTGTTAGAATTTATTTAATATTAATTTCTAGTATCAGCTGATGTTTGCTGGAGCCACAGCTGCAAAAAAGCTGCTGGTCATGATATCGGTTTGGTTATCTGGTGAGAGGGAAACATGAAGATGAAACCAGGAGATGTCCTTACTGAATCATCACAGCTGAACAGGTGATGGAGAAACAGGTTTACCTTTTAGGTGACATGAATGAGTTGAAGGGAAGTTATGAACTGTTTCTGAGAGACAGATAACCCCAGGATCCTTTTTTAGGTAGCTGACAGCTGGTAACTGTGCAGGTGCGGATCTAGCAAAGTTTTGCCAGGGGGGCCAGGTAGGGCATTAACAGGGAGAGGTAGGCACAAAGAAATACTTTTCTTTCTTATTCTCATTTAAAATGTCTAGCTTTTAAAAAATAATTATCTGAATCTTACAACAAACGATTGATAGATTGATGCATATATACCATCAAGACAGTGTACATCACTGCCACAACAGCGTTTGTTTTCATTCAAAGGCTTTATGATTTTTCCTATAATGGTGGGCCGGTCTCTAGTCAAAACGCCCAGGCTGATTTTTTGTCCCAGTCCAGCCCTGTATGCAGCTCATCTGCAGTGTGGTGTTACCTACATCTTCCTATTTAGAAGGCAGAATTTCCGAGTTCTGAGTACAATCAAAGCACCACGACTGCAGTTTTTCTGTTGGATGTAAAAGGCGCACATGACGCTGTGCTAGAATCATGGCAGCGGTCAATGATGGTTCAGGCGTGGGATTTCTCTCGTGGAAATATGCAGATTATATTTTCCTTTCTATTGGTAGGTGGCACAGTGCACTTGTGGCAAGTAAGCAAGCTAGAAGACTGGCAAAGTTATGGAAGCAACACATTAATAAGAGAATTCTGAGTAAAACCAAAGTTACTTTCCGTAGTAACTAGTTACTTTGAAAGTAACGAGTAACTTGAAGTAACTGAGTTACTTTTGATAGAAGTAACTAGTAATGTAACTAAGTTACTATTTTAAAGTAACTTACCCAACACTGGAATTAAGCGACATGATTAAAGTGGCATTGGCAAATGCATAAAAGTATTGTGATAGAGAGAACTTTTTTCAGCCATAGAATAGAAATACTAATTGAATAAATACCCCACTTCCCTGTAGCCTGATGTGGAACTCTTGGACGTTTTTTCAAGGTTGGGAGGTCTTCACTCAGTTAATGAAACTCTCATTCATTAACTTTTAATGAAAATTGTTTCAGAGTTGGGCAATTTTAAATCCCTGATCCGCTTTATTTCAATTTGTTCAATTTGTTTCAAGGTAAGTTAGACACTAGGAATATCTTCAGGGGCATTTTATAATTACAGTCAATGGGAGATATCAATTTATTAAGGAATTCTCAAATAACATTGAACATCTAAATTTAATTTGATTAGAAATATTCTCTCTGAGACACCAACGATAAGCTGTTGTTTATATGCCAATGAGCAAAAACTTGGTTTATTGGTGAGGTTGTCAAGTTTCATGCATTATATCAATCACACTTAGAATCAATGTCAGTCCCCGCTGTTCTGTCTCCTAATCAACATACCGCAAAATGTGTGGCCTTGCTGTGGGGAAGGTGGCAGAGGGGACAGCGAGACTTGGAGCACAGACAGAAAAGAAGTGAAAGATCTTCAAAGCATCTGCTTTACAAGTCTGATGTATTCTCACTAGCTGTGTTAAAATCCTTTGTGTCTCATTAGGCTGCGATTTTGGGACTGTGCCTTTGTGCAGTGGACAAATTCTGTTTGAAATGCAAGAGGGGAGAGCAATCTTTCTGCTTTCAGCAAACCCATGCGCTAAAGCTTTGTTAGTGAAAAGATGAAGATCACTTTTTTCAACAGTAACTATATTATTCCTTCTTTTTTAGGAGGGGTAAGTGTTTATGAAAACATAGTTTTAAATATGATGAACATGTGTGATTAAAATGAGCGATATCAGGGTCATTGGTTGATTTAGATAAGAGTTAGAATTACTATCCAAAAAGGGCAAATTGCTGTACAATGATTGTAGCACATCCAAGAACAAGCTCAAACAACCTCAAGAGTAAACGAATGTATAACCATCATGTCAAATGTGAAGAAAACAAAAACACCTATGGTAAAGGTAGCAGCAACAGTAGCAAAAATAAAACAGCTATACCAATAATGACTACCACCAAAAATAGAGAGATTAATTTCCGTTAATCCAACAGAAATTGTGGATGTCTGTTAATCCAGCCTTCAAAATGGATCTTTGTATTAAGCCTTTCTGGTAGGTTTTTAATATCAACGTTTCAGATTCAATATGAATAAAGTTTCTTTTTTCTCATCAGTACACACACAAAACTCCACCACGACAAAGAAAAATAACTGGCATCATAAATATGAAAGATTGTGCTTTGTTGTTGCTTTGCATAAATGTATTAAGATTATTTAAACATTATTTAAACCCTTTGTTCAAACATTCACAACTCTGTGTTAAAAAGACCCAGAGATACCTATACTCTTTCACTTGAGAATCAGCACTTCTAAATCTGATGCTGCAAATGTGTGGAGTGTCCACTCTGGGTCAAAGACAAATTGTTGACCAATTTCCACCATTTTACACTTGGCTGTGAACCGCTCCAGTGCAAGCTTGAGGTCACCACCTGATAAAGCCAACAGAACCATCATCTACAAAAATCAGAGGTCCGATTCGGAGGGCATCAAATTGGAAGCCTCCCACCATTTGTCTAAGCCTGTAAATTCTGCCCATGAAAATGATGAGGGACACAGTAGAACACCTTCTTCAGGTTAACAAAACACATGTAGGCCGGTTGGACAAACTCCCACGTACACTCAAATATATTTGAGATGATAAAGATTTTGCTCTCTTGACTCTTGGTGGCGCTGTCACTTGGTGTTCGCTCGCTCTGCGGTAGAGTATCACTTCCTGTTCCTGCTCAAACACAGTGGTGTTTCTGAGTAGCTTATCTGCTTAGCAATTTAATTAAAAACTTTTAAATACATTCTTTTTTCATAGTATAATCTTCACGTGCTTCATCCGAAGCACACTTTCTGTGTAGTCACTACCTAATTTATAGCCAAAGTATTCACTCACTGTGTCTGTACTGTTGTGCTAGCTTAGCTTAGCTCGTAGCCGACTCGTTAGCACCATGGCTACTTCACCTGTCCTTTCTGCACTTTCCTGCTTGTTGTGTCAGATGTTTAGTTACTCCTCGGCCTCCTTTAGCAGTAATGATACTTGTAACAAATGTAGCCTATTTGCAGCTCTGGAGGCCAGGATTACTGAATTGGAGACTTGGCTTCGCACCCTTCATTCACCCATAGCTAGCCAGGCCCCTGTAGCTGGTGCAACCAAAAATAGCGTAGGCCCTGCTAGCTGTTCCCCGGCAGACCCCAACCAGCTGGGGAAAGAGGGCGGCTAGGTGACGGTGAGGAGGAAGCATAGTCTTAAACAGAAGCCCCAGGTACACCACCAACCTGTTCATGTGTCTAACCATTTTTCCCCACTCTGCGACACACCCGCCGGGGGTCAAACTCTGGTAATTGGTGATTCTGTTCTCAGACACGTGAAGCTAGAGACACCAGCAACCATAGTCAATTGTCTTCCAGGGGCCAGAGCAGGCGGTATTGAGGGAAATTTAAAACTGCTGGCTAAGGGTAAACGGAAATTTAGTAAAATCATAATTCACGTCGGCAGTAATGACACCCGGTTACGCCAATCGGAGGTCACTAAAATTAATATTGAATTGGTGTATAACTTTGCCAAAACAATGTCGGACTCTGTAGTTTTCTCTGGTCCCCTCTCCAATCAGACCAAGAGTGACATGTTTAGCCACATGTTCTCCTTAAATTGTTGGCTGTCTGAGTGGTGTCCCAGAAACGATGTGGGCTTCATAGATAATTGGCAAACCTTCTGGAGGAAACCTGGTCTTGTTAGGAGAGACGGCATCCATCCCACTTTGGATGGAGCAGCTCTCATTTCTAGAAATATGGATAAATTTATTAACCCCCCCAAAATATGACTATCCAGAGTTGGGACCAGGAAGCAGAGTTGCAGTCTTACACGCTAGTGTTAGTTTAAATGAATCAACACCCCCGAGTCATTCTAACTACCAGAAATCTCGAAGCACAGGCCGAGGGGGCGGTGTGGCAGCAATTTTTCACACCAGCCTATTAATTAACGAAAGACCAAGACAGACTTTTAATTCATTTGAAAGCCTGATGCTTAACGTTGTCCACCCCAGCTGTAAAACTCAGAAACCAGTCTTACTTGTTATCATAAATCGTACACCTGGGCCTTACACAGAGTTTCTCTCTGATTTCCCAGACTTTTTGTCTGATTTAGTTTTCAGCTCAGATAAAATAATTATTGTGGGTGATTTTAACATCCATGTAGATGCTAAAAATGACAGCCTCAACATGGCATTTAATCTGTTATTAGACTCAATTGGCTTCTCTCAAAATGTAAAAGAACCCACCCACCACTTTAATCACACTCTAGATCTTGTTTTAACATATGGCATAGAAACTGAACTTTTAACAGTGTTTCCTGAAAAGCCTCTCCTGTCTCCTGATAACATTTACATTTACAATAATTGATTACACAGCAGTGAAGAGTAGACTTTATCAAAGTAGATGTCTTTCTGAAAGCGCTGTAACTAAGTTTAAGAATATAATCCACCCACTGTTATCATCTTCAATGCTCATAGAGCAGAGCAGCTACCTGAACACTACCCCCAACAGAGGTATCGATTATCTTGCTAATAATTTTACCTCCTCACTACGTACAACTCTGGATACTGTAGCTCCTGTGAAAACTAAGGCCTCCAATTAGAAGTACCTAACTCCGTGGTATAATTCTCAAACACGTAGCCTAAAGCAGATAACTCGTAAGCTGGAGAGGAAATGGTGTGTCACAAATTTAGAGGATCATCATTTAGCCTGGAGAAATAGTTTGCTGCTTTATAAGAAAGCCTTCTGCGAGGCCAGAACATCTTACTATTCGTCACTGATTGAAGACAATAAGAACAACCCTAGGTTTCTCTTCAGCACTGTAGCCAGGCTGACAAAAAGTCAGAGCTCTATTGAGCAAACCATCCCGTTAACGTTAACTAGTAATGACTTCATGAACTTCTTCACAAATAAAATTTTAATCATTAGAGAAACACTTACCAATAACCATCCCACAGATGTAATATTATCTACAGCTACTCTTAGTACCATTGATGTTAAGTCAGACTCTTGATAAACGAGTTAATGATAAAAACGATAACAAAATAACGCTGAAAACCGATAAAAACCCTGAAAACCATACATTTCACACCTGAGCCTCAACTCTCGCGGCCCGGTACCAAATGACTCACGGACCGGTACCGGTCCGAGGCCTGGGGGTTGGGGACCGCTGTTTTAGACCCCATTCCTACAAAACTGCTCAAAGAAGTCCTGCTATTAATTAATGCTTCAATCTTAAATATGATCAACCTATCTCTAATAATCGGCTATGTACCACAGGCCTTCAAGTTGGCAGTAGTTAAACCGTTACTTAAAAAGCCATCTCTAGACCCAGCTGTCTTAGCTAATTATAGGCCAATCTCCAACCTTCCTTTCATATAAAAAATCCTTGAAAGAGTAGTTGTCAAACAGCTAACAGATCATCTGCAGAGGAATGGCTTATTTGAAGAGTTTCAGTCAGGTTTCAGATCTCATCACAGCACAGAAACAGCTTTAGTGAAGGTTACAAATGATCTTCTTTTTTTTTTTTTTTTTTTTTTTTTTTTTTTTTCGCCTGTCCCATTTGGTTCTTTAGCCGTCAGAATTGTTGTCTGAAGACCAACAAGGATACCCAATGGATTTATTTTGCCAAATGGATCATCATGGCATTGCCGTATTGGTCCATTTGATCGACCTTTGTTTTTATTATTTATTTTATTTTCAGTTGTTACAGACGGGACAGACATGAGTGAGGGATAGGAAAGGGAGAAAGAAAGAGGAAGGAAAAGAAAAACAGAAGGGGAGAGGGACAGTGAGAAAGGGGGGAAGAAAAAATATCTCCGGGATCACCTGTTGAGAGAAAAAGAATAGAAAACAAGCAAAAAACAAAACAAAACAATGCAACATACTATACACAACACCATCGCATTAATCTAGCTAAGTGAAAACAGCAGTAAATACTAAATATTGAATGTTGTTGTGCAGCACGCAGGACAGACAGCGCACAATGTGCTTTGAAGTAGCAGCCAAGAAAGGTGTGATTTAAGTCTACGAATAGTGAACACCCATGTGCACACCTGTGTGGATCGGCGCGCTTGTATTCAAATGGTTTCCCCATGTAATGGTCTGCTAGAGGATGTAGAGAGCCATAGCCCCGTCCCCCAGGGCATGAAGCAGGCATGGAGGAGATCCAGGCCCCAGACATCCAGAGGCCCCAGAGTGCAAGAGCCCAAGGAGGACCACCGGAGGGGCATCCGTGCCACCTTCATGGGAAGGGCTGAGGATCCCCAGATGAGGGGTCACCCAGTAGCCACCGGGCAGAAGCTAGAGGGGGCTGCACCGGCGTGCCCGCCGGCTCTGCCGGCAGCCAGCTGTGCCAGAGTGAACCGAGCCGCAGGCACAGAGGCCGGAGGCCCGAGGGCCCCCCGCGCCCCGGAAGAGGCCTGACCGAGCAGCAGGCGCCAGGCCCCTGCCAAGTAGTCACCGGGAGTGAGCTGGTACATACCTGAGCGCCCAGCCCCGGACACCAAGAACCACCAACGCACCGACCCCTGAGGGCATCAGTCACCGGCAGGGAGTGTGGTGAGGGGAGATAGGCCTCCACACTTTGGAGGGCCTTGGAGTTCCCAGAGAGGTGAAGTCTAAGACCCGACCTGACATATAGACACAGACAAACAGGCACACACAGACACAGACATGCATTCCCACCCTCATGCACACATATACAAACACTCAGCACTCACCCAACGCAGGAATAAACGTAAATGGACATGTACACACAATCACACTCCCCAAACATACTCTATATCCCGGGTCCAGGTATCCTCACCCCCAGAGATGGAAACGGCACCCAGACCCAAGAGATGTTACCCTTCCCTCCGGGGTGGAGGCTAGCAGACCGCCCCAGGCTCCGCAGCAGCAGGGAGGCCAATCGGACAGCCAGCATCTCTTCCCAGCCCCCCCGCCCCGATGGCTAGCAGAGAACAGGGGTGTGTTAAGACCCCATACCTCCCTCCTCCCGCTCAAGTGTAGTGTTGCTGCGTGTTGCTCTAAAGTGTATTTAAAACAAGGGAGAGCATGGTGCTGCTGCCAGAGAGCAGCAGGTGTTAGCACGGCCCCTCCCGAGAACCCTCAATGTCTACATGGATTTAAAATTGAGAGGTGGGCACCGGCGCCAGAGGCAGGTTTGAATACACAGACCGTCTACTGGACGCCGTTAACGTGCCCACCCTCAAGGCCCTATATATATATATATGTGTGTGTTATGAGAGTGTAAGTAATGTGGATGTCTAAGTTGTGAGATAAAATTGAGGCACAGGTGGCCAGAAGAGGACAGAGGGGGGGGGGAATGTCTCCCCTGCACCCTGGTGACACACCCGCACCCCAAAGCCCTACCTGTGTGGGTGGGTGTGGTGGAGCGTGAAGAGGGAGGCAGACGGGGATGGGGAGGAAAAGAAGGGAGGGGAGGGTGTCCCTCAAATGATCTTCTTATTGCCTCTGACAGTGGACTTGTCTTGCTAGACCTCAGTGCAGCATTCGATACTGTTGACCATAATATCCTATTAGAGCGATTAGAACATGCTGTAGGTATTACAGGTACTGCGCTGCAGTGGTTTGTATCATATCTATCTAATAGACTCCAATTTGTACATGTAAATGGAGAGTCCTCTCCACACACTAAGGTCAATTATGGTGTTCCACAGGGTTCGATGCTAGGACCAATTCTGTTTACATTATACATGCTTCCCTTAGGCAGTATCATTAGAAGACATAGCATAAATTTTCACTGCTATGCAGATGACACACAGCTCTATCTGTCCATGAAGCCAGATAACACACACCAATTAGTTAAACTGCAGGAATGTCTTACAGACATAAAGACCTGGATGGCCGCTAACTTTCTGCTTCTTAATTCAGATAAAACGGAGGTTATTGTACTCAGCCCTGAAAATCTTAGAAATATGGTATCTAACCAGATTCTTACTCTGGATAGCATTACCTTGGCCTCCAGTAATGCTGTGAGGAACCTTGGAGTCATTTTTGACCAGGATATGTCCTTCAACGCACATATTAAACAAATATGTAAGACTGCTTTCTTCCTTTTGCGTACCATCTCTAAAGTTAGAAATATCCTGTCTCAGAGTGATGCTGAAAAACTAGTTCATGCATTTATTACTTCCAGGCTGGACTACTGCAATTCATTATTATCAGGATGTCCAAAAAAATCACTGAAAAGCCTTCAGCTAATCCAAAATGCTGCAGCAAGAGTACTGACACAGACTAGAAAGAGAGAGCATATTTCTCCTGTTTTGGCTTCCCTTCATTGGCTTCCTGTTAAATCCAGAATTGAATTCAAAATCCTGCTCTTCACATACAAGGCCTTAAATAATCAGGCCCCATCTTATCTTAATGACCTTGTAGTACCATATCACCCGATTAGAGCACTTCGCTTTCGCACTGCAGGCCTACTTGTTGTTCCTAGAGTATTTAAAAGTAGAATGGGAGGGAGAGACAGACACTATCTCTACTTTCAAGATTAGGCTTAAAACTTTCCTTTTTGGTAAAGCATATAGTTAGGGCTGGACCAGGTGACCCTGAATCCTCCCTTAGTTATGCTGCAATAGACGTAGGCTGCCGGGGATTCCCATGATGCATTGAGTTTCTCCTTTCCAGTCACCTTTCTCACTCACTATGTGTTAATAGACCTCTCTGCATTGAATCATATCTGTTATTAATCTCTGGCTCTCTTCCACAGCATGTCTTTATCCTGTTTTCCTTCTCTCACCCCAACCGGTCGCAGCAGATGGCCGCCCCTCCCTGAGCCTGGTTCTGCCGGAGGTTTCTTCCTGTTAAAAGGGAGTTTTTCCTTCCCACTGTCTCCAAAGTGCTTGCTCATAGGGGGTCGTATGATTGTTGGGTTTTTCTCTGTATCTACTGTACAATATAAAGCGCCTTGAGGCGACTTTTGTTGTGATTTGGCGCTATATAAATAAAATTGAATTGAATTGCATTGAATTGAATAAAGAGCCAGACCAGTGTTCGGGCAACCAGAAAGAAAACCACATTGTTCATCCTTTATTTCAGGTTTGACTGATGGAGCGGTTTGAGCCCCCTGTAGTCGGACCACAAACTCCACTCTCCCTTCTAGGGTGGTAGTTCCCATCTTTAAGATCTCCACATGATGTTACAGAGTCATGCCATCGAAAGCAGCATCAACATCCAGAGCCTTTAGGAACTCAGGGCAAACCTTTTCCACCCCAGGGCACCGCCATTGAGAAGCTGTTTGACCTCACCTCTTCACTATATATTTAGATTAGCTAGGTCTGTCCAGTAGCCTTCCCTGCCATCTGATCAAAGCTAAGGTCCTCTCTCTCTCTCAGAACATACGGTCGGAAATCCCATGATTCCTCTGAACCAAGGTTCCTGGTGCCATGTTCACTTATGGACATCATTTTATTTGAATATGGTGTTCTTTGTGGGGAAAAAAAGTCCAATAACAAAAAAACACTGAGGTTGGGATCAGGTAGGCCATGCCTCCAACTAACGTTTCTCCGGGTTGCTTTTTACATTCAGCGTAAAAGCAAAGCTGTGAATAATGTTTATGTACGTCCCTTTTGTCATCAATCATCACAAGCTTTGAGTAGTGACCAAAAGAACAAGATATGGATACAAGTGGGAGAAATCAGCTGTCTCAAAATGGTGGCTGGCCTCTCAGCTAGAGAGAGGAGCTCAGAATAGACGTATGACTCCTTGATATTGAAATTGCTAGTTCAGTCCTTGCATCTGACAAGGATGCCTCCTTGGTGAGGTGTTCCAGCTGTGTTTCTGACAATATTCAGACAACTCTAGGCAATATACAAAATTTCCAAATTGTCTTATTGTCCAAAAATCTTTGGACTTAATTACATTGGCAATAAACTAAACAGCTTCTCTGTGATCTTTGTCTAGGGGGAACAGTGCTGAATGACTCAATTTTTCCAATGAAGCGCAGCAGTAACAAATATGTATATCTATATCTATCTTTGGTAGCTGCCAATAAGGCTATCCCTGGATAAAACTCCAGAGGCCATTTTGTTTTTCCATTAGTACTAGCATTGAGAAAAGTCATCCATTCCATCCAGCACTTATCTAGGTGTGCTTTTTAATCTGATATTAAAACTCTAAAAAAAAAAAAAAAAACTGAATCCAAGTCTGAGACATAACAAAAATGGAAAAATGATAAACTTTCCTATGTTTTACATGTTCATATTAGGTTTTGTCCAGTAAACTAAAAATGATTAGACAGTTTAGGAGAGATATAGTATTGTGTTTAAAATAGAAAAGAACTGGGGCTCCAATTATGTTGTGAAGACACTGCGAACCTGCCCTTTACACGTCTTCGCTGTTCATTCGCCTCTTGTCTTCTCTAATTGCCCCAAGGCTGGCTGTTCATTTATTCACATTCAATAATAAGGGCTATAATTGAGCTCAAAAGGAGGACACAGTGAGGTTTATTCCCTAAAAGGATGTCTTCTCTGGTTTTCTGTAATCACCTAATGTAACCACAGCTAGAATGGATGTACTGATTTGTATTCGCTCTGAAGTTATTTGAGGTAGGAACAAGTTCTTCAGTAAACTATCACAGTGTAAAATCTCACTCATCTTTGTGAGCAGTTTTGGCTGTGTTTGGTGAAAAGAGCAAATCTGTCTATTCAAAAGTTTCTTTAAACTGCAGCAGCCAGTTTATTTTTGTGAGTCATTCGCTGTGATATTCTTTGTACTTGGCCTGTGCAACAAATGATTATGTCTGAGATGAGAGCTGAATCATCAACATCACCATCCCTCCAAATTAAACAGCTGAAAACATTTAAAAATTAAAGTATATGCCAGCTTGAGGATATTTAATCTCAGCGGGAGCTGCTCATTTAATGGTATAGAATTAAATTTTACTCTGAAACCTGGACAGAAATCAGTATTCCAATACCAAAAACATATGGATGCCAGCTTGTAAGTTAATCTTTTTTAATATGACATCCATATATAACCATAAGACAAGGCCTTAGCAAAAAAAAAAAAAAAAATCCATAACATTTCCCTTTTCTTACACCTTTTTTCAGTATATATATGAGCTAACACTGCACATAAGTTCCAGTGTCATTTTTCTGCTTTTGCAGATGGTCTGCAGTTCTTTGAGTAATGATTTCATCCTGTTTCACCTCCTTGACTCTTTTTAATGAGCTCTCTTCAATTGCTTTAACTTTGAGCTTTTCACCTTAGCTCTGTCACATATTCCAAATCATTACTGCACATCTATGTACAGTATATACAGTACTGACAATTATTCACTTTAATGACTTACCCTTTTTTATATATAAAAGCAGTGCACTGAAATCCAAGTTGAAATAAAAAAAATCCAGGACATTTTTTTTGGAAAATTGCTCTAAATGCCAGCCAAATCATGCAACATGGACAAATATTTTAACTAATACATGCGTGAACCAGCAAGGGGAAATGTATCTGAAATATTGATGAACAGAAAAGGGTGCACAAAATGAAATTTACATGAGGTTAAGAATCAAAGATCTGTAGAGGTTTCGAGAAGGCAGTGAGAGCGACCCCCCCACCCTGACCTTGCTAACACACACATATACACATATGGAGGCATTTTTACGTGTTTGGGTTTTTTTTTTAACTACCAGTACAAACCACAGCTGTAGTGTAAGCAGACCTGTGGCTGCAATCAGACATGACGGGACGCTCAAACAACTGAGAGATGCAGACAACAAGGAATACTAATGCCGAGCAGGATTCCAAAATGAAATAAATCACAGTGGAAAATGTTGCGTGACCAGCTTGACTTATGCAAAATGCTTGCATATCTTTGCTGAGGGCGTTTGTGGTGAGAGTTTATTAAACTTACACACTGCTCACAGCCATCTCACTTTTCCAGAACATTTTTCTCACCTGTCAGTTTACTGACAGATGTAAATTAGGCAGAAAATGCTGGAGCAATGTCTCTCAGAGCTCTGCCATAGATAGAAATGGTGTTAGGGAAAAATAACAACAACAAAAAAAATCAGATTTCATTATCAGCGACATAGGATGCAGACTAAATGAAATCTATTGTAGTATTATATTAATATTAGTATCATGTCGCTGCATTAAGTGAGCAAATTAAAAGTGACAAAGCATCGTTTGCAGAAGTGGTTTCCTATTTGTGTGAGTGATAACTGAATGTTTTCAAAGGGCAATTCTATTGTCTTTTTTTTTTTTTAATAAAGCCAAATCAAATTTTACAAACTCATTGCCTCACAAAATAAGAAAGTTCAACTTAAGGGGGGATGGGTTACATCATAGTAACTTTAACTTTTGATTCTCCCTGTGCTGTGCTTAAGAGGGAGTTAAGAAGCTAAATACCCTTTATCCCAGAGGTGTTCCAGCCTATACTGAAGTGGTTTACACATTTGCCAGTCAATTAAATGGTTCAATCTAAGGAGGAGACACAAATCCCTTAGGGGCTGTGTTAAGAAAGGAATCCAGGGTAAAAATCTGCCCCATTGTGAATGAAGTACCAGCTGCTTAGCACACCACAGGTGTGATGCTAAGCACTGTTGCCTCACAGCAAGAAGATCTTGGATTTGAATCTACCATCTGGCTGGGGTGTTTCTGTGTGGTATTCCCATGAAAACTTCTTGCACCAATACAGATGACATTACATGGAAAAGGTTGCTGGTTTAGCTCAGTTTGTTGAGCAGGTGACCACATGTAATATGGCTGAGAGTAACTGGCCTAGGCTTGAGTCTCATCCGCAGCCTTTTGCGGCATGTCTTCCCCCTTTTGTCTCTCTCTCCTTACCTGTCACCTCTGTCAATAAAGCCGATATTGTCATGGTCTGGCGGTCCCTGCCGGCTGACCTGCCCGTGTGTTTTTTGTGGTGTTTTGTTCTCCTCCTGTGCTCTCCTTTCTCTCCGCCTTCGGGATGTGTTTACGGAAGTCGCTCTTTCTGATGGCGGAAGTTGAGGGACCTCCAACCTTGAAGCGCCTCCTTGCGAGAGCCGTCACACCGGCAGCTGATTCGGGCTTTCCAGCAATCAGACTCCTTTCTGTGGGACTACTTAACTGAGGGGTTGAGCGCCGACCATCGGTGCTGGAGTATTGCACCAAGCCTGGTAGTGTAGTGTTAGGAGAGTGCTGCCGCTTGCTAGCGGAGCAAAGCTAACTGTGTTTGTTTTTGCCTGTCCCCAGAAGGAGGGACGAGACGGAGAGACTGAAGGAGAGATTCACAGAGTTTCGGGAATTTGTTGCACACTGATACACTACCACGCATCACAGGGAGAAGGGAGAGGATCACAAAAGAAAGACTTGCACTGTGGATTACTGTTTACTTGTTTCTTCACTGTAAATAAAGGCACTGTTCAACTCAGCGAGAGGTCCGCGTTTGGGTCCATTTACTCATCTGCTGTGACAGAGACACTGCATATCAGTCATGAAATACAAAATAATTTTCAGGCTTTTTACAAAGTGGTGAAATGATTATTTAGCCCCTTTACCTCAGTAAAAGTCACAATCAACCATCCATCTATCTATCCATTTTTTCCACTTATCTGGGACCGGGTCGTGGGGGCAGCAGAGAAGCCCCCTTTTCCTAGCTGCCTCCCCTAACTTGTCCAGGGGAACACCAAGGCATTCCCAGGCCAGCCAAGAGATATAGTCTCTCCAGGATGTCCTGGGTTCTCCTCTCAGTGGGACATATCCCGAACACCTCACCCAGGAGGCATCCTTGTCAGATGCCCAAACCACCTCAACTGGCCTCTTTCGATGTAGATTAGCAGCTCTACTATGAGCTCATCCTGGGCCGTGAGAAAAGTAAACATTTGGAGGAAGCTCATTTCTGCTGCATGTATCCATCATCCCGTTCTTTCAATCACTAACCAAAGCTCATGATCACAGTTGAGGGTAGGGACGTAGACTGACAGGTAAATTGAGAGCTGAGCGTAAAAGCGAAGCTCTCTTTTCACTGTGATGGACCGGTATAATGTCTGCATCACTGCAGCTGCATCACCAATCTGTCTGTTGATCTCTCGTATCCAAAATCTTACTTGAGAAATAGACTTAGTATCTATAGATTTTTTTAAATTGAAAGTGCTCATGAAAGGCATGTTGTGGTTTCCCCATGCATGGGTATGCTAGAGTCCAGCTGTTTCAGAGTGATCTAAATTTCATTATCAGATGCTGAAACATTTTGATTCATATGGATGTCTGCATATGTTCACAAATAAAGGGCAGCCATGCAGTCATCTTCTACCATAACGAAGTTATGCATGAGACTTTCAAGTAGACATCAAAGTATAAAGTGTAATAGCAGTGATTACTTTTCCACAGTGTTTGTAGCAGTCTCTGTCTGAGTATAATCCTTTACTTACACAGCATTGATCTTATCAGAGTCAGTACATTATACGATTACATTATAATTATTGATTAATTATGTATATTGCTTTAATGGTACAGCAGAAAGATTGTAGTAGTACAGTCACATTTTTGGGTAGAAGGTGAACAAGTTCATGCTTTAGATAGGAACCAGGTCTACCTTAGTTGGCACATGGTTAACTGCCATCTAAAATAGTGACTTCAGTGCATCAAGGCAGCCATAAAACAACAGTATGTTGGAGTCAGTCACCAATCAGTTTGCGATTCAATGCAGTCAGGATGGCATTCTGTATGAGATAAAGTGGTAATTAACTTGATCAGTCAGTGAAAACTGCCATCTGTTGCAAATTTGTTGCCATCAAAACAAAAGGAAATTCATATTCACTACTTATGTTGAAAGTGTTGCCAGTACAAGCTCAAACTCAGAAATTCCTCAACTAATAGTGATGCCATTACTGCAGGACAGAGTTTTAATGGCAAAAATAACATGAGTACTCAGCAGCTTTGCTTTTATAGGAGAATACTATCAGAGTGCAACCCGTTGGAAAGCAGTTTAGTTGAGTCCCCTGTTGCAAACAGATGTATCGCAAGTGAGTTATGCTCATCGGCACCGACAGACAGCTGATTTAGACTTATGTGGTGAGTATGGTGGTTTGGTGTTTTAGATGCAATGCAAACCACAACAGAAACAAATAAAATGGTATGTTCACACTCTTTTTTGTGCTCTTTTTTTTTTTTTCTTTGGTCGAGGCAAGCATATTCATTCCCAAATGTTTCCCCAACTATATAAGCTCATTCAAAAATTGCTGAAAAACTAGCTGAAAATTCATAGGAGGAATCACTGGTACTAAATGATTCAAGTGGGAGAAATCAGCGATGAGGCCCATCGTTGCTCTGACATGACTTGTAGCTAGGTGCATGATAAATTGCAGTCTACGTAATGGTTGAGGTTACAAGGCAGAGTTACACAGGGGTCTATGAGCTATGATGTACGTATGGCGCAGATTTAACACATACACATAAATTCCCTATGATTCACTTTGATTGCAATGTGTTGGTGGTCTGCCTGCAATTCCTTGGAATTGTTAGTCCGGCTGCCTATCGATCCGCTTATCAGTTGTTGCACTATCGCTGCGATCAGCCTATTTCAGTTCATGTGTCGGAGGAGGAAAACAGTGGCACAGTTTACAGCGTGGATTTGGACATAACATTTTTGTTGTACAAAGGATGAGAGTCCAATGGTAAATTGGAGACCGCTCGAAGAGAGAAACAACTGCATCAGACATCATACACAACTTTGCCCTTAGCAAGCACCTGCACAGACAACATGCTAACGCTAAGTTAGCCAAGTCAGCCGCTGCAGAACTTCAGGTAACAAACTGATGAACAGTCAGGCTGCAGCCGCCATTTCTACCTGTTCATCTTTCTACAGCAGGATCCACATAGTAATATAGTAGTATAACAAATGTCTTTCTCCTGGTTGTAATTGAGTAACATACTGCATTACTTTTAAGAAAAGCGTTTCACTGAGTGTGTAACACCCCTTTCAACACTTGGGATACAGATTTAAATGGTTACCTGTGTGTTGGGCCAATAGCTGAGGTTCGACTACTGGAGCAGAGTGGATGACTAATGAAACGCTCTGAGAACTTGGTTTGATCAGTTTGTATTCACAATTAAAGAATCTCACATACATACAATGAAAACAATAACAGTACATAAAAGGAAAAATTGGGCCCAAGTCACGGGAAAACAATAAACAAAACACACACACACACCCCCGGGGGATTTGACTCAGTCTCTCTCTCGTGTCAGCCGACACCCTTAAGTGTGAGTCCAGCAATGAGGATTCTCCTTGCAGGATGTGCAAAGGAGGAATGAAGTGCAAATCTGTCCTACCACTTAAGTAGAGTTTGTACAGTTCACGGTTCGTCCAAAGAATTTAGTTCTCTTCTTAAAACAATCATCTCAAGGATCTTGGAGGGGTGGCTCGCCATCTTTGGACTGGATCATCACTGAACTGTACTCCCAAGTAAAAAAACCTGACTTGTATAACACAGTCAGAATAACATTCAAAATCTATATTTAGTCATTTATACATATATCCTTTCTTATGTTTCGTTCATACATACTAACAAATTTGCATTTTACCTTTCCAGTATACAGAAAGAATGACAGAATATTCCAAAACATAGACAATGATAACTTCTTACCAAAGTAACCAATAAAATGGGCTCTCCTGGAGCTTCAAAATGGCGATGGTGCAGCGTTGTAGCACAACTACAAAGAAACATAACCCCATTTTCTTTAAACTGTATTCATCTCACAATGAACACAATTAAGGATTGATATGGGAACATATCAACATCTACAGCATACATATAACTTACAATCTTTACATGCATCGTCATTAGAAGCTAACAAACTCTAACATACAGTTTAATCCTTACAATCACACATGTACAGCCACATGGCTAATAGCAATAGCCGCGATAGCCGCTAGCATGTCATCGTTAGTGGCTTAAACTCACAATATTCTTGTTCACAACAAATTAACTCACCCAGAAGAATCCGAGCAGTAACAAACTCCTTTCTGGTTAACAACAATTTCCAGATAGTTTATTTCCACCGTACAATCCGACTGAATAAAAGCAACCACGCTTTCCACTAGGAAAAAACGGACTTTTCTTCCTCTTCCTCTTTCCTGATATCCGTAGCTGCTACGCAGTGAACGGCAGGAGGCGGTACTTCCCCCTGTATACTTCAAGGACCATCAGGACATTATAGACATCTTCTATTTTATTAATTCTCAACAAAATAATTTAACTTAATAAAACTTAACAGTGAACTCAAAATACTAACACCACTCATAACACACTAAAACCCTTAGTAACTCTCCAGGGTTACACCCTCCCCCACTGAAGGGTGGCACGTCCCTGTGCACCTTCTCTGCGGCTGTGTTGTTACTGGGTCGACAGGAGGGATGGTGGTTTGATCGTACCATAACGGGTCTGCAGCATCCATTGACCTTATTATGGCAGCACCCAGACCATGAAAAAGTGACTGAACCACCTCTATTAAAGGGTTTCCAAGTTCAGCATAATGGAGTCTCTTTGGTCGACTTCGCTGCCTGTTTGAACATCTGACGGCCTCATCTAACCCCTCTGATGGCTCTTTTATGTGGGTTAAATTAGCTATGTCATCAGTTTCAGGAACATCTTGTGTACCTTCAATGTCAAGCAGCTGAGATTCCCCAACAGGTGAAATGAGGGGCACTGAAATCTCACTATTCTTCCCAGAAGATTCACTTTCATCACCTCCAGTTCTTCCTGGCTCTTCATGGTCAAGCTGACCTGAGGTGAGCTTGTGGCTGGGGGCTCCTCCCCTTCTTCTATGGGAATTTCCACCTCAATTTCATCTGAAACTGCTCCGGGAACAACCGCTCTGCTAAGAGGGATCACACTGTCAGTAACGCGCTGCTCTGGTGGAATGTCGGTTGACACATGGTCAACCTTGGGCATTAGGGTGGAGGCAGCTGGATCCAAAAGTACAACCCTTGAAGGATACACTTCTTCATCGTCTGACATGACATCATCAAAGCATTCGTTTACATAACCTGGGTTTTGACGGGTTCTTGGCCTTCGCACTGTTGGCGGTACTGGGGTTTCAGGAGCACTTACGGGCAGAAACCCACAGGGCAACAGGAGATCCCTGTGTAAAGTGCGCAAAGGACCATTTCCAGCCTCAGGACGCACTGTATACACGGGAAGGTCATTAGCGTGTGACACAACTACATACACATCTGCCTCCCATTTGTCTGCTAGCTTGTGCTTTCCCCTCAGTCTCACATTTCGAACTAGCACTCGATCCCCTGGTTCAAGGCTAGACCCTGTAACTCTCTGGTCGAACCTAGTTTTGTTACGCTCTGCAGATTTCTTAGCATTTCTGCTCGAAAGCTCATAACTCTCTTTCAGGCGGTTCTTCAGGCCTTGCACATACTGTGAATGAGACAATGGCAGAGGATCAACAGGAAGCCCGAAAGCTAAGTCCACAGGGAGTCTTGGTTGTCTCCCGAACATAAGCTCATAAGGTGCAAACCCTGTGGCTTCATGCTTTGTGCAGTTGTATGCATGCACAAGAGGCTTAACATAGTCCCTCCAACGGGACTTGTCCTTATTATTTAGAGTGCCTAGCATCTGCAGCAGCGTTCTGTTAAAACGCTCCACAGGGTTACCCCTTGGATGGTACGGGGTTGTCCGTGTCTTCCGGATTCCTGCCATTTCACACAGCTCCTTAATGGTACGGGACTCAAAATCGGGGCCCTGATCACTATGGAGTTTTTCAGGGAACCCATAATGTGATATAAAATGTTCCCACAGACACTTAGCCACGGTAGTCGCCTTTTGGTTTGGCGTTGGTATTGCGAGGGCATACTTAGTAAAATGATCCGTTATTACTAATATGTCCTTGGTATTACTTTGATCTGGTTCCACACTCAGAAAGTCCATGCAGACTAATTCCAATGGTCTGGTTGTCACTATTGAAACCATTGTGGCTGCTCTCTCTGGTGGAGTTTTTCTTTTCATGCAGCGATCACAAGTCTTAATCTTTTCTTCAACCACTGAGGACATTTTAGGCCAATAAAATCTAGCTCTCACTAGATCAAGGGTGCGTTCAACACCAAGATGGCCCATGTCGTCGTGAAGACTTTCAAGTACCATATCTCTCAGTTCTCTTGGTAAGACAAGTTGATGAGTCACTCCCATCACTCCCTGTCTCTTGCGAAACAAGACTCCATTTTTGAGTTCTAGCCGGTTCCATTCTCTCAACAAGAGTCCATACTCAGGGAGCTCTTTTCTCACCTGAGGTGGAGGTGTCTCACCACTTTCCAACTGAGTAATTATTTCTCTGATGCTTGCGTCTGCTTGCTGTTTCTCTGAGATTTCAGCAAATGAGAAAGAGGGGATAACTGGCAGCCCATGACTGTCATTCCCTTGGAAGCAAGGTGGCAGGGCTTCAGGACTGAGTGCTATGGACTCAACCAAAGCAACTGAGTGATCAGAGCACTCAGAACCTTCACCAGCAAAATAGATGTCATGCCGCTCACAGATAGCTTTGATCACCTCTGGCTGAATGACCTCTGAGGTTTCCGTTTCTGAGAGGTGGTTGGCAGTGAACTTACAGATCCTTTCCTTCTCTTTCACCGAGATATGATCATCTATGAGTCCACCATGTGGCCTTCGTGATAATGCATCTGCGTCCACATCCCAAGGGACACACGAACGCTGTCTTCTCCTTATCGGCCTCCTCCATTTCAATTTGGTAGTAGCCGGATTTCAAGTCTAAAACCGAAAACCGCTTTGAGCCTGTGAGAGCTGAAAAAGCCTCTTCAAGATTGGGAAGGGCATAGGCGTCCTTGATTGTCTGTGAGTTCAATTTGCGGTAATCGATGCAGAGACGGATGGAGTCATTACGCTTCCGGACCACCACAATAGGGGACGCAAAAGGAGACTCAGATTCGCGAATCACGCCTGCATCCAACAGCTCCCTTAAATGTTTTCTCACGGCATCAACATCCTGTGGGTGTATTGGCCGGGCTCTCTGCTTAAAAGGAGTCTGGTCGTGAAGTCTGATGTGATGCTTGACCTGACCTACATGACCAAAGTCGAGGTCATGGTGAGCAAACACTTCTGGCATTGACTTCAATGTTTGTGTTACTCTTTCCTTCCAGTCAGCTGACAAAGGAGAATCTCCAAAGTCAAACTGTAAATCTGGACTAGAATTGTTCTTGTCTTTGACAGAGTCAGGTACATTTGTGTCAGACTTATGTGCTACTATTTGTTGAACAGCACTGAGTTCAGCGATCACTGTTTTTGGTGTGATCGTTACATCATGGGCGGTTTCATTTTTGACTATCACTGCCAATGTGCTCGCCCTTTTCTTAGGCAAAGTGACTAAACAATTTGCTACCAGTAGGCCACCAGGCATAGAGGGTGTTGTTGGTTGCTCTACCAAGGCCCACTTTTCATTAAAGGAGCTCCCAACAAGGGCTACCCCTTCTAAAGCAACAGTCCAGCAGGAATGGTCTCAGATTTCCCCCCCAAGACAGTTTTACTTGGCCCAGCTTGCCATTTGGTTGCTGTCTGTGCCTAAGCTCCAAGGCTTTGAGGACTGTTCGGTAACCGTACTGGACAGGTAGGCCAAATTCATTCATGTGAGTAGCAACACTTGAGTACAACACATCTAGTGTATTGGTGCCAATGAGAATTTGCTCTTGGGGATTTTCTCTCATGTTTGGAACCACAAGGGCCAAAGTAGAAATCTCAATCTCCTCTCCTACAAACTCTTTGGGAAAAGTGATATCTATTTCCACATAGCCAAAATATGGAACTTTTTGTCCATTAGCTCCTTCAACCTCCAACAAATCATCTAATGATTTAATTTCTTGGTCCTTCAGGTTGCTTTCATAGAAGGACAATGGAATCGTTGTAACTTGAGATCCAGAGTCTAAAAGACAGTTTACTCTTTTCTCTGCAACACACACTTCAGCAGTGCATTTGTTTCCAACTAACCTCTGTGGCAGCCCACATGGCTGACCTTTTGGCTGTCTTTTGCCTTTTTGCTTGGAGGTAGAGGGACTAGTGTTAGACTGAACTCCTGTATGTCCCACAACAGGGGTTGCTGTCAGTTTAAATGGTGTGGGTCCACAGAGCCATTCTGTGTCTCCCACTCCTGCCGTTTTCTTTGAAATTGCTTCCTTTTTGCTGCTACTAGCACGGGGTTGGCCTCATTACTGCATCTCAAGGCTACATGGCCATCCTCTCCACACCGAAAGCAGTACCACGGGCGTGGCCTGGGAGGTGGCTGGTGCTCTGGAACAGGCACTGCCAAGGGCTGCTCAGGAGCAGGATTGGTCTGCACAGTTACCGTTGCATTTGAGTTTGCTTTCTTACCCCTGTTTTTCCTGTGGGGGGTTAACTGAGCCATTTGAGCCTGTAACTCAATAACATGTTTCTTCAGGAGATTGGTTTCTGCTACAGCCTTAGACTCAGAGCAAACACAGGCAGTTTGCAGTTGGGACCAAACATGCTGTTTGGGTGGGGCTGGCTGTTGTCTGGAAGTACCAAGGTGCTTTTTCATACGTACTGCCTTGTTAGCATGCTTGTCTTCCTCAGTACGCAACAGGAGCAATAATTCAGCAAAACAAGGAGGGTTTTTAATTTTTTGTTCAAGCTGGAGCTCTGCTATTAAGGAGTCATCCCAGCAGCCTCTACAAAACTGCTTCAACAACTGCCTATCAAACTCATCAGCAGAGGCCCCTCCTCTCCTTGTAGCGGTGTTAAGCACAACTTGGAGTCTGTGAAGGTAGTTTGATGGTTTCTCACCAGCATTCTGCAGAGTACCCATAAACTTAGCAAACAGCTCGTCTCCATCCTCCACAGCACCGTAAGCTGAGTCAAGAAGCTGCAAATATGCAGAAGGTAAAGCTTGTGAATCAAGATGCCTAATGAAATCTGAAGCAGGGGGCAACAAGCTGTCAACAATCTTCCTGGAGCGACTTAAATCAGACAATGCTGGGTCTGTTAAAAGAAGTTCCACACTAGAGCGCCAGGTCTCATAATCAGTTTCATTATTTGGCCGCGGCAATCGGCCTGAAAAGACTCGAAGGCGTGAGGCAGCATAATGGTGTGGCGGTGCCTCCTCGTTTCGCACAATATGCTCCACAACAACCTTTTGTATCTCAGGGGGGTTGAGATCACTGGGGCTTAGATTTGGGCATGAACTCACTGTCACTGGTGGTATTCTTGGATGTTGCTCTTTGGTCAAGTGTCATACAGTGACGTTACTTTTTGCAACATTCATATTTCCAATATGCCATACATTTATAAGATCACTTATTTTGATAATGTTTGAGCTACAAACCTGGGCAGAAATATAGAGTGGATTAATTGCTACCAGTCTCAGTCACGTGCTCTGCTGCTAACTAAACCAACTGCTGCTAGCTAAACATATTTCTGACCACATAAACACTTGAAACGAGATTGCACAGTCCATAAAATAAAGGTCTAAACTAGACATAAGTTATAGGGTAATGTTTACATTTAAAATGAATGACAGCTGCGATAGGTTCCATGTCATTGATGACCCTGAATTGAATAAGCAAAAGATGGATGGATGGATAAATGGATGGATGAATTGATGGAAACATTTTGTAGCGAGAAAAATCAAGAACAAACTATACTCGTTACTATGTGTGCAAAAAAATAAAAGGAAACTCATTACAAAAAAGTAAACATCGAATAATTAATTTTTAAAAAAGGAACCTGTTAGCATTTTCACTCCATGTGTGTATGACATGTCACTGATCTTTTCAGTCCAATAAAGAATAGGTGCCCCTACATCATTTGCCTGTTTTCTCAGCTGTGCATGAACCAAGTCTTTTTCTTAGCTTTGATTTATCTGTGATGTGCTAAGTTCATTAGCGGCAATCACTGAGGCTTGTCAGAAGTGCACTAAAGTGATTTTGTTAATGACTCTGGAGATGGATCATCCTGATGTATGTAGGCGTCTTGCAAGGAAAACAGAATAATGTGGCTGCACTTGAAACTCGCGCTTCCACAGGCTCATTGAAAGCGCTATCAGAACAGTCAATACGTCCTCATTAGCTAAAGAAACATCAGGAAAAAAATATATATCAAAAGTATAGTTTATCCCACACTATCACCACACACACACACACACACACACACACACACACACACACACACAAAGCTTCTTGTTTGATCAGGTCAAATTGCTAAAATACAAAGAAGTGCACCTAAAACCCGCACTATGTAGAGGTAAGAAGATTCTTGGAATACGTTCAAAACCCCTTCTAGGTATGAAGTTTTAAGAAGAGGAGAACGAGGTCATAAATATATTTTTGTTTCATGTAGGCGTTCTGACCTTCAATGATTATGTTGTATATTTATTCAAATACAAATTGTAGCTGTAATTTTTACATTTCTTGCTGCAAGATTTTGTACATGTTCAGTCATTCACACGCATACAAATAAAAGCACACATTCTCAAGTTCTACTTTACGAGAGGCATTTAAAGTCATGTGAATAGATGTAACCAGTACAAACCACAAAATAAATATTGGATGCGACTAGAGATCATATATGACATGTTGAACAATTCTGTTCCTCATTTTGTGGCCCATGTGTAATTAATAGACCAGCAACAAGCGTTATGCAGCTGCTATTGATCCTAAACATCAGAAAGAATAAGCATCTTACAGTGATGCTGCCTGCTGAAGTGTTATCACGTATGCAGTGAAGGCCTCAGTGGGCACACAGTGCTCTCGAGGGTCCTACTGTTGAAAGTCGAGCCTTCCCAGAGCTGTATCTCTTACCCATTCACACATGTACCACTGGTTCCCACGGGCTCCACTACACCAGCACAACCATTAGGCTGCTGCATTGATATCCGCTCTTCATATAATATGGCAGCAAAACAGACACAATGCAAGCAGCTCTCCTAAGGAGCTTAGTTCTGCTGCAGCCAATGTTGATGCATTTAATGTATTATTTAGCAGAATCAGTGATTAGAACACGCACATTTAAACTTTTAGCATGCCACAATATGGGATGCTGTCATTTCCCCTGACTATTGGTGTAAAGGCAGATTACATGGGGAATGGGAAGTCATTGTGAAAGCACACACTGCAGCACAGTATTCCATCTAATAAATCCTAGTGGAAAACAACACCAATTGTGGACAAAATTATAGGAATCCTAAAATACATACTTTTTCTCCGAGTGAGCATTTGCACTAACTGTGGTAGAATCCACTTCTTCGGAGCTGCCTGACATGCAGTATGAAGGGTGTGTTTAAGAGGACTGGATAGGGTATTGATTTTAAGACTTCAGAGTTTATCAACTGTTTAATTTCATTGCTGCCTTTTGAAAGGCTCCTTGTTAAGATATTAATTCAAACTTGGCAATAAAAGCATTTATGACAATTCAGTAGTTCCTATTACCTTGTAAAGCCATCGTGGAAATGTGTAAAATGATGAATCAAGTAGGGACAACAAAGTTGCAAACATTTATGTGACCCGATAAAACGGGTGTGTCATCTTTTTTTCAAGCAGTTTTTTCATGGTATGCAGAAGAGCTAAGTGTAAGCACCATTTGTTGCTCAACAGATATGAAAAGTCAGTGTTTGCTGATAACTGGGTGAATGCTGTTATAATCCAATTTCATTTTGAGAGGAAATGCAGTGAATCAAGGATTTGTCATAATTACGTGGCAGCCTCTGAGGGTTGACATCGATCAACCCAACGATCAATTGCCAAAAAGTGAGGTTATTTCAGTGACCACTTGAGGCTGACACCAAAAGCTAACTGGTCCCCACAGGGCCCATCATGCTGAAATGACCAACTTTACAGCATATAAATAAACATGTTTACACCATGGTACAAAATAAACTAATTTCTAATTTCATTTGTATAAAAGCTTAAAGTTATACGCAGTAAAAGGTGTTGCAACTTTACCATGTATAACTTGGTATTATGGCTATAATACATGGTATTATGGCTGGCTCTATGGTTACCAGACCAAGTTAGCACATTTTCTTTTACCCATACAGTCTATTGATACTCCTTGCCAATCCACCATATTATCATTATCTGATGACTTAACTGTCTATGTTTCTTCCAAACCAACAAGACAGCCAAAATATTTTGTGTCTTTTTACTTGGTTATGTAACCCAGCTGGAGAAACAGGTTAAAACAAGATGAGCTTTATAAGGTATTTGTTTAGTTTCAGAATAATTCTTTTATTTGTTTTATTTTATAGTCACAAGAAGTGATAATTAGGGCTGAGTATCGTCACTGATTTCTAGAATCGATTCGATTCTGATTCACAAGGTCCTGAATCGATTCGATCCACGATTCGATTCAATTCGATTCGATTCAATTCGATTCAATTCGATTTGAATCAATTCGATTTGAATCTGGGAAATTTTGCCTCAGACAGTCAGAAATATTATAATTCAGATCAGTACATTTACATATTTTTGTATCTGTAAAAAGGAAGCTGACACTTGCAAGACTTTATCAAAGCTGTAAGCATCACAGCAGATGCCTTTGTGTCAAAGTAGCTGAAGATAAAACACAGAAAAACATGAAGGTGATTTTCCTGGCCTGGAATTTTATAAAAATATTCTGCAGTACATCAAAAACGAAAGAAAACCATTAATTAATGAACATTACCTCTGAAGTTACAGCTGTTTTATTAGAGACACGGCTAAGCGTTTTCCATTTTGCATAATTTTAAAACGTTTAAATTTGTTCAGAAGCCTATTGAACGGCAGAAATTAGGTTTTCTTTTCGGAAGTAAGTAAAAGGAAAAAAAACATCGGCCGACAGCGCTGTAAATAACGGTAGTCTTGTGCGTAACAAGCAAGCGAATAATGCAGGAAACAGATTTCGGGGATAGACGGGAAACTGTTCTTGAAGTACACTGAGAAAGAGAGAGAGCTGTGCATGAAGTGTGATTTTATTGTGGTGGAAGAAAAACAGCAAAAGTAAGAGGGAGTCCATGATGATGTTTATGTGAAGCTTAGTTTGGATCTTCTTTTGCTGCTGGTTCGGTCAATATTGTTCGGAGAGAGATAAAACTAACAGCAAAAAGGGCGTAAACACAAAGCGCGGACCCGCCGAAACATCAGAATCAGCAAGGTCGGGGCTGAAAGCCGCCGTCGGGTAAGAAAGGCGACATCTCACTGATTCTGATCCATTGGCGGGTCTGCGCTTTGTGTTTACGTCTTTGTGCAGAAGCCGTGTACCTGCTCTCATTTACTGTTTTAAATGTTTGGTGGTTGTCAAAATTTTGTGACGTTTCACCTGAGATTCTGGAATTTTGGGCAAAATACATTTATATAAAAATCGATTCAGGATTTTAATGAATCGATATCACGTTATCCAAGCCAGAATCGATTTTAATGGATTATTAAAACCCACCCCTAGTGATAATGTGAAAAAAAGGTTTCTTTTCACACTTCCTGCTGTGCCTAGCAGGAGCTTTATTTTGAAGTTTTCACAGGAAGTTGTGTGTTTACACGGTGTATTGTTACTAGCCATTAGAGGAAAAAGAAAAATCCGACGCTATCTTAATTTGCAGCAGAAACTGCCTTGGTTAGGGAAGCAAGGCTTCATAAAAGTTGTTAAAAAGTGTTCAGAAGTTATCGGCTAACATTTCAATAGTGAAGTGAATGTTAGACAGAGCTGTCGAAATCAGCAGAGGTGTCAGCTAAGTTAATAGCATTCCACATGTCTCGGTAAGCTAACTGATTTACCTTCTATGTTCAATGATCGTGACGATGATGCTAATCATAGTAGTTGATGCATATTTTTCTACTGTAGGTATCATGTCAATGATGAGCCTTTGTGTTATGAGGGAACAAATGCAATTTGATAGCTTTTGTGCCGAATTTAGTGTAACGTACGTTCTGAAGAAATTTAAGCTTTAACATTTGTCTAATAATTGTGTTAAGTGCTGTCTATTGCAACTACGTTGGTTAGACAGAAGTTCTAACACGAGATACAATTTAATCTGTTAACTGAAGAGTACCACACTTTTTCAGGATCTAAGTAATTGCAAATTGCAGTTATTGTTGTTGAGTTTATGATTAATTTGAATGCTGAAATAAGTGATAGATCAGAGACTGTAAACCTGTTTTTTTTTTTTTTTTTTTTTTTTTTTTTTTGCCTGTCCCGTTTGGTTCTTTTGCCATCAGAATTATTGTCTAAAGGCGAAGAAAGATGCCCAACGGATTTTCTTTACCAAATTGACCATCCCAGCTTTGCCGTAATGGTCCATTTGATTCACCTTTTATTCTTTATTTTATTTTCACTTGCTGAATACGGGACAGACTTGACTGGGGGAAAGAAAAGGGAGAAAGAAAGAGGGGAAGAAAATATACTATACTTTTCTGTAAACCTGTTTCTAAATACAGGTCAGGTCTTTTAGTAAGCTATCAAATCAAATCAATTTATTTATATATCACTTTTCACAGGATAAAAACCACAAAGTGCTTCACAGTAATATAAAACAGAAATACATAAAATTCATTAATAATAAAACACACAGCACAAATCTAATTACAAGCCAATCTAAATAAATGAGTCTTAAGTTGCTTTTTAAAAGAATAAATACAATCAAGGCAGCGTAATGATGGAGGGAGAGCATTCCACAACCTGGGGGCCACTGCTCTAAAAGATCTATCACCCCTGGTTTTAAAATATGTTCGAGGGACTACCAACAGCCTTTGATTAGAAGATCTCAGGCTGCGATAGGGAGTGTGGGGTTCTAAAAGATCAGAAATGTAAGCAGGGGCATCACAATTCAAAGCTTTAAAAGTCAGTACCAAGATTTTAAAATGAATTCTGAAATGTACTGGAAGCCAGTGTAATGAACGTAACACTGGTGTAATGTGCTCTCTTTTTTGTGTCTTAGTTAAAAGCCTTGCAGCAGCATTCCAGACTAACTGGAGACGGTCAAGATTCCTTTTGCTCAAACAAAGAAAAAGACGATTACAATAATCTAAGCGAGAAGAAATAAAAGCATGAATAACCATTTCTAACTCAGACTTAGACAGCAAAGTTCGCAGTTTGGAGATGTTTCTTAGCTGAAAAAGGCAATTCTTAATTAACTGCTGTTGTTCTAGGGACATGGCAGAATCAAACATCACACCAAGGTACCTGAGGCTCAGGTGAACAGATGAGCCAAGAGAACCAAGATGAACTCCATGAGGATTCAATTCCAATTCCAATTCCAATTGATGGCGATCCACTCGGTGTGATTTCCAGGATCCAGATCTGCACAATCAGTCAGACGGCCAATGGTTTATCTGATTTCTGGTAGGATTCCGCCAGTCACCCCGACCGGCAACAGAGAACAGACAAAAAGAGTGCACTCTAGACTATAAAAACACTAAGTGTGAAACTTCAGTGGACCTTTTTGCTGACTGACGTATCATTACAGATCATTCCCTTACGGTGGCTGGGAAGTGCAAAGCGCAACAAATTAAAAATCCGCAACAAATTAAAAAACCGCAACAAATTAAAAAAACCTCAACAAATTAAAAAACCGCAACAAATTAAAAATCCACAACAAATTAAAAATCCACAACAAATTAAAAAACCGCAACAAATTAAAAACCCACAACAAATTAAAAAACCGCAACAAATTAAAAAACCACAACAAATTAAAAATCCACAACAAATTAAAAAACCACAACAAATTTAAAAAACCGCAACAAATTAAAAAACCGCAACAAATTAAAAATCCACAACAAATTAAAAAACCGCAACAAATTAAAAATCCACAACAAATTAAAAAACCACAACAAATTAAAAAACCGCAACAAATTAAAAAAACGCAACAAATTAAAAAAACGCAACAAATTAAAAACCCACAACAAATTAAAAATCCTTGACGGAAAGGGATTGTCTGAAATACCGGAAGTGGCACAACGATCAGGCTTACTCCATATTTGTAGCTCAGAAAAGTGATTCGGGATGTCAACAAATGTCGAGAAACTCACTCCTCACAGCGCTTCCTCATTACCCTGACGGTGCTCGCTGCATAGAGAACCGGAAAGTGTTTTGTCCGTTTTGTGGCGTTAGCTTCAGCCTCTTCACCGCTTTTTGTTCTTCCTGTGGACGGTCTCTGGAGCTTTTGCGGCACACAGACCAGGCTGAAGGGTCAGACAACCTACAATACTGCATTAAATATTTCAACGAAGGTCACTCATATAGTGTTATCGTGGACATGATGTTAAGTTTGCATGGTGTAAAGATGAGTTTAAGGAGTCTTAAAAGTAAACTCAATAATGCTGGACTTTACCGAAGAAAACATTTTCACTCCAGAACAACAATCATTAACGCAATCAAAGTGGAGCTTCAAGGACCTGGGCGATTGTTTGGGTATCGAACAATGTGGCAGGTACTTAAACAAAAGCATCATCTTAAAGTGAAGAGGGATGATGTGATGAAAATACTCCGGGAGCTTAATCCTCATGGATGCCAGATGAGAACACGCAGAAGATTCATTAGGAGAACCTATCATTCGCTGGGACCCAACTACATGTGGCATGCTGATGGTTATGACAAGCTCAAACCATTCGGTTTGGCCATTTCAGGGTGCATTGATGGATTTTCACGCAAGGTTTTGTGGCTAGAATGTGGACCAACCAATAATAATCCAGTGGTCATAGTTTACTATTACTTGTCATGTGTTGGGAGCCTTGGTGTTGTACCGATGAGACTGAGAACTGACTGTGGGACAGAAAACGGCATTATGGCTGCAGTTCAGTGCGCACTACGTCACCATCATGATGACCACTTCAGCGGAGAGTCCAGTCACATGTTTGGTTCATCAACGAATAACCAGCGAATTGAGTCCTGGTGGTCCATATATCGAAAAGGAAGGTAAATATAACATTTAATTTTGCCTGATATTTAAAGGTGTAACAAATTTCAATGTTGTGCAAAAGTTGATTTATTGTCAGTCTGCCCCAGGACACCTGTGGCTACAACTGTAGCTGCCTCCACCAGTGTGTGAATGTGAGAGTGAATGAATAGTGTAATTGTAAAGCGCTTTGAGGGCCTCGAAAAGCGCTATATAAATGCAATCCATTATTATTATTATTATTATTATTATTATTATTATTATTATTATTATTATTTCAGTAATTCAACTTAAAAAGTAAAACCGATATTAAATACTCATTATATGCCAAACTAGACATTTTTAGCCCATTTAGTAATTATGATGATTATGATTTGGAACATAAGAAAACCCCAACTTCAAAGCCAGAATAAACCATGTAAAGCACTTTGTGCTACATTTATGTATGAAAAGTGCTTTATAAATAAAGATTGATTGATTAATCATTAACATTATAACAAATACTTGAAATACCTCACTTTGTATGCAATGAGTCAATATCGCTAATTTCACATTTAATTTGAATTACTAAAATAAATTAACTTTTGCACATTACTCAAATGTTTTAGAGGTTTGCCTGTATGCAATCCCTTTCGATAGAAAACATTTTAACTGACTGGAGTCTATATATGATTCAGTTAAAATGAACTGTAAAGTCCCATGCAATGACGTGTTGTGAAATGATGCCATGTAAACAAACTAAACTATTTCTAAACAATTTTTTTTTTTTAACAATTTCTCTAGGGCTCAGTTTTGGTTGGAGCTGTTTGCGGATCTTCGAGATGCTGGACACTTCAATGGAAGTCATGAGCATCAGTGCCTTTTGAGATTTTGCTTCACTGACATTGTTCAAAAAGATCTTGATGAATGTGTGAAGCTGTGGAACACTCATCGGATTCGTCCCTCAAGAACAGCTTCATGTCCAGGAGGTGTGCCAAATGAACTGTACTACCTACCCCACAGGTAATGGATAATAATGATCAAATAATTACTTTATGTGTAAACCTATATTAATGCAATTGTCTTCCATTGACCACAGATACGGCTCCAGGGACTGTGGATTCCTGATTCAACAATCTGAACTGGACGCTTTTCCTGAGTCTAGGCTGTCAGTAGTTATATGTGGGGACTCAAACATACAGGAGTATCTGAATTTTGTAATGGAGCAAAATCATTTTCAAAAGCCAGTCTGCTGGGATTCTGCCACTGAACTTTACATGAAGTTATTAGAAATTGCACATTTCTAAAAAAAAACAAAACAAAAAAAAAAACTGGCTTTTTGTCGTTTTTACCAAAACCTATCCTGTATTTTTGGACTAGGCTACATGAGTTGGCTGAAGATGCCAAAAGTTTAAGTTTGTGTTTGTAAAAGCACATTCTTACTGCAATGTCTTGCTAATTCTGGTCCTTGTTTAGCTGATGGAAGTTGAGATACAGTCCTGAACATTTAGATCAATAATAAATCAAATCAAAATCAAATCTTGCACTGTATTGTGTGTTTATTAGAACTTTTAAGAGTAGAACACTTTTAAATGCCTTTACTTTTAGTAGCACTGTCAAACCTTTGAACAAATCAAGTCAAGCCATTGTATTTTAAATGTCCTTTGAACATATGTACCTACATTTTAGAATTAAAAAAACATGCTCAAATACACAACTGATTTCTGGATAAGTCCCGTAGCAAAAAAACTACAGAATTTACAATGTAATGCCAAGAAGAAGCAGCTGTAAGTGACTGGGTTAGCTAATAAAACTGCAATAACCCTGGTAAACTATAATGGATTTGTGCTGCACCACCAGCATGTCCCACCTTCTCCTATTCATAACATCTTTAAAAAAAAAAAAATCTTGACTTAAAAACTTGAGAAACAAATCAACAGCAGGTTTGAACTACAAGGCCAGACATCCTAGAAACATCCAAATCCTGGGGAGTTTTGAATTCCAAAATCCATGTTGGATTTAAACACGGAATATGAGGTTATCATTGGTAGTTTCAATAAGTTTAAGCATGTATTTGCCATCGGGAATAAAGAGTCATCCAGGAACTGTAGGCTTGGTAGTGGATCTAATCCAGAAGGTGGCAGTGATGTTAGCCCAGTTGCAAACATCAGAACATCGCCCACTGACACAGCAGTTTGTGATTCTGCAAAAAATAAAAATACATGTAAAAAATTATATATGTATATGTGAACTCAACACATTGTCTTGTAATGAGTACTAAAAGAAATACTGGTATACACCTTCACAGTCAAGCAGATAGTCTGACCAGTAGCCCACAGTTTGACTTTCCAGACGTCTCCTGTTACTTCCAGATGGGCTGAAGTCAGGTTTGAAAAGTCTCTCAAGTTCAAGAGCTGTGAGTTTCTTTTCCATGTGACACAGGACCGGGGAAAGCAAAGTAGGGTGTTGCTGGAGTGCACTCAGGAAATGAAGTGCTGAAAGACCATCTTTAAATCTAAAGAATGAGGAGAACTTTATGTAATTTACCAGTTCATAATACATGCACAAACTATGGACAAACTTTGAACTCTGGAAACCTTGGAGAATGTAAAACATTTCAGTCGGAAATTATGCACAACACCGTCATAACAATAATTCTATAGTCTCTTCTATAGTAGTCTCACCTCTCAATTACAGATGAGTTTCGAGCAATTATATACCACCGGAGATAGTCAGACACAATGTCTTTCTTTTCCTCAACTGTGGAAACATGCCTTAGACAACCAGCCACCTGTAGCATAGTACTGTGTTTTATGACACAGTCACGCAGGACATCCACTGAACCAGCACTGTCGATCTGAAAAACCCATAAAAATGGACATACCACGATGTAAGCTTACATGTCTGATTTTCATTCCTGTTTTTTCCCTACACAAAGAAAGAATATTTTAATTTCATACAGATGAAGAAGCTATAGTTCTATCCTGCATTCAAATCCTGCGCTGTCCTCACCTCAGCTTGTAAAGCTTTCCCTATGTCGTCATCTGTGACTGAGGCAACTGTTACTTTTACTGAAGTCTGGCCTGCAAGATAATGTACCAGCTCTTCTGACAGGAAATGGGGCCCTGGACCACCATGCACAACTGACATGGCTATCATCTTTCCTGCTAGGTAGTATTCATCCTCCCTTACAGCTGTGAATGAATACAGTAAATGATAAACTCTCTCACACACATCTATCGATCGATCAGATCCGATTGATGTCAGATCAACCAACAGATAGACAGACAGACTAATGCTGTGTTGAAATAATCCAAAAAACTATTATGAGTTGCTTCTGATAATAATTAAAAACAAATTGATTTATAAGTCCAAAAAAGCCTTTAAATTAAGTTTATCAAACATCTGATCATTGCATACCCTTTGCATTGTAGACGAGGAATCGATGTCCTTCTGGTCCATCAAAAATGGGACGATCTTTCATGTGTTTCATTAGCAGACTCAAAAACTCTCGTTTTGGGCCACCTGCATCAAGTCCTTCTTCTAGAATGCCAGCATCATCAGTAAATTTAACCAGCATGTCAGCGGTTTCAGAGTATGACAACCGCCTGAAACCCCTGACTGCTCCATCCCAGACATTTGCTCTTGAGATGTTGAATCTGCTGACACTTCCATGATGAATAGCACTGGATAAGTTTGCAATGATGTCAGGTAGAGTAATGTTAACGTCTTCCCTGTAATCACAAAAATGAAAGACATAATGCAAGACTATACAATTTAGCGTTGTTATTTTAAGTAGTATTTGATATTTTACAGTGCTTTGTAGTCAATCGGTGAAGCAACTTCAACCAGCTCTTCATCCTCGTCCTCAATGCAGGGGGCACACAGGTCTGCATATTTACTGTTGAGAAATTATAATTCCAAGATTAGACTAACTTCTATTCACCCTATAACTATCTTTACCCATTTCACAAACCCAAACGTGTACTGTAGTTACAGGTTTAAAATTACGTATAAGACACATTTTTATTTACCTATAGGGACTCATGACTGGATTTGTTTCGTTTTGGTGATCAAGATCCTCTGTATCAGATATTACAATCTGAAAAACAACAACAACAAAAATTGCATACTGTACATAAACATACATAGCATTGTATTATTTCAACAATTGCAAAAAACCTCATGCTGACAGAAATTGCCCAAATACCTGACTTGGCTGTATGGTAGATGAAGGTCCTGGAGCATGTCTGAAACAGAATACGAGTATTGGAATTAAAATGTCCAGATAAGTAGCTCATAACGTTTAATATTATTTATGATACCAACATTATAAAAAGGCTATGAAACCAATAAATATTTATATTAGGGCGGGGCAATAAAATAACAGCAATATGTATTGCAGTATACTTTTTTCTCAATGGAAAGCAGTAGCAGCAGAAAGCAATGGAAGCAGTGCCACACGCAGAGATGTTTGGGCACCACTTACATCTAAACCAGCCATTAAAATAAATATACAAGGAGAGATTAGGAGAATTTGCTTTTATTCCTTAGCTTATTCATATGATATTGACAAAAACTTTGTATTTTACGTCTGTTCTCATGTATAACTTACTGTAAACTAAGATTTATTTTTAGAATCATTCTTTTTTGTTTTTAAATGTAATTGACCAAGAATTTGAGTGATCTGGTGTTTGTTGTCTTTTGAAACTGGAAATCTTTATCCCTTTATTTAGTTTTTAACATGTACCTTTTTTTAGTTATCCGAAACGGATGTAATATGTTAATACATCTGTCTGTCTGAACTTATGACAGGAAATAAATATTTAAATCAAAACAAGCTTCTGAGGATTTCACAACTTATGTGAAATTTTAAGTTCATCTTGTAATTGGAAGGTTGCCGGTTCGAGCCCCAGCTCGGACAGTCTCGGTCGTTGTGTCCTTGGGCAAGACACTTCACCCGTTGCCTACTGGTGGCGCCAGTGGCAGCCTCGCCTCTGTGCGCCCCAGCGTGGCTGTGGCTACAATGTAGCTGCCATCACCAGTGTATGAATGTGTGTGTGAATGGGTGGATGACTGAATGTGTAAAGCGCTTTGGGGTCCTTAGGGACTAGTAAAGCACTATACAAATACAGGCCATTTTCCATGAGCAATAGCACATTTAATATGTAAAAATCTAGCGGTTTATATCATGATGTATATCATTATTCCCTGAAATAAAACAAAGAAATATTGTGACATGAAAATATTGTATTGCCCAACTCTAATATATAGCAGAACAAGCTCTGAAATAACTTACTCCTTCTCTGCATGTCTACCATTAGGGGTACTCTGGTCTTGTGGTTTGAAAACCTAAGATGAAAAATATGCACTTTTCAAAGCTTTCAACAACTTCGTATCGTATTTAGATAGTTCATCAATACTTTAAAAATATATATATATATTTTTAAGAACATATAATCACACAATGAAAATAATCCACCCATGGATATTACAGCATTATGATCATTATAGAGAAAAAAATACAGCACTCTGAGGACATGCACCTCTGCCAGGGCCACTCATAGGCCTCTGGCATGGTGGAGGGGAAAAAAAAGTACACACCAATGTGTCTGCCTGGTTGAACTCAGCTGTGCTTCTTGATGTAATCACAATCTCAGGGTCTGAGTCTGAGGTACCATCCTCTGCAATCAGAGCTGAGAAAATAAACACATTATTAGTTGCTGTATATGTAAACACATCAAAATATAAAATTAACGAACCTTGTTTGAAGTGGCTCTCTAGGCAAATGAAAAGAGAAATCCTGTTGTAGTTATTTCCTATTTCCTCTTTATAGTCTGCCAATCGGAATGGCCTTTCTGTCCCAGGCACATTTATCACCTCTGTGCAGTCGGGATACAAAAGGACATATGGTCCCTCCACCAAGTCCTTGTTGAATGTTCTCATTTTTTCTACAGCCTGCTTCAAGAGGTCAGGGGCTGTAATTTCGGGGCTGATAAATAAGGGCAGTGTTTTCCCTCTTAGCGGTTTTAAGTCCGTTTGTTGTGACACCATTAATCCTATATTGATCTAGAAAGAAATAATAAAAGCCAGATCACTTTAAGAATAATTGCCAAATCCTCATTTATAAAGTTATCTGTGATGGCTTACCTTGACAGGTTTACTCTGTTGCTTGAGTTTTAATTTTGCTCCACAGCTGAAGGCCTGACGTTCTATGGATTTTGATCTTTTGTACTCCATGAACTGCTTGTATGACGGACATGTTTGTTCTGGTTGAATGAAAAACGTTTAACATCAAAATGGGGTTATAAGCACTCTCCATTACTAAACGTAGACGAGAATACAGTATAAGCAAACATAAAAAGAAAACGGAGCCAAAATGGTAAATAAACGTGCTATTTAACTGAAATAGCATAGACTGTCTGAAGAGAATAAAAAGTGAGTAATATATCAAAATTACTTTGTTCAGAATTTTCTGTTTGTTTTGATATCCCTGGGGAGTCTGACCCTTCAGCCTGGTCTGTGTGCCGCAAAAGCTCCAGAGACCGTCCACAGGAAGCACAAAAAGGGGTGAAGAGGCTGAAGCTAACGCCACAAAACGGACAAAACATTTTCCGGTTCTCTATGTAGTGCAGCGAGCACCGTCAGGGTAATGAGGAAGCGCTGTGAGGAGTGAGTTTCTCGACATTTGTTGACATCCCGAATCACTTTTCTGAGCTACAAATATGGAGTAAGCCTGATCGTTGTGCCACTTCCGGTATTTCAGACAATCCCTTTCCGTCAAGGATTTTTAATTTGTTGTGGATTTTTAATTTGTTGTGGATTTTTAATTTGTTGCGGTTTTTTAATTTGTTGTGGTTTTTTAATTTGTTGCGGATTTTTAATTTGTTGTGGATTTTTAATTTGTTGCGGTTTTTTAATTTGTTGTGGATTTTTAATTTGTTGCGGATTTTTTATTTGTTGCGCTTTGCACTTCCCAGCCACCGTATTCCCTCATTCGATCTGTGCTTTGACTTGACAGACCCGCTATAAACTCAGAGGAATAAACTGATCTATAAGGTTGCAACCTAATAAATACTTTCAAAGGGACAATTTCAGTGATTAAGGACAATGCATTTTATTTCTATTTTTATTTTAAGGGCCCTAGTTGTTGTTTTGTTGTGAAACTGTTATGAAACTGTTACCTGTTGAAACTAAAGTCACAGTTAACTGAAATTTCTGTGTTATGATTATTCGCACTCATGTCCAGCTCCTCCCCGAAACTAGAGTGAGGTGTACTTACCCAGAAGTGGGTTACAGTTAGAGCACCTTAATCCCATTTTTTTTAACTGTTACTTTTATTTCCCGTAAGCTTAATAACCATCATTGTCATACCTTTTTGCCTTTGGCAGGGTTTTTAAGTTTGTAAAATCAGTATAGTATATATCTCAGGTTGCATGTTTTCTTGTTTTCTTGTTGTCGTTAGAAACAGCAGCATGGCCTTTTTCCTGTTCCAGAGAATGTTGATTAATACTTTTTTGTGGAACTTGGAACTACTAAACATGCCCAGCTAAGTTACAGCTGGATTTCTTAACCATCTGTCTAGTGTGGTTTTGAAAAAAGTGAAATCTTTTGAAAGTTGTCTTTTTTCCAGAAATTGTATAATTTATGTTATTCTGAAAATATAACATTTTTAAAGTACATATAAACCCAAAGGGGAAAAAGTGCTTTTCCAGTTGGCCCCTCAAGTGAAAGTTTTATATTATGGTTACATCTCTTTTGGCCATTAGATCACTGTTTGAGGTTCATTTTTCCATTTATGGGGACCTGAACCCTATCATTTGCAACATAATGCCAGGATATTATTATTATTATTATTATTATTATTATTATTATTATCAAGTGCTCACACATAAGTCAATTGATGACTTTTGCTGTCAGTAATCCTAATGAGGAAAAAAAGCTATCAGTTGTGACTTAACCTCATTCCTCATTTTCCTACTGTGTGAACTATTAACATTTAAGGGGAAGGAATGGTCACAATTTAACTTGGAAACTTACAGTTAGGAAATGTTAACTTCAAAGTTTTCTCATGTGCCTATAGGTTTTTTTGTAGTGCGCTTTGATTCTTTTTCTAATTGGTTCTTTTAATCCCTCTTGGGTCACCCTGTGTGTGTCTTCTTGTCTGAGGTACTGTTTGGCACCTTTATAACTTTTAAAAACTTTCAAAATTAAATTCAGTAAGCAACAATGTCATGTGGGTTCTCCACGTTTTTACTTCTCTCTTGTGTACCATGACTCAAGTTCAATATGGACATTTTAATATGAACAATTCCTCAGTTTGTTCAATTTTGACCCTCCCGGCCTTAAAAAAGAGACTTGTAAATTTGTTGCCATATCAAAATGAATTCTTGCTGTTACTAGCCTACGAATGTGATTAATGGATTTTGTATTTTGTGTTTTACCAGTTCCAATTCCAAATGTGTAAAACTGGCCTAGCAGCAGATTAGGGCCATGATAAAAACATTTATCAACAACTGCATGTACAGTGGGGCAAAAAAGTATTTAGTCAGCCACCGATTGTGCAAGTTCCCCCACTTAAAATGATGACAGAGGTCAGTAATTTGCACCAGAGGTACACTTCAACTGTGAGAGACAGAATGTGAAAAAAAAATCCATGAATTCACATGGTAGGATTTGTAAAGAATTTATTCGTAAATCAGGGTGGAAAATAAGTATTTGGTCACCTCAACAAGGAAAATCCCTGGCTCTCACAGACCTGTAACGTCTTCTGTAAGAAGCTTTTCTGTCCCCCACTCGTTACCTGTATGAATGGCACCTGTTTGACCTCATCATCTGTATAAAAGACACCTGTCCACAGCCTCAACCAGTCAGACTCCAAACTCCGCCATGGCCAAGACCAAAGAGCTTTCGAAGGACACCAGGAAAAGAATTGTAGACCTGCACCAGACTGGGAAGAGTGAATCTACAATAGGCAAGCAGCTTGGTGTGAAAAAAATCAACTGTGGGAGCAATAATCAGAAAATGGAAGACATACAAGACCCACTGATAATCTCCCTCGATCTGGGGCTCCACGCAAGATCTCATCCCGTGGGGTCAAAATGATCATGAGAATGGTGAGCAAAGATCCCAGAACCACACGGGGGACCTGGTGAATGACCTGCAGAGAGCTGGGACCAAAGTAACAAAGGTCACCATCAGTAACACACTACAACGGCAGGGAATCAAATCCCGCAGTGCCAGACGTGTTCCGCTGCTGAAGCCAGTGCATGTCCAGGCCCGTCTGAAGTTTGCCAGAGAGCACATGGATGATACAGCAGAGGATTGGGAGAATGTCATGTGGTCAGATGAAACCAAAGTAGAACTTTTTGGTATAAACTCAACTCGTCGTGTTTGGAGGAAGAAGAATACTGAGTTGCATCCCAAGAACACCATACCTACTGTGAAGCATGGGGGTGGAAACATCATGCTATGGGGCTGTTTTTCTGCCAAGGGGACAGGACGACTGATCCGTGTTAAGGACAGAATGAATGGGGCCAAGTATCGTGAGATTTTGAGCTAAAACCTCCTTCCATCAGTGAGAACTTTGAAGATGAAACGAGGCTGGGTCTTCCAACATGACAATGATCCAAAACACACCGCCCGGGCAACAAAGGAGTGGCTCCGTAAGAAGCATTTGAAAGTCCTGGAGTGGCCTAGCCAGTCTCCAGACCTCAACGCCATAGAAAATCTGTGGCGGGAGTTGAAAGTCCGTGTTGCTCGGCGACAGCCCCAAAACATCACTGCTCTTGAGAAGATCTGCATGGAGGAATGGGCCAAAATACCAGCTACTGTGTGTGCAAACCTGGTAAAGACCTATAGTAAATGTTTGACCTCTGTTATTGCCAACAAAGGTTATGTTACAAAGTATTGAGTTGTATTTTTGTTATTGACCAAATACTTATTTTCTACCCTGATTTACGAATAAATTCTTTACAAATCCTAACCATGTGAATTCATGGATTTTTTTTTCACATTCTGTCTCTCACAGTTGAAGTGTACCTCTGGTGCAAATTACTGACCTCTGTCATCATTTTATGTGGGGGAACTTGCACAATCGGTGGCTGACTAAATACTTTTAAATTTGGAATTTAAATTCCAGCAACAATGCAGTGCTGCTGTAACTTTATATACCAGGGCTTTATTTGTTGGTATTAGTAGGTGCTCAACAGCTTTTGTGCCTATATGTTAAATGCATCCCTTCACCAGCTAATCTATGTAGCACATTAAGTGTACTTTAAATAAAAGAATCAGTGGAAAGATGTTGCTTTCAGCAGTTATGTAACTCCAAATTGGCTTCAAGCTCAACTCATTAAGCAACTCGTTAATCTTGCTTCATAGTTTATGCCACAGATATGTACATTTCTTTTGCTCTTGTTGGATTTTGTGACTTTTTAGCTTTTTGGTTTCTTTACTGCCATCTCAGTGCACTAGATAAACTTTAAGTTTATAATAAATAGCATTTTACATTACTGGACTGTGCATGTTGCTTTGTGAAAATGATGCATTCTATAAAGTTTGAGAGGCAGATCAATTGAAGCAGGAGCATTTTAATTTATTTAATTAATTTTCTTTACCCTGTTCATTTACTTTTATGGCAGGTGTTATATTTATATGAAAAGCACTGACAGGTGCATAGATTTCATCTATACACTTCAGCTGTGGGAGGACTCCTTTTTAAAGAGAATACTTATAAACATATCCGCATCAAATTAGAAGAAAGCGTAATTAAAAGCAGCGGAGCTGTATCCAGCACATCCTCACCTGTCTCTGAGAATGAACACCTGTCAGTGATAGAACACACTCTCTCTCGCTTGAGATGTCTGAACGGTGATAGTCTAATTCAATTGGAGTTGAGCCCAAAGGCAACACGGTAGCCTGGAATGTAATTTGTAATCAGCTTCACAACAACAACTCAATAGCGCATGATTAGAGCTCGTCTCTTAAATGTGCTCAACTCAATGTTAAATCCACCAATCAGTATGACACCTTAGCTTCTCCTCTTCCGATTCACATTACCTTGAATAAATAAAATCAGGGGTTTTTTGCAATGCATTGGTATGACACAGTCATTCATTATTAAGGCGTCGGTTCTTTAAAGGCTAAGAGTAATAATCTTGTTTGTTTCTTTTTTTAAATCAGATCCAACACTTCATCTGGACACACAAGTCTGTCACATACAGAGTAGCATGTGTATAGCCTTGACAGAGGAATGTTGACATAGACTAGATGTGTACTGAAAAGCCTCTTGCCTCCCTGTTTGCACTGACAGTGGGTGGATGTAATGAGAGGAATGAGCTTTAGCCGAGGATTCAGTGAAGTTTACCTTGCACTTTTGCGGTGCTCTCACCTCAAGCCTATTGCTTCATTCTTCCTTATTGACTATATTGAGCTGAATGCTGTAGTGTGCATGCGAATCAGAAGATGAATGGCATTTAATATGCATGAAAGCATGTTATAGTTCTATTAAAATGTTGCACAGGGACACAACACTTCGAGCACAGTGAAATATCACTTCTTACTACTTATCAAAAAGAGAATGAATGAAAATTTCAATGATCAGGATAAAGGTGGAGGCATGTGTTTCCTGTGCCCTAGAGCCTTTCTTTTACTTTATATGCTACATATGTATTACCTTGGGGTCTAAATTATTCTTAGTAGTAACACTGAATTAACTAGTAGTAATACTGCTAGCTGGCATAGTTCAGACTGCAGTTGGCAAGTGTTACGTAGTTCTAAGGGATGACCAACTGAGTTCTTTAGTGAATGCTGACATACATTTAAACAGAGGATGTTCCAGACAACTAGTATATGAACACTAATGATTTCCCTGCAACAATTATCACTGTTCTTTTCTCAACCATTGTTGCTACTCTTCTGTGAAATGGACAGCATAGAAATGCCATGTGTCCATCGAGTTATAATTTTTGCCACTGGCAGTTACTTGTTACAAGCAAAATTAAATTTAACTTTTTTATTTTCTAATTTTGCTGTTCTGCAAAAAAAAAGAAAAGAAAAGAAAAAAGTTTTTTAAAGAATTCAAATCCAATCTAATATAGAGCAAAGGAAAAATAGGCCAACTTTACCAAAAGAAATTGAGATAGGGCTCATGGGAAATTGTCATCATCTAGCCTCAGCTGGTGGTTTGTATTAAAATAGGGCAATTTTCATGTTCAGGTAAAACTCTTATGTTTGAAAACCACACGTATGCTTAAAATCTTAACATGGCTCTTATATCCAAAATATTTTGTATTTAATGGACATGCCTTAATGAAGTCTATTTGAAAGCTCTAGTGTAAACCGGATGGCATACTACAGATTTAAACACAAAAGCTCAAACAAAAGAAGATAAATTATTACAGATCCATTGCTCTTATTTCCCAATAATACATGTAAATATTCTCTTACATATTTAAGTGTACGTGACATCCAAATTACTTTAATTAATTTCCCACCTGATCTAGGCAAATTACTGAGACAATGTATAAACGCTGTGCCATATGTGATGATACTATATACATTTTTATAAAATGTTAAATTTCATATTACAATATCATTGCTACAGCAAATGCCATGCATCTGGTGTGCAAAACAACAAGACGTGCCCGGGCATGTCTCATAGCAAGAGCCGCATATCGGTTTCCAGTTATGATGTAGTACCTAACACTGGCACTACTTCAGCATCACACTCACTACTTGAGGCCAAAGCACACTATTGAATACAACTACAACAAGAAACTAGCAGGTGGTCATGTAAAGAAAGTCACTAGTATTTATATACTGCTTTTCTATTGAATTTTAGCACCCAAAGAAAGAGCTTGCTTACAACAGTCCCCATTTACACAAGTGCTTTTTTTCTACGACTAAGCACTTTTAACCTAAAATTCATACACTTACACTCAATGGATGCATTGGAGTCAACTTGGGATTCAGTCCACACTAGGAATCAAACCACTGACCTTCCATTTCAAATTGCCCCCTGTACCTACTGAGCCACACCTGCCTAATATGTTAAGAAATTATGTAAACATATGATAAGAAGAGCAAACGGTGATTGAAATTGCCGATGGGGTTCATGATGGTAAAGCAAGGCTTTAAGCAGGTTCTTCAAAAGCTGGACCCAAGATACAACAATGCAGGTAGAAAATATTTTTCAGTTTTATTATGTGAGACAATATTGTGCAGGCTCCTGAAGACTTACAAGATTCATTTACTTTAGTTATTGTTAAGGCATCTTGTTTTAATAGATTTACACTTAGGTCATCACCGTTTACTCACACTAAATGCAAGCTGGAAGCACCAATAAAATGTTTACCTTTTTTTTTCTATTTTCAGAAATATTATTATTGCAAATATTCTTGAAATGTTGTCTCATAATTTCAAAGCTATGTTGTCCATGTCTATAATTTAAAATAGTATTATGCCCCCTCACTTCCCTCAGTGCATGGCTCTGTTGCAATCTGGCAACAAATGAGACTAATGGAAAATAATTTCAATATCATTTGACTTCAGTTTGACTGAAGCTTGTAAGAACATTGCAGTTACAAATGAAAAAGTTTATCCTTAAAGAGTTATATTTTTATGAACTGACATGGTAGAAATAGTTCAGTTATTTAAAATTCAGCATGCATTATAAGTCAGAACTAAGTCAGTTAAGCAGTTAGATTATATAAACATGTACTGATGATAATAAGATGGTTGTTTTTTTTTGTTTTTTTTCAAGAGATTAGATCAAAACCTTCAAAAAGCCTGAACTTGGTGTTATGGATATTATTTCTTTGTTCACTGCATTAAGCTGTCAAGATGAAGAGGACATTGTAATTGAAACCATACAATACATTTTAGTATTTCTATATATATACACACATATATATATATATATATATATATATATATATATATATATATATATATAGTAGTCTAAAATTGATTGAAACAATTAAACTAATTTCGATGGTTTTCTTTTGAAAACTGACATTCACTGTTTTATTTCTATCACCAAGCCTCTAGGCTAGAACATGAAGTTAATGAGGAAGTGCCAAAAACCTCATCTCCAAACGTGAGTCAGTCCACATTTACTCCCATCTTGAAATGACCAACAGGACTGAGACATGTTTATCTACTTTTTGACCTAGATAGTTTTCAGGGAATTTTAACAAGGTTGGTTAGCAAGTTGCATTAATAAGCTGTACAGAACAGTAGGCCTGGCGGCGCCAGTGTCCGGCAGCCTCGCCTCTGTCAGTGCGCCCCAGGGTGGCTGTGGCTACAATGTAGCTCGCCATCACCAGTGTGTGAGTGTGTGTGAATGGGTGAATGACTGGTTGTGTAAAGCGCTTTGGTGTTCTTAAGGGACTAGTAAAAGCGCTATACAAATACAAGCCATTTACCATTTAACAGTAAACTGTATTAATGCCATGAATAGTAAAATACATGAGCAGAGAAATCCCCTCATGTGGTTTACTATACATTATTTTATAACTTCACATGTCCCCCCCTAAATTTTAGTAACAACTACAAGCTAACAGAGCTATTGTGTATTTCTAATGTACTGAACAATTAGTCACGTAACTCCTAAAAATCCCTTAAAACCAATACAATCAATGTAACTTTTACACAGTTTCAGACATGATATACCTCGCTCTTCTTCAACTTTTCTTTTTAGTTTTTTTTGTGTTGTGTTCCAAAAGAACCTGGAATGTTCTGTCTGTAAAGGCCAGTTATGCAATAGAAGAATTAAATACCTCACAAGTTTTCCCCAAGCTCAAGGTGATAACGTCCTAATGCTTTATCATTATATAACCCCATACTCTTTTATCACCTGGGCATTCTCACCTAGACTTCTCACTTTCTCAGATAACCGCATAAGCGTTTGCATCTTATATTCCTTCAAGCCATACACAGGAAAAAAAGATAATTCAACAAGAGCTACTATAGAGAAGATGCATTGTAATCCACTGATTTTTATGCTGTTGTGTAAAAAAGATATGGCAAGGTGGTATCTTTTTACCCTCTTTCCTGAATCTCAAAGCTCAAAGGTGCCTGAGCAACAGCACCACAGTTATTCTTCCCATATTTCCTATCATTCCCTGTGTGCCCAAAGTTTGAACTGAGATTATTGTAGAGGGACAGCAAGTCTCCTGTCTTTGTAATGGCTTGCAGAGAAAGTGACAGTACATTAAGAACTGCACATGTCTTTTTCGGTGGGTTTAAAGTCCACTGCATCAAATCAATTGAGCAACCAAAGGCTTTGAAACTGCATCAGGTATATTTTTTATTGTCAGAGCAGTTTCGGTTTATTGGTTAAGTTGCAAGAACTGCAGGGTAGAAGTTTCTTGTCTGACCTTGGAGTCCCTGCCTTGTTCTGAATCGAAGGGTATCAATTAATGTTATTTTGTCCAACAACAATAATTGATGCTGATGCTCCTTTATACACAACATAGCTCACTTTTTCTTTCACAACTTGGTGCACCTGGTTATGGCATTAGTGAAGTTGACCAAACGACCTGGTGTGTTGTCTTTCCAATGAGCAGGCTTAACGTGAATAGGTTGATTTTTTTAAAAGAGATATATTATCTATTACTAAACCTAACTAAGTCGTTTTAAGTGGTGAAACTTTACCGAGCAGCTTTTAGTGCCCAAATCTATCCAGTAAGTAAAAAGAAAAAGTGAATTGAAAGGGAAGAAAGGTAAGTAAAACAAGTTAAACCCAAAAGAAACAAAAAAAAGTCCCAGAAAAATTCAAACCACATCCCCTGACTGCCAAATTTAGGATGTATTCCAGAACACTTCAAATCTATTTACGTGGCCATTGTGGGGCTTGAAAACAGGGCTGTTATCTCTCTGTGGGCAAAATTGCTACAGCTGGTGTGTCAAGGCACAGACGGTGAAGGACACTGGCACATTACCTTAACGCAGACCTTCCCAAAGTGTGGGGCCCGCCCCCTAGGGGGGGCGCAGAGCCATTGCAGGGAGGGCGCGGTATGAAACGGAAAACGGAAACCCCCCCCAATAACCAGGTGCTAGCATACTGGACAGATTTTGACGGGGCGCCCACACAAATGCAAAGCAGGAGATGAAGCATCGTTGAATATGTTTCCAAACCAACTTCATTCTAAGCCAAACACTAGAAAATATGGTGAAGCAAATCTACCCTTCACCTGCACAAGTGCCGAGGTAGGTCTGCCCTGCAGAATTAAACCAATTGGTTTTCCCTTCGTGGGGAGCACGGGCTGGGTTCTTCAAATCACGGACAAACAGCATCCCACATTCTTGATTTTTAGTTCACAAACACTTCTTGTAATGACTAACTACTCATGACATTTTGGAGATGTTAGCTACAGTAAAGTTACAGCGGGATACAAATAATATCAGGCTGATCCTGCCACAATTTGTTCCCGCGGTTCAAATCACGGACAAATAGCATCCCACAGCTGTTTATGTTTTTGAACCCATTTTGCACAGAGAGGCATTTTTTGAAAAATGTATTGATAGCAGTGTTGAATATTATTACACAGGAAAAAAACAACTAAATGTAAATTAATCACACCGTGACGCCTCTGCCTTTGTAAATAGAGGGACATTAACTGTGTGTGTGTATGTAAGCGTGTAAACCTGCAGATAGAGACAAAATACTCTTAATCTGACTATCTGCCATTCTGCAATTCATCTCATATAAACAATAACGTGGCGCACAGCGTAACGTGAAAAAAGGCACATACCTTTGACGTTGCGTGACCAACTCTGTATTCCTCGTCCTCACGTAAATGCAAAAAAGGAGTTTTAAAAAATCTCAGTTTTGGGTGATTCGAAACGCCGTTTACGTGTGGAGGAAAGGTCCAAACACATAGAAACAGCTGCGTTTTCAAAAATACCCGTGTAGGTGCGGACGTAGCGTAAAAGAGTTAGTAGTTTATTTTCTTACTACCTGTAATTTATTGGAGATTACTTGTATTTAGTTAATTGTTTACTAAATGTTTGAGGTGTGAAATAAACCGCAGTGGAGCAAAATATGGGTGTGTGTGGTTAAAGGATGTGTTTGCGCTGGGGGGGGGACATTTTTCTTGTAAAACAAAGGGGGGCCTGGCAAAAAAAGTTTGGGAACAGCTGCCTTAACGAATACTTCTTATGAACACCAATACTGCGTTTTAGAATTCATAGGTACTCATTTCAGTAGGACATCATTGGAAGCTTGCTCCATTGCCCTCTTCCAACAAATGTACCACATATAACAAATCTGCAATGTATAAAACACGTTTTAGAGAAAAAATGTAAAGACAATAAAAATGTTTTGTGTTTTTACTTTTAAATTCATGTATACTACAGCATTGAGTTTATCTTCTGCATGTTCTGGGCAATGCTTAAAAAGCAGAAGGGCCTGTGTAAGACTGGTAGCATCACACATGAAGTATATATTAGCCTTCACAGCTGTGGTCGCTCTGTGTGTTAAAATATGATTTACAATGATTCCTTATCCGGAAAGTAAATTGCAAGGGGGGTATGGGGTCCTTTTGTGATGATTCCGCCGCAATTTTCCCTTTTACAATGCGAGGCCAATGGAGCGCTCTCTCCTTATCTCCATGAGTCCTGGTTGGAGTTTTTGAAAGATGTTCCCTTTCCTCTATCTAGTTCTTGTTCAGCCATGAAGATAACAACCCCATACCTCCTCCCCACTGCCCCACACCCGCTGACACATAATCACAACCCCGACTGAAGTGTGTATCTGTAATAGCAGATTCTCACACTTATAATACAAGGGCATAGTGCAAGCAAGGGTGGATGCGTGTTTTCCTTTGAATGTGTCCTGGTCAGATGCAACGGCTCCCTGTGCCGTAATGTATTTTCAAAGTGAAGGGCTTGTGCAACATTCAGAATGTCCAAACTCTGAGATTGAGGTGAAAAGGAATACATGCTTTTACCTTTTGGAGATGTTTTTCATAAGAAGCCTTGCAACACCTTCAAAAGCTGGGCAATAGAAGCTGTAAGATTACCAAACAATTACCTGACATAATAAATGGCCAGAATCTTCAGGGATCGGACCAGATGCTGCTAAATGGGAAGCATTTGGTTGACATTTTCCTTTGACTCCCTCACTGTGCAGAGATGCAATGCATGGGGGGGGCAGACACAGCTCTAGGTAATGCAATAACACTCACAGCGAGCTTACAACCACATTTCCCTGCTTTCCTATGTATGTATTCTCTTTCAGCCACCCATGCTGGCATGGCATTTCGTCTTCAACGAATCTCTTATTCTGTTTGTGAAGTGACAGCGTAGCTTACTGTGACACTTAACCACTTGGAGAGAACATCAGTACGACATTATTCTTGCTCCTGCTGCAGATTCCCTATTCATTTTTCTCCCCATGAGTCCATAAAGATGAAAAAGATGAGGGTGGTTACGATTACCATATTACATAGTGGCCCACGTCATTCCTGAACCATGCAATCTTATAGGTGAAAACTTTTCAGGTAGCAAAAAAAGTTAAACTGTGTTCAATCAGCTGGAAGCCCAGAGTGGCATCATTTGAGGATTAGCAGCTTGAATCTATTGATGAGCAGGTCTTTATTATACTGGGATTATATCTGAGTGCCAGACAAGATTTAAAACAAATACGTGAGGAAGATTAGGGTAATATATAAACCACTCTTGTGTGTGTGTGTATCTTTCACAAACAATGACCCCTGTTCTGTAGAGGGAAATCATCAGGGTGCAGATGAAAGGCACATGGGCCTGTCAGTACAGAATTCTGCTGGCTCGTTCTGCTGGAGTGCAATGAGCTTTGTTACTCGTTTGCTCACTTTAGCTTGCCAGGCACTTTAGGCCCATGTCCAGTGGCTCCAACATGAGTGGGTGGATTGGCACAAAACTTGGTGCAAAGAACTGTGGTTTCCAGACAATGTAACCCAATGACCTCTGTGATCCCCTGACTCTTTCCAAAGCCCAAACATAAGGTGACAATTCAACATGTACCATCAAATTTGATAGATATTTATGTTCTTCCTAAAAGGGATTTTAATTTCTAAGAAATCAGTCTGAAAAATCTGTGGAAAAACCTTTTCCATGAATTCCTCAGTTGTTCATAGGTGATTTAGCCTACCTACAGTTGTTTCACATCTATAACCCACTTTGAAACCTATTACCACCCAAGCTCCTTCCTTGTTCCTTTGTTGTATTTGACTATTAATGCATTTGTTGTCAGTGATAACTGCTGTTCTGTGCTGAGGTCTTGCCACTGTTATCCCCACCTCCAGATTTCCATGTATGCACATGGAAGGGGAGGAAGTGTGCCCCACTCTTGGCTTTGTTTAGTGTTAATTAAAAAAATGATTGCCAGCTAACCTCCAAAACTAAGCTTCTGAAAATGGCAAGCACAGTGGTTGCTAAACATCAGAATGTTTTCGTTCTGAGCGTGACATTTAACTCAAAGAACTACTGTACCTCAGTACAGACTCACAGATTTGGCAGCATAGCAGGAAACATTGTTTTTGTTTGCTGAAAATATGCAGGGAAATATTTACAATCTGGGCTTCTTGTAACTATATATAGACACGCCATTTTTAGTCAGTCGGACATTAAAAGAAGTGCAGTTGATTAGAATGTGGAGTCATTGTTATGATCAGCAGCTTTAGTCAAAAGATCTGTTTTGAGCTAGCATAAAAAGAAAAGGTGTTATGCTAGTACGGTACATGTGGTTGGTCTTCTAGAGTTTCCAAATGACATGACAGCATCCCATAACTGAGGCATTTTCCATACTGTTACTTTAATACAGTCTAACTAAATTAGTCATGGGTGAGATGGTTGGGCGCTTTGAAATGATTCTTTAAAAGAATCCTTTAATCTCTGCTCTTGGTTCAGTTTCTCACTGTGCAGACAATTAAAAGAGAATGAAATCACACGTCCATGGGTGACACGCCGCCACCTCAAGGCATTAATTTTGTGCTGAGGAAAATCCGTCAGTTAGAATCCATGTTGATCTTTTAAAAAGTGACCCATGGCATTTAAAATATGGCTCCCAGCTGAACTCTGTCTCACCTCCAGAGAGAGAGAGAGGAGAGGAAAGAGTGAGTAAGAGAGCAAGTTACATAACAAGCGACACCATCTTGTTTCTTTAAATAAAATCAAAATTACACTGGGGCATAAATTAATGCCCCTCACTCCAGGGCTCTAGTTGTTACACAAGGCGAAGAAGGTGGAAGATAGATTAGTTAGATCCTACTTTATCCACTGCCTCTCTTCAGTATCATTACAGTGGTATTGTGTACCTCAGGTTTTTGCATGGATTGCCTCCAGGGCTAGAGAGGGCACTGCCTCACGAGGCATGAACTTGCACTGTGGTGAGGAAAGCAGAAGAGATATTGATTAAACTTTGTTAGCCAAAACCTTTAGGTATTTAAAACTCTTGGTTTTCTTTTCAAGCTATTTTTATAGCCTTCCTGTATTTACAGACAGATGTTTATTACTAAACATACATATGGTTGACTTAATCAAACTGTAACTGTTATTTTTGCTTGCTAAAGTAATTGCTGTTTTGTGCTGAAAGAAATAGTCAAGCAGTCTTAATTATAATTTTTTTATTGCAATGCCAAATTCCAATTATTTACTTGCATCCCTGAACATAAAAATTTATTTTAGTAGTTAATTTACGAATTCTCAGATACGTCCAATGTGCCACCTTAAATGTGGGAGTATAAACATCAATTCGGTTACTTTATAGATTGAAACAGGTTTTTGACTAACATATCTGCGTTCTGTGTCAGATCTTTGCTTGATTGATTCTTTTCTTATTTATATATCTTTCTTTCTATTTTCCTATTTCTCATTGACATGAGCGTCAGATGCTGTCCTTCTGCGGATAGTTTTTTAAACCATGGCACTGCTTCTTTTGTTCTCCACTTAACCAGTTTTCACAACTTCTATATGGAAAACATTGTATTCAGTATTTATGGGCTATTAGCTCTTTGGGAATCACCTTGTTGGTGCAAAAATACTATTTTACTGTGCTTTGTCTTTGGTACCTATTTGGTAGTATTTGTCTTTTATTAGCTAGCCCGCACTCCTCTTTTCCTTTTACTTTCCATTTTGTCCATTTCTGTCAAAATGTTATGAGTAGACTTGCTAATTGTTGCTGGCCAAGCTTAAAGTTCATTGGGGGTCAATGCAAACCCTCAGGCCACCAGGAAAACATCCTGTTATTCCCAACAGGGTGTCCTGTGATTTTGAATAAGCAATTGGTGTCACAAGCTAAGTTTTTAAGATCATTCCCTGAGACGTTTCTTTACAAGCACTAGAAAGGTGATACAGGAACGCAAAAGGCAGCATTTCTGCATCTGCCTCTGAAGCTATACATCACACATCTGACACGATACAGACAATGTGTTATTAAGAGTGTTACAATCATAAAATGTCACCTGTCACTGAGATCTGCAGTGGTTTCCAATGATATTTATCAACCATTTCATAGTCAGGTAACTGTTCTAGGATCTGTTTGGAATGCCTTAAACCGCAGAGATTTATGGATCGTAAATATGTTCCATAAACAAGTTTCGAAACAAACTGTTCAAATCTCATTGCAACACTTTGAATTGCAGATTTATTGATGAGAAAATGAGTCAAACCTCATATCCAGAAAGGGGCCTAGAGAAGATGGAGGATAAGGAATACATTTTACCTCGTAGGTGTAGGTAATATGCCAAGGTGCATAAAGAAACAACTCTAAATCCATGCAATTCAAAATAGTCTGGATTTTTAAAATTGGTTTCATCTATTTTTACAGCCTCAAGTGCAGGACAATGATATGACATTGTGCAAGAGAAGAGAACATTTTTGATAAATCACAACTTTCCATATCATTGGTATAAACTTACAGTAACGTGTAAAAGAACAAAATCACCAGATATGTAACTCCCACTGTCCGAATCACCTGACAGATTATGGAATTAATCAGAATTTTCATGTGATGACCAGCTGTGTTTCAAAATTCAGTGGCAGTCTTTTCAGGGATTTATTCCAATAGTTCCTGCACACAAAACCCAGAGGCAGCATGCCCATCCACAGTTTCCAAACTTATTTTCTACCTTTCTTGGCACTGAATATTGGTATTGGACATGCTGGGAGAAATGTTTAATATAAACGTAAACCCAAGGCAGAGTGGGCCAACTTATTCAAAGTTGTCACAGAATTCAAACCCAGAATGAATACTGAAAGAAAAATAAACCCTCAACTTCAAACTGCATCCACCTCTAGTGTAATAGTACACCATAGCAGTGCAATACCACCAGTAGAGCTGCCAGTGTGCTCTGCAAACAGAGCAGGAAAAAGGACAACTATGCAATACTCAAGAAAGGTTTTCTGTCTGCTCTGGGGTTTTAGTGGCACCATCAACTTGAAAAGCTGATCTTTGATCCCAACTGAGAAGTGACACCAACAAATGCAAAAGAAAACACTGTTCTGTATGTCACTTGTTATTTATGTTTCTTTGACTTTGAGATGCTCTTCACCCACAGCCACAGTCACAACCAGCGGAGAGAGCAAAGCATTCAGGGTTTTTTTTCTACTGTACCTCCAGATTTTTTTCTTTAGCTCTAAATATGGCTTGAATACAAAAAGTATATCAAATTATAAAATATAAAGGAAAAGTGATTCAACATACTGATTAGTGCATTAACACCGTGTTCCTAATAAACTAAGAGATCAATGCAATCAATCATTTTCACCAAGAAAATGGATCAATGGATAACTTGATCATATGAGCAACATATTAATAGACAAATATGGAAAATTTTAAACATTACTGACAGTATTTCACTAGAAAATATAAACAAAGCAGCAGAAGCGCTAAAATGATTCCTTTAAAATACACATTTCATATGGAGTCCATTCAGCTTTAGATTTATGTATTGCTTCAGAAATGTGGAAGTTGATGCCAGGGTGCAGAAATCAGGAGATAAACAACAAGCCGAAACAAAACCAAAGTTTGGCTTGAGGTGTGAACTTTCAGTTACAACAGAAAGCACAAACTGCTCCTCATTTATGTGAGTAATGTGATTTTTTTTTCAAGTTCAATGGAACTCTAATAAAATATTCAGGCAAAGCATGAAACCCTAATGGCACCTTTTAGCATATTTTCCAAAAAGGCACATTTAGGGTGCTTTCTTAAGTAAATTGCCTGCTTAAATTTCAATTTGATGTGGACTGAAAACACAGAATGCTTTCTAGGCTAAATAAAGGTTAAAGCATATATTAAATGAATAAATAAAGTTCTTGTGGACTGGTTTAAATCAGTTTTTCTGAGCTTGCTAGCCTCAATTCCTTCCTTAAAAGTTGAAAAAGACTTCTCCAACACATCTGCAAAAATTGTTAATGTTCCACAGCTGCATTACGTGCACAGCTGCAGTAAATACCTGATTTCCTTTTATAACGAGGCTTTATAATGAGGCTGTGGGAACAGTAGGAGGGCCTGACTATTGGAACACATGGAGCATCTCAATTCATCAGATGTAACTAAATCTATAATGTGAGTGGAAGCAAGACCATGTAAGGCTTTAAAGTTTTAATTAATAAAAGTCTTAAAACAATTCTATATATTTGGTCTTGCTTCTCAAAATGTAAGAGTCTTGGAGATGTAATGAGATGAAAGCAAGAACGATATGTACATTTTTCACATTTTTTTCTCAATTGGAACAGCATGACAGTTCTATCTATCTAAACTAATGTGTGCAATATCTTATGACGGCCTCTCAGTATCATTTATCATTTATTCAGGAGCATTTATTTGTGTATTACAACACATAAAAGTGGAAATTACCATTGTATTTACAGATCATCTATCCCAAGGGAGGCATAGAGATAAGAGATGAAAATGGGATCAAGAATCGATCCCTGGGGAATACCACATGAGACAGTTGCTGAGCATAAAGAGAATTCTCCCATTACCACAGAAAAGGATTTGTCTGCCAAGCTGAGCTGAAGCTGAGCGAGACATTCAAGACAGCGTTTAAAGATATCATGGATCCAGAAGATTCCGTCTACTCCGAGTCAGCAGCTAGCGCTAAAACATTTGCCATGGTAATAAGAACTGTTTCTGTTCTGTCCCTGATACATAACTGTTACGTTCCCCTAAAAAGGTCCAGGGGATAAAGGGAAGTAACAAAATGTGTCTGGGTCAAAAAAAAGAGACAGAGAGGCAAAATGGTTAAATTAAAGAGTTTTATTAAAGTTTCTATTAATAACTCAACTAAAAGAGTTGGACCAGCCGCTATCGCCATTTAAAGAAACAAAACAAAACTCAAGCATTGGTCAGTATTACTGAAAAGTAAGTCAAAGAGAAAAGGGTTAGCCACCAAATGCGCTCCTCTCCACTGAGCAGGAGCAAACAATCACAAAACACAGCTCACTAGCTGCAACCACTCACATGGCATTCTGGCACCAGAGCTCACTTTTCTCTGCCCTTAAATACCTTTAATTGTTGATGGGAGGCAGCAGTACAAAAGAAAAAGGTGGCACCTAAGGCAGGAGAGACGATAGGACACGCCCACACAGGCAACTTCAGGAGGAGGCTCACCTAGGGCCGTAACAACATATGCAAAACATATGAATAAAAAAAACATTGATTTGATTTGATTTGACAAGGAACTATTACTTTTTTAAAATGTTAGCAAAATTGACTTGACCATGGTCTAGTATTGGTTTTATTAAAAGAGGATGAGCTGCAGCATTTTAAAACAAAATGAGCACGGGTGAGCAGATCGATCCAAATATTGATCATATTGATACCAACGCTGATGCTGATACCAGATAAATACTAATACAATAAGATTAATGTTTCCATCCTGTATGTTCAGCGTGTAGTCCACTGAATTGTGTTAAATAAGTATTTTTTTCATGAAAAAAATATACCCTAAACATGTAATATTAAAAATGTCTGAAACGTTTTGCTTTGGCTGTCCTCACCTCAGTTTTATCTATAGCCTATAGCACGTGTAAAAGCTGTAGGTGAGGAGGAAGAGGATGTGGTGGAGATGAGAGAGGGGAAGGCGGTGATGGAGAAGGCAAAAGAAAAACAGGAGGGGAAACAGATAATGACAAAGAGAGAATGAACGTATAAATGTACAAATCTTAAATGGTCAAATATAATTTGAATTTGATCTTTAAATTAAAACCAATTTAGAATTAGTAATTATAAATTAGGTAATATAAAAAAAATTTTTTTTAAGATTTTAATAGATTTCGCCTTTCTTTCTCAGGAATCTGGAACATTTTGTTGTACATCTGCTAAAGGGTTAAGTAGAATTCAAGCCATTTTATCTTCTTGAATAATTTTAATGTGATATGAAAACAAGTTGGATCAAATATATACAGTAGTATATAAACCTTCATTCAAATTTCCAGGTGTGAAAAGGCCCTCTGAAAGCCCAACAGCAAAACATTAATTTCCATCAACATAAACTCTTCGCAACACATATGACTTCCAATCCAAAGCTGAGTGCCAGTTCAGTATGTACCATTTAAGGCTCTGGGACCTGCTGACTCCCCACATGATTTCTCAAAGCAGTACAGAGCTACATTTTAAAAAAAGTGTTCATTCTGCTGGGCAGGGGTAAACATCCCTTGGGCCCATCACTCACTGCTAGCTGTTTGAGTGCAGTCCAAGATGGCCTCCACACACACCAACCCTCCCGTAGAGAGAGTCAGAGAAAACCTGCATGCCCCATGTGATGTTCCAAATGCTCCATTCTGCCAAGAGTGGTCGATGTGAATCCAACACTAAACTCTCCCTTATTTTCAGAATTAGTTTTTCCACTGGGAGCCATGCTGAAGGGGAATACCTGCTGTCGCAACACAGAAAGTGAAGCCAGGCCGTGAACATCCTGAATCCAAAGTGATATCCGGTATTGACCAAATTCATGGTGGATGGTTATGCAAAAAGAGAAATGGAGGCTTGTTGGAAAGCAATCTGTCACTCAGTCAGCTGTGCAAACTTGAGTCCATGAATTTGCAGTTAATATTCATTTTTTCGTGTCACTTCATACAATAAGTAAATGCAGGAGGGAGCGACTGACTCAGTGGATGAAATTTGACTACTGTAATTTCATCAAATAAAGTGTGCATTGATTTCTTTACATATGGATAGCAAAGACAGGCCTCCATCTACAGAAGCATCATTAGACGTTTTGGCACCAACGGGTACCAATAAAGGAAATGAGATACCCCCCTACCCCCCTATTACTTGGCCAGGTTTCGATTAATAGACCAGTTCTTAGTACTGTCATGACTTGTTCAAACATGCCAAATCTCATTTGAGTACAAGTCACTTCACCCACTGAGATAAATGCAGAGGAAAACATAGAAGGCTGCCAGCATGTTTCACACAATGTCATCACTGTGTCCATTTGTATTAACTCAGTTATTTAAAAGATGACGCCTTCAGCTTTTCCTTTCTTGAAAGGCATAAAATAAATTACATTACCTTTGCATTTGAGTTTGTGTTATTAAAGATGTTACTTAATATTTGAATTTAATGAGATGAGATGAGACTATGATTTGAGAAGACTATGATTTGAGAAGACTCTCCGCATTGCTAAATATCATATCAAATATCATACTGTATATATTGCCAGTGTTACTGAAAAGGATCATGTTATTTATTTATTTATTTTTTTAATCTCTGGAGACCTCAGAGTCAAACAGAAACCAGGCTGCATTTAGCTTGAAATAAAGCAAATAAATACAGTCCTGTGCATCCATTAGGTGGATGTAGCTCAAGAGTTAGAGCAGGTTGAGAAGGTTGGTTGTTCCAGTCTGCATGCTAAATATCCTTGGACAAGATACTAATTGCAAGTTGCTCTTGGATGCATCCATCAGATTGAAATGAAATTCTTTTGCTTTTAAAGCCTTAAATGGTCTTGCCTCCAAACTATTTCTCTGAGCTACTGTAACTACACACCCTTCTCAGTCTCGTAGATCTGCTGACCAGTTGTCGTTCCATGTGCTGAGGACATATCGGAATTTTATTTTAGTATTTTTATGTTTTCTTATTTATGTTCAGCACTTTGGTCAGTGCTCAGTGTTTTTAAAGTGGCTTGCCTAGGAATGTAAACATTAGACAGAAAGCACATAAGCATAGAAAAAAGTGCTTGTATGAATGGCTGAATAAGGCATGTTATAGAACGTGCTTTGAGTGGTTAGGTAGATGAGAAAAGTGCTATGTAAGAACTGGTCCATTTACCAAATGCTTTGAGTAACTCATTTATGTATATTTTGCTTAGTTACTGAAACATACATGAAAATGCACCATATAAGGCAAACAGACTTTGTACAGTTCTCACAAGCTTGAAAGTCAATATTTGGTATGACCACCTTTATTCTTCAAAACAGCTTGAACTCTCTGAGGCAAGTTTTCTTCTCGAAGGACATTCTCGGTTGGATGACCTCTCTCCTGACCTCCTGCATACACATTGAAATTGATTTTGATTAATAAGCTCCTAGTCATTTTGAACAGTAAATGGCTTGAAATGGGTGAAATAAAGATTTGATTCTAATTCTGCTTTGAAACTAAAATCTCAAATCTGGATTCATCACACTGTAGAACATGTTGCCAATGACTTTCAGCGTGTGCAATTTGGCACACCTCATCCTTTTATTCGTGTTTCCCTTCCTTAAGAATGGCTTCTTGAACCATTTCTGATGCTTCAGTGGAAAGTAGATGGATCAGCTGAAGCACCAAATGCCTTTGCTGGACGCTTTTCTTAAGGACGTGGCTTTCCAATGCTCTTTGTCTGCTCTCTTTGCCCTGCCATTTCTTCTTTTGTGCTTCAATTGTCCAGTTTCCTCAAATTTCTAGGGACACATTGAACACCATGCCAAATTTTCAACTAATATCACTTTTGAAATCACCTTGTTGGTACAAAAATACAATTTTATGTCTGTCAAACTGTGTTATCTTTGATAGGTTATCTGTTACTAGGCTGCCTAGTAACAAAACGCCTAAAGATACAATTAAAAATACTTTTTCTAAGTTGTCTGTTATGTGCTTACACAACACTTGTTCATCCCTTGAGTATGGTGTTTTTATGCTTCTTTTTTATGATTCAGAGGTCAGTCTTAAGGGCCTTAAAATAGACAGGTTTGGGGAGTGGACAGAAAAAGAGTGAAAAAGCAGACAGTGTCCAAAGAAATTCTTTGAAATACCTTCAGAAAGCCCTGAGAACCATTGCTGCAGATTACTTTAAAAAATACAAAATATGATAGAATAAATAGAATAGGAAAATATGAAGAAATGAGGAGTGACACGAGACTTTTTCACAGGTTCAAGTTCAAATCTGTTATTTATCTCCATCCATGTATTATTGTCTCGCAATATGAGATGAGAATCATAACCAGATCACTGACGCTAAGAAGTCAGCTTGACACACATCTGAGTTTTCTAGTTTGCCAAAACTAGAAAAACTAGTTTTTCCAAATTCAAAAATACAGATTTTTTTTTCCTTTCCTGTTGACAAAGATCTTTGTCTAACTATGTAACACAATGGATGCAAATAGTTTAATACATTTAAGTCTTCTTTCGTCATTATTAGCTTATCCTGGGTGCATAAGAAATTTATTTTAAAATAATCTTTTATTATCTGTAAACTTTAACCTTTTACCAACAATTCTTTCAGTGTGTCTATGTAGAGATTCACTAGGGTTAAATGACTCCAGTTGCATGTCTTTTTATTCATCTTTTAAATCTCGTACTATACAGTTACACCCACCTATTTGCATGTTCACTACCTGTAGCTCACTGTTTTATAACAACATAGTCTGGTTACCTTCATTTATATAAAACTGAAAATTGTTGTAAAACAAAGTTTCTCAGTTGGTAAAAACAAGACTGATGATCATTCAGGAAACAAATCGCATGTCGTAGTTTTGGCAGGAATTCTGGTCCTATTATAGTTTTTTAATTAATTAGAGGACACCAACTCCCAATAACTTCATTTGGCCTTGGCATGATCAGGCGTGGTGTCAAACATGGTTTTGCTGGTGTGATGGTTACATCAATTACGACTTACTGTAGTTAATGAAGCCGTGAATTCTGCTCTGTACCAGAAAACCAGAGAATGTCCTGCCCTCGGATCTTAGGTAGAAAGATAAATATCCATAGTTTTATTCATAGTTCCCACATGCACTGAAAATATCTTCTCTCACTGGGTCAGGATTCTATCAAGTTCATATTCTCAGTCCTTGTCTCTATATGCTTTGTCCCAGTAGCCCAGTTCTCATCAGTATGTCCTGGTTCTCCAACAGCTAAAGCAGATTCTGTAAAGCATCAGAGGAGGTATGACTGTTTAAATCATTTGATTCTTTGTTAATATGTTATTACTCTAGGGAATTGTTCTGTAAGCTTTTATGTTTTCTGCTATTGTTGCAGAGAAAAAAAACACAGTTTCAGCAAATATGAATTTTACACTTCAATTTTATGTTGTACTTACCCAACTCATAGCTTTCTTCATCAAATAAAATGGTTTTGAAAGTACATTTAAGAGTGAAAAAAATCTAAGACTTAACAATCAACGAAAAATATGCCAAAAAAATAATGCCTTATTATAAAATTACTGCTTGTCACGTTTTAGCCTTCAAGTTTGATGAGGACAGTGTCTAATCCTATTTTAAAGTGGCTAAAAAGACAACGCAAGAGTAATGGAAAGTCTCACAATACAATAAAATGTGACAATGAATTAATTACAGAACAGACTGTTAACCTTGATTGGTTGTTTTGTGTGGAAGCCAGGTTTTTTTTAAAAAATAAAAAAAAATAATAAAACTCCTAACACTGCAGCATGTTGAATGTTGTTCTAATCAAAGTGGTAGCAATAGAACACAAAAAGCATTTTCTTTTCATCTGGCACACATTGCAATTGGCAGCATTTCAAGGTACAATTTCAGAATTTATGACAAAAGCACTTGCAGAAACATGTTCAGCATTGAGATTCCTTCAGCTATTCAAGTGGAGATTTAATGGTGCGTACACATACACACTTGAATACAGAATGAAGGGTAGAAGCCAAAGTCTATTTGCAGAGGTGTGGAAGACTTGAGAGACAAGCTCATTATGCAGTTCGGGACATACTGTATCATTGATTAACATTCATCATGCTCAATCTACCTCAAACTCCTCATCGCCCAGCCTGTGCTGCAAATGCAAAGCAGCCCCCAGCCCACCACCCCCAATCCACTGCCACAGCTATGTTTATAGACAGAGGTTAATGGGAGCGGAGCACTGTGTCACTGTATTGCCATGTATTGAAAAGACCTACAGCTGGAAAGTTCAGGACAAGGGATGTTTACCTAGTGATACCTTAACAACATGTCACAATGATTTGCTGCTGTTCAGGTCAGGTAGTAGAGAACTGAAGCTGAATTGTATTGCTCCCTAGGGTAAGGAATGAGCAAATAAGCATCCGGTAGGAGTCTAACGTTGTTGTAAGGAATATTAATTAAAACATATATCATACCAATGTGCTGGTTACAGTGTTTACTGCATTCTGGTGACTTTGTCTCTGAGAAGACACAGCACCTACAGGGGAAAGGCACAAATTCTTTACATCAGACCATTTACAGGAAGTTACAGGCTTATTTTCATTTGACAAAGTACAGCCATCCAGCCTAAGCTTTTGGTTATTCCTAAGCTAACAGCAGTTACTCATTACAAGTAGCAGTAAGTGCTTGCATCATTCCCCACCTGTCTCCTGATGCCCAGTACACACACATTCCCCTTTCATCCAACCTAAAAGCTCAGGTCCTCTACCAGAGGCACGGTGCCTTTGCTGTTCCTACGACTGCGCTCTTCTGGACAGAGACCTCAGATGTTGATTCCTGGGATCTGCTGGAGCCACTCGCCCAGCTTGAGAGTCACTGCACTGAGTGCTCCATTTACGACTGAGACCACTGTTACCTTCACCCTCCACATCTTCTCCAGCTCTTCTCTGAGCCTTGGTACTTCTCCAGCTTCTTTCTTTCTGATGTTTTTGTCATTCAGTATTGCTACGTCTATCACTACGGCCATCTTCCTCTTTCTACTTATCCACCACTACTGTCTGGTTGGTTAGCCATCACCAATTTGTCCGTTTGTACCTGGAAGTCCCACAGGATAGCTCGGTCATTCTCGACCACCCTAGGGGGCGGGCCCCATTTTGAACTCGGGACTTCCAGGCCGTACTCGGCACAGATGTTTCTTTATACTATGCAGCCACTTGGTTATGATATTCCATGTATGCCTTGCCTGCTAGCATCTTGCACCCTGCTTTTATGTGCTGGATTGTCTCAGGGGCATCTTTACACAGCCAGAACCTGGGGTCTTGCCTGGTGTGGTAGACGCCAGCCTCTATGGATCTTGTACTTAGAGCTTGTTCCTTTTCTGCCATGACAAGTGCCTCTGTGCTTTCTTTCAGTCCAACTTTGTAAAACCAATGGTATGTTTTCTGTATGTCAGCCACTTCCTCTATCTGCTGGTGGTACATACCATGCAGAGGCTTGTCCTTCCATGATGGTTCCTCCTCTTGCTTCTTTTTCTTGGGTTTCTGCTGCCTGAGCTATGCTGTTGGTTGTGGTCTTCTTCCTGATGTACTCGTGGATATTCGTTGTCTAATCCTGGACTGTGGTACTGACACTCACTAGTCCCCAGCTTAATTCCTTACCCTTAGTTCAGGGTGCTGGACTTGGGGTAAAACTCTTCATGCATGGTCAGGAGCCTCCGCGTCTTGATGTCAGTTTTCCTTCTATCTCCTCCTTTGGCCAGCTTATTATCCTTGTAGGGTACCTGATTGTAGGTGGTGTTGATAGCCTGGATCTTGTTCTTACCATTCAGCTGACTCAGCAGGACTGGCCTGACCCTCTGCAGGTACTTGATAGTTGTGGCTTTTCTAGCAGCCTCTTCCTGGTTCCCATTTGCCTGTGGGATTCCCAGGTACTTGTAGCTGTCCTTTATGTCTAGAATGTTGTTGTTCCATTAGCCCACTTCTCAACAGTGTGTCCATTTTCTTCCACACCTGACGCGGACCTTGTTAATCCGGGTGACTACAGAGCCGGTATGACTTCAGTTTTCTCTCTCACTCATATCTGAGGTAGGCTTGGTTGGGGGGTCTAGCCTAGGGATCCCTTACTGGATACAGATGCCCTGGTTGGGAGTTGAACCCAAGACTCCCATTCCAATCAGCGCACTCAGTGCAGTGACCCCCAAGCTAGGAGAGTGGCTCCAGCAGATTCCCAGGACCAACAGCCGAGAACGCTGTATAGAAGAGTGAAGTCCTAGAAACCCTGCAGGGGCAGAGGGGGATAATATAGAGCTCTGTCTTCCCTTTGTCAAGGTGTCTGTTATGTCTACCCGTGTGTTACATTCTACGAAGTCCTCTGCCTCTGGGTTTCATTTATTTATATTTGGCCTCAATAACAGCGTCATTTTGTAATCTCCCTTCTGTGTTCCAGCACGTGGGTCCTCATTCCTACACCCTACTTTAGTAATGTAATTAGCTTTGTAAGAACTTGTATTTTGGATCTATTTTGAGATCTTATGGCTCTTCCACATACATACATGGGAAGCTTAGAGAGGTGCACAGAAAAAACTTGGATATAAAACAAAGCAAGAAGCCACTGATACTTATCTATACTAGGAAAAGGAGGAACTGGGGTAAAGGTAGGTTGCATAATGGCTTGCAGAGGAAACAACCAGGACAGGAAGGCTCTGTTCGAAGTGTTGAATGCCACTACGACAGACTGCTGAGGTTGGGAAAAGGCTGTTTACTTTGATACCATCAACTGCTTCTTTTGTGCACAGTCTTCTTCCCAAACTAAAAATATTTTTGGTTATCTTTTGTATAGCTAACAAACAAGGTTTTTCAGTTATATGAAATGGTTAATTGCAACCTCATTTTGAAAAGAAAACCAATAAACATGTAGTGGTTTCACTACTTATATGCCAGATAATTTTGGAATTTCACCTAAACCAGTCTAGGGAGATTTTCATTCACCACAGATGGAGGATTCCCATTGGTGCAACACCACTAGAAAATTGAATTTTTAAGTTCTTTTTTTAACATCACCGTGCAATCACAGAAAAAATCATTTTAATAACTATTGAAATCAGGAGTGCCTTGGAGTCTTTTGGTTTTCAGTTTTGTTAACATCCCATTTCACAAGTTTCCCAACTTTACGAAGAGCAAAACTAAACCAAATTACTGAACTGCCCCTTTGAAGCCCCCATGACAAGTATTATTGTTTTTTGCTCCTGTTGTTCCTTTCACACAAAGAAGCGGCTTGGGATAATAGTTTTTCTAGGCACCTATTTTACTTCTGTTTACATTCAAAGTATGTGTGTGCATATCCCTAAGTGTGCATGTGAATTTCCCTCACCAACTCAACAGCAGTTTTTATGTTTCTTTCCCCCCTAAAAAAAAAGAGAGAATGCACTTCTTTGGGGATTTTATTTTCTTACTAGAAGAGGGAGAATAAAGGTAGACCCAACTGCACTGTAGAAAAAGCTGTTGGTATTCAACTGAAAGCCAGACGAAGTACAGATTATATACAGTCATGCACACATACTGGGTATTTGGTACAGCTTTTTTTTCTCCTCAAAGTGGTTCCAACAAAGAGCAAGGTAAGCTAGGTTAAATGGCCCCTATAGACCACCTGACTGATTTAAAACTCCAAGGCCACCTGCCTGGCACCTCTGGGCCTGTAATTGCCATCACTACACTGACAGCTAGAAAATCGCACAAGAGAGGGATTATCTTGTGGCAAAAGGTTCTTGTGTGCAGCAGGAGCACACGGCTGATTGCATTAACGTGTCCACTGAGCCCACCCCTTTGGAGGAATGAAATAAGAAAGCTGTGGATGCTGTGTATTGTGTCTTTACAGTAGGTAGTTTCAGAGTGCTATTAATCAGCTGTGATGAAGTTGGAGGTGTACACATTGTATTCAGCTTTTAATCCACTTCTATACAGAGCCAGTAAAGGTCTACGGCTATGTACTGCATGTAGCTGCCTTCAAATATAAATGACTGCATTTGGAAATAATGGTCAATATTGTATCTGCACTGTTGTATAAATATCACAAAAACCCTGCAGCCTGCAGAGAAAAGTCAAATGGTGATCAGTTAGCTGGTTACATATTGCTCTTTGGGTTGTTACGCTATTCCGTAGCTGTTTCATGAATTTCATAAGGGACAAGAACTTTTCAGCTTTCAGATAAACCTGGTTAAGGTTAAAGTCAAACAGCATCAATATAAATCAGAAAGTTTACTTGTCACCCCTTTCCAAAACTAGTCCAACATTATGTAACCTTGACCCAGATAAAGTTAAACATAAAGTTAAAACTGACAGCTGAGAAAGGTATATCAGGCTAACAGCACCTCATACAGAACACAGTGTGAGAACAATACATTAAGGCCCAGGGGGATTTTAACCTTTTCATGTGCTTGTATGCACAATCCCATGGACACTTTCAAAGTCAGCTTTCAGTGTCAAAACCAAGGCTTAGAAAATGTAAGAACCAACATTCTAAGAAAGCTGCTATTAGCCCTATAAAGGTCTTTCTACAAGCAAGTCTTGAAACTTGGCAATCATTTTAAAATCATTAGACATATGTTGAAAAGAAATTAGCTTTCTAACTTAATTTATCTGACTTTTGGACATAAAACTTTGTTAAAATTTTTAATCTTTTAGGTTTCGAGTCAGGATTCTTTGTTGCATGTCTGTCCTTGAGAATGCCTCTGGCTACACTGATGCCAGGTGTTTTTCTTCTGTGGATACATTAGTTTAGTTTCTCTTTCTGGCAGGTATGAGGTTCTGATGGGGTTGAGGTCAGTTTAACCAACAAGAGTCTAAAAAGCAGAATGACTGAAGGGTACTGAGATTTAAAACAAACAGATCACAGGCTTATTAAACCTTCCTTACTGAATTTATATGCAAGCTTAATTTCCGTGAAAGAATAAGGAAATTATTACACCATAAGGTCTTGAGTCATTCTCAAGTAAAATCAATTAAACTACTTCTTTTGGAATATCCTCACGTTACCCTTTGCCCAGGGCCTTGGGCAGACTGCCACAGCTCTTGCGTTCTTCCACAGGGGATGTATGAAATCTTGAATTAAAAGACACCCGTTGAAGTGTAACAGTGCAGCAAGATGCAAACTAACTGAATGTAGTAACCCAAAGGAAAGTTTTACAACCTGTATAAATTGGGTTTTCTTTCTTAAGTCTCTGGTGACAGACTATCCTAACCACCCTTGGAGGAGTAGTAGAACTGTACAGGCACTACTGGCAATATTATGTGTGGAGCAACTTCTCCCATTACTGAATTTTGCTTCTGGGCGATACTACTGAATTTGCATTTTTGTGCTTGAATTTTGGAGCACATCCAAACAGCAACGAGCTTGCTGCTGAATGGAAGCTGAAAAAAAAATCCTGGGATGGCTGGTGTTCTTTCCCCACTGTTTAAAACTCAAACATTTTCTCTGCAACTCTTAGCTCTGCGGCAATAGTTATCACTAAAAAGAGTACATATGGCTACGACGTGTATTATTGTTTTGGATTATTATATATATGGGTTAGAAAAACATAAAGATAAAAGTAAAAAAGCAGTACCCCACAGTGATACATCCTTTACATTTTAAGCAAATTCATATCATTTCTTTGAAAAATGAAACTTTTTACCCTGCAGGTCCTTTCGGGTAAAAAGAGCGTCGGCCCTTATAAGTTTAATTTTACTCTTTTATAAAAATTTTGCTTTGTTCACTGACTACATGCAACAATTTAATATTGTAGGAATATAATCCTGCACTGGTTTTAATTAAATGTTTTCTAACCTTAAAGTTATTTAAAACTTTAAAAAAAAAATAGATTTTTGAAAGGCGTAGTTAGACTCCCTGCTCGGCAGCTGCATCTATTTCTGTACTTTGGACTGAGATATAGAGTTAAATAAACTGAACATAAGTAACTGATACAAGTGTACAACTGTATGCAAAAGTATATGCTTTTCTTTTGATTTAATTCAAGAAATGATAAAAATATACATTGTCTACAAACTGGAATGCATTAGCAATCTAGAAATTGTATTTTCTATTAATTTGACCTTTAAACTATGTTTATACTTAGTCTTTGGTCTATCAGTATAAAACTAAATGTTTATAAAATGAATATTACCAGGATTCAAATATAGATCCCTTGAACATGTTTTTGATCTCCTTTTAACACGGGTCACATCCAAGATTTTTACCCCCTCCCCCCCTATTGGCAAGAGGCAAAAGGAAGATATTTACTTTCTCGGAAAGAATCCTAAACTGCTCTTCTCTCTCTCAAAAACAACATGTCCAATGAGGTGGATAACATACATTTACATGGTTATGTGTAATAGACTTGAAAGGATGGGGAAAGTGGTCCTATTTTTTTACCATCATCGTGAATGGGTCTTCGGTCAAGGACAAGAAAGGTAATTCAATTCAATTCAATTTTATTTATATAGCGCCAAATCACAACAAATGTCGCCTCAAGGCGCTTCATAGATACAGAGAAAAGCCCAACAATCATATGACCCCCTATGAGCAAGCACTTTGGCGACAGTGGGAAGGAAAAACTCCCTTTTAACAGGAAGAAACCTCCGGCAGAACCAGGCTCAGGGAGGGGCGGCCATCTGCTGCGACCGGTTGGGGTGAGAGAAGGAAGACAGGATAAAAGACATGCTGTGGAAGAGAGACAGAGATTAATAACAGATACGATTCAATACAGAGAGGTCTGTTAACACATAGTGAGTGAGAAAGGTGACTGGAAAGGAAAAACTCAATGCATCATGGGAATCCCCCGGCAGCCTACATCTATTGCAGCATAACTAAGGGAGGATTCAGGGTCACCTGGTCCAGCCCTAACTATATGCTTTAGCAAAAAGGAAAGTTTTAAGCCTAATCTTAAAAGTAGAGATAGTGTCTGTCTCCCGAATCCAAACTGGAAGCTGGTTCCACAGAAGAGGGGCCTGAAAACTGAAGGCTCTCCCTCCCATTCTACTTTTAAATACTCTAGGAACAACAAGTAGGCCTGCAGAGCGAGAGCGAAGTGCTCTAATAGGGTGATATGGTACTACAAGGTCATTAAGATAAGATGGGGCCTGATTATTTAAGACCTTGTATGTGAGGAGCAGGATTTTGAATTCAATTCTGGATTTAACAGGAAGCCAATGAAGGGAAGCCAAAACAGGAGAAATATGCTCTCTCTTTCTAGTCCCTGTCGGTACTCTTGCTGCAGCATTTTGGATTAACTGAAGGCTTTTCAGTGAGTTTTTTGGACATCCTGATAATAATGAATTGCAGTAGTCCAGCCTGGAAGTAATAAATGCATTACATTTCTGTACCCTTCTACTTCTTTGAAAAGAGAAATTTCCTTTCTCTTGTAAGATTCCTTCAAAGTTAATAGCACTGAGGGATGCCTACCGCTTATCATTTTGTGCTACTGTTAAGTTACACAAGTCAGCCATGCATAGGCTTTCTGTTTGCTTCCTTTATTCATTATTACTATCATCAGTTAAGCAAGTGTCACTTTTGAGACTATAATCTCCCATCAGTATCTCCAGTTTGCCCAAGGCTGCCTCATTGTCTACTTTAGCCTTGAAGCATGAATACTGTGTTCACCTCAAGGAGTGACAAGATCACTTCATCTTACACAACACACAACACTCGATGTGACACAAATGTGTCGGATCCACATACTCCACTCTTTATAACGCAAGTTGTGACTTGGGATAGCTTAGCCACCTAAAAGAGACTTAATTAATATTAGCTTAATTAATGCCAGAGGCTGAATGCATAATTCAATATGGTCACTGTGGAAGCAGCAAAAAGGGAATCAAGTGTCATGGCTTGATGACACTCTTGAGCAGAAAGTTCTTGTTGCTCAACCTTCAACTCTGCTATTTAGACAGTAGTAAAAAATAAAGCATTAAGAGTACATTTCTAACATTACTGACTAGATTTGGACTTCAGGCTTTCTGAAATGTGTTGCAGCTTGATGGCAGTTGCATTACTTGGACAGAAAATAATAAACTAACCCAACTGTAATTATACTTGCCAAAGGTGTTTTTTTCTTCCGTTTTTTTTTTTTTTCAGGCAAGAAATGTGAGAAGGTTGCATTTATAGAACTGACCCATACATTACCGCAATACCGCATGCAATACCGGCCCATTGATAGCAGATGGGACTGGAAAAATGCAGCTGTGTAGTAGTCAGTCAGTCAACATGATGCTTTATTTAATGCAAAGTGTAGGAAAAGAATAAAGAATATGAAGGCACTGTGTGATTCCTTTTTTTGTTTGTTTGTTTGTTTCATTTTTAGTACTTTATATTTTAGCTTTGGTGGTATTTTTAGAAATCTTATTGAACTGGGAACAGAAGATCTCACCAGTATGAATCACACATAATTTTGGAAGTGGTGGCTGTGTTTGCACTTCTAACAATTCTACAACCCTCAGTCATACTAAGGAAGTAATAAGGAAACAGGAAATATCTATACCAATTTTAGCATGGCTTATGGTAACTCAGATTGATGTGCAAAACGGTAATATCCTGTTTTAATACACAAGAAACTACAATAAATGTTAATAGCTGTGGCTGTGGCATCTTTTTCCATGCTCACTCATTGACATCTGGGTTATCAAATCCCATTTTTAAAGGGGTCTTGAGCAATAGTTTTCCAATGTATTGCTCAAGAGTTTCCTTGGACCTTTGCTACTCTTTCATTTATTTTCTGTCTGGTCCTGGTATTCAAGCATTAAAAAGGCATGTAACTCAATGACTGGACCAGTGTTGAATCTACCTATAAGAGGCAACCAATAAAGTGAATACCCAAAGAGCTACTAGCCAAAACTTTCACCGAATACGTGGAGGACAAAGTTTTTACACCTGACACTTTCTATCTATAGCAGATGAACAGCATCTAAAAGTCATAAAGAAATAGGGGAGGGGGAGGCAATGATGTGACACAGGACCTGAAAGATTTATATTTATATTCCCTTTCACATGATTGATCTACTGTTGCCTAAAGCTTCATTAGAAATGGTCTCAATGGAAGGGTAGCTGCCAAGAAGAAAACAGAGCAGGCTTTGTTATGATTTGGTGCTGAATTTCACCCAGTGCTGTTTGGAGATATTGTTAAAATCCATTAAATTATGAATACAGAAAAGTACAATCAGATTTTATTCCATCTGGGAAGCTTCTGATTGGCAACAGCCTACTTTTTCAGCATTAAAAAGATGGTAATATATAAAATGATAAAAAGATACATTGCCTACAAACTGGAGCAATTAGCAATCTAGAAATTGTATTTTCTATTAATTTGACCTTTAAACTATGTTTATACTTAGTCTTTGGTCTATCAGTATAAAACTAAATGTTTATAAAATGAATATTACCAGGATTCAAATATAGATCCCTTGAACATGTTTTTGATCTCCTTTTAAAAATTGGCAAGAGGCAAAATTGGCAAGAGGCATTAAAAAGATGGTAATATAGTGAAAGCATACCTGGATAGAAAAACTCACAGTAACATTAATAGTCATGGATTGGTCTCCCCATTGACAGAGAACAGTTAAAAATGCAGCCAAAATCCAAAAAAGAGCTTTGGAATATATCAAAGAGTCTGGAGAACAAATTTTCTGCTATGTTGAAGAACAATGTTGGTCATAATAACTATTTACTTTGAAGCTCGTTAGAATTGTATTGACTCTGTTTTTGCTTTATATTTCCATCCAAATCTGTGTGTTTCAATCAATCGCTATACCTGTTTCCCATTGTCTTAGCAAAATATAAAGAAATAAAGGGTTACTCAAGACTTTTGCACAGTACTGAGGTATAATTGTATGCAAAAGTACTGTACCACCTCCAAGGATTCTAGGTGAGGCTCTTCTTTAGAGACAGACATGAATTGACCAGCATGTTTAATGACATTTCCTTTCCTAATGCATTTGGAACTTCTTTGGCTCTTGATGTCTGATTATGAAAATTGGTATCATGTGGAGAGATCCAACAATTTTTTTCAAACCATTCATTTTAGTTTGTCACAACAGACCATGGGATATGCAAATCATAACAAATGCTGCCAGGATCCTTCCTCCCCCTAGACCCAGGCTCAAGTGGATACAGTATTTGTTTCCTAGTTTTATACATATAAAACACAGAAAGGCTGCCATCAGTTTCTGAAGGATTGGCTGCAAGTGTTTACATGAAAAACATGGCCGTGTTTAATCAGAAACAGGATGGATTTGTTTGCATCCATAATTTGGCTCATAGAAGTTGTTGTGTGCCTGCAAAGACCACAATATGTTGAATTAATTTAAACCTCCTCCTGATAAGTTTGCAAAACATTAATTTATAATGTTTACAAGGCTACAATATTTATTTCCCAATTTCAGCACAGTGGTGGAAATCAAACATCCTGTTGAGAAGGGTTCGACTTTCTCACAATGGTCCTGCATTTCTGCTAGATGCCCCCCCATCGACTTTCCCACAATGGTCCTGCATTTCTGCTAGATGCCCCCCCACCCCCCATTATTATCCCATTATTATGCAGTGTACCCTTGTGATGAGTGAAAAAAAATCCTTTCTCAAGCATTTTTTGAAATATTGCTTTTATTAGGAATTTCCGGGATTCAATGTAAAGTGTAGTTTGGCATCACCATCCTGATGCCTATTTACCAAATGCAAGAGTCTTGCATTTAAGAAACTTGGCAGTGCCAATGGTCTCTACAGTAATGCACGTTTGTGAAAATGCTTATCTCACTTTATGTTTTATTCACAACACTCAGAGCTCACTTCAGAGAGGCAATCAGTGGAAACTAAAATTTAGAACAGAAAGTTGACTTTAATCTTTTACTTAAACTTATTATGTTCTTCTCCAGCTCCATAGTTAGTTTTATTATTCTTGTACCCTATTGTAGTTTCTAATGTATCAAAATTATTAAATTTAATACATATATCTCAGAAAACACTATATATTCAATGATATCTTCAATACCACAGGGCCAAAAAGGGCATTAAGAGACTACTTTAAATAAAGATTTGAACAATGAAAACATCGGTGACAGCACTATTTTTAAGATGGCTGATTCAGTTAAAAAATATACTAACATTAATGTTTAGTTGTATAGGATACACTTATATAAGTGATATATTCCTCTCTTAGGTAGCTAAATGGAAATATCTTTAGATTGCCAGAGGTACTGCTGTGACACCATATGTCCGTTGCTGTAAACTTTTCTCAGCTTCTGTCTGGGAGCACACATTTTACACACAGATAATGTGAATTTAACAGGATAAAACAATTGTCTATTAATGTCACATTTGATAACATTTGCTGCCCAGCTCAAACGTTAACATTATCATTTTATTATTAGCCATGGTCACGAGTCACTACCTTAAAGATGGCTTATAGTCATGTTACTATCATCAATGTGTGTGCTTGCCAGGTAATACAATAACTGTTTAACAGTTTCACGCAGTGAACAGCTATTCAAAGGCTGTTTTCTTGGATTTGTGTCAGTGTTGATGGTATACTTGCACATAAACACAACATACAGTGTATATTATTTATTTGTTTGTCAAATTCATAAATCAAAAGGTATGTTGTCAACCTAAGTGGACATGTAAAGAACTCTTTGAAAAGTACATGTTTAAAAAAAATGAAATTCAAAAATCTTTTTTTCATGCCTAAAGATAAAAGAAAACAAATCCTGATTGAGGTTGTCATAATTCATGCACAAAAAGGTTAATACAAAATAATAAAAACAATATATTATATATAATAACAAAAAATATTATTGTTTAATTCTTTAGTGTTGTTGACTTCTCGAAATTCCTTCTATGATGTTGTAAAGATGAACTTCAGCTGCTCTCGAGGAAGGCCTGGGTACCTGCCTGTCTGCAATGGTGCTGTGTGAAGTTGTGTTTCAGGTGGAGGAATTGAAGACAGGATAGTTAATGTTGCAAATGCGTATCTAATTTACTAGGCAAGGCAAGGCAAGTTATTTATATAGCACAATTCAACAGCAAGGTGATTCAAATTAAAAAACAAAAACAAATAAAAAGCATGATTTAAAATGGAGAAAAAAAGGAACAGTAGATAAAATCAGTAGTTAAAATGTAAGTTTTGAAATTTAAGCTTAAAGGTAAAACAGTGCGGATTTGGTGCTTTATTTAAATGCAACTGAGAACAGGAGAGTCTTCAACCTGGATTTAAATAAACTGAGTGTTTCAGCTGATCTGAGGCTTTCTGGGAGTTTGTTCCAGATATATGGAGCATAAAAGCTCCATATATCTGGAGACACAGAGAAGCTGAATGCAGCTTGAGTTTTGACCACTCTGAGCCCAGTCTTTCTTTTCTGCCAAAACTGAATTTAATAGTAGACCTGTAAAGATGCTGTTACAGTAATCCAGCCTGCTAAAGACGAATGCATGGACTAGTTTTTCCAGGTCCTGTTGAAACATCAGATCTTTTATCCTTGAAATATTCTTGAGGTGATAGTAAGCTGACTTTGTTATTGTCTTAATGTGTTTTTCTAAGTTTAGGTCTGCATCCATCACTACACCCAAACTTCTCGCCTGGTTGGTGGTTTTTAGGTGTATAGATTGAAGTTCTCGGATGACCTGTAATCATTTTTCTTTGGCACCAAAGACTATTACTTCAGTTTTGTTTTTGTTTAGCTGGAGAAAATTGTGGCACAACCAGTCATTAATTTCCGCAATGCATTTACCAAGAGCCTGTACAGGGCCTTGGTCTCCTGGTGACATTGTGATATATTTGTGTGTCATCTGCATAGCTGTGATAGTGTATAGGAATTTCTTTCACCTAGATATTAATATTATTTTATTGTATTAACATGTCTGACACTCATACTGTAAGACAAATGGTAGGGGGTGTAGCAAGGATGTTGGGGGGAAACAGGAACTCCAGAGGACCAGTCTTTGTCTCTTCGAGGACTCTGGGAAGTAGCAAGGGAGTGTGAACCTTAAGGTGTGAAACAGCTGTGTACTGCCTTTGTTCCTGGAGAAGGTATTTAACTGAGAGCCATGCTAGGCTCAGGGAGAACTCTGCTGACCGTCTGTCCCGCGGTCATGGGGGACTTCATCAAGCTTGGTTGTATGTTGTCTTTGTGTGCTTGGATTAAAGAATGTTAGCTACCGCTCACCGCTCGTCTGCAGGCTTTATTTAAGTGGAAAACTTCCACAACAATAGTTTATTTTGTTGTTCTTTATCATCTGTGCCAGTGGGAGCATGTAAATGTTAAACAGAAGAGGTCCCAAGATGGAACCTTGGGGAACTCCACATGTGATACTTGTCTGCTCAGATGTGAAGCTACCTATTGATACAAAGTATTTCCTGTTTTCTAAGTATGTTTTGAACCAGTTTAGTACAGCTCCTGAAAGACCTGCCCAGTTCTCCAATTGTTTGAGTAATACGTTGTGGGCAACTGTATCAAATGCTGCACTGAGATCCAGTAAAACTAAGACTGACATTTTTCCACTGTCTGTATTCAGACATATGTCATTAAACATTTTAGTCAGAGCAGTTTCAGTGCTGTGGTTCTGTCTAAAACCTGACTGGAAGGCATCATAGCAGTCATTCTGTGTTAAGAAGTAATTGAGCTGTTGAGAAACAGCTTTTTCAATTATCTCACTTAAAAATGGGAGATTTGAGATCGTCCTGTCATTGTTCATTTGTCTTGTCAAGATTGTCCCTTTTTAGTATAGGTTTAATTACAGCAGTTTTTAGTGGTTCTAGAAACACATGTGACATTAAAGAAAAGTTGACAATCTGTAACAGGTCTAACCCCAAAGTCTTTGAGACCTTTTTGAAAAAAACTTGTTGGCAGGACATCTAAACAGCAAGAGGAGGAGTTCAGTTGACCTAAGATGTCCTCCAGGTCTTTGCTGTTAATAGGGTGAAACAGTTTCATGGTGTTTAAACAGTTTTTTGGTGGACATAGTACATTTCCTGAATCTGCTGTTGATGTACGAATTGCTTGTCTAGTCTTTTGGATTTTGTCTGTGAAGAATTTGGCAAAGTCATTGCAGGCCATAGTCGAATGAAGTTCAGCTGCCACTGACACAGGAGGGTTTGTTAGCCTGTCAACTGTAGCAAATGAGACACAAGCATTATGACTGTTTTGGGTGATGATGTCACCCAGAGATGTCATGTCAGAGAAGTAGGACCTCCTTGCACTCCTGAGTTGTAAATTATAATTGTGAAGTTTCTCTTAGATGTCATAATGAACCTAGAAGTTTGTTTGTCTTCATCTGCGCTCAGCTTTCCGACACTCTCTTTTTTTCATTTTCAGTACAGTTGCTGTGCATGATAATCCTTATTTATTGCAGATGCCACATTTTGAGGCAACACAATTGCCATGTTGGCTAAGTAGCTTGGAAAAAAAAAGTTGTTTGAAGAAGTTTCACCTCTCATCTGAGAAGCTTCTTCAGTTCTAAGGTAAAATCTGGGACTCTCCACCATTTGACCTTAGAACTGAAGAAGGTTCTCGGATGAGAGGTGAAATGTGTTCAGGGAACTTAAAGAAGTCCAGAGGCTTTTCTTTTCAAGCTACTTAGACTACTTTGACCTGGATGACTGAGAATCTTCACAGACAATAGCCATGTTGTTTTTTTTGGATCAAGAGATGACCATATTAGGAAAAGAGAATAAAATCCTAATCTGCTGGACGATGCTCCCAAGCTTAGTGGATAATCCATGAACTATTATCTATATGCAATCTGCCAGTCTGTGCAAAGTAAAAGACAAATTCTACAGTTCTGTTCACTAAAAGTGAAACAAAAACTTCTGACACAAGCTATACCTGTACTCCATCAAAAAGCACAAAAACAATGGAGCGGTCCAGATCATTGACTTAAATTATGAAGTGAGGCCTAACAAAACTTTTGTTTTGTGATGAAGTGGGGACTGACTATAAATATCAAATCCACTGTTCCTACCAGGGTGTAAACATGTTTATTTCTGTTGAGGGCATTTTCACATGGGGACATGGGGATTGACTCACTTTCTGAACAATCCTTGAACGGCTGGTAGAGAAGCTGCACTGTTTTTGGCACTTCCCAGTTGGCTTCAATATCCAACCACATAGGACGCCAGTTGTCTGGAAAAAGCCATTTTAGCTCTCCTTTTAAGCTAACTTTCTTCCTATTAGCTACTCGGCAGGTGGGTGGGACTTCTTTGCTCAGAATGTGTGTGAGTTGATTATAATAGGGATGCCCACTCTGACCACCATCATCACCATCATCCATATGAAAAGATCAGAATAGAGAAAAAAATGGTCTGAACTAAAGACTTAGAGCAGTCTGAAACCTGAGCATTTAGCTCATTGCTCATTGATTACTTACCAAAGCTTCAAATAATGAGGTTGGCATATGTACCATATGGCATATGTAATATTTAACATGATAATCCATTTAGATAAATATCAACAAATAGCAGAAAAAGCAAAATAGCAGAATCCCTTTTAAAATATTATTTGTGATGACTGTGGAAGAAAAACCCTAAAAGAAAAACCCTATATGTACTCAGCTGGAGAAATTAAGTTAGGTCTGCAGTTTTCACTTTACTTTTCCCATTTAGGTGGACATTTTCAGTGTATTGCATCGTATCGTGTTATCATATCTTATCAAATCTTTTTATCAAATCATTTTGAGGTAACACACATAAGTGTTTCTGGCTTAATTTAAAGTAGAATTTGAAACAAAAAAATAGTTTATACTATATTACTTGCTGAATACAAAGAACAAGTAGGGGTGACGTGGGCCGCAGGTAGCCCCCAGGCCACGAGTTTGTGACCACTGATTTATACTGTAAGCCTTGCATTACCTTGAAATATTTCCCTCAATATCTACAGTATGAGGCATCCTGTGAAGAGGTGGGCATTAAGAGCATAACACACAGCTTCTGTCTTCTCAGTTCATTTCCGGTAGGGACATTTTTGATGTTTAATAAAGAAACATTGTATTTACATGTTATTTATTAAAATACTCTCCTATACTTGTAATTTCCTCTTGTAACCTTTCAAACTCCAATTCAAATTCATGCATGAAAAATGCTGAGAGCTGTACATATTTAGGAATTTACATCAACTTGACCCCAGGTCGTTGCGTTCCTTTCAATAAAAATGATAATTATATGTACTTGTTGTTGTGTTTTCCAATTCAGGGCCACAGTAGATTTCGGAAATGTACTTTTCTGGTACTTCATGACTAAATCAAAGGACATTTAGGTATAACCTTACATGACGTAAAAAAAGAAAACCCATTCACTTCATCTAAGATCCACATTTCCTTAGTTGGTCGGCAGCTGCTTCTCTCTGGAGACAATGTGATGTTCATGGATAATTCAATTTATACTCAAGGGCACTAAAATATAAAAAGGCACTTTGGGCTACTTATGTCACTGTTACACTGCCTTCCACCGTAGATGTTTAAGAATTTAATGTCCTGTCAGAGACATGGATATCAATTACCCAAAGGAATATTCTGCACTGGCACTGTAAGGGCAGTCTTAGGTCAAAAGTTGTACGCTAGTATTTGCAGTTACTTTAAAAAGGTCGTGAACTGAATTAAGCAGACAGAAATTTTTCAGTATGACTGTACTGACAAGAATACCAGTTTCTTTGCTGTGGCCACATTGTAACTTTGTGATGTACATGACAGCTAGCATAGCACTTATCACCGAACTATCATTGGCTGTCTCGGCCTCACTGCTCGAGTTCACATTAATGTCATCACAGTGCGTCCTCTGACTGAAAGTAAAGCGGCTCCCTCGAGAGAAGAGCATAGCAAAAAAAATACGTAAATGCAGACATCCAGTTTTAAGTGTGTATCACATCCACAGCGAATTGGAATAAATTACATCAAAGTCTAACTGTGTATTCATTTCTGTGGGGGTTACAAAATGAAAAAGCATGCATATGCTGGTCATCACTGCAGCAGGATGGAAAAGAAATCACTCCAGGGGGTTTAGGAGGAGTGTTGTTTTAAAAGAAAACCCCTTTAGCTAAATTAAAATATCCCTCCTATGCGGTATTAAATTTAATTACAGTCCCAGAAGCTTCAGTTGAATTATTTTCATATCCATACTTTTGAAATCAAAATAAATAAACATAAGGAAAAAGGAGCCCTTGCTGAGGTTCACATTAGGAAACATGTCTCGAGTCATGCTGTACAGCTGGAAAACCCGTTTTGTTATTTTGTTGCTTGTATCGGACACCTGTTAAAGAAGAAAAAAAAATGATACTCTGTCTCACCTTTCTTCAAATAAGACAAACAACGTTGTTTTCAAGGGAGTCTAACATTACATTACAATAAAGGAGGGGGAAAAAATCACATTCCCTTGCCAGCCTGGATGTATGAGCATCACTAAAAAAAAATCCTCGAAGAGTAATTGGAGCAAAGAAACTGTTGAAAGTTTCTGTACAGAATGTAAGATTACCACAGGGTCCTAACCTCGAGGCCTGAGTCCGAAGTGACTCAAAATGTGTCAGAAATGCCCTCATAATAGATTAAGCTGCAGAGAATAATTACTGATTTTGCTGCTCTTTCCAAGACACTTAAAGAGATAAGAACAGGACATCGGTGATGGGTGATGATCCTTTATAGTACGAGTGTGGAGACTGGCTGAACCTCTTAGGGCTAACTTGATGTCAAGAGACACTGCTCTTGCCTTAGCAGCTATGCCAATCTAATATATGCAAATAATTAATCAGCCCTTTCTCTCTTAAACTCATTCTAACAAGTTGCTTCTGACACAGTGGCAGTTCCCAAACGAGTCCATTAACGCTCTTACCTCAACTTCATTTGCAGTGATGTTGACATTTCTGTATGAGGAGTCTCACCCCGAATGACTCTATGGCAGGGGACTTTCTTCTTGCAGGGCTAGTTGCACACATCAGGATTATTCTGAACAGACACAGGGGCACACACACGCACACTCTCTCTCTCTGGACTTTTTCTAGCGCTTTCACACATGCACCCACAGTGAGGCAAAAAATGATCTCATCTCCTGCAGCATTAGCATCTCCACTGACGTCAATCATTGCATGTGAGCAAGAACACCCTCAGACTGCTCATTGACAGCTTCCCTGCAAAGGGAAAATGTCCGGTCTTCTAAGCAATTTCAATTACAATCCTTGGCTGTCAGTAGAACCAACATACAGTCCTGTGAAAAAGAAAGCTATCAAAGGACTTTCTGCAGTCCTTTAAAAGCACACCCTATCATTCAGCAGCTTCTAGAACCACTTTTAACAGCAATAACTTGAAGCAGTTGTTTTCTATATGACTTTATCAGTCTCTAACACCAATGGAGGGTTGGTTCATTCTTTTTTGTAGGCATTTTTTATTCACAGCTCTCATAAGTTCCTGTCTGCATTTCAATTTTTGTGAGATTGGAACTTTGACTGGGCTGAGCCACTTTGATTGTCTTTTTTTTCCACCCATTCTGCTCTATATTTGTGCCACTGCTTAGAATTCGTCCTTTTTACTTGGCAAAGTTTAAGGCAAGATTTAGTTACTGCACAGAAGGTCTGAAATTTCACTTCACAATACTCTGGCATACAAAGGAGCTCATAGTTGACTCAGTGATTGTAAGGTGCCCAGATACTGTGGCTGTAAAACAAGCCTAAATCAACATCCTTCAGCCATCAGTTGTTGGGATGTTTGTGCTGATATGCTTTTTGGTTTTTCAACAAATGTAGTTTATTCAGATGCATATTTGCTTTAAAGAGATAAGAGATTTCTTTGTTTTTACAATTAAACCATGCATATTCAGTAATGCAATGAAGTCATTAAGTAAATCAGCCCTGTAATGAAGTTACAAATTTAACATGCTAACTGAGACCTGTAAAGTCAAAGATGTAGCTTTTAGGTTTTTGTTTGCAGATTCTCTGTGCACTGCATAGTCTGAACTTGAATTTGTGGGATGTCAACTTTCAAGCAGATTGCGGCATTGTGTTAGCACGCAAGTGAATGCTCCAAACTGCCTAAACTTTTTTTTTTTTTTTTTGCAGAGATGGTTCCACCTGCTGATGATCTGTTAATGGTGCGCATTTGATTAGCAGCACAGTACTAAATGAAAACTCTAAATAAACAAGATCAGCTCATTTTAGATATTATGGTATATACATTGCATTGCCAAAAGTATTCATTCAACTATCCAAGTCATTAAATTTAGATGTTCAGATTACTTCTATGAACACGAGTGTATAAAATCAAGGCATGTGGACTGTTTCTACAAATATTTGTGAAAGAATGGGTTCATTGCCAAGCACAATGCAAAATGTTGGACACGGTGTTGTAAAACACATGCCATTGGACTCTAGAGCCATGGACATGTGTTCTCTGGAGTGACAAATCACACTTTTACTTCTGGAAATCTGATGGATGAGTCTGGGTTTAGCAGTTGCCAGAACAGTACTTGTAATTGTGCCAAATGAGAAGTTTGGTGGAAGCGAGCTTATGGTGTTGGGTAGTTTTGCAAAAGTTGCGCTAGACCCCTTAATTCCAGTAAAAGGAAATCTTCAGCATACCAAGACATTTAGGACCATTTCATGCTCCCTACCTTTTAGGAAAAGTTTGGGGATGGGCCTTTGTTATTCCAACATGACTGTGCACCAGTGCTCAAAGCAGGCTGCATAAAGACTATTGGTTATGGGTTAGTGAGTTTGATCTGGAAGAACTTGACTGGCCAACACAAAGTCCTGACCTCAACCCAATAGATAACCTTTGGGATGAATTAGAGTGGAGACTGTAAGCCAGGCCTTCTCATCCAACATCTGACCTCACAAATGCCCTTCTGGAAGAACAGTAAAAAAATTCTCATAAACACTCCTAAACCTCGCAGAAAGACTTCCCAGAAGAGTTGAAGATGTAGCTGATTCGGCATGAGCCCCCGCATCCTCAGGACCTTCTATCGCTGTGCCATTGACAGCATCCTCACTGGATGCATCACCACCTGGTACGGCAACAGCACCGCTTACAACCATAAAGCTCTCCAGAGAGTAGTGCGGTGTTCTGAACGGATAATTGGAGGTGAGCTTCCCTCCCTCTAAGACATCTACAGGAAGCGGTGCCTGAGGAAAGCGGGGAGGATCATCAAGAACTCCAGTCACCCCAGCCATAAACTGTTCAGACTACTTCCATCAGGAAGGAGGTTCTGCAGCATCCGGTCCCGTACCAGCAGACTGAGAGACAGCTTTTTCCACCAGGCCATCAGACTGCTGAACACTTCATAGACACCTCACCTCCACTACTGGAATTTCAACATTATGCACTCCATACTGTATATAAATGCCACTTGTTTTGCACAATATCCAACTACAAACCTCTGTATATTTTATATATTTATTTTATTTTTACTCTATTTAATTTGTAAAATATGTACACACACACACACACACACGTAGACATACATATTTAGTATACACATACAGTAATATGCATACACTCTTATATTGTACATATATTTATTCATATAATTCTCAGATTTAGCCATTCTTATATTTGCTTGCTCTTATGTTATTGTACTTTGCACACCTCTGTTGCTTGTGAAGCTCACACACAAGAATTTCACTCACATGTACTGTACCAGTGTACCTGCACATGTGATGTGACAATAAAAGTGATTTGATTTGATTTGTGTCGGTTGAGCTAACATCACATTAAACCCTATGGATTAAAAATGGGATGTCACTCACGTTTAGATGTATGTGAAGGCAGACAATTGAATATTTCCATGGGCCATGTCATTATATTACCCTTTATTTGTCTTGATGAACACCTTCTGTTGGAAGAAGAGAAGTCTTGCTTGGGGATCAAATACTTATTTAACATAGTGACATTTCTTACTTGCATAATTTTCTTTTATGTGAACTTTCATGAGTGTTTTTTTCTGTTGTATTTGTTTGTTAGTTTTTCTCTCTCCATTAAAATGAAAAATCAGAGATTGTTTATTTCTTTGTAAGTGAGCAAGCTTACAAATTCCCCATGGACCAAATAATTATTTCCCTGACTGTAACGTTGCTGTTTCATGGTAATAGTAATCTGCAAAACAATGTGATGTGACTCCTTATGTCTCACCACATAGGTCTGAAATACATTCTTTTTATATTTTTTTCTACCTTCTAAGTTCAGTTCTGGAAAAAATCTTGGAGGTGGCAATCAAAAATGTCCATCCATTGTGGTGCAGGCAGAGGTTTGTGTCAATGTAGGAAGCTATAGGTCATAGAAACTAGGACAACAGTGTAGAATTATTACATTCATTTTTATTTTCACTGGACAGTGGTAAAAGGCAAAAACTAAAAATGTCTCTGTCACGGGTAATGGGAAAATACAGACTCAGTCGCGGAGCTCTGGATGCGAAGCAAACAGTGCATTTATTTACAGTGCCAAAAAACAGTCTCAAAGCACAAAGCGAAGTGCAAAATCCAACAGTGATCTTCTCCAAACTCCCAGTGGTGCGCAGGTGAGTTTCCAAAGTGATTATCCGAGTGTGTGTTCTCCTCCGAGAGCTTAATTCCGTGGGCTCCTTCTCTCCAACCTCCTGCTCCATGTCTCTTCCTCCTATAAACGAGCGACAACAACAGGTGAGAAGGCTAGCCGGCTAAAGCTAAGTTGCAAGTAACAAACACTCTTAACTACCAAGCTTCAAGTACAATCCAGCATCGACTGCCGTCTGGACACACAGTTAAATGCCTCAGCCCACGACGAAGGATGATTAGTGACAGCTGGGTGGCAAATTAGGTGCAGGTGTGTCAGCCACTGGGTGGAGACAACAAGGGTGGGGAGGAGGAGAGAGAGAGAAACACACGCACAGGCAGGTCGCCCGGAAGGACCCTCCGACCATGACAGTCTCTGCTTCTGCACATCTGACTTAGGACTGACTGAGTAAAAGAAATATGGAGTTACTTCCCTTGCACTAGGAATCTGGAAATCTGCTTGAATGCTAAAGGGCCGGATGTATTCTGTCAGAGCAAATGGAATATGATTTGTCTCAGATTTGTCTGTTTTCCCAGGCAAGAATGGTAATTGTTTTCACACACTTGTAGGGTGTCAAAGTGTGAATTGTTTTCTGACCCAAACAAGCCCTTTCCAGACTCAAAACAGAGAATATGACAGCTGGATCACTAACAGAAAACAAGAGCTCTTTGGTCCATTTAATTTTGTATTTATTCATCCTCCAAATATGAAAGATCAGAAGTCACAGGGAGGAGGTCAGGGAGGTGGTGGGGCAGATGAATCACTTTAAGGATGAAGAACAGAACAGAAGTCTATTCCACCTAGAAACCGTTAATTTTAATCTTGAACTGACATCATTTTTTTCCTTAAATAAAATAAGGTCTGACTTTACCGAAATGAGGCAACTGAAGATTTAAATAGAAGTTTTATCCAATGTAATATGGAAACAGCCTTGAAGCGCTGTCCAGATTTCTGGGAATTAATTATTGATGTTTCTGTATCTATATGGCAGATCAATCTCTCTACCTGCACATTATTTCTTTTCCCCATGAAAATAATTTGTCATTGCCTTGTCAACAGTAGCAATAATTTTAGCTGCTCGGAAACCTTGAAAGCTTGTTAAACCACCTATTACACTGATATATAAACACATGAAAAGCCACATAACACTTAATGTAAATAGTGCAAATGCAGTACTAAATGTAAGTTATATATGTAGTTATATAAGAAAAACTCAATTATCTCCGATAAAAATGCTGAACAAGAGAGGAAAAGAGAAAAAAAATGAAGAACTGTCACATTCCTAACATTCTGAAATGACTGTGGCCTTCCATCACGGCTTGAAAATACACAGGGGGTAGGCCATACCAAATAAAGGTGGTCATCTGGGAACAAGATGATAATTGATCACAATGATTATATGGCTTAGGAAAATCAGTCAATGTGTGACAGCAGACCAGCTGTGTGGCTGTTTCCTGATATAAAAAGAACAGTTTATTTCCACTAGAGAGACTAAAAGAGAGTGAGGAGGCGTGGATTGAGACGGGGATGGCAAATCCACTATTTTGCTTTCCCCAGCTGCCTCAGCTGGGCTTTCCAAGCTGCAGCTGGTATAGTTGATCAAAGCACATTTTTATTAGAAAACATGTTTTAGGAAGCAAATGCAAACAAAGGCATAACCAGGCAACTGATATGCCATTTCAAAGTACTCTATGTGGTCTTTTTATGCAAGAGGAATAATATAGGTAGGTACCTGTATTTTTTTCAGTGAAGGCAATAAACAGCATCTTCTGTATAAGGCAGGCAGCGTGAAAGAAATTACTGGTTAGATGTTGTAATTGATAATATTATTATTACTACGTGTCATTACATTCAATGCATGGAACTTTGTATGTAAACAATAAAGGTGCTTAGGTTACTACTTTTTTAAATCACTTTTTAATTAAAACCTGAAAACACAGTCATGGTATGCACACTATATGGCTTGCACTTTAAAGGCATCACATTATAACTATGCTGAATGGTAGTTAGTGTGTTGCTAATAGCTGACAGATGGCACCATCTAAAAAAAACAAACAATCAGGATTCACAATCACAAGTTGAATGAAGTCAAGATTAGTCGATCTCAGTGCCAGCCCATATCGGCTGAGGTCTCAGCTAATTCCCATCTATACATCCAATTGTTATTTAAGCTACTTTAGCTTTTCCATATTTTGTGTGCATCTGCAAAACATTTTGCAACTCACCTTCTCCTTTCATGTTGGATCTGACTTAATAATGTCAACTGACTTACTTACAAGTCCATGAAGGGGTAAAGAACTCTGAAGGGTTAAAATGCCAGGTACGTGCTATGGTCAAATTACATTCTATTGTCAGATACACTATGTTGCCAAAAGCATTTGCTCATTTGCCTTCACATGCATATGAACTCGAGTGACATCACCTCATTATTCCATAAGGTTTGATTTATAAGGCCAGATATTGATGTGTGATGAGAAGGCCTAACTCACAGTCTCCACTCTAATTCATCTCAAAGGTGCTTAAAGGTCAGGACTTGGATCTAGAACAGGGGTGTCGAACTCCAGGCCTCTAGGGCCGGTGTCCTGCAGGTTTTAGATAAGACCCCGGGTGAATACACCTGAATCAAATGATTAGTGCATTACCAGGCCTCTGGAGAACTTCAAGACATGTTGAGGAGGTAATTTAGTTATTTAAATCAGCTGTGTTGGATCAAGGACACATCTAAAATCTGCAGGACACTGGCCCTCGAGGCCTGGAATTTGATACCTGATCTAGAAGAACTTGAATTGCCAGCACAAACTCAATTATCCATAACCAATAGTTCTTATGGACCTTGCTTTGAGCACTGGTGTGCAGTCATGTTGAAATAGGAAAGGGCCATCCCCAAGTTGTTCCCACTAGGTTAGGAGGATGGAATACTTCAAAAGGAACTAAGGACCCTTGAACAACTTTTGCAAAACTACCCAACGCTATAATCTCCCTTCCACCAAAATTTTCATTTGGCACAATGCATTCAGACAAGCACCGATCTGGTAAACGCCAACTCAGACACTCAGATTTCCAGATGGAGAAGCGTGATTTATCACTCCAGAGACCACATCTCCACTGCTCCAGTCTAGTGGGGGCATGCTTTACACCACTGCATCCATGCTTTGCATCCATGCTTGGTGATGCAAGGCTTGGATGCTCAGCCATGGAATCCCATTCCATGAAGCTCTCTATGGACTGTTTTTGAACTAACCTGAAGGCCACATGAAGCTTGGAGGTCTGTAGCGAGTGACTCTACAGAAAGCTGGTGACCTGTGCAAACTATGCGGCTTTAGCATCCACTGACCCCACTCTGTATTTTATGTGACCTACCACATGACTTCATGAGTTGCTGTCATTCCCAATTGTACCCATTTTTTTTTACAATACCACTAACAGTTGATTGTGTTTGTAATAAATTTTATGATGAATATAGGCCACAAACCAAAATGTATTGGTCTAACAATAAATGTGTTCTGTATTGTACATTTTTTGCTGGAGTTTTGAGTTTAACCAAAGTCGCATCAGTGAAACTCAAACAGACTGTGATGTGATGCTGTTTAACTCTGTGCTAAATTTTCCATTAAACATTAATGGAACTTTCAGAAGTCACAGCGAAATACAAAATGTCAAACACAGTAATTACTGCTCTGCACTGCAGTGACAGGGATACATGCTGTGTTGCAGTATCTTAGACAGCTGACTCCGAAACCTGCAAGGGCTTATTGTTGCAGTTCTCACTTTATGAATTTAATGTGTCTGTGCTTTTAGTGTACTATCATACTATGTGTGGATAAAGAGAAAATTTGTAAGGCTTTTTTCATGTTAAGAAAAACATACATTGTTATGTCCTCTGGCCTCCTATTTCCACTTTCTAGGAGTGCTACCTCTCCCCTGTCTTTATTTCATCTACTGACAGTCATATTTTCCTCCTCTTTTGTGGTTAATCAGGGACTATTTTCTCCTTTGTTGTTCCTGCACCCTTCATTTACCCATCTTTAATAGTAAGCCTTGTGAACAATATATAGTTTTTTTTCACTAAATAACATTCTGTGTATGATTGTCAAGAGGGTAGTGTTTTAAATTGAGCATGTTGTTCATAAAATAGAGGCTACCTTAACAGTGGCGATCATGACTGTTTCTGGTGAACACTTCCAAGACCCCGACTACTCCTAAATTATTCAGTGATTTTCTATTTTTTTGTATGTTTGTCACACTTACATGTCTCAGATCATCAAACAAATTTAAATCTTAGACGAAGATAACACACATTTCTAAATAAAGGTGTTTATTACTAAGGGGAAGCAAAAATCCAAACCTACATGGCCCTGTGTGAAAAAGTAATTGCCCCTAAACCTTGTACCATAAATTAACTGTGTTGTATCACATATTTGGAAAGCCGAGTTCAATTTCTCTGGCTACACTTAGGCCTTCGGTCCATTCCTCTTATAGCTGTGTAGCCAATATGGTGGCCACCAAACCATTTCTAAACAACACACTTATTAGCGTTCCCTCAAAACAGTTGGTCACATCAGTAGGAACCAATCATATGGCTTTAATGCAGGGACAGAAACATCCTATCCAACGTGTCATGACAGAATTCACACTGTTAGCACAAATCAAAGAAAATATACTCATCTGGGGAGAGGTCTGTTAGAATTGATGCTGACATGCAGTCATCCTGGCATCTCATATAGGAGACCTTTATATTGTATGATTTATGTGTGTACAGGGTAGGTGTAATATTTGCAAAAAAACGGTACCGCCGCTGTGATCAAAATGATCTCAGCATTGCCAGAGTGCAATAAGGACCTCAGAAACAACTCCTCTTCTATATTTTAGGTGAAAAAGCTGAAAAGGTGATCATTCTCATTTAGTTTATCGTCAATGATGGCGGTGTCCGAGACTGTTTTACTTTTTGTGTTGACCAATTAGCCCGAATCTTCTAAATCTGTAGCTAGAGAAGAAGAGGAGACATTATTCTTTGGTTATTTAGTGATCATTTCCTCTTTCCTACCCTTCGTTTTGCTGTATGCCTAATGTCTTTGCCAAACATATTCAGGCCTAATCTGTGCTACTTTTGGCTCAGTTACAGCAGTGGGAAATGATGTGTGCACAAAATGTGGCCCAAATGCTACATCACACCTGACATATCGGTTATAAGGCGGACTCGTGGCAGAGTTGAAGTAGCAACACTCACCCTGAGCTACCGTCATTAGTCAAGGCCCAAAGGAAATTGAAAATTTGGGTCAATCATTTATTACTATGTAGGTAGGGTTCAGAAGCATGTGTTGCACAAAATATCGTATGAAATATCAAAATAATGAGCAGCTAAATTAATAACCTTAAATAATTATTAGCTGCAGGCCTAGTTTTGATTAAAGCTCATTCAAACAGTTCAGAATGTTAATAAGGGGAAAACATTTTCTAGCAGATCTTTTCTAAGGAAATCTGAAGCCAGCATGTTTATGTAATCAATGACAAATTAATGAGTGCATTTATTGAAGTATTTTTATTTTTGACTCAGATTTCTATGAAAATGCCTTATGTTATTCCTAGATATTTGGGAGTGATTATGAGACTTTAAGAACAGATGGCTGTAGGACAAATAGGCAGCTTTTGGTCTTTCACTGAGCCGTATGTCAACCAGGATGCCATCATGGCCTCTAAGTACAGGTCCTGCACTTGAACTCAGCATGAAGCGACTGGGAGCCATCTGTGTGGAGTTTATATATCCTCTATTTTTTCCTTTTTGTTTGTTAATAGATGCGTTACTTTTCTCTGTTTATTCAATTTACAAGATATTCTAAATCTCAGACTAGTGTCTCACTTTACAAGACTAATACATGTTCATCATGCTGTAGTATTGTTTCTTCATTTTAACCTGAAGTTAGGTGGTTGCTAGGCAATGTGATGACAACATGTTATATAAAATAATCATGATATTCTAAGTTTTCTTCATTTAAATGAGCTGTTATTGTCATGAAATGAAGATGACACATGCTTGTGTTATTGGTGCATAACTCCTACTATATAATATATTAAAGATTTGTTCGCCTATGAACTCCAGCTATACCATCAAGAGCTGAGGAAGCAAAATTATATAGCACATCTTGAGTTGTGTACACGCTGGAAGTGATTCACTCATCACATACCGCTTTGAAGCTGCCAGCTGGTTTCTTGAAGACCTTCCAGGCTCCGGTTTCCTAGATAACCCTCTGTTACGTTCCCCTAAATGTCCAGGAAATATGGTAAAAGTAACAAAATGTGTCCAGGCTGGAAAAAAGAGGCACGAAAGAAATTTGTATTACTAATTTAAAGAGCCAGACAAGCTGTTTTTAAAGAAAGGAAACAACAAAACCCACTAATTGGTGACTAAACTGAAAAGTAAGTCAAAAAAGGACAGGTCACCAAAACACACTCTTCTCCACGGAGCAGGAGTAACAGCCAACACAGACACACAAAGCTCAGTAGCTGCAAAACCAACAAGACTCTCTGACTGTCGAGCACACCTTTCTCTGGCTGTAAGTACTCTAATTTGCTGATTAGAATTAGCTGTAAAAAGAGAAAAAAAAAAGAAAACAACAGAAAGGGGGGGGGGGGGGGGGGGCACCTAAGGCAGAAGAGATGGCAGGACACACCCACACAAGGTCAAATTCACAGGAGGCTCTGCTAGGGCCGTAACACCTCCTAATGCAACACTAATCAAACACAAGGCCCCTAGGCCAGAGTCGGAACACATTACAAATTGCTTTTAATGCTAATGCAGTGGGGGCCCTGAATATTCTTATCTACATCAGATATTAAGATATCATTATGTTGCCTAGCAACAATCTACCAACAGGCTAAAATTACCCATTTCTAGCATTTACGTACCTTAACACCTTAAACATATTTTACATTTTATGTTTTTACATTTCAAGAAGTTATCATCGAAATTCTATAAACAAAACTGAAATAATACCCACTATATTATGACATCAACACATTGCTTGCAAACAATAGAGTAGCAAGCACATTATAATGATAATGACATAATAATATCTAATATTAAGAACTTTCAGGGGTCTAACAGGAAACTTGCACTTCAGTGGAAAATATAGGCTGTAGCTAAAACCCTACGTGTAACGTGATGTGCACGTACTCGGATCGAACCAGCCTGCAGCTATTTTGATTGGCCTTTTCAGTACCGTCGATTCAGCCTGTCCATCTCCTGCTCCTTTTTTGGCCACAGTTTTTGATTTTAGCATTGAGAGAATCACGACCATTGCCTCAATATAAAAAATTATAACCAATATAATAATTCATAAATGTCAGCAAATTCCTGGAAGGAGATTGCTGAATCTACAGGAATGGACGTCAGGGTATGGTTAATAAGTGGAATAAGGACATATATGTTAGGTTACATCACAGGCTTCACAAAAGGTCTAAATCAGGCCTAAAATGTACCTCTGTGCCATATTTGTTTGCTTAACGCTGGACTGCATAAGAGGTGTTTGTGCACTGTCAGGAAGACAAAGATTTCATATGTTACAATAAGATTATTAAAACAAATCACCAACAGTTTCTTTGAGGTATGAGTTCTTAAACTGACAATGTTGATTTCCCAGCTCTGTGTTTACAGAGCCACTGAGGTTTACTTTGCACGATAGAAAAAAACAAAGGTTGTCACACAGCATTGGGAGCTCGTAATTTTCTCACCTTTTTTAAAAAAAAAACTTTTTTATGTGCCCTCATGAATCCCTTGTGTGCTTTCAGGAGCACAGTGAACAGAGTCTTCAGGGCAGTTCCCAATGATGCATGGTCCTAGGGAAGTGCAGAGGGGAGCTATCTGTAATATGCGATGTGGTGCTGTGATACAACTAAACAAGTCCAAGGTCGTTCATCGGTGATTAAGAGATGCCGTCGGCTGGCGCTCTGGATTCTATTCAAGGTTTTCTTTAAACTCTTGTGGACTAATGACAAATCGATAAATGAGCAGAGGGATGATTAAACATTCCGTCTTTGACTAATGACGTTAAGGCCTGCGCTTCTCGTAGCATTAACACTCCTTACTCTCAGAAATGTGCTGGGCAGATTTATACCTCAAACCAACACGCACAAACATTTTAAGCAGAGCATCTATCTGCAATCACGGCGCACAAGAGGAACGGGGCTAAAGGTTCAGTAGATCAGGCTGCATATAAACGGCTCCATCTATTTTCAATTAAAAGATGCCATCGATTCAGCCCTATTGGTATGCATGGGAAAACCGCAGATGAGTGAAGAGTGTTCCTACTTGTTTTCACTGCTGAGAAGAAAGTAAAGGGCGTCGGAGCAAATCGAGAAGCTTTGTACACACACGTCTTAACACAAATTAACCATATTAGAAATAAATTTGTCATACTCAGGGTGGGGATTCTGGATAAAGGGAGATTAAGAGTAGCAACGCCATAAACAATGATAATCCCAAGGCTCAATAATGCAACTCACCTCCCTCTCAAAAGATGGAATACATTAGTTTGCCACTTGCGCAAAAGGAATCACTAGAAGACTTTTCTCCCAATGAGTGAGTCAATCAGCAGCATCTGGTTCAGCATTTCATTGTATTGTGCCATGTTATCAACATAAAAAATAAATAAATAAATAAATAAATAAAATTAAAGGTGATATAACGAGAAATAATGTAAAGAAATTCCTTTAATCTGAGCTCCTGCCAAAACATTTGGTATTTGGCCTAATCAGACAGTGTTTTTGAAACATTACCAATTTCACTGTTTTCTTGTACATAAATTTATTCTAGTACTTTGCAGCCACACCATCACTTAGGTGTCAAAATTTTTCCCAGCATCTACCTTCATTTTGTGATTCAAGCCATCATCCCCAATCCTAATGTACATTTATTAGTGTCAAGTAATGGTAATAAGCATTTAGGGGGATGCGTGCTGATAAAACATGAATTATTCATTCTGCCAAGGCGGTGTAATGCTTCACCCATCGCATTAAACAGGACAGAGTAAGTATGGTTGACAACACAATGTAATTATTAATGTTCTCAGTGATTTGCAATGGCAGATTAAGTAGATATATCCCCAAGCTTTACAGTGTTATCCACATGTTTATCCTCTGTTTGCAAATTGCTATTCATCACACAGTAGATGTAAGGACTTAAATGATTACAGAAAGAATAATTATTTAGTTAAAGTAATAAATATTAATATCTAATTGACAAAAAATGTGCACTCTCGTTGCTACAGTTATGCTTGATAATATCATTACAACATCAATATGGTTTACAATGTAATGGGTAGGATTTTCATGCTGCAGGTTTATTTACTCTACTTTACACTAGAGGCCTACTCTTGCAGGAATAGCAGCTTTCCCCGATACAGGGTTTGACAGATTGTTGTATGTGTTAGGGTTGGTGAGGCCATCAAGAATGCAGCTATTTTTTTTTATCTTTTGTCAAGCTAACCGTCCTTGCCCTACGAGACCTGCCTTCCTTTGCAAAACCATTGTCCGTCATCTAGAACAACAAAGAAAACAACCTGTAGAATGGAGCTGAGTAATCTGTTGAGCTGCTTTGGGGATTGCTTTTCTATTCTGGACCTGTGGACAACTGGACCGCTTAGAAAGAAAATGTGTTCATGTTTGAACCTGACCGAAAATCTTTTCCAGTAATACTCATCACTTATGTCTCTTTAAGGCTGATATATGTGTAGTGTGGTGTGTGTATTTAATTGTGTCTTCCATATATATGTAGTGTATGATGGCGCCTGTGTTTGGCTCTGCCGCTGCCTGTTGTAGTTTGTCGCGCTCTACTACTGTTGTGTTGTTTTTTTCTGCTCTACTGTCCTCACTCAGTTTTAATGATGTATTTGCGGCCCTGGTGTATGATCGCCTGGCGTTGCTATCCATCCGATCCTCTATGATGCCACACGATGTCTCGTCGTCCTCTGGCATTTTCCACCCTCCTCCATTAGCTGGATCCTCGTCAGGCGATTTCAGTGGTCCCTCTAGACCACGGAGAAGGAGAGGGAGAAGAGGAGGTATTCAGGTAAAGCTCAGGATGTACTGGCGGCGTGATTTGGCTGGTAAGCGACGTCGAGCGTGCGTTGTCTCCTGTGTCCAGAAAAGCTCCATGGAGGGCGACTTGTTTTCCACGGCCCGGTTTGGATACGCTGGGCCCGGCTCTTTGAGACCTTGCCACCTCAGGAGGGTTTATCCAGACTCTTCTGCGGGCTGGCTTTTTCTTCCCTCGGTGAGTGGATTCTACGAGCGTGACGGCTCGAACCCTGTGTATTTACGTCCCTTAACTCGAGCCCCTGCAAATAATGAGGCTTCTAGCTCACTGAATATGGCGCTTTTTAACGCTCGATCTCTGTCTAATAAATCATTCTTGTTGAATGATTTTATATTATCTAAAAAACTCGATTTTGTATTCCTGACTGAGACCTGGCAGCGGGATGTAGACTACTCGTCACTTATTGAACTCTGCCCGGATGGCTATACATTTATTACCCAGCCTCGGTTGTCTGGTCGGGGTGGTGGGCTTGCCGTGGCTTTCCAGGACCGTTTGTCCTGCCGCTCCGTGAAAACTGGACTTTTTCGCTCGTTTGAGCTGCAGCTGCTTAAAATTGGTAACAAGGATCCTTTCTACTGTGCTGTGGTGTATCGTCCACCTGGATATAACAGGTTATTCTTATCGGAGCTCAGCGACTTCTTATCCGCTACTATGAAGCTGTCTAGAGTGCTTATAGTTGGGGACTTTAACATACACGTTGATGATGACTCCGACCTATTCGCCAGAGACTTTATGAACATTTTGGATTCTTTTCATTTTGCTCAGCATGTGTCCGGTCCTACACACAGCAAAGGTCACACACTGGACCTTGTTTTTACTTTGGGTTTAAATATTGATTTTATTTGCTCTGAGGACATTTTTATTTCTGATCACTATGTTATTGTTTTTAACTTGTCTTTTAATGAGCCTTTGTCCCCCGTCAGACAGATGGTTAGCTCTCGCATCTTAAACTCCTCCACAGCAGTGAAATTTGTGGATGCTTTTAACTTACAACTATCTCCTCAAAATGGTGTTGATTTCTCAACCAGTCTTTTTAATAATTATTGCCTTTCTATTTTAGATGAAATTTGTCCGGTTAAGACAAGGAGTGTTTCTGCCTCTACATCTCCTCCTTGGCTAAATGACAGTATTCGTTGTCTAAAACGTGATTGTCGCAAAGCGGAGCGCAGGCGGAGGAAAACTCTAAATGTTCACCTCCTCTATCTTAAGGACCTTTTAGCTTCTTTTAATAATGTGATCAGAGATGCGAGGGCTGCCCATTTCTCACACTTGGTTACAAAGAGCAGAGGCAATCCTAAGGTGCTATTCAACACCATTAGTGACATTGTTACTCCTGCTCTGCCTGTGGCCCCTATTTTTTCTAACGAGGACTGTGAAAAATTTCTCTCTTTTCTACTTGCAAAAATTCATAACGTGAGAATGAGCTTTACACACTCAGCACCTGTTATCTCAATCTCTACCCCATCCCGGCCCATTATCTTGGATACTTTCTCTCTGGTTTCACTACCTGAGCTAGTGAAATTAGTGAATTCAGTGAAAGCATTCACTTTCACTGAAGCATTCACTTGACATTATACCTGCATCATTATTCAAAAATGTCTTCCAGTCTACTGGCCCATGTGTGCTCACTTTAATCAACTTTTGGGTTGGTGTATCTGGAACTGCATTAGAGTGGTTCTCCTCTTATCTCCATCACCGTTCCTTTTCTGTGGCAGTCTCCGATTTTAGGTCATCCTCTACCTCCCTTACTTATGGTGTCCCTCAAGGGTCAGTTTTGGGGCCTTTATTGTTTTTAATTTATCTTCTCCCCCTCCAGCATATAATGGGCTCTTTAGAGGACATTTCTTATCACTGTTATGCTGATGATATTCAGTTGTACGTTTCTTTTATGCCCGAGGATTTATCTAAGCTTCAGCGTCTGAATGATTACTTAGATTTGATCAAACGTTGGATGGCTGCAAATTTCCTCCAACTCAACGAGGGGAAAACCGAAGTCCTCGTATGCGCCCCTGATAGGTTTCTATCGCAGATAGTGAAAGCCCTTGGTCCTCTCTCACTTTATGTTAAATCCTCTATCAGGAATTTAGGTGTCACCTTTGACGGGCATGTGAAATCTCTGGTTCGATGTTGTTTTTATCATTTAAGAATTTATCTCGCTCTGAACTGAAGATTGCTATACATGCATTTATTTCGTCACGCTTGGATTATTGTAATTCGCTGTTTATGTGTCTAAGCAAAGGTTCTCTGGATCATCTGCAGGTTGTGCAAAATGCTGCAGCGAGGCTTTTGACAAAATCCTCCAAGTACTCACATGTGACACCGTTATTATCTCAGTTACACTGGCTTCCTGTTAAATTTAGAGTCGATTTTAAGATCCTGGTCTTTACCGGCTGGCACCTGCCTACATCTTTGATCTGCTACAGCCCTATGTCCCTAGCAGGTCTTTGAGGTCATCTGATCAGAGCTTACTTGCTTTAAAAAATACTAAGAGGAGGACTAAGGGTGATAGAGCTTTTGCCACTGTGGCCCCGAGACTGTGGAACTCTCTCCCCCAAACATTAAGAACTGCGGACTCAGTAGCTGTTTTTAAAAAACAACTCAAAACTTACCTTTTTAAAACTGCTTTTGGTTAATTTTTTGCCTGTTTTATTTTCTCTTTTTAAATCTTTTTATGACTTGTAATCTTATGTGCAGCACTTTGTGATTCTGTCTTGAAAGGTGCTATATAAATAAAAATTTATTTATTTGTAGCCTTCGTGGCGATACTGAAAACAGTTTCTTAGAGTCTTACATATGTACAAATAAACTTCTGTAGTGGACTTGTGATCAGCTGAAAAGTAAATGGTAAAGATTTAATGGTAAATACTGTAGCCAAAATGAACTTTATGAAGTTGAATGAGAAATTCTATGATGTGAAAGGTTTTTCATTTAATGATATATTACAGGGGTCGGCAACCCTGGGCACTCGTGCCACAGCTGGCACGCGAAGGGTTAACTGATGGCACGACACACGGTGAGTTAATCTGAGAAGGTGCATTAAAAATCAATGGCCGGGCCACCGGTGCACATCGCAAATTAGCTCGCATAGACACATCAGTCGTGTCGCTTCTTAATGATGGTATCTAAAAGCTAACAACCCCAACTACCAGATTCAGCTTGTAATTGGCTAAAAATTACTTAGCCTACCGGTGAGAGAGAGACGTTGCTAGTAGGCAGTTTTTTCAAGTGATGTTGAAATTTCCACATTCCGACACCTCAAATGGGCAGTAACCCGTTACGTTACTGTAATCCGATTACTTTTTTCAAGTAACGTGTAAAGTAAGGAATTACTGTTGCAAAAAAGTAATTAGATTACTGTTACTTTCTCATAAGCGCGCTGCGTTACTGCATTACTAAACCATGATTTTTTTTGTGAGAGTGTCTCATGACAATGAAGTACAAGCGTGCAATGTCGGTGGCAGCAACAGATGTGTGTAGATCAACAATGGATAATATGGAAAGCGTGGAAGTACCAACATTACTTTGAGTTTGATTCTGTAAAAGTGACAAAACATTAGCGTCTGCTGTACACCCTGCATGGGAAGCAAACGTCTTCCAGTGAAAAATTAAACTTAGAAGCTCAGCAAGCACCTACAACGGGAATGTGAAAAGAGAAACCCCCGGACCCCTCCACTGAGTGTAAACACGTATAATTATTTTATTTTATATGCTGGAATATGCAGAAAATAGGTTTAAATGTTAAACAAATTTCTTCAAGTTAAAGACTGTTGCATCTTCTGGCACCACCAGTATGCTCTAAACGCTAGCCATACCTTCAGAACTACACTTTTGATTATATGCATTGTAATGTAAATATTCCTTATTTTAGTAAATACAATGTCAGTTAAGTCAATGATTAATTTAAATTGATATTAATATTTATTCTGCTATTTGTTTTTTAAATATTTATTACTATGCAATATTTTTTGGTCTTTAATTTACAATAAAAATGCTTCCAGATACCTGTTGTTGTGATTTGTACTATATAAATATAAGTACATTGAATTTGTGGTCAAGAGTTTTTGGCTTTGTCCATAGACAGAATAAAAGATGGAGAGAACAACACTGACATGACCACTTGTTTTTGAAGTCATGATCAACATTTTGTTGCCCTCTTAATGTTTCAAAACAGCATTGTGAAGAAGCAAGTGTTGGATCTGACTCAAACAGCATTATCATTCACTAATCTAGCCTGAACACGAGTGACCAAGAACTTAGAAACTAATCAGAAAAGTGTTTAAAGACGTCAGGGCCCAGGCCCAATTTCCTTTGCTTGTCATTAAAAAAGTTTGAGGCACTTCCATGTTGCCATTAAATTTCACACCAGGAAGCAAATCCAGCTTTTATAGTGTCTCTGTCTTTGTCTGACAAATATCAATAACAAATATAGATTCTTGGAAACAACTTAAGGCTCTTGCTTGTTTTTCTTTCCCACCAACTTCATTCTTCTATAAGCCTCAATATAAAAATAAAACAAGGAACCTAAGCCTTGCAGTTGCAGCCTTCCACTTGTTGACCTTTACAAATGTAAGTGAAAAAAAGTAAAGGGCTTTCTCACAAATTTTACATTTTTCTCATGTAGTTTGTTCTTGCCATGGGAATTCCAGTTGATGCATTAATTTAATGGAATACATAACAGTATAGTCAGAACTACTGCATGAATGACAGGCAGTGATATTGAGAAGCCTATTAATGCACTCTGTGTGTGTCTGTGTTATTCCCAGCTTTAGGTTGGTGCTATAAATACATTTTACATATTCCAACCAGTCTAACACCTTAACCCTATCTGTAGTTTAAACGGCCACTCACAACGCAACAATCATGTGTGCGAGACCTTCTGGTTTGGTGAATGCTGGAGGGCATACACGGTCTTGCAATTGACTTCTGGTTGCATGAATTGATCTGAGTTTTGAAAGTTTGGTGGTGGAAACCAAAGAAGTAACTGGACCAGTGCAATTGGCTAAAGATGACCTTTTTGATTGACAGCTTCAAGTGTGTTTTTTAAATTTGCTTTTTAACATTTTTTTTCAGAAGATTATCAGGCAAGTTCCAAAGCATTCTGCCCCACGTGCCTGCTGTACATGATCTTATTTTTATTATTATGAGAAACTATATCAAAATCATTGTAATTATGACCAAAATGTAAATACGCTAAACAGTGACATTTGTAGTTACCTGATTAGTTCTTTGTGAGTTGTTGTTGAATTTCTTTAATTTGTATCTGGCCCTAGTATTGGCCAAAATAAACTCTAACTAATTAGATATCAATTTAGTATTTAGTATTTAAGTATATTGGTTTTTATTCACATAACTTTTTGACCTTTAAATATTTTCCACAATACTCGCTCATTGACTGTTACCCAAGCACTTTCTACAAGCCTCTATTGAATTTCCTAATATGTGCTAGTTAAGTTAAAAAAAAAGTTTAAAAAAAAAAAAAAAAAAAAAAAAGATTTGCAAGTGCAGTGCTGAATAATGCAGACTGAATTTAAATGTTTTTATTTTCTCAGTAACACTTTATGACAAAGACAAGGAGGTATGCTTTGAACTCTGGCAGCTGTAACTTGGTTTCGTTTGACTTGTTATATGATCAGCTGAGAATGGTGTCAGCTTCACCAAAATTGTCTTCAGCTGTGCAAGCATTCAAGCTTGCCTTAAGAGCAAGTCTACATTGTTTTTCACCTCTGCTTGTTTTACAGCACTTGGTCCATACATTACAATCCCTGGAGATGCAATGTTGAACACAGCAGTTTCCTCCCACTTAAGTCTTGAGATGTGCTTTCATCAGCAGTTTGTAGCCTAGCTTTAAAAGTGGCCAGCTTTTTCTTCATGATGACCCTCTGCAGGAATTCAAATGAGTAATTTATTTTGTGAGTATACTCCAGATGCAGGCGTGGATGGTGTCCATTAGCATAGCAAAACACATGGGCACATCTCTGAAGTCACAAAAAATAATCACCTCCTCTGCCAGCATGGTAAGACTGAAGATATCGTGTGGGCAGTGCTCTTGCATGATGCCTTCATGTTCAATTGGATTGTCCTAATTGACACTGTAGGTCTTCCACAATAGCATACAGCTTTAGCGACACAGGTTATGAGTTCGAAATAGCCAACGCCAATTTGATGGACATCTAATTTATTTACAATTTGAGATTCAATAATAATAATAATAATAATAATAATAATAGAAAGTATGAAATTAACTGCAATGCATACAATTCTTTGGTCAGACAACTGCTTAACCTATGGCTATCAATAGACAGATCCCCCTTACATAGAGGACAGACGCTGCCTGCTTATGATGATGATAATAATAATAATTATAATAATAATGATAATAATAATAATAATAATGAGAGATAACTGACCAAAAAGGCTCTGAAATAAAAATTCTGGTGGCATAACCAATTACATCAGCTAATCAGCCATGTCTTTATTGTGAATAATTATATTAGTGCTGAAGTGTAGTCCCAATCAGATCCACTTTCAGTAATCTGCACTATTATCATAAATTATCATAAAAATGTTAAGATTAATAGGTTATACTTTATAAATTTGACAAAGGGTTTTGGAGGATTTACTAAGCTTTCCTTAAAAAATGTTTTGTGATATTGCTAATAAATATAGAAAAAAATCTTTATGTCATTTAAAAATTAATATCACTGATTTCAGTATCATGGAACTGTATAAAGATCTGTTTTCTTAAACTAAATATCTTTATAATTTAAAAAGTATGTTCTGTGAAAAAATATAGAAATCACCCTTTCCTGTGTTCCTATTTGTCCTCCATCCAGTTGCAGACATAGGTCCAGATTTACTATGCCGCTGTGCCCGCACAAACAGGGTTAACCTCACGTTTGAGTATTATTTGAGGATTGTGCTCACATCTTATTTTGCCATATTATCATGAAGTACCTTGCGTGCTAAAATGAAGATTCTAGTTTAAGTATTGCAGTATACAATATATATGTATATATAAATATTTTTATACTAGACAGAGTTTACTATCATTCTGCATTTATTCTTCGTTTATTTTTTTTAACCTCCTTCAGAATTGAACATTATTGTTACAGCTGGGGGGGCAGTGTGTTTCTGGAACGAACCCAAAAGCAGACATGGAAGGGAGGAAACTAAGTGTAACAAAAAGCGAGCTGTTTATTTGACTAAACACATGAAAAACAAAACAAGGCAAGGCGAACAGGGGCCTAACCAAACTACACTAAACTAGGGACAGCTAAACTAAACATGAAAACTGGGACGAGAAACGAGAACATGAAAGTGAATAGGTAGATGCAAAACTTTAGCGTGAGGTAATAAAAACATGAAGCTGAACCTGAACAGTAGTTTGACAAAATTGTGAGACATGACATGACATGAAGCAAGATGGACAGACAAACCGACACTGAACAAAGGGAGACAAAGGACTTAAGTACACAGAAGGGAAGTGGAAACACCTGGGGAAACACAGCTGACTCAAATGAACCTCGAACCACAGGTGAAGCAAAACCAAATACACTGAACATGGAAACCCCAAACTCTTCAAAATAAAGCAGGAACATAATATGACTTAAACATGACAACACGACCTTGACAACATGGAACACGCAGACATGAAACACATGGCAGACTGGGGAGACGTGGAACACAAGGAGGGACATATGAGAACAGATAAGAGAGACGCAAACACGGGCATAACTAAACGTTAGACAAAGACGACAATACAGATTTAGACAGAAGACAGGAAAAGACTCATAAACACTGAGACATAGGTGAAACATAAACTAGACTAAAACTCAACTAAACCCTAGCTAATAGTAACAATACAAGAACTTAACATTATTCCAATATAACATAAGAACTCAAAAATGCTCACAGACCCAGCCCCATGACAACTATGGCTTTTGGTGATCTTTGCAGGATGGAGGGGAAGGAGGAGTATTGAAGCTTCTCAGTTTGTAGACACTGATGGCGAATTGAAGACTGATGAAGACCCGGGTATTTTGAAGAGATTTTCCTTGTCTTGGAAAACCACCATGTGTAATATGCATATATGGCTCACTTTTTAAATAGTTGTTACTGTGCATCAGTGAAACACTATAGAATCTATAGAAGTTGGTTAATAATAAGCACTAGGGATATAATATTTATCATTTGGAGTCATCCTGTAGATTTTGTCATTATACCTGGCATCCAGTTTCATCAGTTGGTATGTGTTGTGGAGTTAATAATTAATAGCAACAAAAAAATATCATTAGTTTCTAGATACATTTCTGTTTTAAACTCTCTGGGTTTTGATTCATCCCTAGTAAGCAGGTAAACCAAAGAACCCTCTATAGGATAAAAATCTTTTATATTAATGACTGAATCCATAATTAATTATTTTAATGTTGTGCTGTAAGAGTAATTTTGATATTACAATAGCATTGTCCTTCAAAGTCCCTAGATAGCACCATAATGGTTTAAAAACATGTATCGACCCTTTGGAGGCATTTGGCTGCTGAGATATTGTGCATTTAATCCAATAAAAAGACAGTAAATCAACAAGTACCCGAGAGCATGTCTACCTAATGTCTGATCCATTGATGGATTTCACAAATTAGCATGAAGCATGCATGCTATGGCTGGAGGCAATCAAGCTAACAGTTTGTCATTTAGCATATGTGAACAGGATCCAACCTATATAAATTATAGCTGAGAGCAGTAATTTCTTTATTCTTTAAAAGAGTTCATTTTTATCTTTAGTCTTTATTTGCTCATATTCACTACAGAGAACATTTGGACGTGTTGTTGCATTTGACTGGATGTGCTCTGCAAATACAGCTTTATGTGCTGGTGTTTGTTAGCATATAACTATATTAGCTCAGGCAATAATCAGATCAGGAAAGCAGCCCAGTGAGAGCCCAGTGTCCATTTAAGAAGGGAAAAAAAGTTTTCACTTTGCTGACAAGTAAGTACAAGTCAAAAGTGCAAATGAGTAATTATTAGGACTCAGGGCTATGAAACCTCTCATTTTCCGTAAAACAACCATGGCTAGGCAAAACTCAACCGGCAAACAAAATGGGACTTGGAGGCGGAGATTTGGCATGGGATTAATGGCCAGTGTTGGAGGCCACTGGATCCCCATGACAAAGTAATGAAAGAAAGATGTATGGCTGGAGTTCAGCCTGGCTGAGCTCGGGGGCCTCCATGCCTGACAAACACATTATGTGCCAGATAAACTGACGGGAGCAGAATACAGAAAAAAAACTGTCAGTAGAGGAGGCACACTACAGTGAAAACTATGCCACTTAAAAGAAAGATCAGTAACTTGCAAAGGCCAAAATTCAGCTTTCCACCAGTGTGCAGCTTGTTAGCTGAACAGAGCCTGAATTAGCTGGCAGTTTTATTCTCAGAATTTTGTATCTGTTGAAAATTTCTGCCATCGCATCACAAGCCAATAGACTGTTACAGTGAAATGCAAACCAACCACTGTTTACAACCAACTAGAAACAAATGAGGTAATGTCATGGCTTATTAAGGATTCTAATTGTGCTACATTATTCACATATTTATGTCAGAAAAAAATATCTGGGGCAAATTTAACCTCATACAAAAACAGCTACATGGGGCTTTTCAAGGAGGTTAACTGGTAGAAATCCAAAAAAAAAACCCAAACATCAAGGATGCTCAAATGTTTTGTTCTGAAAAAAATAAAATAATGACCTTTACGTCTGTCAAGAAGTACCTTATAACTCCCTTGACAAATACCTCAGAAAGGCAGCTTGCACAATTCACCCTAGCATCAGTCACTAATACTGAAGTGGCAGGTAACCTTAAAACTCATCAGGTCACGAACCACTGCTTGTGAGGCCTGACAGTGTTTGACTGTCGGTACTCAGGGAGGACCTAGAGTGAAGTTACTGTGTTTTTTTACTCTATTTTGCAAAGCCTTCTTATTGTTTGAGTAATTTTTTTGTTTGTTGTTTATGCATTAAGATTTTCAATTTGAGACAAAGAAGTCTTTCTCAATCCCATTTAATACTATACTAACAGGAAATGGGCTGGCATGCAAATGTTAATGTTAAAGTGGATTTTCGTACAGTGAGAACATGCTTGGAAATAAATAACAGCCAAGGAAGCCGGTGAAAACAGATGTTCACAACTTTGAAAGCCTATGATCTTACCTCTGCCCCCCGCTGGTAGATGATGGCTTTTGATTAGGATGCTCACACTACAGCTTCTGTTTTAAGGCTAAGGATTTTGTTTGTTACAATCTACCCACTCCAGCTTTACTGTATACCGAGCCCCTTCAGTGGAGTTTGTGAGTCACTTGTGGCCTTTCTGGAGGAAGTGGATGCCCTCCCTCAGGAAATGAAGGAGCTACTTTAGTACACAGTAGTGCTATTTCTGGATTATCATCTGCTTGTTTCCCAGCAATATTATGGTTCCCAGTAAAAGATAGGAGAACTACCATCAGTGTTGGGAAGGTTAATTTTAAAATGTATTCCACTACAGATTACAGAATACATGCCCCAAAATGTATTTTGTAATGTATTCTGTTACGTTACTCAATGACAGTAACGTATTCTGAATACTTTGGATTACTCAGGGCTCGCAAAATCGCTAGCCCGACATCCCGGGGCTAGCGATTTTTCCAGTCGGGCTACCAAAATCTAACTCAGCCCTGCCCGTCGGGCTATCATAGGAAGGAAAATATATGTCTATGCTTTTGCATTCTTTCGCTCATTGTAGTTGAGTAATTATGTCATTGGCATCGATGAGCCACTGTCAATATGTGACATACTGAAATCGCGTTTGAATTTGCGCTTGCTTTTTGCTTTCACTTTCATTTTGCGATTGCGCGAACGGTGTATAGAGAGCAGCAGCACTGATTGGTGAGTGACGATTAATTGCGCACCAATTCCTCTGACATCGTCTTATCACTCATTAGCTTACTATTCAAACGCGACAAGTGAAATCTCTCGCAGCAAGCTTAAACATATAAGAGGTTGAGTGCGCAAAGAATCGCTGACCGTTATGTAAGTACGTGTGTAAAAGCAGCAGGATTTACGCTGGTATTTTAGTTCTGCTCAGCCAAATAAGACAGGTCAGGGTGAAGAAGGGGCAGCCAAAGAAAAGCCGATCACAAAACGGAAAAGTTACGACAAATCAGACTATGAGGCAAAAAGAAAGCGCAGTTTTTTTGGTTTCATGGACAAAAGAATTTCTGTGGCTGGAATATGACGAGCTAAATAACATGTTCTGCCAGGTGTGTTTCATTTGATTTCTGAGTCGACAAGCGCCTTTGTTACTGGGACCAGTAATTTAGAACAGCGTGCTATATTGCAAAGAGTGAACTACCTTTGGCAAAATTTAGCAGTCTTTGCAAACTTCAAAAAGCAAATGGCCTAGATCTTGGTTCCACTTGCCTCTTACCCGTGACTTCAGTGGAAATTTCAGATTCAGGATCTGACACCGACTGGTTCATTGTTCTACAGTTCGTACAAGTTCATAGAAATTTCTGTTCAATTTGAACCAAGTATTTGAGTTGATGGTTGTAATTTTTATACAGTTGTTGTGATTTGTATTTTAACAATTTTTTTGATTAATTTTTGGTTCAGTTACAATATTATACTTTAATGTATAATATCGTAAAGGAAACAAAACATAAAAAAATTGCTTTCTTTTTTATTCGGGCTACTTAAATTTATTTTGGGCTACCAAAAACTGAAGAATGCCTGCCCAAAGGGCTACCAGAGATTTTGAAATTTTGCGAACCTTGTTACTTAATATATTACCATGCTTTTTTACAACTACATGAATGTACTATTGCTGTGTGATTTATTACTATTACTGAAGGTTACTCGCCATACCAATAGCAACTATTTTTTAAATCTTAATATAAAATGAGTAACAGTAGGTTGACATTAGGTAAGGCTGCACTTTTTGCAGTGATCTCGTATAGAAAACTATTCGGCGCGTATATATAACAGGTCCGCAGCTCCAAACCGTAATAAAGGGACCTCTGGCTAATGCGCATACTCCTAAATAGGTTTGCTAGCAACTGCAACAAACAGATGGAAACGAGTGACAAAAATATTAGCATTATTATTACAAATACAACAGCATTCTGCAATAAATAAAATGTGTTGAACCATAAATGTGGGGTCGGTGATAGGAGAGAGACATATAAACTAAACCCCAACAAAGCAATAAGCATCATTCATCTCACTGGCCATTATGTGTGTATATATGTGTGTGTGCGTGTGTGTTCCACATTTAACATTAACTTTATGATACACACCCTCCACCTGTGGATATCACAGTTGTACAGAGGAGCCCTATCATATGTGCATATATTTACTCTGCGATGCAATGAAAATGTCTCAGAGAAAATAGGTATGTGCTCGAAGAGAAAATAAATCATTACGTCTTCCTGCTCAGACTAACTTTTGAAACAACAAAAGAAAGTTGACCTTGGTAGCATGCTCCATAAGATTAATTTATATAGCACAACAGCCTCTGCAAGTGCTCTGCAGTTATCTGATGGAAAGGATCTCTCACACTGTCTGAGTTTTTCTGTTCCTTGTTGACACTTCCCAGACAAAAAACACACATTTTAAACATATGACGAGTGCAGAAAAAAACAGTCAGCCTAGTTATTAGGAAAAAAAGGCAATGATCTCAAATGAAAACATCCCATGTCTCATGGTAGACACAACACACAACGACGTGTCAGATACTGCAGTTATGTCAGATATAACCAAGTGGCAACATCTGGGTCTGAATAAATACAACTTGAGGTTGGCTTCAAAAACAAGTCAATTTGCACAGACTGTTTATGGATAGTTTCTTAGCAACCATTATTAATTAACCCATTAAGGGGCTTGGACATGCTGGTATTCTGTGCTTGCATGGTGTAGCTGAGTATAGCTGAGGTCTTTTGTAGCAGGTTGCACATGGAGGTACAAATGAGCCAAGAAGCCAAAATCAGGAACGCGTTAATCGTTACTGGGATTTAGATAGACTCGTTATTCGTTACTTCGTGTGGTGGCTATCGCGGAGCTTCCACAGATTCAGTAACATTAGCAGGCGGTGGGGGCCAGCAGGTGGATGAGGGAAAGGGGAGGCAAGAGGAGAGACCCGAAACGGCCGCCGGTCCGAGTGTCAGGAGAACTAAACTTCAGGTAAGAAGTTATGACCTGCAGTCTATCTGGGTCAGATATAAACCAAGTTTAGGTGGAGTTTATTTTCATTATGCTGACTTTTTTGTACTGCGTACTAGCTAGCATGACAGAGTTTTTATACTGCTGGGTGGGTGCTATGTTACTGATGTTGAACTTTATTTTGTTCATAAGGTTAGTTATTAGAGTTTCCAACCATCCCGTAAAAAACGGAATCGTTCCGTATTCAGAGAAAACATTGCCTTTCATATTGAGGTGAAAAGGAACACAGTTTGTCCCAGACTTCAGCTACAATGAAAAAGACACAAAGCTGGAGTTAGTCTGTGTCTTTATGCTGCAGCTGCATCTTCTTCTCTCATTCTCTCCCCCTCCCTCTCCCGTTTCTACTTCAATCATGAAACTGATCAATGATCAGCTGATCGGCTTTTCTCTCTTGTTTGTTTATTGCCCACTTCGTGCCTGAAAGAAGAAACCAGCGGAGATTGTGTTAAACAACAGCAGCACGTTTAAGCTTGATCAGCTGTTGTTAGAATTTATTTAATAATAATTTCTAGTATCAGCTGAGGTTTGCTGGAGCCACAGCTGTTAAGCTGCTGGTCATGATATCAGTTTGTATATCTGGTGAGAGGGAAACATGAAGATGAAACCAGGAGATGTCCTTACTGAATAATCAGAGCTGGACAGGTGATGGAAAAACAGGTTAATCTTTTAGGTGACATGAATGAGTTGAAGTGAAGTTATGAACTGTTTCTGAGAGACAAATAACCCCAGGATCCTTTTTTATGTAGCTGACAGCTGGTAACTGTGCAGGTGCGGATCTAGCAAAGTTTTGCCAGGGGGGCAGGTAGGGCATTAACAGGGAAAGGAAATGCTTTTTTTTCTTATTCTCATTTAAAATGTCTAGTTTTTAAAAAATAATTATCTGAATCTTACAACAAACGACTGATAGATTGATACATATATACCATCAAAACTGTACATCACTGTCACAACAGTGTTTGTTTTCATTCAAAGGCTTTATGATTTTTCCTATAATGGCGGGCCGGTCTCTAGTCAAAATGCCCGGGCCGATTTTTTTTGTCCCAGTCCAGCACTGTATGCAGCTCATCTGCAGTCTGGAGTTACCTACATCTTCCTACTCAGAAGGCAGAATTTCCGAGCTCTGAGTACAATCGAAAGCACCACGACTGCAGTTTTTGTGTTGGATGTAATAAGCACACATGACGCTGTGACGTAGGTAGGCTAGAATCATGGCGGTGGTCAACGACAGTCCAGGCGTGGGATTCCTCTTGTGGAAATGTGCACATTATCTTTTCCTTTCTATTGGTAGGTGGCACAGTGCACTTGTGGCAAGTAAGCAAGCTAGAAGACTGGCAATCTTGCTGGGTATCCAGTTGCGGAAGCAACACATTACCAAGAGAATTCAGAGTAAAAGCAAAGTTACTTTCCCTAGTAACTAGTTACTTTGAAAGTAACGAGTAACTTGAAGTAACTGAGTTACTTTTGATAGAAGTAACTAGTAATGTAACTAAGTTACTATTTTAAAGTAACTTACCCAACACTGCTCATTAGTCTTATTTCACTGCCTTTTATTTATGATTTTGCCCACTCTATATTTTTTTAGGCAACAGAATGTATTTGACGTGTTGGAGCACTACTGCCATAACCCTGTGCCTCAAAGGCACTATTTGATGCCCCGGGAATACGAACTGGCTGTCAAGACCAGTCTTTGGAAAAAGATTCTACATCTAGAAACATGTATAAATGCTTCATGAAATCCAAAAACGTTTTTTTTTTTTTTGTATTCTTTATCCTTTCAAAGTATGTTTTTCTTGTTTTGTTAGTTGATTACTTATATACTAAAAAGAAACATGGCTAGCTTGTTTATTTTTTTAAAGAGTGTATTTACTGACTAAATTGCAACTTAGCAGGCTTTAGATATGCTAAAAATGAAAGAGTCAACCCAGATGGCTTATAAATTTTGTTATGGTGTAATGGGGAGATGGGAAAAAAACAAGAGTAACAATGCAAAAAGAAATAATCTACAAAAGTCCTAAAGGTTTAAAGAGAATTGAATGTTTACCTGCTTTGGGTTAAAATAGCTTTCGATAAGACATTATCACAGTGAGCTATGGTTATGGGTCAGGATTTTCTTATCGGTTTGTTGGAGGATTTTGGAATCATACAAGTTTGCCTGTAGTCGCGGTTCCATATCCCTGCAATGAATAAAGTATTAGTCTCAGTATGAAATCAATTGTTTGCTCTCTGTTGCATCCAAGACAGAGAGAAATTGTTTTGCTTTGGTAACTGTCACCGGTTTCACAGTTCTTTTATTGCTTCTCTGTGACAGAGCCTTGGCTGACAGAGAAACGCCTCAAACTGTAACGAGCGTAGATCCCTTTTAATCATTAATTTGACAGTGATGATGGAGCACTCCAGAGGAGTTAGTTTGGTACATAAAACACTTAATCAATATAAAAAACATGTTCTTGATCTGTTATCACTAATTGAATTCTTGATTCTTGAATTTGACCAATAATAATAATAATAATAATAACAATATCATAACAAAATTTTATTTGCTTCCGTTTCAGTGTCATGCTGAACTTAACTTTTAAGCCAAAACACTCTAAGTTGTTTTCAGTGTATCTATACTCCCAACTCTTGAGCCACGAGTTGGTTACAAACTCGTTACAAGGCACGAGTTTGCCTTGTAATCGGAAGGTTGCCGGTTCGAGCCCCAGCTTGGTTGTGTCCTTGGGCAAGACACTTCACCCGTTGCCTACTGGTGGTGGTCAGAGGGCCCGGCGGCGCCAGTGTCCGGCAGCCTCGCCTCTGTCAGTGCGCCCCAGGGCGGCTGTGGCTACAATCACCAGTGTGTGTAAATGGGTGGATGACTGGATATGTAAAGCGCTTTGGGGTCCTTAGGGACTAGTAAAGCGCTATATAAATACAGGCCATTTTATACTTATATAATAGGGGCTGTATATGTATAGCTTCTATATACATATGACTAGTGTGGTAGAAGAGAAGGAATTTGCTAAACTTATTATTTAGTGTCCAGAAGAGGGCAGCTTGAATTTTTTTCATAGATGGCTATGACAACATTACCCTTTGGCTCCCTTGATATGTGACCTCAGTTAAAAAAGGTCCTAATGGCTTTAACAACAAAACCTCCTTTGTATTTTAAGAATCATTTAACTCTGTCTAATTAAAACATTCATTACTTTCCTAAAATGGGTTTATTTATCTTATAGTGAATTCATAGAGGAGAAAAAACAAGTAAAAAAAGAAAATTGCTACCACCACTGTCTAGATGTGCCGATAGAGTCATTTCGACTCCAATAGAAATCATTGTAAAATACTGATGGCTGCTATATGAGCCTGAGCTAACTAGATGTGATTAATAAATATGTATTGGACTGTATTTGAATAAAAGCTGACTAATCATTGCATTGAGGATGGGATAATGGGCAGGATGTATGGAGACCAGGCGGGTTACTGGCTGTGCAGAGCATCAGGGACACCATAGCTGAAGTGAGCAGAGAGTCCAGAGTGACTTTGAAGCTGGTACCTCACAGACATTCCAGGCTCTGGTTGCCTAAGTAACCCTCTAATGTAGTTACTACCAGATCATATATCAATTAACAGTTTCCATCATTTTCACAGGTACTTGCTTCAATCACTCTGCACTTCACGTCCCGCCCACTTTGTGTCACAATTATCTTGCCTGTAGTCACTTGAAATTGCTGAACGTCATTCACTTTCTATGTTTTCTTGTCACCATGTCATTGTGGATCACTTTCAGTCTACATAAAGCTTATTTTTCTCAGCTGCTAGTTCTAAGTCTTATTAACTACAATGAGATATAATTAGATTTTGTAAATTATTATTCCCTGTTACAATGATCAAGGAGCGCATAAAGCAGTGTATGCTTTACCATTTGACACATGCAAGCTTAGTGATGCTAAGCTAACCCATGGGCTACACTGAAGTGGTGACGTCAGTCTTTTATTTGAAATCTATGTATTAAATATGGCCAGTGTTGGGGAGTAACGGAATACATGTACCGCCGTTACGTATTTAAAATACAAAATATGAGTAACTGTATTTCGTTACAGTTACAGTTTAAAAAGGTGGTATTTAGAATACAGTTACTTTGTTGAAATAAATGGATTACATGGCGGTACTTCCCTGTTTTATATTGTGGCGGGTCAGGATTGTTTGGGTTTTGTTTGACAGCTACGTTCTGTTGTTCCAGGTGGCAGCGTTACGGTTGCCATGGTTACAGGGTGACGCTCTCTCTCTCTCTGTGTTTCCTGGGTGAGAGAGCACCTTTTTGTTGTTGCTGTGCTAAGCTAATAGGCAGAATGCTACAGGTATAGCTCTAAAGAATGTAGCATCATAGGCAGTGTAGTCCGTGCTGCAGGGAGAATGGACTGCCATACACGTTATGTGTCTGTGAGATATGGAGGGAGAAAAAGGAAAAGTACAGATGTCATCGAGCAAAAACGGGAGCTGGAAGCATGTAAATATAATAATAACCACTGCAGCCAAGAAGAGTGCCTGACGAGCCCAGTTGTAAGTAAGCTATTTAGACTCGACTGTACACTATGTTCGTGTTTTCCTCCAAAAACAATAAGTTCCGTTAGAGCAGCCTTTCAACGCCTCTCTCTGTCTCTAGCAAGCAAATTCGACCCAAACAACAAAGTAAAGCTAGTTTTCGGCTACGAGCCCGACACGGAACCCACCGTATTAGCCAGAGGTCCCTTTACTACGGTTCGGAGCCGTGAACCTTCAGTAACAGTAATAAATCACATTCACGTAGTTGTAAAATGCATGATAATATATTACGTAATCCAAAGTATTCAGAATACGTTACTCTCTTTGAGTAATGTAACGGAATACATTACAGAATACATTTTGGGGCATGTATTCTGTATTCTGTAATGGAATACATTTTAAAAGTAACCTTCCCAACACTGAATATGGCCACAGTTTCAAATAATGAGGTCGGCATATATGGAAATAATCGCAGTATACATCCTGGCTATCAAATCCCACTTATCAAGTTGTCTTGTTCTTTTTGTATTCAAGCTGTCATCAGTTCTTAGCATACCTTCTATTCTTGTTTTTCCCATCTGGTTATTTCTGTTTGCATGTACAGTGGGGCAAAAAAGTATTTAGTCAGCCACCGATTGTGCAAGTTCCCCCACTTAAAATGATGACAGAGGTCAGTAATTTGCACCAGAGGTACACTTCAACTGTGAGAGACAGAATGAAAAAAATCCATGAATTCACATGGTAGGATTTGTAAAGAATTTATTCGTAAATCAGGGTGGAAAATAAGTATTTGGTCAATAACAAAAATACAACTCAATACTTTGTAACATAACCTTTGTTGGCAATAACAGAGGTCAAACGTTTACTATAGGTCTTTACCAGGTTTGCACACACAGTAGCTGGTATTTTGGCCCATTCCTCCATGCAGATCTTCTCAAGAGCAGTGATGTTTTGGGGCTGTCGCCGAGCAACACGGACTTTCAACTCCCGCCACAGATTTTCTATGGGGTTGAGGTCTGGAGACTGGCTAGGCCACTCCAGGACTTTCAAATGCTTCTTATGGAGCCACTCCTTTGTTGCCTGGGCGGTGTGTTTTGGATCATTGTCATGTTGGAAGACCCAGCCTCGTTTCATCTTCAAAGTTCTCACTGATGGAAGGAGGTTTTGGCTCAAAATCTCACGATACATGGCCCCATTCATTCTGTCCTTAACACGGATCAGTCGTCCTGTCCCCTTGGCAGAAAAACAGCCCCATAGCATGATGTTTCCACCCCCATGCTTCACAGTAGGTATGGTGTTCTTGGGATGCAACTCAGTATTCTTCTTCCTCCAAACACGACGAGTTGAGTTTATACCAAAAAGTTCTACTTTGGTTTCATCTGACCACATGACATTCTCCCAATCCTCTGCTGTATCATCCATGTGCTCTCTGGCAAACTTCAGACGGGCCTGGACATGCACTGGCTTCAGCAGCGGAACACGTCTGGTACTGCGGGATTTGATTCCCTGCCGTTGTAGTGTGTTACTGATGGTGACCTTTGTTACTTTGGTCCCAGCTCTCTGCAGGTCATTCACCAGGTCCCCCCGTGTGGTTCTGGGATCTTTGCTCACCGTTCTCATGATCATTTTGACCCCACGGGATGAGATCTTGCGTGGAGCCCCAGATCGAGGGAGATCATCAGTGGTCTTGTATGTCTTCCATTTTCTGATGATTGCTCCCACAGTTGATTTTTTCACACCAAGCTGCTTGCCTATTGTAGATTCACTCTTCCCAGTCTGGTGCACGTCTACAATTCTTTTCCTGGTGTCTTTCGAAAGCTCTTTGGTCTTGGCCATGGCGGAGTTTGGAGTCTGACTGGTTGAGGCTGTGGACAGGTGTCTTTTATACAGATGATGAGGTCAAACAGTTGCCATTCGTACAGGTAACGAGTGGGGGACAGAAAAGCTTCTTACAGAAGACGTTACAGGTCTGTGAGAGCCAGGGATTTTCCTTGTTTGAGGTGACCAAATACTTATTTTCCACCCTGATTTACGAATAAATTCTTTACAAATCCTACCATGTGAATTCATGGATTTTTTTTTCACATTCTGTCTCTCACAGTTGAAGTGTACCTCTGGTGCAAATTACTGACCTCTGTCATCATTTTAAGTGGGGGAACTTGCACAATCGGTGGCTGACTAAATACTTTTTTGCCCCACTGTATACTTGTATTTTTTTTCCGCAAAAGGACAAGAGCACGATTGCAAAGTGCAAACTAAAACGCTCTTTGCAAACATCTACACAGACATGCTAATGCAAAGTTAGCCAAGAATCCAGAGTGATGTTAAAGCTGAGTGTATGCCAATACCAGCCAAGTAGCCAGAGTCTGAAATTCAAAAGGTAATAATGACAGTGATGAGTAGTCAGGCTTACTGCCTATGTTTCTGCCTGTTCATGTTTCTAAAGCAGAATCACTGCGTCGATCACTTGAAAGTCTCTTTGAGATGGTTTTCATCTTTGCTTTGTGTTCATTTATAAACACTAAAATAAAGATTTTACAATATTGGTGTGTAGCACTGTAGCTGACGGTTAATATTGTTGACTGGTTATTATGAAACAATGTGTAATGCATTGCTTTTTTTTAGCAACGGCCCAACACTGGTACTGATATGCTCATGTATTTGTGTGTCCCTGTTGGTTCGCTTACTGACCCCAACTTGCTCACTAGTTAATGTACTTCAGATTTTACTCGGCCTCACAGTGTCTTGTATTTGGGTCTTCTTCTCCACTGTAGCTTTATATTCTAAATGCTTTGTTTCCATTTTTTCTAAACCTTTGCTCTGTGTGATGTCAAAGAGAACAGAAGTGTTTAATATGTTCATATCAAGTGGACAGCTGTGACTGTGAGCACAGAAGCCCCACCCACTCAACCAATCAAAGAAAGTTGGCTTAAAAGGAGGGGAAACAGAGGTAACATGGCTTGTTTCAAATAACGGATGACCTGAGCATCTGAGTTTAACACATATGTGTATTAGTTTGACCTGGAAATTATGGAAAGCTCTGGTAGAGTCAAAGAATAAAGCTCTAGAGCTGAAATTAAAAATAATAGTAAAATTAAGTGTGATTTGCATATTGGTATTAAAACTCCCCCCTAGACAACCTAGATTTGAAAAACTAAGCTCTCCCTGATTCTTCAGCAACCTGAACATGCAGAACAGAAGGATGCGTAAGGTAGGTCTCGCTGATTTAGCGCCATTCATATAAATTCACACAGCTTATGTTCATATAAATGTGATTTACCTACGTTCTCTAACAGAGGCAGCTATGAAAAATAGCCCTCTTCTGACAAACTGAGGCAACTTCTCACTGTCTGATTGCTAACAATATCGAGAAGCAGGGAAGAAAAAAAAAAACCTGAAACAATGGTGTGAGTGGCAGCCCCACAAGACAGCAGCCGTCACAAGAAAATAAATTGAAATTTGAAAATAATATGTCTATTTCACATCGCTGGTGGGAGCAGATTCATTTGCTGCTTTGACAATCTGTTATTTGGAAACAAAAATATGACTTCATTTCTACGCTGGGTAATCACTGTAATCACAAATGTCAGAATGTTTGTGTGCTCCTATGTGTGTGTGTGATGGATTGTGTGAAAGAACAAGGAGGGAGGGAGGATGAACTGTTGGCTAAAGTCACTCTCCCACCCCATAGTGCACCCCCCATGTCTAGGGAAGATGAACAGATAATGATTTGTAAGAGTAGCCCTTCACACCACACCACCAGATCCTCTGCAGCTGGAACAGGTAGCTTTCATCCTGTGGGAGATAACTATTAATGTAACACAGACATGGGCAACAAATAGTAGTCACGCAAAAAGGACTTTTAATATCAAAACAACTCAAGAAATGCTTGGTCTAACATTTCAGGACCTCAGCCTGATTTTCACTGGCACTGCCCGACTGTTGGAACCGACGACCATTTTCTACTCATGTTTAATCGGTTTAGAGTCAGTCATGCATATAATACACATTTATCATGAATGAACAATGCTGGCCCACCCACTGAACACAGCAGCTTGTCGCCTTACATGCCAAAACATTCATTTAAGTTAACTTTTAAAAAAAAAATAATAATAATAATATTAATAATAAAAAGGTATTTTTTTCTTTTAAATTCATTGTGAATTATTTGATGTTCTTTCATTGTGTCATTTTAATATGCTCAAAACTAACAAAGAGCTAAAGTCTAGAGAGCTTCTGATGTGGAGAGATATCTATCCTTGTCTTATGGTGTAGTTTTTTTTTTTTCTGTAATCAAAAATTGTTCTATATATTTTCTATATAAATGTGACTTACAGTGGCATCTGATTTTCACAAAAGTTCTATACGTAGAGAAAAAAGATGAAGAAAAGAAAAGACAAAAAGACAAAAAGGAAGACCCTTGGTGTGCAAAACAATCTTTAAAGGTCACAGAACTTCACTCATCCAGTCACACAGATTGTGTACAAATAACGGAAGCTGAAGACCCAACAAAGATCACTCACACTCTAGTCTGGGAGGTTACAAGCAAACATAAATAGAATTATAGTAATGGGAAAAAAGAGTTACATTTGTAACACGCTCAAAAATCAATATTTGGTATGATGACCTTTATTCTTCAGCACAGTCTGAACTCTCTTAGGCAGCTTTCTTGTCATTTTTTATCAAACAGTTTTTGGAATAATAATATGCTTCTTGAAGGACATTCAAAGCTCTTCTTTAGATGGATGCTCTGGCTCATACTATTTCATTGTGTGTTTTAATTTATGATGTCAACATATTTTTTATAAATTAAGCAAAAATCATGCAAATGCAATCCAATATAAATTTGATTTAATTTTTTTTTTCTTTTGTCAGAAGGAAAGATTTGGGAAATGGTGTGGAATGTGCGTACCTCAGTGTGGATTCAGCTGGCTTTTTTTCTTTACAACCTGCCTTTGTGTTGTGCGCTTGGTTCATCTTTTGTAAATCTGTCACTTAATTCTTTTGCTCACTAATCACTTAACAATGACGTACATCCACAGACTACCAGAATGAAGCAAATAAGTTCAAAAATAATCAAGAAAAGCAGGCAATTATATAATTACGGGTGGGTTCTCTTAATAATAATGATTTTCATTGAGTCCAGGAAATACTTGCAAAATCTAATTAAAAAGGACCCAATTAATATGACATCACACTTTCTCTTAACAACTTTTACATTTCTCTATAGCAGAAAAGAAAAACTAGTCTTGTCCTCTTCTTCACCTCTCAAGGTTCCACCTTTTTTGTGTGAGCAAACATCATTGCAATAGCGTTCAATACTGAGTCAGACTGGTCTGCAAAGATACACAATAGTATCTTTATAAAGAGGACCTCTGGATGAAAAAATGCACAAGTTGTTTTCTATGAAAACTCACTGTCCGAAGAGTCTTAGAATACAAGAGTATAACAATAATATCAAGAAGAAAGCCACTTCTACATTTTTAAAAAATAACTTTAGCATGGGATTGCAGCGTTGCAGAGAAAGAACACCACATAACCACTATTACCTATAAAAGATATGTTTTGGCAGCAGACTAGACTGGTAGAAAACTAAGAATGGAGAAGATGAAGCCCACAGCTGTGGCTTTGGATGCTGACATTGGTGTAGATTATATTAGCACTCATTTTAAATAAGGTCTTTGCAATGTCTGAAACAACTTTGGAAGTTGGCCAGAAATTCCTCAAATGCCAAATTCTATCAAAAATAAGCATGTGAGGCAGTGAGAGGTGTATATGAATTTTTGCATTTTACCCCAGCAGATTGACAAAATATGAACTCTACTAGCTAGCATCAAGGGCCAGTCAGTGTAATACATTTTATTTTGTACAATGATATGTTGGAGCATCAGTGATGGCACAATATAACTGTCACAATCTAGTAGTAGGAACTCAAGCGCAGAGTGGTTGGCGTCTCCAAAAACAGTTTATTTACAGCAACAGTGCACGATATATACAGTGAAGGGGAATCCAAACTCCAGGGAATCACGGGGAAGCTCTCTCACACTCGCTCACGTCTTCTTGTCCAAACTCACACACGTTCACACGACTGGGGGGTCACAGGTATGGGGAGGAAAGTCTGTCGCAGAAGAGAGGGAAGTCACACACAAATCACGAATCACAGGTTCACAAGAGCTGGGAGAAACACTAACGTCTGTAGTACAATCATCCAGCGACGAGAGGATCTGTGTTCCAGCCTCAAATAGTGCTCCTGCGTGATGACCGCTGATTGTTGACAGGTGTATGGGCCAAGGGCGGGATCCCACAGTGAGCTCCGCCCAGGCAGAGAGGGAGAGAGAGAGAGAGAGAGAGAGAAAACCAAACAACACATGTAGCCTTGTGGGGCCGGCCGGGCAGGCACGGAGACCATGACAATAACAGTAACATGCAAAAAAAGGTTCAGCAATAATGTTGTGATTAACTTAACTTGTCATTACTGGAATGTGTTCATAATGCTCCAAAAAATAATATTGCCATGTCATTAAAGAGAAATCTGAAAGCAAGCATTTGGGCCATGTGCCAATGCAGGGATTGCAGCATTGACTTTGTCACGTGGAAGCAGGTAAACCTAAAGAGCTTGAAATTTGCAGGTTTCTGTTGTTGAAGGCCCCGCTGACCTGACAAAGTACCTTTTCCCATCCTGTTATAGGCAGGTCGTTAATGATGAGATAACTGAGACAAATTATGTTTCTAGACAAACAAATGCATAATAGCCAGCATGAAACTTGTTATTATGGATTATATAATGAATGAGAAAAACACGTCTTCCCTCATAAGTCCATATAACAATACATTTGTAAGGGTGCATAAACGTGTATGTATAGGTGTAACACATTCTATTACAGGTGTCATGGATCCAATCCATGTTTTAAATGTTTGCTATTAGCAATAATTGAGACAGTGTGCACAGATTAACAGACATTAAAATCTTTTTGTTTATAATTCCACTGATTTTGACAAGATCCCCAACTCCACGAGGCAAATCGAACCATGACAGAGCCTCGACTGTGTTTATAGATGGTAGTAGACACTTACTGTTGTACCTTTCTCCTGATGTCCTCCATACATACATGATTAGAATCAAAATTTTCAAATCTAGAATCAGCACTCTGTTGCTACTGATGTCAGGGTTAAAGATTGAGTGGACTCAGGCGCGGAGCTCAGAATAAAGGTAGTGTGTTTATTTACAGTGAATCAAGGTTGACAACAGTTAGAATGTGCAATAATTGATTGATTGATTGATAATACTTTATTCATCCCGAGGGAAATTGGGTTAAGGCTGCCAGCCGTGCCAGCGCCATCTTACCCTCCGACCATACATACATTCCACAAAAACATCACATGGGGAAGACAGGTCAGAGAGGTATAACAATGGAAAATGCACCACATGAGGAAAGATAAGGAGAAAAAAAATAACTCCCCCCAGACTGAGCTCCAACAAGGAGATCAGTTTGAGAACAGAAAAAAACCCCACCTCTGCACATAGCACATGAAAAAACTCTTAATACACCAAAGAAACACATGACAAGCAACAGGGGTGGATAAAGGGTGCAGCATCGGAAGGGAATAGGCATCGAAGGCATTTGGAAAGGGAGGGGGGGGGGGGGGGTGAGTGTGTGCATATCATTGTATATGTATAGACTGTTTACTTAGCCTGGCGGGGCGAAGGACACTGTGTCAGCTGAACTCTGGACACACACACACATACACTGATATGCACACATTGATCCCCCCTCCCTTTCCAAACGCCTTCGATGCTTGTGCCCTACCGGGGAAGATGGCAGTCGACTGGACCAGCACAGACATGCTGCAGGACCGGATACGCTGTCTACACCGGCTCTCTCTTACCCTTTACCCGCCCCTGTTGCTTGTCTTGTGTTTCTATGGTGTATTGATAGTCATGTGATTTTTGTGCTGAGGTGTTTTTTCTGTTATCAAACTGTTCTCCCACTAGGAGCTCAGTCTGAGTGGAGTTTTTTTCTCCTCCTCTTACCTCATGTTATGTATTTTTGTTGTTTTTTTCCTATCAGCCTACCTTTCTGACATGTCTCCCCAATGTGATGTTTGTGTAAAGTTGGTCAGAAGGTTCCTTTGTAAGTGTGCATGCGCCATTAGCGTGCTGCCTGCTGTAACCCTAATTTCCTTCGGGATTAATAAAGTATTCTGATTCTGATTGTGATGTCTTTTAGTCTCTAGTTTCCTCATGTAACCCGGGTTAAAAGAAGCATAAATAGTAAAAGATAAGTAAAGTCTGAGAATATAAATATCAAAGAGTTCATTTATTTAAATTTTCTTGTTTATTAAAAAGATCAAAGTTCATGTCAACTGATTAAAAACATGTTTGCATTGTTTAAAATAAGTTATCTTTGTTTTATTGTGAATTGCTTGTGAGAAGTGTAATTTCCTACGGGGATTGGTCTGTGAAGGTAACACAGGGTGGAGAAGGAAAAAGAGAAAAAAGAGAGCGCGAGGAGAGAGAGAGCGGTGGTGCGTGAGTTACACGGAGCATCCGGAGAATTAGCCTGTTTTTATGTACTAGTAGTAAGTGTGTTTTGACTTTTCGGACAGATAAGTCACAGTGTCGGTAGGTTAGTGACATGACACGTAAAGTTTCGGCGTGAAGCTGCTGGACTGTGTGTTTTGTTTACTGCGGCCTTGCACGCATTAAGTTAAAGTGAGGCTAAGTCAGCCGTTCGCTAATAAGGACTACTTTAGACTGCCGTTTTCGCTAAAGGAACGTAACAAGCTGCAGAGGATCGTTACCGAACTGGATAACGACGGACACACCCCAGATAGTCACTCTGAGGGCCCGCGTCACTCAGAGTACCTCTGGCAACGTGGGAAGCTAAAACAGGTTGCTTGTGGAGCACGTGGAGATCACGGACCTTCCTCATCTTTGTGCTACTGCATTCAGAGCGGAGTGTTTCTGAAGGACCTGAAGACAACTTGTTGCCTGGATTAATCTGGTGGGAAGTGCACGTTTCACAAGGTACTGAGTTTATTTATTTATAGTTTGCTTGTTGAGTGAAGAACTTGCGGTTGGGAGATCGTTTTGGATTTATACTGGAGCAATACAGGCCTGCAACGTAGAGTTTTATCTCTGCCGGCTTTAGGTTTAGTTTGGGACTATAATTGTTTTATCACTGGTGGTTTACACTGTATATGTGGAGATTCTGTGTACAGTGGGTAAATTGCTGTGTGTGTTTTTTTTGGTTTGCCTGAATACTGAAATCTGCCATTTTATTATTTTGTTTTCATTGTTTGGTAAATTAAAGGAGGGTTGCAATGCTCTACTTTACATGGTGTATGACATGATTTACTGCACTGTGGACACTAGTGTTAAAAATTAAAATTAAAATGAAAAATTATAAGCTTCATTGATCCCAGAAACAAAAGAGAAGTTAATTTAAGAATATCGTACGAGAGTACACTACAAAAAGAACCCAAAGCCCATTTATTTAATGGTATTGAGTAAATGAGGGCTACACTCAGTTATTTTAAAGGCTGTCATGATTGGCAACTTTTCACTGAATGACTCAACAAAACCATTTTATACCTGTAAAACGGTGTTGTCTTTGGCACTTTTTCCTAACTCGTCTAAAGAACTTGGAAATGGAAACAACTTTATTTTTGTTACATTAACAAAGTACTGAAGATACTTTAAAACTCATTCCTGCTAAATTCATTACTTGTGTTGAGTGCCTTTTTAGAATGATGGAATGATTTATCGATCAGTGTTATGTGGCTTAACAAACAAAGAAAAGAAAAGAAAAACATACAAACAAAGCCTGGAGAACAATTGTTCTATTGTTCTTTAAGCAAAAATTATGAGAAACTCTGGGTTCTTGGAAGCAAAATAAAAAGTGGTTGCTCAAGACTTTTACACAGTATGTCTATGTGTGACACTTGGTTCCAGTAGCATTATGGTTTGGGGCTATTTTGCTGCTTCTGGTCAGTGAGGAAACAAATTCTAACTTACAGCAGAAAATTGTGAAAAAAATATCTGTCTGTGAACTGAATCTTAACGCTCTGCGAAAGAGTGACTGAAGAATTAAAGATGTTGTTTTCAAATTGCAAAGCCAAAGTTATGACCTTAGACCCAATAGAAATGTTTTGGAAGGGCTTGAAGTGAGCAGTTAATGTGAGGAAAAACCAAGAACATCCCAAAAGCACAGGAATTTCAACAAGCTGGATTGATCAATAGTGAAATCTTTAGTTGTTGTTATTGCTGAAAGCTGAAAATACTGAAAGCAATTCCGTTCACATGGTCTTTTCTCTCCCAGATTACAGTACATGCCCATCAGATCATCAGTAAATAAATGACAGTGTATTTTTTATTTTTTATTTTGTTGTTCTCTCATTCTACTTTTAGAGCTTGTGTAAGAAATAATTTTTAGGTAACATAAAGAAAGATACAGGATTCACAGCCCCCCCCACCCCACCCCCCCCCACCACCACCACCACCATGCAACTCTATGGCTTGTGCATTTGTGAACCCAAGTCATTGTATTCTGCAGTTATTTGTCAGCAATACTAGATTCAAATCAGTCTCCACTCAAGGCAAAATTATATTCCCAGAGGGGAAAAATGTTAAAATGAGAGGAAAATCTCTAACAAGCAGTTAAATCTAACTGGTTTTGCATGATAGATTGACTAATGGAAGATGGAAGGCTCATTAACACATTAAGTCCAAACATCTTCCAGTCGTCGACACAAGCGACGGAGGAATAAAAAGTTAACACATGGTGTAAATCATGAACATATGGAGAGGAAGAGAATCAGTAGGAATGAGTGGAAGTGGTTGTATGCAAGCTGCAGTGCACTTTCCGTCCCATTTTCCCTTCCCACTGATAGATTCAATAATAACTTGATATACCTAAACTGTATGTCACATAGTTCATATTCATGTTCTTTGTATGTCATAGCCATGAACACATGTATATTTCATTAAAAAAAAATTAGTTTTGGTTAAAAAGAAGTGTTTCATTCATTTTCTTTAGAGATAAATTTGAAAGTATAAGCATTGCCACGGGATGAAGGTAAAAGTTGTGTGCCTCATGTTTGTGCGACGTCATGCTATGCTTGTTTATGGACAAATAAATGAGGCAGGCTCTGAAGCTGGGGGGCAGAGCCCAGGCTTGTCAGTCATTCATGAGCGTGCTGCTCTCGACTTGCCACACGTTGGAAATGTATCTGAACTCAAACATGAATTATGAATAAATATGAAAGTTGGGCCTTTAATTTCTACACAGAGATTTTTTTTTTTTCATTTCAAAGAGCTGTTTCCTGTTTTCATATTGCCAAAGATTTCTGTCCTGTGGTCCGTGTCCTGAATATGAAACAGATACTGTGTGAAAATGACTCACTGTTTTTTTTCTGATGAAAGGTTTACATCCTGGGTTACGACCTGAGACTATTTTTAGTGGTGTGCAGACTTTGATTCTACTTTACTCTATTATACCTCCCATCCATTTTCTGACAGGTTTCATATTACAAGAAAACAAGATTTTTTTTCCCTCAGAAAGATATTCTTTTTTTTATCTATAGATCAAAGAACCCACCTATAGAATGGCTATCTTTGTAGTGATGTTTTCTGGATTTGTCAACATCCCTATTATGTTACCAGTGTTATTAAATCTTGTGCTCTAGTCTGGAGCTGTAATAACTTCCTGATATCAAGCTGTGAGTTGCTCGCCTTTTGAAACACATGAGGTGGCTTAAGCCCTTTCATGTCAGTAATTATAGGATGAATAATTATAAAATATTTGGAATTGCTGTGGCATGGTAAAATTAAAGTAAAATGGCTGAAAGTATGTGTGAACAAAAGGAGAATTATTGTGAACAACTGAGACCTTTCAAAAGAACTTTGATGTTGGAACAACAGCCCACAACCACTCTTTTCTTCATTGGTAATTGATATGAACTGTAATTGCAATCAAATAGTTCCTTTATTTGAAGGTGGTGCACCTTTCCCAAAATAAAAATTGGTAAATGTTAATTTTTATATTCATATGAAAAAAATTGCAGATGAAACACAGTTTCATACTTAAATGAAGATTGTGTTTCTATAATGTTTTAGTGACCAAAGTGGTGTCACTTATTTATTTAGTGGTGTCACATATTTTGTTGTGATATTGAACAATAAAAATGTTTCCTATATTTATCAACCTTACAGTCCTATAATTTTGTTTTTAATAGAAACTTGTGATATACGTATACATAAATATACATTCACTGACCACTTTGTTAGGTGAACCTGTTTGTTATTGCAATCAAATAATATAACATGGCAACATGACCAAGACAACTTGCTAAAGTTCAGCATCAAAAAGGGGAAGGAAGGCGATTCAAGTCAGTTTGAATGTGACTGTTTGTTGGTGCCAGATGTGTTGGTGTGGGATTTTCACACACAATCATGGGGTTTAGAGAGAATGGTTTGAAAATTTTCAAATATCTATAATATCCATAAAAATGCTTTGTTGATGCCAGAGGTCATAGAATGAGCATTTACTGCTTTGAGCTAATAGTCAATTATCAAGTCACCCCTTGTTCCATCCAAGGGCCGGCCAGAGAGGCTAGCTGCCAGGCCACACCGGTCTCCACCTCCAGCCAGAGAGGCTAGCTGCCAGGCCACGCCAGGCTCCACCACCAGCTAACGAGGCTACCTGCTAGGCCACGCCGGTCTCCACCATCAGCCACAGAGGGTAGCTTCCAGGCCATGCCAAGCTCCACCATCAGCTAAGGAGGCTAGCTGCCAGGCCATGCCGGGTACCAACACTAGCCAGCTAGGCTAGCTGCCAGGCCACGCCTGGCACCAGCACCAGCCAGCGAGGATAATCGGCTGGCTCTACTGAGCTCAACCACCAACCAACAAAGCTCATAGGCAGGCCAAGCCTCACTCCACCAACAGCCAGCGAGGTTAACTGCCAGGACAGGCCGGGTTTCGGCAACCCTCGAGGGTACTCGCAACCAACGGGTCTTAGCACCGACAAGATGCCGCCTAAGAAGAGCAACGTCAACGAGGAGGAACTGGAGGACATAAAGAAATTCCTAAACTTTATGTCAGAAGAAATAACAACCATTGCAAAACAACAAAAACTGATACTTAATTTAATGGAAGATATTAAAGAACTAAGTAGGCAGAGCGAGGAAAAGGACAAGAAGATCGCTATGCTGGAAGGACGGGTGTCAGATATGGAACAATATTCGAGAGTAAATTATGTGATAGTGACGGGACTGGAAACCAAGCATCAGACATATGCACGGGTAGCAGCGTCAGAGTGAGGGGAGCCACCTGAGCAAGAGCTACTCTGCTTGGAAGAGCAGGTAATGGCCTTCTTCAAAAGCAAGGGTATCGAAATGGACAGTAAAAGTATTGAGAGATGCCATCCTCTGCCAAGGAAAAACAAAAATCGAATACCTGCCATTATGATACGTTTTGTTAATAGAAAACAGAAAAAAAGAACTGCTCAAGCAAGGGAGAAAGCTAAAAGGTACAGATGTTTATTTAAATGAACACCTAATCGAGAAAAATGCAGACATTGCAAGACAAGCAAGAATATTAAGAAAACAGAAGAAAATACAGTCAACTTGGACGTCAGATTGTAAAATATTCATTAAGTTAAATGGAACACCAGAGCAGGCAAAGGTTCTAGTCATCAAAGAGATGTCGGAACTAGAAAAATATAACTGATAAATCAGAATGCAAAGCAGTGCTAAATATGATGGGACCGTCTAAGTTACACAACCAACTCAGATGTCTTACAGTTTTCAACTAACAACTCATATAGATATTGAAAATAAGACATTGGTGTATGACAGCAACATAGATCCTGATTGTATTGTTTCTTTACAATAAGACAAATGAATGCAATTATTATACAAATGAGCAATTTAAAAAGAAGATCAAGGTAGAAAAGGGTATAACACTGGTGCACTTTAACAGTCGAAGCCTATATGCAAACTTTCAATACATCAAAGACTACATAACACAGTTTAAACAGCCATTCAAGGTGATAGCCATATCAGAGACCTGGATAACTCCTGGACAAGAAGAAGACTTTGAGATACATGGATATGAATTCCTTCATTTAGACAGGAGCAACAAAAAAGGAGGTGGGGTGGCACTTTACTTTGATAAAAACCTAAAGTACAAAAGCGTTGGAAGAATGACGACTGTTATTGATGGAATGTTTAACAGTGGAAATAAATATGGAAAAAAGGAAAAACCTAATTGTCAGTTGTATATACAGAACACTGGGATCAAAGATTGAGATATTTAAGGATAATATGGAGGACTTATTTACAAATCTAAATCAGAAAATAATGTTTATTTGTGGGGACTTTAATATTGACTTATTAAATCCAAATCATAATAAGAGTACAGAAGAATTCAATGATTCCATGTATAGCATAGGTTTATTTCCACTGATAACAAGACTGACCAGAATAACATCTCATTGCGCGACTCTATTAGATAATATATTTACAAATATAATGGAAGAAAATATAAAAAGTGGGCTATTAATCAACAATATAAGTGACCATTTACCAGTCTTTGCTTCTTATAATTGTCATTATCAAGTCAACAGCAATGAACACAAGATTACTTACAAAAGAATTAGAACAGAGAAGACATTAAACTGTCTTAGAAATGAACTTTTAAAGCAGGATTGGAATATTGTATATGAACACAGAAGTTAATAAAGCTTACGAAGTATTTTTAAGAACATTTAACACATTACTTGATAGAAACTGCCCAGTAATTGAAATCAACAGGAAACACAACTATTGCAGGAAGACCATGGATGACTAAAGGACTACAAAATGACAGCAAAAAAAAAAAAGAAAAGAATACCCTATATCGAGAATTCATTAAAAAAAAAGAGAACCATAGAAACTGAAACGAAGTATAAAACTTATAAAAATAAATTAACTAATATAATGAGATCCTGTAAAAGAGAATATTTACACAATATTACACAATAAAGATAACACAAGAGGTATATGGAATGTATTAAACAGTATAATCAAAAATGAATCAAGGAAAACTGATTACCCTGGGTACTTTATAGAAGGGACAAGAAGCATGAACAACATGAATGAGATAGTAAGTGGTTTTAATGAATTCTTCGTAAACATAGGGCCAAAACTGGCAGAGGAAATAAAGGTCGATGGAATAGAAAGGGACACTGGTGAAAATATTGAAAGGAATAGAAGCTCTATGTTTTTAAGAGCAGTGGAAGAGAAAGAGATTTATGACATAGTTAGAGGACTTAAGAACAAAACCAGTACAGATTGGAATGATATTGATATGGGTAACAGTAAAGACAGTTATTGATGGTATTGTAAAACCATTAAAATATGTATTCAACTTGTCGTTTCAAAAAGGGTTTTTTTTCCACAAAAAATGAAAGTTGCTAAAGTTATTCCCATTACCAAAACTGGTGAAAGGCATCACTTTACAAATTATAGACCAGTGTCAATACTCTCCCTGTTCTCTAAGATACTGGAAAAGCTTTTCATAAAAAGATTTGACAGTTTTGTGGAAAAACACAAATTACTGACAAATAGTCACTATGGGTTCAGAAACAACAGATCAACAGCTTTGGCATTGATAGATTCAATGGAAAAGATAATGGATTGTATGGATAATAAGAGGTATGCAATTTGGAGTTTTCTTAGATCTAAAGAAGCGTTTGATACTGTCCATCCATCCATCCATCCATCCATCTTCATCCGCTTTATCCGGGGCCGGGTCGCGGGGGCAGCAGCCTAAGCAAAGAGGCCCAGACCTCCCTCTCCCCAGCCACCTCCTCCAGCTCATCCGGGGGAACACCAAGGCGTTCCCAGGCCAGCCGAGAGATATAATCTCTCCAGCGTGTCCTGGGTCTGCCCCGGGGCCTCCTCCCGGTGGGACATGCCTGGAACACCTCACCCAGGAGGCGCCCAGGGGGCATCCTTGTCAGATGCCCAAACCACCTCAGCTGGCTCCTTTCAACGTGGAGCAGCAGCGGCTCTACTCTGAGCCCCTCCCGGATGGCCGAACTTCTCACCCTATCTCTAAGGGAGATGCCAGGCACCCTTCGGAGGAAGCTCATTTCCGCCGCTTGTATCCGCGATCTCATCCTTTCGGTCACTACCCACAGCTCGTGGCCATAGGTGAGGGTAGGGACGTAGATCGACCGGTAAATTGAGAGCTTCGCTTTTACACTCAGCTCCCTCTTCACCACGACGGACCGGTGCAGCGTCTGCATTACTGCAGCTGCAGCCCCAATCCGTCTGTCGATCTCCGGCTCCCTTCTTCCATCACTCGCGAACAAGACCCCGAGATACTTGAACTCCTCCACTTGGGGCAGGACCTCATCCCCGACCCGGAGTGGGCACTCCACCCTTTTCCGGCTGAGAACCATGGCTTCAGATTTGGAGGTGCTGATCCTCATTCCCGCTGCTTCACACTCGGCTGCGAACTGCTCCAGTGCGAGCTGGAGGCCCTCACCCGATGAAGCCAACAGAACCACATCATCCGCAAAAATCAGAGATGAGATCCTGAGGCCACCAAAGCGAAAGCCCTCCGCCACTTGGCTGCGCCTAGAAATCCTGTCCATAAAAATTATGAACAGAACCAGTGACAAAGGGCAGCCCTGGCGGAGCCCATCACCCACCGGGAACGAGTCCGACTTATTGCCGGCAATGCGAACCAAGCTCTTGCAACGGTTGTATAGGGATCGAATGGCCCGTAGCAATGGGCCAGACACCCCATACTCCCGCAACACCTCCCACAGGACACCCCGAGGGACACGGTCGAATGCCTTCTCCAAGTCCACAAAACACATGTAGACTGGTTGGGCAAACTCCCATGCACCCTCAAGTATCCTCGAGAGGATGAAGAGCTGGTCCAGTGTTCCGCGACCAGGACGAAAACCGCATTGTTCCTCCTGCATCAGAGGTTCGACTAGCGGACGAACTCTCCTTTCCAGCACCCTGGCATAGACTTTCCCGGGGAGGCTGAGGAGTGTGATCCCCCTGTAGTTGGAACACACCCTCCGGTCCCCCTTCTTAAAGATGGGGACCACCACCCCGGTCTTCCAATCCACGGGTACTGCCCCTGATCTCCACGTAACATTGCAGAGGCGTGTCAACCAGGACAGCCCTACAACGTCCAGAGCCTTCAGGAACTCGGGGCGGACCTCATCAACACCAGGGGCTCTGCCACCAAGGAGTTGTTTAACTGCCTCAGTGACCTCGCCCCTGGAAATTGGCGGGTCATTCCCCTCATCCCCAGACTCTGCTTCCTCCTCGGAAGACGCGTCAGTGGGATTAAGGAGGTCCTCGAAGTATTCCTTCCACCGCCTGACAATTTTCTCAGTCGACGTCAGCAGCGCTCGGCCAGCACTATACACAATGCAGGTAGAGCACCGCTTTCCCCTCCTGAGACGCCTGACGGTTTGCCAGAACCTCTTCGAGGCAGTCCGAAAGTCTTTTTCCATGGCCTCTCCGAACTCCTCCCACACCCGAGTTTTTGCTTCAGCCACTGCCCGAGCCGCATTCCGCTTGGCCTGTCGATACCTGTCGGCTGCCTCCGGAGTCCCACAGGCTAACCAAGCCCGATAGGACTCCTTCTTCAGCCTGGTGGCTCCCTTCACCTCTGGTGTCCACCATTTGGTTCGGGGATTACCACCACCTTGCGGCCGCAGCTCAATGCAGCAGCTTCGGCAATGGAGGTGCTGAACATGGTCCATTCGGACTCAATGTCCCCCGCCTCCCTCGGAATGCTGTTGAAGCTCTGCCGGAGGTGTGCGTTGAAGATCTCGCGGACTGGGGCCTCTGCTAGTCGTTCCCAGCACACCCTCACTACGCGTTTAGGTGCACCAGGTCTGTCCAGCGTCCTCCCCCGCCACCTGATCCAACTCACCACCAGGTGGTGATCAGTTGACAGCTCAGCCCCTCTCTTTACCCGAGTGTCCAGAACATATGGTCGCAGGTCTGGTGATACGATTACAAAATCGATCATCGACCTACGGCCTAGAGCGTCCTGGTGCCACGTGCACTTATGGACACTCTTATGTTCGAACAAGGTGTTCGTTATGGCCAAACTGTGATTAGCACAGAAGTCCAATAACAAAGCACCGCTCGGGTTCAGATCAGGGAGGCCGTTCCTCCCAATCACGCCCCTCCAGGTCTCGCTGTCGTTACCCACGTGAGCATTGAAGTCTCCCAGCAGGACAACAGAGTCTCCAGGTGGAGCACCTTCCAGCACCCCCCCCCCCCCCCCCCCCAGGGACTCTAAGAAGGCTGGGTACTCCGAACTGCCACTCGGCGCATAAGCGCAGATGACAGTCGGGACCCGTTCCCCGACCCTAAGGCGCAGGGAACAAACCCTCTCGTCCACCGGGAAAAACCCCAACGTACCGGCAGCAAGCTGAGGGGATATTAGAATACCCACCCCAGCCCGCCGCCTCTCACCAGGGGCAACTCCAGACTGAGACAGAGTCCAGCCCCTCTCCAGGAGACTGGTTCCAGAGCCCAAGCCGTGCGTAGAGGTGAGCCCGACTATATCTAGCCGGTACCTCTCAACCTCACGCACTAACTCAGGCTCCTTCCCCACCAGAGAGGTGACATTCCATGTCCCTATTGCCCCTTGGCAGCCGGGGGTCAGTCCGCCAGGGCCTCCGCTCCTGGCCGCCACCCGGCACACAATGCACCCGACCCCTATGGCGCCTCCTGCGGGTGGTGGGCCTGCGGGAGGATGGGCCCATGTCTCCTCTTCGGGCTGTGCCCGGCCGGGCCCCATGGACTAAGGCCCGGCCACCAGACGCTCGCCCTCGGGCACCCTCCCCGGGCCTGGCTCCAGGGCGGGGCCCCGGTAACCCTATCCCGGGCAGGGTAAACTGTTCCCTCTGTGTTTTTTTTCATAAGGGTCTTTTGAATCGCTCTTTGTCTGGTCCCTCACCCAGGACCAATTTGCCATGGGAGACCCTACCAGGGGGCAAAAGCCCCCAGACAACATAGCCCCTGGGATCCCTGGGACACACAAACCCCTCCACCACGATAAGGTTGCGATTCACGGAGGAAATGTTAATCATGAAATTCTAATTTAAAAAATGGAAAGGACCGGGTTTAGGGGAGTGGTTTTGGACTGGTTAAAAAGCTATGTAGGGAATAGGCAACAATATGTACAAATAAATGAATAATAAATAGATCTAATTTGATGGATATTGCTTGTTCAGTATTGGTCCAAAAATGTTTATTATGTACATAAATGATATCTGCAGAGCATCGCAGATTTTAAAGTTTTTAATATTTGTAGATGACACAAATATACTTTGTTCAGGTGTGGAATTGGCACAGGTTTTGGAGATGATCACACAGGAATTAACTATATTAAAGAAGTGGTTTGATATAAATAAATTAGCATTGAATCTAGATAAAACCAGATTTATGTTATTTGGAAACCAAAAGAAAAAGATCAAAGTAGAAATATGTTTTGATAATGTATATTTAGAAAGAGTAAATGAAATAAAATTTCATTGACCACAAGCTCTGTTGGAAACCACACATTACTTATGTTCGAGGAAGTTGGCACGGGGAATTGCTGTCCTGGGATAAGCAAAGCAAATCTTGGATCAGAAAGCACTGCACATATTATACTGTGCTTTACTACCCATATGGAAAAGATATATATATATACATCTTATAAAGTTTGTATCCGTCTTGTGTGAAACTTGTATGAAAAGCATACAAGATGGAAAACAGATATAAGATCCCTTGAAAAATTATATAAATGAAACTTGTATGTTTTAGATACTTACTAAAACAATATATGAAAGTAATGAGAAAGTGGCCACTTTCGTGAGTAAATCATATTTCTTTTCCATATGGGTACTGCCATATATGAGCTACTGTGTAGAGGTCTGGGGAAACGCATACAAAAGTAACACACAATCAATAACTATAATACAGAAAAGAGCCATTAGATTAATAAATAATGTGGGGTACAGGGATCATACAAATGCACTCTTTGTCAAAATGCAAGCTATTAAATTCCAAGATTTGGTGAAGCTTAAAATAGCGCAAATAATATATAAAGTAAGAAATAAATTACTTCCAAAAGAAATCTGTAAATACTTTATAGAAAGAAAAGGTGGGTATAACTTAAGAGGGAAATGGAATTTAAAAATACAAAGTGTTAGACATACTTTTTAACGTTGTTCTATCTCAATTGCAGGAGTTAAATTATGGAACAGTCTAAAAGAAGAAATAAAAGAAAGTAAAAACATAAACCAGTTTAAAATAAAATATAAAAACGAATTTTAAACAATTATAAGAATGAAGAAAACATGATTAACCCAGGACGGTAATGTTGCTGGTAATGGTGTTGTAGTTCTTTTTTTTTTTTTTCCTTCTTCATAACTTGTGAATCTGCAAATTTACACATTCTGTCTTTATTCATATGAAAGAAACTATACTGTGGTGGGGCTTGCTTATGTCTTGTTTTTGATCTATGTGTATTTGTATGCTTGTTTTCTTTTGCTTTACTTTTGCTTCATATGTTTGTTTAATTTAAGACTAAAAGGAAATTAAATGAATGAGAGGTAAAACTTGAGGGGGTAGGGACAAATAAGTGTATACTTCTGCCTACTCCTTTTCAAACAAAAAAATGGAATATTTTGTAATGATTGTGAATGTACATGTTTGAAATAAAAATGAACTGATCTGAACTGAAGATATGCAGAAGAGCATGTCTGAACATAAAACATGATGAACATTGAAGCAAGTGGACTGCAACAGCAACGACCACACTGGGTCAGCTAACAGGAAACTGAGGGTACAGTTTGGATGGCCTCGTCATGAGTTTGCCTCTGCTTTTGTGGTTTCGACCTGTTATAGGTGAGTTATCCTTTTCCCTGATAGATTACATCAAGGTTTAGAAACCTTAATAAGACCCTTTTTTGAAATGGTTTCCATGACAACGTGAATAAATAACAGAGCTCAACACTCAACAAACAAAAAAAGTCTTCACTCTTGCACCAATGGTTCTACCGGCCATTTTCCTGGCCTCTCCCTAAATACAGCATGGAAAGAAACATAGCCCAGCTCACTGATATTTTCCTTCAATAAGACATGAAAGAAGGTTAGAGCTGTAAAGTCCAGAGAACCTATAAAAGGGCCTCTTCTTTTATTTTTATTTTACAGTGATGAATATGAGTCCATCAGTTTATTTTATGGTAACTTCAGTCAGCATGGAAATAAAACCATGAAGACGGAATCGGGGCTCAACTTGACTCGAGCGTTGGTGTGAAATTGATGCTATTCCCCAGAGGCTTTATAAAACAAGGACTTTTACATGACATTGCTACCATAATGGGTTTTAATATTTGGCAGCAGTTAGCTGTTCCCAAAAGCTGTGTTTGAATCGTTAGCTGGACTCAAAAGGATGCAATTATGCTCTCAGTACATTTTTATCAGAAACTAGTTGTGAGATCAACACTATTGTGTAAACATTTACCTGAACAGTGAAAATTTCTGCAGGCACAAAAACTATAGCACTTGCTACTTTTTAGAGATTTCATCTAAAAAAGAAGAAGAAGAAAGAAATTGTATCCTGGTGGTTGAATCAGTTAAAGAAATTGACAAGGCATTTCTTATATGTCAATAGGTGGCTCTAGCCTAAACATTAACCCTATTTGGTTGCCAAGAACCACCATTATTTTTCTAATACTAATTACCATGTGCACAAAAGGAGAAATCTTGGTATTGGACATGAGTTTAATGCTTGTTTTTCATAAGTTGTCCTGTATTGACTTTCTTTCCTGGTGAAATTGTTGTGTAAACAAACTGACAGTAGTAAATCGAATCTACTATTAAATTCATTATGCAATTATATAATAGTCTCACATCACATAATGCTATAGGACTGAAAGATGGCTATCCTCCCTGGGCCTTCCACTGGCTTCCACCCCCCCCCCCCCCCACACACACACACTACTGTCCCTACTGCTTACTGTGATTAAGTGCTTGCTTAAAGTGAATCACCGATTTGGATTATCAACACCAATTTTATAGACTATAAAATACACTGTACACTCTGTTTCTCAGATATCAAATACTGTGATTTCCTGTAGTTTCTCTGTCGTGCCCGAGTGCCTCCCTGCTTCCAACATTCTTTTGTTGGCATCACTTTCCAAAGCTGTCAAACTCCAGCCCAATCATTTTCGCGTCCACTTACTGTTAGCCAATCAGCTGCTGTTGCACGTGCTTTAAATATCAGTGCCCTTCTGTTATCCTGCCTTTCAGATTGTCATTTGTGTGACCCTCCTCCTACCCAGCCACCTCCTCCTGGCCAAGTTTCTGCCTTCTTGATCTCTGCTATTACCAATATCTTGAGCAGTCATCCTGTCATACTTCCTGCCACGGTTGGACTCCACTTTCCTAAGTAGCTTCATCTCAGGGTAATAGCCAAATAATTTATTACTCAAACTCTGGACCTTAATAAATTATGTTCAGTAGTTTCAGCTGATCTCTCTTTATTTATATCATAGTAATGATTTAACAAACCTCCCTGTCGCCACTGGGCCACTGGGTCCATACAATTCTTGCACACTTGTATAGAAATGATCGCAACATACTTTTAACACACAAAAACTGGTTTCCAGTTTCTCTGTCATGCCCGATCGGTCTTAATAAAGCATTTTGTCATGATCTTGACTTTTCTTTTGACCTGTAATTAATCTACCCTTATAGTCAGCAGCAATTTCCTCTCCTGTACCACACTACTTTTTTTTTTTTTTTTTTTAAGAAACAGTCATTTATTACCACAGGTTCTTAATCCTGGAAATCACTGGAAAACATCTGCTTGATAAATGGCTTGCATGAAATTAAACAGCAAATGAACACAGAGCGTATCGTGGATGATCGCTTATCTCCTGGGGTATCCAGGATAATGAACACATAAACTGCACAATATTTAGGCAAAATGAATGTGGGAGCTATTAACATGAGATCAGATTTTGAAAGTATGTCTCAATATGTCCACAGAGGAAGCAAAGAGTATCAGCTTAGAGGTTATTAGTTTATCTATCTCTCAAATTTATGTAATTTAGGTCAGAAAATCAAGTATCATAAGCAAATCCAAGACTCCTATGATTCAGAGAGCGGAAATAATGGTAGATGTCGTTACCGCTTTGCTGTTATTTCAATTTGTTTTTCACTGATTTGGAATTCTGTACACACCTATGATGCAAAAACATCCACATTCTCATCAAGGTTTCTAAAGCTTCGATACATAGGTTGAAAAATTCCAGATTTGACAAACAAGCCTTTGAATATATGCTCCCTAACATTACACTCCAATGTCAGACACATATTAGATGGCGATTGGGGAATAAAAAGCCTGTAGTTAGGATTCATTACACACACACTCACTCACACACATGCCAGTGATAGCATGAAGCGCTTCATATATAATGTGATTTTTCTTGCCGCTTGAACCTCCTGCTTGTTTACCCCTGGAGCCTGAAAAAAAAAAGAAAAGGAAAAGAAAAAGGAAAAAAAAAGAAGAAAATAAACTGAGCTGAGGAGAAGTTTTCTAGAGACCTTTGCCATGGTTTTTTTGTCTTCTGGCATTTGCAATTAGCACCCGGCTGCCAACTGACACTGAGAAACAGATGCTGTCCATCCGTTTGTCACAGGCTTTTGTTTCTCTCTTTGTTGAGCAGAGTCTGTCTATTCTTATGTGTTTGTGACTGCGTCCTTTTGAGCTGCCTTGTAATGAGGGTATGAATACGTGTCTTCAGACAGTCGCTGTTAATTGTGTTTCCCTTTATTGTATCTGTAAGCATGGGTTTTTGTGTTTGCTGTGCCTGATACCTAAAATGAGAGGGAGAGTTGGAACGAGGGACCAAATCGTAACCTTAAGTTATTCAGCAGCATATGGCATACCTGATAGAGCGAAAGACTCTGAAACTCTACTGGAACAATTGAAGCACCGTTATTCTCTCTTTTAGACGGTTTTCGAACACATGGATACAAAAGCAACCACAGACGCTCAGTTGTGTTGACATCCGGTAATTGTGAAGGGCAGCGCATGTAATTGCAACCATTTTCAGACTCATTAAACCATTCGGGGTCTCGATCTGCATTGTCATTTCAGAAAAGGCCACTCCTTCAGAAAACAATTGTTTCATCATAGGATAAAAATGAATTCTCACTTGGATCAACTTTGATTTGTAGTGACCCTTCCATTGTAATAATCGTGTAAAACATTTACTCTTCAAGATTCAGAAAAAAAAAATTAGTTTGTCACTTGGATACCTGAATTTTCATTTTCCGTTTTTAATAGGGACAATGTGATGTTTTTTTCAAGCATCCTAAATAACACAATGTGTTAATGGAGTTTTTGGAATGACCTCGTAATTCTACAGTACTCGCCATTACAGGTGGGGGGAGGGGGGGGGCTTTTGTGAATCATGCTTTTGTGAAGCATAATGACCTAACCGTCTTCTGTTTGGAATATTTCATTTTACATCTGTAAAAGCAATAAGGATGCTCTGATTGCTTGTTTATTATGCAGAAAGTGACAGATAACCCTGAGCAACAGTGAAAATTGTAGCTTTAGTCAGATGGGATCAATTAAATAATGCTGAACAACTGCAAATAATTTCTTTTAATATTAGCATTTGGGTAATAAGTCATTATTCAGGGCTTCTAAATTCATCTTACTACTTACTACTTTGTTGCACACTACACAGACTCTTTAAACTCTGCTCTGGACATAAGCTAACATGATGATTACCTTAATCATCATTATTTTCACTGTTACTATTAAGAGGCAAAACCCAGAGCTGAAGTGAAACAAAAGTGCCAAAAAAGCAGTTCCTCAAATGGCCACATTTTGCCATTTTGACGGATGGATTCTCATTTGTCTTGATCAGTATAAGGCTTGATTTAGTCTTCTGTGGTGAATCTTTGTAAAGCCTATGACATAACCTAAATAAGTGGGTGATGCTGTTTGTCAGCATTTATGTACATTATGTCTAAGTACCCTGTGGCTAAGTTGCTTTGTTTTATATAAGATGGCAGCTGATAGAAACAAATAGTTGTTGGGACTTTTTTCCCTGTGGGTTCCCACTCTCTGTAGTGGTGAGTTTTTCAGTTAGTCAGTCAATTAGTAGATATACCTATGGATTCAGTTTTGAAACTGATTGCACATGTGTATGGAAGCTGAAGCTCCTATATTGCTTCATTCTCAAGTTAACCAGTCACAAATTTGGGTGCCCATGTCTTATGCCCACCTGCCCAACAATCAGCCATAGTAAAAAATATTCTGAAATACTTAAGAGGATCAACACTACTGAAAAGGCCAATCACAATTGCTACAGGCTGCATCAACCCAACATTCAATTCAATTCAATTCAATTTTATTTATATAGCGCCAAATCACAACAAAAGTCGCCTCAAGGCGCTTCATAGATACAGAGAAAAACCCAACAATCATATGACCCCCTATGAGCAAGCACTTTGGCGACAGTGGGAAGGGGAAAAACTCCCTTTTAACAGGAAGAAACCTCCGGCAGAACCAGGCTCAGGGAGGGGCGGCCATCTGCTGCGACCGGTTGGGGTGAGAGAAGGAAGACAGGATAAAGACATGCTGTGGAAGAGAGACAGAGGTTAATAACAGATATGATTCAATGCAGAGAGGTCTGTTAATACATAGTGAGCGAGAAAGGTGACTGGAAAGGAAAAACATCATGGGAATCCCCCGGCAGCCTACATCTACATCATCAGCATAACTAAGGGAGGATTCAGGGTCACCTGGTCCAGCCCTAACTATATGCTTTAGCAAAAAGGAAAGTTTTAAGCCTAATCTTAAAAGTAGAGATAGTGTCTGTCTCCCCAATCCAAACTGGAAGCTGGTTCCACAGAAGAGGGGCCTGAAAACTGAAGGCTCTCCCTCCCATTCTACTTTTAAATACTCTAGGAACAACAAGTAGGCCTGCAGCGCGGGAGCCAAGTGCTCTAATAGGGTGATATGGTACTACAAGGTCATTAAGATAAGATGGGGCCTGATTATTTAAGACCTTGTATGTGAGGAGCAGGATTTTGAATTCAATTCTGGATTTAACAGGAAGCCAATGAAGGGAAGCCAAAACAGGAGAAATATGCTCTCTCTTTCTAGTCCCTGTCAGTACTCTTGCTGCAGCATTTTGGATTAGCTGAAGGCTTTTCAGTGAGTTTTTTGGACATCCTGATAATAATGAATTGCAGTAGTCCAGCCTGGAAGTAATAAATGCATGAACTAGTTTTTCAGCGTCACTCTGAGACAGGATATTTCTAATTTTAGAGATGTTGCGCAAATGGAAGAACGCAGTCTTACATATTTGTTTAATATGTGCGTTGAAGGACATATCCTGGTCAAAAATGACTCCAAGGTTCCTCACAGTGTTACTGGAGGCCAAGGTAATGCCATCCAGAGTAAGAATCTGGTTAGATACCATATTTCTAAGCTTTTCAGCGCCCAGTACAATGACCTCAGTTTTATCTGAATTAAGAAGCAGAAAGTTAGCGGCCATCCAGGTCTTTATGTCTTTAAGACATTCCTGCAGTTTAACTAATTGGTGTGTGTTATCTGGCTTCATGGACAGATAGAGCTGTGTGTCATCTGCATAGCAGTGAAAATGTATGCTATGTCTTCTAATGATGCTGCCTAGGGGAAGCATGTATAATGTAAACAGAATTGGTCCTAGCACTGAACCATGTAGTTGGGGAGGTGCATGTCAGGTTAGGGTTCCAGAGTGATTTGCTGTAATGATGTAGCTAACACGTAAATTCCCCACTAATGCGTAAATCTCAAGTTAGAGTAGCAATCATGAGAACATACTGTATGAAGTTTGCTGTTCAGTTTTTCTGTCAAGTACATTTTGTTTTTACTAGCTAAAATATATTTCTTACCCTGTACGCTAACAATGCTAGCTATCTTAGAATAGGCCAATAACTCCCCAAATACTCTTTTTTTACATATGGTCATCCATGGTTACAGTATTATTTTATTTCAAACTCATATGTATTCCCAGACTAAACAGACTTTACAGGACACCAGCTTTTAATTGTCTACAACTATTGATTTAAATTAATTAAATATCAATAAATAAAGAATTACTGCTATAATGTGCTCTTTGTTAATTTTCTAGGTACCTTTTATTCTACCTTTATACTGATTCTACAATACAATAAATGACTGTTGTCATGGTGTTTTTTGCTGTTACACACATCAGACACTTTATTAGGTACACTTCAAGTAGGCCGAGAAAATGTTCCCCACACCATTACACCACCGCCAGCACGAACCTAGACAGCATGAAAGCCATCAGGTCATCAGACCGAGTAATGTTTTTCCAATATTCTGTTGGTGAGCCGGGCTGAATTGTTGCCTCAGTTTTGTGTTCTTAGCTGACAGGAAAGCAACAGTAAGCAACTCAAATAACCACGTGTTACAACCAGGGTATGCAGAACAGTATCTCTGAATGCACAACTCATCAAACTTTGAAGCAGATGGAGTGCAGCAGCAGAGGACCATATTTGGTTGCAACTCCTGACAGTTCTGGCACATGATTGGCTGATTAGACATTTCTGTTAGTTTCTTGCGAGTGGATATTGATACATCAGAAATTAATACTCAAACAAATTCCTCTGAATTGTTTTCTCTTTTTCAACGTCAATCGCATATGGAATATTAGTACTAGTGGCTGATTTTGGGAGACTTCCAACTAAATGGACCATAAGCAAACATTGTTTAATAACTACAATATTGTATTTTGTTATTAGAAAGATCAAGAACATTCAGTTGCAGTGCAATACACAGGTGCTGAGCAACATCATTGAATGATGCATTGCTGGTATCACAGGTGTAAATCCAGCTACTCACACAACCTGTCATGAACTGTTTAACAATATAGACTTCCATAATTTGCTAGGGTAGCATAAAGGAGGATCTGTTCCTTTTGATATGATTTTGTACAGGCAACAGTAATGGCCATTCATGAACTCACTTTTCCCCATAAGTCATGGGCACAGTCACTGTTAAATTCAATTTGGGGCCCAGTAACCACTTCCACAGACTCAGCACAAGGATGGGAGATTAACAAAGTTTAAATCAAAATTCTTTTACACATGAGGCACGATGGGTAAGATCAGTCACTGCTGGACACTCAGGACAATCCTATTACAGTGAGTGCCACATGGTGCAAATCTTTTTAGGAAGAAATGGTGGTGTACTTAGGGATCAGAATGAATAAATAATATACTGTAATAAGAGTATGGATCTTGTATGGATCTATGAATACTATGTTTCTGATTTAGGTGGAATTAAAATTTTCTAGTACCACAGAGACAGTAAGATTAATATATCTGAGATTATTTTTTTTTCCAATTAAAGATTTGTATATCAAGTGTAGTAAGTATAACATTAATCAAATGTAAGTACAGATGGTTCCCTTCCTTATTTCAAAACCAATTCGAATCTGAGTGACCCGGTAATGCAACTGAGTAAATTTCCCATTCTCCTTTGCCTGCTATCTGCACAGACTATGTCTATTACATCTCTATAGGGCACTTTCCATCAATGTCTTTTTGACAGAGCCATCACTTGAGGTCTATTACTCTCTGTCTGCTCCCTCTTCCAATAATGCCACTGGAACCATTGAGTGGGATCTTAATGGAAAATGATATGCTTGTTGGCAGCTCAGTGTAGCAATACTGCAGTGACCCGTAGCATGTAATAATGAAATGGAAGGAGGAAGAGGTGGCAGAAGGAGAAGAAGCGGCGGTTCGGGGATTCCTTTTAACCCATCTATTCAGGAGAGTAGATGAGTTTACATGTGGTTATATGGAGAAAGAAAACTGCATTTTTAAAGTACCAAATTTAGAAAAATATTCATAAAATAAAAAAATACAGTAAATTAGTAAATGCTATTATGCAGGAGGATACATTATCACTGTTAATGGTGACAATGCACTGAAGTCCCAGAATTTTCTTGCTCTGTTGCAACTGTGATAACTTTCAGCTGGTTTCCCAGAAATATGGGCACATTTTCCATTGCAGTAGCACATCCAGTTGTCCAGAGTCTAGCTTTGGAACAAGTATTTACTGGACTTTCCAAAAGTACTGGGCAGCGGTGCATATGGATTCTATTTCAGTATATAGCATACCCTTTAGAGATTACGAGCACAACTCAGTGTCTGCTTTCCACCTATATGCTCATTCAAATTTGCAGTGCCAGCAAAACACTGAATGGTGTGCGAAGGAAACTACGGGAGTAGAGGATAGTGCTGAAACCAACAAGCACTGTGGTAGCTGTTGCAGGTTGGCAACACATGAGGAATAATGGTGAAAGGATACTTGGTACAGTTCTGTGAAAACACAAAGTTATTTTGTTTCATAAATTTACATAAGTTTTTATCCCAAAAGGAAAAAAAAATAAACAAATAAATTAGAAAGAGAAATCTGACAATTCAATCACTGGCTGTGTACACTATTCACTTAAAGTGAAATGTGAAAATCATTAAAATTATAATTTTTTCCCAAACATTCTACACTGAGCTGATCACCCATTTTGGAGGTCATTGCACCGAATGCTCTGATTACCATGGGGACCAGTTTTGTCTCCACCCTCCACATCTCCTTGAGTTCTTCTCTCAGCCCTCGGTATTTCTTGAACTTCTCATGTTCATTCTTCCTTTACTATAACTCATTAAAGCTACATCTATCACTGTGGCCATCTTCCTCTGCTTGTTCACCTCTACTATTTCTGGTTGGTTACCCAGTTACCAGTTTGTCCGTCTGTATCTGGAAGTCCCACAGGATCTTAGCTCACTTCTCAACCACCCTAGGGGGCATGTCCCATTTTGACCCCGAGAGTTCCAGGCCATACTCGGCTCAGATGTTTCTGTATGCTAGTACACCTTTGTCCAGCTGCTGGTAGGATTTCTACTGGTGGTTCATGCTGTGCAGGGGCCTGTTCTTCCATAATGGTTCTTCTCCTTTCTCCTCTTCTTTCTCATGTTTCTGCTCCCTGAGGTATTTAATTAACCACACTGTTGGTTGTGGCCATCTTCCTAAAGTACTCATGGATGTTTGCTGTTTCATCATGGACAGTGGTTTTGACACTCAGCAGTACTCGGCCACCCTCCTTTCGCTTAGCATATAGTCTTAGGGTGCTGGACTTGGGGTGAAACCCTCCATCCATGGTGAGGAGCTTCAGTGTTAATGCCAGTACAGTGGTTCCTATCTCCTCCTTTGATTATTCCAACAGGATACTTGATCACCAGCAGGGTGTAGGTGTTGATTGCCCAGATGTTGTTCTTCCCATTCAGCTCACGCAGCAGGACTTTCCTTACTCTCTGCTGGTCATTTGATGGTTGCGGCTTTCCTAGCAGCCTCTTTGTGGTTCCCATTTGCCTGTGGGATTCCCAGGTACATGTAGCTTTACTCAATGTCTGAAATGTTGCCTTCTAGTAGTGCAATCCCCTCACTTCTGACTTCCTTTGCTCTCTTTGTCACTATCCAACTATGCTTCTCCAGTCCGAATGACATTCCGATGTCATTGCTGTAGATTCTAGTGGTATCCATGGCCAGTCTTATCAGTGATCTCACTGACGAGGTTCAGGCCTTATGCAGAACAGCAGTGGGGACAAAGCATCTTCTAGGTCGATCCCAGACTTGATGGTTACTTGTGCTATTGGCTTGAAGTTGGCCTGTCAAAGGAACCACATGCTCAAATGCCGGCCCGCTCTCCACATGCCATCTCCATGAAATCTTAGATAACCATCGGTTGTCCACAAACTCTCTATTCACTCCAAACTCAAGTAAGCCTGTTAATAATTGGATCTGGATATCTCACATTTCTAACCCCCTGTCTGACAACTCCTGTGTGCAAACCTATAGCTCTGCTGAATTTCCCCACTGATTACTCATTTTTAGGAAATCATTCCCTCTTCAACAATGAACAATTTAAATCTGCCAACAGTTGTCTGGGTCTGCTCTTTTGCCAAATATGACATTTCATGGCTGAGAAGCTCATGTAGATGTGACATGTAGGTACCCTATACTGAAAGTCAATAAACTTTATTTAATGACTTTACAGTTCACTTGGAAATGTAATGCTTCGTTCAGAGTTATGTTAGAATAGTAATGCAGATTGACTCAGTATGCTCAAGCAAAAACAACAATTTAGTTAACATCTATAATTTACTTCTGCAAAGCAGAAATTTCTGGATAGTGCAATGAAACTTCAAACTACTGCTAAAACTATTGATAATTAAGTATTTCACTAAATAAATAAATACCACTTAAAACTAGCAATTTATTATCTCAAGAAAGGAGAAAATGTCACAGAAACTAAAATATTAAAGTTGAAAATTTGAAGAAAATTGTGTTGGCCATTTGGGTTAACTTCATGCAAACAATTACAGGAATTTCCAGGTGACCTATGCAGATTCTAAAGAATTAAGTGGGTGTTCACCATTGGACCTGTGGATTCATTGTACAGAATTTTTACTGTCAGACAGCTGCTTATTATATACAGTACTGTATTATATACAGTACTGTGTATCTTCAACCTGCTTTTATAAAAGATGTAAACTTCATGTGCAGTAATAGTGTGTGTGTGTGTGTGTGTGTGTGTGTGTGTCTGCATTTGGCAGTCTTTACAGACTTTAATAACACTTTGGTCTTGGCAAAACCTGGCACGCAAAACACACTTTCATTCAAAAAAGATAAATGTGTGATTTGGGAAACAACTTCATCGACTGAAAAGAAACAAACCTATTTCATTTTCCATTTTAGCACAGTTAGTGACAACAACCCACACAAGCGTGAGCTCTCTCTTCCTCACTCGTGTTCCAAGGATCAGTAGAAGGGAAGGATTCATGCGTAACATCTCTGACTTAAAACATCCGATTATAGTTGATTCAGCTCTTCTTCTTTAAGGTCCACAGAAGTTTACATTCACATAATTTAATCACACTAGGCCTGCAAATAATCATGTTTGTGTCAAGCCTTACAAATATGCGGAACAAATACGAGAAGCATATTCAGAAGGCCTGATTCCACTTTTGCAGTCATTCTCCTGGACACTGGTGAAAAGGCTTTTCCTGAATATAAATAACATTTATTGCTAAATCTCCTAGTAAGTATCTAATCAAATGTCCATACTGCCATAAGATTATACTGCAGTATCTTATTGTCTGGCTTTTACAGTTCAATCAATATGCAACCGGAAACAACTTTCCTCCTGACTTTTAGGTAGCTTGCATTTATAAAATATAAATTGTTTTCCTAATGGGGGCCAACTATGTTAGGGGTTTACTACCATAACACTCTAAGTGCTGCATAATACAGCTGGTCTTGCACTGAATATATTTCTTTGAGACTGTAAAATCATCAATTTTCCATCCTAATCAATACATCTCGGAATTCCTGTAACTTGAGATAGCATGAATCCCTGCAGAATCCCTGCATGCTTGCTTAATTACAAACATCCCACTCAGAACAAAGGGAAAGCCTAAACCCTTTCAATTGTAGTTTTTATTATTAGTCACTTTGCAGTTATGTTAATATGCATTATAAATTGCAGATAATTTTAAAGCAATGCAGTAATGGAGGTGTTTAGCTTAAATGAGGTGCACATACTTATTTGTATGGCGAAATGGGGGACTGATGAGACATTTCTAGGTAAACTGTTCGACTCACAGTGATTAAATAATACCTAATGTCAGAAGCTGCAATGCAAACACAGTTCTACAGGGTGGACCATTTATATGGATACACTGTAATAAAATGAGAATGGTTGGTGATATTAAAGTCCTGTTTGTGGCACATTAGTATATGTGACGGGGCAAACTCCTCAAGATGGGTGGTGACCATATTGGCCATTTAGAAGTTGGCCATCTTGGATACAACTTTTGTTTTTTCAATAGGAATAGGGCCATGTGACACATCAAACTTATTGGTAATGTCACAAGAAAAACAATGGTGTGCTTGGTTTGAACGTAACTTTATTCTTTCATGAGTTATTTACAAGTTTCTCTTTGTTCACAGCCATTGACATGTCGAAGAGGTTAACACGTGAGGAGCGGATCAAAATTGTGTTGATATCTGGTGAACGCAGTAATCGGGTCATTGCAGCAGATTTCAATGCAAGACACCCTACGAGACCACCCATCTCCCATGCTACAGTTAGCAAACTGCTTGCTAAACTGCTTTGCAGAATGGGCAAAACAAAAACTGGAACAGGACCCTCAGTTCACGCAGAAGATTTTGTTCAGTGATGAGGCTTTTATGTGAATGGTGAAGTTAACAAACAAAACCACCGCTATTGGTCTGACACTAACCCACATTGGATGGATCCCTCCAAGACTGTTGGAACAACAAAAGTGATGGTTTGGTGTGGTTTATGGGGTACAATGATAGTGGGTCCATTCTTCATCAATGGAAACCTCAAAGCCAGTGGACATTTGAAATTGCTACATGATGATGTGTTTTCCTCTTTATGCACTGAAGCTGACACGTTCCCTGAGTTTTTACAGCAAGATGGTGCACCACCACATTATGGGTCCTAGGTCCGAGCATTCCTAGATGAACAGTTTCCTGGAAAGTGGATTGGTCATCGTGGGCCAGTTGAATGGCCCCCAAGGTCTCCCAATCTGACCCCCTTAGACTTTTATCTTTGGGTCATCTGAAGGCAATTGTCTATGGTGTGAAGATACGAGATGTGCAACACCTGAAACTACGGATACTGGATGCCTGTGCTGGCATTTTTCCTGCGGTGTTGCTATCAGTGTGTGAAGAGTGGGAGAAGAGGGTTGCATTGACAATCCAACACAATGGGCAGCACATTGAACACATTTTATAAGTGGTCAGAAACTTGTAAATAACTCATGAAAGAATAAAGTTATGTTGAAACCAAGCACACCATTGTTTTTCTTGTGACATTACCAATAAGTTTGATGTGTCACATGGCCCTCTTCCTATTGAAAAAACAAAAGTTGTATCCAAGATGGCTGACTTCTAAATCGCTACCATGGTCACCACCCATCTTGAGGAGTTTGCTCCCTCACATATACTAATGTGCCACAAACAGGACTTTAATATCACCAATCATTCCCATTTTATTACGGTGTATCCATATAAATGGTACGGTGGCCCCTAGAGACAAAGCACATGCAAACTCCAAAACACTTGCAAACTCCAAAACACTTGCAAACCCCAAAGCACATGCAAATTCCAAAAAACAACGGAAGTGCTCCAGGACACTAGGGGCAGTGTTGAGCTTTTGTTACCTAGTAACTACACAAGCCAGGAAGTACCAATGACCGGATTTGGGGTCTGCAATTCAATTCAATTTCAATTTTATTTATATAGCGCCAAATCACAACAAATGTCGCCTCAAGGCCGCATTTTAAGGCCGATTACGTCACAGCGACTCCACGAAGGCTGTCCCAATTCAAAGGCTGCTCGAAATGCGGCCCTCAAATGCGTCCTTAATTTCCCTGAATTTTAAGGATGGGTCGGTGTAGCCTTCATGGCCCAACATATCCCAGATTTCATAGCGCGGCTGTGGTGTGGATAACTTTGCCGAAAAAAACGGCGGAAGGGGAGCCGCCAAAGAGTAAACTTTCAGAAGTAAGTACTGAATATTATGTCACTTATTTATGCGCAAATGTTTTTATAATGAAGAACATTAAAACATTACTTTTGGCCACATGTCGGGAAAGTTATGTGACATTAGTGATGTTTGTACTAACTTGGTTTTAAAGCCTTTACTTCAAAATATACGCCGTTCAATAGTTGACTTTAATCTTACAGAGAATGTGATGATTTTATGGATAATTAAAGTCAGTCATATATCCACAAACACAACAAGCTGAAAGTCAGTGATGCTGCTCGGTTTGCAGTCCTGAATATCACGGCACAAGCAGGATTCACTGCACTGTTAATGTTAGCTATGTTATATTGCTGCCTCTGTTCGGTGGTGTCGAGCCAAACGGACTTTAACGGTTCACTCGTTAAGCTGAAAGGAAGATGCTTTAATCACAGGAGTCACACATGTGTCCACTGTACCGTCTGGGAACTCTTCTTGTTTCGTAATAACACAATCCTCCTTCTTTTGTGCTGTTTTGTAGCAGTGTATACACCTGAGACTGTCACCTGTCTGTCTGTCCTGCACTCTCTCGCTCATACAATTTCTTTTTACACATGTATGTAAGCAATGAGCCAAATTTAGTAATGCCAACATACTGAAGGAACACCATTTGTCTCTTATATATGATACACCTCTATATATATACACTGTCAAAGATACTTGTCTTTGAGTGAAGATTTAAGGTGATAAGACATATAAATAACTGCAACTTGAATCTGTACTGAGGCTCAGTATTTGACACAGAGTTCATGTTCACTGCTGTAATAGCTAATAATGATTAATATAATAACTATAATATTGGCCATATTATATTTACATTACCAAAGTGATATGACTTTAGTCTCATGAACAACATTAGCTAATTGTTATTTACTAACTAATCTTAAATGACTGTTCAGTACAGAAATTAAGCCCAAAAATCATGTTTTACTGTCCTGTGGTCTCAGCCTCAGATACTTATCAAATCACACAAAGCTCTTGTAGAAACAAACAAACAAATGAACAAAATATGTTTTCCTTCATTTCTGTCAAACAAAGTTGTATGACACGTATCCAGCGGCTAGTATCATGGTTGCTAGGCAACCTGGGAAGCGCGACGGAGACTAGACTGTCCCATACAGACAAATTTGCCGTTTATTTTGCAAATCGAGCTCAACACTGCCCCTAGCGTCCTGGAGCACTTCCGTTGTGTTTTGGAATTTGCATGTGCTTTGGGGTTTGCAAGTGTTTTGGAGTTTGCAAGTGTTTTGGAGTTTGCAAGTGTTTTGGAGTTTGCAAGTGTTTTGGAGTTTGTACGTGCTTTGTCTCTAGGGGCCACCGTAAAATGGCCCACCCTGTACATCATATTCACAGTAACTGTTTCAGTATTTAAGAGTGCACACATAAAATACAGATTTGGTACAATGATTCATTCAGTCGTTTGCATTACAAGAAAAAAGAGGCAAGAGAGTTGCAGTGTCTAGGAAAAGGGGATGATTACTTATACATGTAATGTTAAGGAAGATAAGTTTAATATATTTTACATGTCCTTTGTAAAAGTGAACAAAGAAACATTATACAATTCTGCCATTTAACCTTGACATGCCATATGTTAAGATGTTAAATCTTTGCTGACAAGAAAGCTAATTGTATATTGTCTACATTAAAAAAAAGTGTTTATATGAATCTGAATCATTTACAGTGTGTTAGTTAGAATACTTCTTTTTCTCATTTTCAAGACCTGATGCAACAATTTTCAAAAGCCAAAAATCAAATATTCTCACTTTTATTCATATTGGTCAATTAAGATTAAAAAAAAAAAACATCTTCCCAATACTTTTTGTTTTCGCTTTTAGGCGTTTATGGATTTTTCTGTAAATTGTTTTACCACAATTTTACCGTGGTTTAAATTCAGTGGTTTCAGAATATGGAGGAAAAAAAATATTTTAAAATTTGATATGGTAAACTCCTTCATTTAAAAAAATAAATGAATAACTTTGTACTGCATTTTAACATTTTTGTGTAATTTTTCTGTTGCATTCTTTGAAACTGGAAAAAAAAAAACAAATCTATAAAGGCAAGACATTAACAAACCCCAAATGTCATCCTAGATAAGTTGATGAGTACTAGTTGGATGTTAAGATGAGAATAGATATTTTAAGTGAACCAGCTTCTCTGTGGAATTCAGAAAATAAAAAGTAAAGTTAATAAGTTTTTGTAAAAGCTGTCTCATACCTAAAAGCAGGGCTTAAAAGGTGTGTTTTGAGCCTCTGTTTTAAAATGCTAACCTCTCTCATTGAGACTAATCCAGACTGAATCCGTTAGCATTAAATGATGCTTTATAATCCTGGGTGCAGATTCAAGAAATGATCAAAAACCCATAGAAAATCTTCAAAGTCCTCCTTAAAAAAATGCTGCCCTTCATGTCAATGAATGAACACATACGAGCAAAAAGTCATTTGAAACCTTTCTTTCTCTTTGTTAAATTATTAGGAGTCTGAGTCATTTCTAAGAAGAAATGTGACAGTGTTTTCATGGTGCAGTGTACCAAAGATGAAAGTGGTTCAAAACTAGAGCCCTGGGGAATTCCACTCCTCAAGATCTGTGGTTACTTGAAATCAACCAAATTTCTCCCTCAGAAGTAGAAATAATCTAAACCAATTAAAACTCAGCAGGCAAGCCAGTGTACTTGCACATTACATCAAGCAGAATTTCACTTCAGCTGTATTAATTGCAGCACTCAAGTCTAGCGGCATGAAAAAAGTAAGCATCTTGAATATGTTTTTAAATCAATGGCCACCTTCACAAGTGCTGTCTGTGTTTTAGGTTGAGGTTGAGGTTGAGGTTTATTCATTTATATAGCACATTTACAAACAACAGGGTTGATCAAAGTGATTAACAATCAACAAAAAAAACAGCAAGAGATTAAAAGTTAACAAACACACCAACAAACATTAAAGGTGACAGATATAACGCAGACCTGATGATAGTTAAAACTAATTTGATCCAAAAGCGAAAGTAAAAAAAAAAAGATTTTTAAGATGCGATTTAAAAGAATGTATAGACTCAGAAGTGCGAATAGAAGCGGCGAGACTATTCCAGAGTCTAGGCGCTGCAATTGCAAAGGCCAGATCACCTCTGGACTTCAGCCGGGATCTAGGTTGTTCTAAGAGCATCTGGCAAGATGATCTCAGTGAACCCCTGGGGTTATACAAGCGGAGGAGTTCAGTCAGGTAACTGGGTGCCAAATTGTTTAAAATTTTAAAAGTAAGCAAAAGAATTTTAAAATCTATACGGTGTTTGACAGGGAGCCAGTGCAAATTAGCTAGAACTGGGGTGATATGATCATACTTTCTAGTACCTGTCAGAAAGCGTGCAGCAGCATTTTGAACTAACTGCAAGCGGTAGAGGGAGGATTGTTGGAGGCCCTGGTATAGAGAGTTACAATAGTCCAGTCTAGAGGTGATAAATGCATGAATAAGTTTTTCAAGTACTTTTAAAGGAATATAGGGCTCCACCTTTGATATCAAACGCAACTGCTAGTGGTAAAAAGCTAGTTTTTACCACTGAGGACACTTGCTTCTCCAATTTAAGAGAGCTAACCAAAAACACTCCAAGGTTTCTTACCGTGTGAGAGAGATGGCTGGCAAGAGGACCAAGGGTGTCTGTTAACTGACCCAGAGGGGTATGACTATCAAAGACAATTACTTCAGTGTTATTTTCATTCAAAGTGAGAACGTTTTGTGATAGCCAAACTTTAACATCATGAAGAGAGTTGAACAAAGGTTGTAGTGGGTCAGAGACATCCAAGTTCAGGGGGAAGTAAATTTGGATGTTGTCAGCATAGCAGTGGAAGGAGATGTTATATTTGTTGAAAATAGAGCCCAAAGGCAGCATATAGTAAGTAGGACCAAGAACAGACCCCTGAGGCACACCACAGTGGGTAGGGGCAGAAGAAGAAAAGTACTGGCCCATAGCAACAGAGAAAGTCCTCTGTGAAAGATATGATTTAAACCAAGATAGTACTGTGCCTTTGAGATCAACAACATGCTCCAGCCTCGATAATAAAATGTGGTGATCAACTGTATCGAATCAATCAATCAATCAAGGCTTTATTCGCCATGTGCAGGTTGCCCTGCAGTGAAATCTTCCCATCGTTTCAATCCCAGCGGGCAGCCTTGTGGGGATTTGAACAGCCAGTTCCACTTTCTTAATTCTTCGATAAGTCAGGGCCAAGCCAGCTCCGATCAGCAAGAACCCTGTTATCATGGTTCTGAATAGGTAGATATCTTCAGCACTCAGGCTCACCCAAGCCCAAACTTCTCGTTGAGAAAGGGGTGTCAATTGCATTTAGGGACCAGTTAATCAAATCCATAATTCCTATTTTAGGTTTTAGAGAACAGACTGTGAGAGAGTGTTCCAGGGAAAAGTCAGACAAAAAACACGAGACTAGACAAGGACATAAGAGGCTAAGCAGGGAAGCTAAGGGAGAGGAGAAAAGTGCGACCGCCTTCGTCAAGAGCAAGAGAAGAGCAGAGGTCAAATCAAGTAAAACCAAAACCACAGAGCAGACTGAGTCGACAGTTAAAAGTAAATCATTAAAAACTCTTACTAAAGCCGTTTCTGTACTGTGGCGAGGTTTAAAACCAGACTGGAACTTTTCACCAATATTGTTAGCATTTAAGAAGGACTGAAGTTGCTTAAGAACTACTTTTTCCAAAATTTTAGACATAAAAGGGAGTTTGGAAATTGGCCTGTAACTGGAGAGAGCACTAGGGTCAAGATTTTTCTTCTTAATAATAGGTTGTAGAAGAGCATATTTCAAGGCAATCAGCACACAACCTGATGACAGTGATGCGTTCAGCAATAGTACAATATAAGGCCCAATGGTGTTCAAAGCTTCCTTGAAGATGCAGGAGGGAAGAATATCATGCGGGGAGTTAGAAATTCTAAGGTGACCAATTATCTCCTTTAAGGTGAAGAAAGACACCGGCTCAAACTGCTGAATAACAATCGGAACTTGAGTAGCAGGAACTTGGCCAGCCAATGTCGGCAAATATGGAGCTCTTAGGGCTAAGATTTTATCAGTGAAATACTTTAGGAAGTTATCACAAAGTGCGGGGGAAGCATCTCTATGAGTAATGACATCAGGGTTAATCATAGAGTTAAAGATTTTTAAAAGGGCTCTAGGCTTGTGACTGTTTTTTGTAATTATACCTGACAGGAAGGCAGACTTGGCAGCTTTAACAGTCTTTTGATATTTTGATAAACAATTTTGAAGGATGTCAAAAGAGACCTGAAGTTTGTCCTTTTTCGGCGATGACAGAACAATTTGTGGCTTGAGTGATCCCAGTGAGCACAGGGAGGTGGTAGGGTGTCCATGAAAGCACTGTGAGTAGTCACATTATGAGAATTTAGAAAAGCCTTGATGCGAACAGGGAGACCGCCTTGTTTACCCCGTCTCCTAGATCGCTTCTTGTGTGGAGGAGAAAAAGGTAAGCGATGTAGGCAGTCAGAAAAGTCCGGCAGAAGCGGGGGAAAATTTTCTGAATTCCACTTCAGATCAGGCGTTTGGTGATGCAAAGGCCTAAGATTCAGAAGAGTTTGACGATCATATGTGAAAAGCGCGTAGACATCAGGACAACACAAAAAAGAAGAAATAACAAACAGCAAACAGAAGTCGAAGACGGTCCGCCGTGAACACTGGCGCCATCTTGGTGCCAGTTTAGAGGCCTGACAGGACAGTCCAGAGTGAAGCCTTCCAAAGATGTGATGTATTTTTAGATAACGTTGTTGCTTAAAGACCACCTTTTCAGGCACGTTCACAAATAAATGTCAAACTGGACAATGAGACTGTATGGGTACACCACCACAATGTAACAACAGAAGCGCAGACTTTCAGCGTTAATTGAAGGGGTTTAACAAAAGTACTGGATGAACTGTTTAGGAGTCAAAGCCCTTTTATTATAAACAGTTCTCCATTTTCAAAAGTTAAAAACGTATTGAGAGAATTGGCGGATAAGCTGTTTTATGAATAAGTGATGCCTGTTCCCTCTTTATTAAAAATGAAACATTTAAAAGGTTTGAAGTGGATTCCAGGTCAATGCTTGCAAAGTTGAACTTAAAAAGGTCAAACTCAATGCAACTGAAGCAGGCGATGACTGAAAAAAAAGATCATCCAGAGCCAACACATTAAGAGTGCCTAAATCTACAAGATGGTACATTCTTTAACAGATATAATGCAGAGCTTAGCAACACCAAAAGGCCTGAAAGACCATAGAAGACAACTAAACTCGATGATTGCTAGATGTTTTTGTGGGGTTTTTTGAACAAGGAAAGAATTCTGCAAAGTCCAACATTCTCTTGAGTGAACAAACAAGAGACCTATGACCTAACACTCATACCACAAGCCTGTACCTCTGATAGCTGATTAATGTCCTTCTGGGTTTCCTTGATTTTCTCCATTGTGAGCTCTCTCTTCAAATATTTTTATGCAAGGATTAGTGGCAGTGAAATATACAAGTTTGCTTTTCTTTGATACTACTGGTGAGGATGGAGTTGTGTTAATGTGTACATGTATCCCTTCTGATGGATTTTTTGTCAGCCAGTGGTTGTGTAGCTGTCTTAAGTCGGGCCACAGGTTTCATCCCAAAGTCAGTGGAAGTGGTGTATTTCCTTACCTCTCTCTTCTACTAGAGTCAGATGATTGTGTCCATACTCTGTATTGTTCCGTTGTAGCTGTAGCCTCTGAATCTCCAACTTTGACATCAGTAAAGGGAAACTTTCAGAGGACAAAGTGGTCAGTGTGGATACTTGTCTTCTACTCAGCCACGCTTTCCATTTTTGTTGCATATGGCACCTCTTTTCAGGTAAAAACTGTCCTATTTTGAAGGTGACTATGTAAGTTAGTGGGTTAAATTTAAGCTATTTATTAGCTATTCATTTGAATGCCTAAAAATGTCAGACACTGGCATTTCTTCCACAATTTTTATTTTCACAGCGGCAATTGGGATTTTTTTATGTTAATAATCTTACTTTGAAAAATAATTATAAGACTGTCCTTGGCCACAAGAATAACATCGGAGGATCACAAAAGGGAACTGCAGTGTTTTGTTTAGAAATTATTCCAGCTTTTTATGGAAAACTCTGTCACTTGAATTCAGAAAAGACCGTGAGAGGTATCAGGAAGTATATGCAGCAATTATTCAAATGGGTACAAGCCATTATTATCCTTGGGATGCTGGCAAGTAAGAGAAAATACACAAAAATAAGAAAGTTCAATAGTGCAGGAAGAGCCAATACTTTGTGAAGTTCATGATTTTACTTAGCTGTTTTCTATTTTAATGTATTCTTGATGATAAACAAAGCTCATAAGGAATTTTTGCAAGTTAAAGAAAATCCTGAGAAGTCTGTGTGTATATAAAGCCAGCCTTGTCTTGGATTGACAGATGTGGGATATTCTCCTTTGGTCACATAGTGGTCACACTCCTGGGAAGCTGGATATATTATTCCACAAGTAAAATGTGGCAACACGATCAATTATTAGACAAGCGCATGTTAGGTATTCTTACTTATGAATGGAAAATAGGAGGATTTCACTCAATGTTAAAGCACAGGGCAGAATTGAATATATCAATTTTAAAACAAAATTTGTTTATACGTGTTCTTAAATAAAGTCAATCAGGCTAACAGTTCAACATTTAAAACTATCGAGAGAGCTTTGAAAACATACAAATTTCAAACCAGTATGTCATTGTGCAAATATCCACTCAGTGTCAGATCTGGCTTCTTTAATGACATTAAGTGTTACAGACAGATTTCTACACCAGGAAGTGTCTGACTCACTTTATCTGCATGCTGATGAGACGGCATTGGGGGCATCCAAGTGGCATGCTGATCTGGATAGAAAGAGACTTATTCATATGCAGGCCAGATAGTGACTTTAGTCAAACAAAGTACAGTACATCTTTCCCTTCTCCCTCCAGTCGTTTAATGACTCGGGGATTTGTAGAAAGTAACAAACACAAAGAATAGGGCTCCGTGATGGACTCATAATTGTATTTTCATTGCTGAGAACTGTGTTTGTTTACTCTGATCTTATCTGGGCTTATTAAAAAAAATCACAATCAATATTACCAAGCATTAAAAGACAACACGGAGCCCATGTAGTGTTGAGTTGGAATGCCACTGCTATTATACCAAGGAACTCATGGTAAAAAATAAATAAATAAATAAATTTAAAAAATCACATTTTGACATCAAAAGCAATTGATGTCCTAACACAGATTTAATATAATATTTGACTTATTAAAAAAACCAAAACCTATAACTTCAATATTTAACATCACAATGTAATGCTGATATTTAGGTAGCTTTAACTTTGGTTGACTTATTAATAAATAAATAATTAAATAAATGACTTATTATTTCTTTCTTTTTTAAAACTACATATTAGTAACTGTGAATATTCGTGTGTGTATATCTGTGAAAAATTAATCCACAATTAAGTCTGGACTGGACTAGCTCTTTTCAAAACATTGCTGGTGTGCAGAAAAAATATAGAGAAAGACAACCGACTGTAATGTATTAGAAGTAATGGCAAAATCAATTCTACAATGTAAAAGTACTTTATCACTGAAAACCCACACGTGAATCAATATTAAGAACACGCACACAAGTAAATAATGATCCACTGGCAGCCTGTGTGCTATGGGAGCCATGTTTGCTAAGTAGTGTGAATATAAATACCCACTTTGAATACAGACACATACAGAAACACAGACACTTTAGGAAAGTAAAACTGTAAAGTTAAACGATTCTGGAGTTTTATATTTGGAGGCACATTTATACATTTTTTGGTAATGGGTGTGCACTGACAAACGTAACTAATGCACTGTCAAAAACTGTAAATTATTTTCTTTGACACAATGTTGGGTGTCTCAAATAACTTCTTAATCAGGTGTAGATTTGATGATTTTTTTTTCAGTAATGTAAAACACCCTTTTATATAATTCAGAGCATCTGATCTCCAGAGTATCATACTGTAAAATGTGCATTATTAATATCCACATTTCAACAAAGCGGCATAATTATTAGGTGTGAGGGTGCCGCTTGCTGTCTGATTGCTTAACATTTGTAACTTTTGCTTACGTCTCTGGTCTACAACAGGTCAACGTATGTGCTATCAAAAGATAAATGATGTTCCCCTTGTAGACATCCAGCTGCCGAGTATGAGTAACCAAGCAGATAACATTATTCTGCACGCTTACCCTCTTTAAATCAGTCAATTAACTCAAAGGCACACATACCTGTCTGCTTAATTGCATCCCTAGTGCTTAATTATCTGCATAAATTTTAGGGAGATGAAGCCTGAATCTGCCACATGAGTTTAAAAAAAAAAATAATCTACTGCTACAGCTTGTTAGTGCTTGGATATTGATGCATAATGAAAGGCTTGATGTAGAAGTATTTGCAAGTGTAAAAAAAAAATGACACAGATCTGACGTGTTAGGGTTAGGGGGTACTGTACCTTTGCATGTTTTAACAAAGGTTTTGAAGGTCTGTTGGCAGAAAGCTTTATATAAATATTGGTAAGGAGGCCATAATTTCTAATGTCTTATTTGCAGAAAATTACAAAGGGTTCAGTAATATTCTCAATAACTGCATCCTACACAGCTAAAAAGAAAAAAAAGGAGATAAAACCAAGTCTATTCCACTCATTGTTTGTAGACCACTTTGATCCTTCAACACAGCCTGGACTTAGTCAAGCTTTCTTGTCTGTTCTTTCACTGATTTTCAGGAATAGTTCTCCAGACTTCTTAAAGGACATCCAAAGCTCTTTTTGCGGTGTTGGCTGGATGAGCCTGCACTGCTTCATATAATGTTGAGGCCCAGGCTCTGGGATGGCCAATCCATGAATGATTCCACTGTGTGTTTTTGTTCTGTCCGGGAATGCTTTCACTGTATTGGCAGTGTGTTTGGGATCATTATCATGGTGACAAAACAAAGCCATTGTCCATCAGATGGAGACAATATTACATGGCGGATCAAAATTTTGCATTAATAATTACTGGAGATGGCACGATACCACTTTTTTATGTCCAAAATCATCATTTTGGATATCTGCCGATACCGATATGAATCCGATATAGTGTGTTTTTTAATCAATAAAACTGTTTTTTTTTTTATATCTTGTTGCATTTTGTATAAATTCATACTCAAGTTTTAAAAAAAACAAAACACTAAAGCTATTCTGTTATCAATCTAATAAACCTACACCAACCTCCCTATCCTCGTATTTTAAAGAATACATAGCGGAAATATTAAGCAACCTAACTAATAGGGTTGCCAACTCCCAGCAAAGAAAAAAAATAGGGAACCACCCCCCAACCCTCTGCCTCGTGATGCTTAATCAGTGTAATCAACTTTAATTTAATGCACGTGTAAAAAAAAAAAAAAAAAAAAAAAAAAAAAAAAAAAAAAAAAAAAAATGCACAGAAATCAATTATATTTCCACAATAATTAAATAGATTCAACATCTTTCTTCAACAGAATTGCAGACTGCACAGATGGTACCTTCCCAAAGGAAAAAAGTACTATAGCTTACTAGATATGTCTGTGAAGGTTCTCAGTCATCCAGGTCATCGTAGTCATAGGAGCTTGAAAAGAAAAGCGTCTGGACTTCTTTAAGTTACTTGAAGACGTTTCACCTCTCATCCGAGAAGCTTCTTCAGTTCTAAGGTCAAATGGTGGGGAGTCCCAGATTTAAACCTAGTGGGAGTATCCCCCCCACAGAGGGACAAAAGGACCCCCTGATGATCCTCTAATCGCCTGAGCCAAGGTGTGAAACTGGGTGTGGGTCCCAATCTGCCAGAGTTTCGGGTGAGCTCATTGTGAAACCTGGCCCCACCTTATCATGCGAATTCCTGAGGTCAGATGGCCCAGGATGTGAGTGGGCGTTAAGGCGTCTGGGGAGGGAACTCTAAACTGGATTATAGATGGCAGACAGTTGGTGTCATAAACCACTGCCTCTGTTCAAAGATGGTCGCTCACAGTGGACATAGATGGCTTCTTTCACTCCTCTTTCAAACCTCTCTGTCCAAAATGTGAACATGGGCATCCTCAAAAGAGTGTCCTTTATCCTTAAGATGCAGATGGACTGCTGAGTCTTGTCCTGTGGAGGTGGCTCTTCTGTGTGGGAATGCTTTACAAACATTCAGAGATGAACTTACACACTTGCTTTACTTCTCTCTGGAATAACTTTCTTGGAGATGAAATGCCGGTTTGGCAGCACGTAGTGAGGCTCCAAATGCTCAATCAGACCGCCGACAGGTCTCGCACGCCACAACAGCTCTATCATGTGACGCATACTGCTCCAACATGCTATGGTTATGAGCTGAGTTACACCATGTCGCAAGTTTTTTGAGGTGCTTTCGTGATATTTAATGGATCATCTTACATTTTTTATTTCGCTTCAATATCCGATCCAGTAATTTAGGTCAGTATCTGACCAATACGGATACATGATATCGGATCGGTCCATCTCTAATAATTACATCAGTTGACAAAATCCCCAAACCTCATCATGACCTCCTCTGTACATATTAATGACAAATTTATATAGGGATGGGTATCGAAAACCGGTTCTTGTTGAGAACCGGTTCCCAGTGTTTCAATTCCTTGGAATTGTTTGCCATTTTTGCAAACGATTCCCTTATCGATTCCAGTCGCCCCGAATGACGTCACCACGTTGCGGAGCGTCATTTACCTGGCAGGAAACACGGCGCCTAAGCGGCTCAAACGCTCAAAAGTTTGGTTTTGCTTTACGAGAACGGATGACAACAGGGCAACTTGAAATACTTGCAAAGTAGATATTTCATTTAAGGGAGGAAACACAACAAATATACAAAAGCATTTGCTCACAAAACACACGATGACCTTAAATGAATGTCGTGTTTTTAATTCCGCTCCGGACTCGTGAATCTCAACCTAGCAGCAGCGGTAACGTTTGCACGTCCTCTCCCGTTAATGCGGCAGGTAAATAATCAACTAACAGTGCATATTATGTTAGCGCGATCTGCCTTATTACAAAACCTGCCATTACTGTGCATTTAGATGATCATGATGAGAGAGACAGACAGAGTCTGGCTCAGATGCTGGCAGTTCTCACTGCAGTCTACCGTTAGCGTCTCCTTTCAGGCTAGGATAGACGGATGTCACCGAGCAGTGACTAAGTTTGTGGTCAAAGGTTTGCACCCATTTGCCACAGCAGATGATTTTCGGTAAGTGAATGTGTTTAATTGTAGGCAAGGACATTACTGGATATTCTTGTGTAATTGCTACAGAATAATTGATGTTATACTTTGTTATTGCTACAGAAGAATATTTATTTTATTATTTTACATTTACAATTTTTTTTCCTGGGGACCCTGTGACACCCCATTGAAGAGCCATAGGCTGTGGCTCTCTTAAGATCTCACTGTTGGGTTTGTAAGGCCATGTTACTCCTAAATTTCTATCTTGTTCAAAGAGAAGATATAAAACAAAGTTCTAAGCTATTAGACCTTAGTGTTCTCCTTTTTTAAAAAGAATCGATAAGAGAATCGATAAAGAATCGAATCGTTAAACAGAATCGAAAATGGAATCGGAATCGTGAAAATCTTATCAATACCCATCCCTAAATTTATATATTTATTGTGTATATATTTATTCAGTGTAAGGACCATTTTTGAGAATCACCTCGTTTGTGCCTGCCTTTGGTGTTTGTTGTTGATTCAGCTAAAGAAATGGAGGCCAATTCTGTGTTATTGAGACTGTTAATAAAGTGCCTAAAGACACATTTTAAAATTGATTCTGAGTTATCTGTTATATGTAGACACAGAACTGCGTTGTGCCTTGAGTTAAGTCAGGGGTGATTTTAGCCTATTTTTGGGGGTGCTTCAGCATCCCCAAAATGAATCAAAGCACCCCCAAAGATTTCTTACTTTTTTTTGACAATATTTGCTGTTTGTGGGACATATTACTAAAAATATAAAAAGCATACAGTACTTAATTGAGATGGAACATTTTAACAACAAAAGTATAGATACCCCCCCCCAAAAAAAAAAAAAAAAAAAAAGGTTTGTTCCAGCTCACCTCTCCCCTACTCGGACTCTAGCGCCGTTGCCAGAGCGATAGTGGCTGAGACGCAGCGGAGCGGAGGCGTAAGTGCCTGGCTTAAAACAGGACATATTAGCTGCATTTAACCTTCAGTTACTCTTTATATAGTTAATTTAATTCAATTCAATTTTATTTATATAGCGCCAAATCACAACAAAAGTCTTCATAGATACAGAGAAAAACCCAACAATCATATAAGAAACCTCCGGCAGAACCAGGCTCAGGGAGGGGCAGCCATCTGCTGCAACCGATTGGGGTGAGAGAAGGAAGACAGGATAAAAGACATGCTGTGGAAGAGAGACAGATTAATAACAGATATGATTCAATGCAGAGAGGTCTATTAACACATAGTGAGTGAGAAAGGTGACTGAAAAGTAAAAACTCAATGCATCATGGGAATCCCCCGGCAGTCTACGTCTATTGCAGCATAACTAAGGGAGGATTCAGGGTCACCTGGTCCAGCCCTAACTATATGCTTTAGCAAAAAGGAAAGTTTTAAGCCTAATCTTGAAAGTAGAGATAGTGTCTGTCTCCTGAATCCAAACTGGAAGCTGGTAGAGGGAAGGGAAGAAGAGGGGGCTAAAAACTGAAGGCTCTCACTCCCATTCTACTTTTAAATACTCTAGGAACAACAAGTAAGTCTGCAGTGTGAGAGCAAAGTGCTCTAATAAGGTGATATGGTACTACAAGGTCATTAAGATAAGATGGGGCCTGATTATTTAAGACCTTGTATGTAGGTAGGAGTCAGACCATGTTTCTTTTTAGCTCAAAAACATTACACCCAAGTAACCTGCAGTGTTGAAAACGTGTTTTCCGACGATGTTTCCTACCCTACAATCCGTCCTGCTCTGTAGTAAAAATCAGCGACATTTGACCGTCCTGTTGCTCCCATTGAAATTTATACCGCCCATTTAAAATCTAAAACTTAACATTGTCCGTAGCCTGCTGTTGTTACCACTGTCCTGTTTGAAATGTAATGAGAGAAACTGGTTATTTTGTCATATGTGCATGTGCTGATATTAAACCCAAGGTACTAACTAGCTAACTGACTGGATGCCCATTAACCTTGTAACTCCTGTTGTGTGTGTGTGTGTGTGTGTGTGTGTGCAGAGAGACAGACAGGTTCAAAATAGAAACTGTTAAACTGGCAAAGAAAAAAACAAACAACTAACTAATCTGAAAAACAAACTGGGTTGTCAGCCCTGGCACTGCATTACCATATTGAACTTCAGTCAGAGGAAGTCACGGTTGCCAAAATCTTTTTGAAGCTCAAGAGTGAGGCTGGTGCCATCCCAGATATGTTAACATTGTACAATTTTCAGGATAATCAGATCTTCCCCACACTGAAAACTGTTATTCAGGTTGCCCTAACAAACCCAGTTAGCAGCCGTAGCTGTGAGAGGCCTTTTAGTGTCTTGAGTCAGCTCCATACCTGGCTGAGAAGGATCATGGGTCAAAGCAGACTCCAGCACCTGGCTGTGATGTCAGTTGAGAAAGAGATGCTTGAGAGACTTGACCACCAAAATGTGATGGTGAGGCGACATAGGTTAAAAGAAAAGAAAATATTTTAATAATATTTGTACATTTCAAGGACTCCTCTATTTTTGGAGTGTATTTTTTATGTATCTGTATTATATTATACATACACTTTAAAAGTGAATCTCTGTCCAAAAAATGCACTCAGTTTACTTTTTACTCACTATGAGCATCATTCATTATTCTCCCCCAGTAATTAAGGTTAGGATATTTTTTTTAATTCCAATCCATTCTTCTTTTGCAGCATTTAAATAACCTTTATCAGATTTGATGGTTTTGTTACAGACTTTTCAAAAAAGTGTTTTGCTTTTCTTTCACAAATGTGGGGATTAAATTGTGTTAAAATGTACAAAACAGTGATGTCATGTTTTGTGACGAGGACCCAGGCACAGAGAGACTTGATGAATTTATCAATCTTATGATTTAATAAAGACATTTGAAGACTTGCACAGAGAGGGTAAAATTATGATGACTGATAATGGAGATGAAGACAACAGACGATGAGGACAGGGTTCCTCCCTGTCCTCATCGTCTGTTGTCAGGGGTTTAAACACACCAAGGAGACAGTCAGAGGGAACTCGGGACAACTGGAGACATTTAAGGATGCAGGGACTGACAGAGACAGGGAAGACGTCTCATCTTAGTAAAGTTTACCTTGCCTGGATGGGCAGCTCTCTGGGTGCTCAGCACCCCCAAAGCTCTGATCCTAGAATCGCCCCTGAGTTAAGTGCATTTTTTTAAAGCTTCAGTGATTCATAGGTCATCTTTAAGTGAACAAAGGGGAAAAAAAACATTTCTCTGCAAATGGTCAAGTACAAGTACTGGACTGAAAATGAGTGAAAAATCACTTGATGTCCAAAGAAAAACTTTAAAAAACCTTCAGAAAGCCTGGCAAAAGAAAAGAGAGTCTGACAGAATATAAATAGAGGGTGGCTCGAGAATTATGCACAGTCATGTTATAGTTTTTAGTGGAATGAATTTCAATGGGGTGCATGTATTGAGCAAAAAGCAAACAAACAAACAAAAAGCTTGGCCATTTGTTAGCATTTGGAAGTGACTGTCAAGCACTTGAACAAAAAAAATGATATTTTGAACAACTTTCCTAAACAAAATGCCTAATATGCAATGTTGAGGATATCTGAGACATGTTTTTCATAATTTGCTTTGACAGAGAATGCATTCCCAGGCAACTGCAGTGAGGTACTCACACAGGGTTTATAATGATATAATGAAGAGATGGATGTTGACATCTGATAACTGGCGACTCATTTTAAAGCAAAATGAACAGAGAGTACCCAGTGCTCATGTTTAACTAGTTCTCCAGGGCCTGTAATGGCTATGAAAATGAGATGAGGCAAAATTATGGACAAAACAGTCAGGTCCATCAGGCTTTACTAAATTTGCAACTGAATGCAGTGGGTTACTACAACAGCCCAGTAGATTTATCCTTAGTTGGTTATGCCAATACAGCTTCTCTGCAGACAAGCTGTATAAATACATAAATGTGTCACTCTCACTTTTAAATATGTAATAATTCATTGTTCGCCCTCATGAGACAAATTTACATAAATATATTCTATAGCCTCAGATTCAAGTTAAACCTTCTGGGATGTAATTTACATCTTCCCTTCAGGTCCACTTTATTTTCATTTTATTTTGTCCTGATGCTCTGCCAGAAATGGTCAAGTGTTATCATTAAAAGCCTTAATAGATGCAGTCTCCACCCCAATCTAAACTTTTCACCTTGCCCAAGTATAATTTGGCGCAGGATCAAAAGAAATCAACACAGTTAATGAGACGATGGTGGGTGCTGCTATGTTGAGTCCAGGGAACTACATGCTAATCAATGCAGAGACCCAAATTGTATTATAACACAGAAGCCTGAAACATACAATTCACACATTCTTTCTGTCTTTAGTAAACTGGAGCTGTGTCGTGGTGTCAGCTATACTTTTTAAGGCCTATCTATTGTACAGCATGTCTTTTTCTGTTTTTCACAGACTTATGTTCTGATATACGCAGGACACACTGCATACGAAAAGTAACTTTGTCACTTTCACAAGTTTTTGACAAAGGTCAAGTCCTGGTTGCACCAGTCAAAGACATTTCCCTGTTCTGCTCACCCTGACTCAGCCAGCGTTGACAGCACTATTTCACTTAAGCTCTTTCCCCTGATTAGAATTTTCTCCACGGTCCTGATAATTAGCCTGTTAATTGTCCCTACTTTCTGAAATGCATTTGAGCACTGAATTGATATTCAACACAAATGAGTCCTTGCAGGTTTCCTTCAATGGTTTCCAGCTGTTGGGTAGATTTGCTGTCAATGGAAATCATAAGAGAAACACAATCAGATTTTATGGGATTTTTCTGGTCCTCATTATTGGTTTCCTGGAGCTTTACGCAACCACTCAAACATGCTGTGTACTTTAGTACGCTTATATAATATTCATTGTGCCACACAACAAGAAAAAAATGTAATATGGGACCAACTGTAAATAGCTAATAGTTGGTTCTTGGCAATAGTGCTTAAAAAGACCCCCCCCCCCCCCCCCCCCCACACACACACACACACAAACACACATTGCTCCAAAATCAATAATAAAATAGGTTATTATCTGCTCCAGATACCTCTGTAGCAGAAACCTTTGTCTCTTTACCTTCTGAACAATTGCACATCAACTCACCCGGAAAAATCCAAAAATCCATTGGCACACACACATCGCACACTTATGCATACACACAAGTGCTTACTTGTGTGTATGAGGAAAAGGGTCAGTTTTTCAGTGCACATGTACATTTCCTCTCTCCTCCCTGTTCAGTTTGCACTGCCCCCACCCTCCCACACACATGCTTTGACAGTTTGAGGCTGAAAACCCATCAGGCCACTCAGTTCCACGCATGAGAGAATTCCTGTTAAGGCTCCCACTGAGGAAAATGGGCCCTGCCCCTTAATTTACCGCCTGAGTCAAGAAGAGGGCCCATTGATGCATTTGGAACTAACTAGCTGTGTTCAGAGACCTATCTTTTTGCTCTTGCCATTCTACATTATTCTTCTCTATTTAATAAACCACATTCTATTTGTGCTTTCAACTGTATTTCCGTTGTCTTGGTCTAAAATATTCATACTGGATTTTGTCCAGGACATCATTTTGTGGCTGAGCACTAGAAGAAAACTGATAAATCTAGCACACTAATGCTACTGATGTTGTTACAAAACTACTTTCCTTACCCATTAGGAAGAAGCGATGAATGGCAAAAAAAGAGAGTCTACTATATGTGTTCTCTATTCAGATACTCATCTATCCAACTAAAATACTGAAGTGATGTCCATTTATTTCTTCTTCAGGTGCTATCTAAACTCATGAACAAATAGGAAGATTTCGGTTACGACTGCTAGATATAAATTGTGATTTTTCACATTTCTACATAATGATGTAGAAATGCACTTGTACCAAAAAAAAGAAAAAAGAAAAAAAAAAAGGATACTATGATGGCAGCATTTTTGTTATCTTGTGGGCTCCATTGTGTTCAGTTACATGATGCAAAATGCTAATCGCCTACTGAAAAATAAGAATTTAAAGTGCACATGTCTAAGCAGAAGCAAAGGTCTGAATACAGTATACATTACAACATCACATGGTGATGAAAAGAACTCTAAGTGCCTTTTTATCCTGTTTGGATTTAATCTTTAATCCAGCTGAGGTTAGTTCCTAATTCTATTGTTGAGCTTGAAAATATTTTTTTTTTCCAAGCTTGAATAAAAATCTGCATCTGCATTGGACACAGACTGAGAATTACTTTTGGAGGCAAAGTAAACTTTACATAATCACCAATTCTCATTCACATTCTTGCTGACATTTGCAATGTGGGTGTTGATTGACATGATTACCCCATAATGATATGGTAATGGATAAGCATGCTTCTTTTTTTTTTGTTGTTGCTATGATTGGTGAGTTGCTGAATCTTCAGACATAAGGAGCATTTATTTATTTATTTCATTGATTTATCTATTTTTACATCACAAAATATACAGAAGTAAGGAATTTTCTAATAATCAAACTAAATATTGTTTTTTTTCTCAAAACTTTAAATTCACAGTAATGTTTGAAAGCTGTATTCTACTCAGTGTTAACTGGGCATATATATTTATATTATACAGATGATAATAAAATGGCAGGATTTAAAGGCAAATATATTTTCACATTTGTGGTTTGTTTTTTCATCAAATTTAACCTGTTGATCATAATCAAAATTGATTTAGGATATTAATATAATGGCTGTGATACACTGAGTAGATACTTTTCTTATTGTAATTTACTATACTTAGCCTTCTCACAAGGTTTCATTAGTACAGTATGTTTTGCAGCAGTAGCTAACATAATGCACAGCTCATTGTAGAAACAGGAAAAAATGTCAGACTAGCACTTTCCTACAGTCGCTAATGCAGCTGTTCTGAAAACAGTTGCCCCACCATGGTGTTTGTCACTGAACCAGCTGTGCAAAGCTGCCCATGTTCTCTTCCATTTGAATCTCAGTACTGCCGTCTCCCATCTGTAACATCTCTGTTCTGAGAGCAAGCTATATTCAGCGGGACCGTATCCATGGAAACTTGCAATTATCCAAGACATCAACAATCCATGCTGAATAATTTTATCAGCGACTAAATGGGCACTATAGCAGCAACCCCCCCCCCCCCCCCCCCCATCCTTCTGTTCTATTTCATTTAGTTCTGTACTTATCTGCTATGTGTTTCAATGAAATGTGTGTTTGTGGGAGTAAATATAGCATAGAGGTGGCACTTGGCTGGGCGTCAGTCAGAGAAGTATCAGTAAAGAATTCCCTCTCAACTTTTTTCCTGCTCAGACTGGAGAACACGGTAATAAGCTTGTCTTCTCGCCTGTGATCGACCCAGCAGTGACAATATTATTGACTGAACTACTCAGAGGATTTGTTCGCCTTCAGTCTTAAGAAGGAAAGGAAAAAGATGAAAATTAGGGTTTAACAGACACACAGAAAGACCACCAGCAGACACTAATAATCAGGTTGGGAGACAGCTAATGGAAATGCTTGAGTTAACTCCTTTATTTAAAAACCGCAAGTTGATTAAATTCTTATTTACAGGAGAAATGCATTGTAGGTTAAGACTGCTTGGTTAAAGCAGAGTGAGAGGCCTAATCGTCTGAAGATCTATCACATTTTGACAACAGAAAAAAGCCTGTTGGATTGTAGGATGTTTGCCTTCATAATTAAGTTAAGATCAAGCATAACACTTAGAAGTCAAAGAACTGTTTTTTCTTGGAAAGTAGTGCCAGCGTGCAGCGTGTCACACAGCAGCAGGGGTGGGGAAACCCAATTTAATTGGGTGCATGCGGCACATGAAGCAGCATGTCCACCTTATCCAACATCGTTGGATAAGGTGGACATGCATGGATAAGGTGGACCTTATCCAACATCGTTGGATAAGGTCCAACCTTGTCCAACCTTATCCAACGAAACATCGTTGGATAAGGTGGACATGCTCCAACATCGTTGGATAAGGTGCTGATTCTTGTCTTCCAGTTCCATCCATTGAAGTGTGAATGCTAAACAAAAAGCACTTGTGTGAATATTAAAAAAACAAAAAAAAACAAAAACTGAAGCCAATGGGGAAGTAAATAAAACATTCAATGTGAAGGCCAAATTGTAACCATGATGGCAAACATGTAATCAAACTGGTTGGGCCACTCTTTGCAGGAACAACTGCAACCAAGCGTTTGCAATACCTGGCAGTAAGTCCTGCACGGTGCTGTGGAGGAATTTTGGCCCACTCATCTGTCCAGAATTGTAATTCAGTCACACTGGAGAGTTTTCGAGCATGGATCGCCTTTTTAAGGTCATGCCACAGCATCTCAATCGGATTAAGGTCAGGACTTTGACTAGGTTGCTCCAAAATATTCATCTTCTTTTTCATAAGCCATTCAGACGCAGACTTACTGGTGTTCTTTGAATCATTGTCCTGCTGCACAACCCAAGTGTGCTACAGCTTGAGGTCGAACAGATGGCCGGACTTCTCCTTCAGGATGTTTTGGTAGACAGCAGAATTTATGGTTCCATTTACCACAGGAAGTCTTCCAGGTACTGAGGCAGCAAAACACCCCCAGACCATCACACTACCACCACTATATTTTGTTGGTGTGATTCCTTTTCTGACATGCTTATGTTGCTATTATGCCAGATGTAAGGTGACACACACCTTCCAAAAACACAAGCCTCCCACAGCTTTAGAAATGGCTTTATTGCCTGTCCTTACTTTGTTTCTCATTTGTTCCTGAATTTCCTTGCATCATGTTGTTTGGCTTTTAAGGATCTTTTGGTTTTCTTCACTTTATCAGGAAGATCTGAAAAATTTAATTGTGACAAACATACAAAAAAAAAAATAGGAAATCGGGAATGGGGCAAACACTTTTTCACACCACTGTATATCTGCATCTGAAAACAGTTTGCCCAAACCAAAAATGGTAAAATGGTAAATGGCCTGTATTTGTATAGCACTTTACTTAGTCCCTATGGACCCCAAAGCACTTTACACTACATTCAGTCATTCACCCATTCACACACACATTCACACACTGGTGATTACAAGACGAACTCCCAACTGTTGAGCCACGATCACCCCAAATGTTGAAATTGCACCACATCCTTTAGGTGCTATCTGCTATCTTATTGTTCAAGCACACCACCACCACATTTCTTCCTCTCTTACCCTCACCTCCCCCTTTTCGTTGTTCATCCCGCTCCTGTTACAGATCCCCCATTTGAATTAAGACCACAGGGATGCCGCTGTGCTCCTGTAGAAACTGTAGAAATCCATTAGCATCAGTGTTAACGCAGGGCCACTGTCTGCTCATTAAGGGCTAGATCCTTGTCTCACTGATGGAGGATCTCGGTGCCCTGCTCCATCCTGATGGACAGCAAAGCTGGAATCTCTGTCTGCACATCGCCTCAGGAGGGAAGGCACTGTGTGTGTGTGTGTGTGTGTGTGTGTGTGTGTGTGTGTGTGTGTGTGTGTGAGAGAGAGAGAGAGAGAGAGACAGAGTGAGAGAGAGGGTGAGAAGAGAAAGTGAAACAGACGGAGAGGGGGTGAGGCAGGTTTCCTTTTACATAAGTCAGAAGTCACACTATCTGGGCGAGTGTCAAGTATAGACACGTGGCCTTAGTGTATACACAGGCATGCTGTCCTGTGCCTTGCTTAATAGGCCATCGTGGGTCTCAGTGTTTGCCAGTAGTTATGGAAAGTATTGCCTTTTATCTGTCCTCCTGAGACTAGGTGTGGATATTGGTTATCTTTGATTTAACTTGTCAGCAGATGAGTTTGGGAAAGTTAAAATGAAACAGAGTATTACAGGATTTATAAAAACAGGCAGAAATGAGAAAAGATTTATTTGGATGCCAGTAACATTAACATAACAACATGCATTATAAGCTACAGAGCTGATTGTCGTCATCATAAATGTGGTTGTGTGGCACTGCTGCCTTACCCCTGATTGAATTATTATTTGGATGTGAAGAGAAGGATTTTTATGTCAATCCTGGATTTAACAGAGAGTCAGTGGGCAATACAAGTGAAATATGGCCTTTTTTCCCCAGTCCAACTTAAAACTTTAAATATCGGCCACCTAATAATAATGGATAATAACAAATGAATAATAAATGCATGAACCAACTTTTCAGCATCATTCTAAGATATGTTGTTTCTAATTTTAGAGATGTTACACACATGACTGAAAGCAGTACAACCAATTTGTTTAAGGATATATGCTGGATCAATTTTGTATAAATTTGTATCATCGTCATCATGGAAAAATAAAGCCAGGTTTTATCTACCGGCCAATACAAACTCAATGAAATTATAAGCAGTGTTTTCTATTAATATTGTCTAAAGCAAACATGTGAAAACTCTACTATCAGCACAGCACTCTGTGGAACCCAAGGATTAACTAAATGTGTGTGAAGAAGAATAAAAATCTACGCTCACAGGTTGGAATTTATCAGATACCATTCGAACAACTTCAGTCCACCTTAAATAACCAAGGTGTGTTCTAAGCTTTGTAGTAAGACACTTATGCACAGAGAACAATCTTGTATTACGACAAGTTAAAAAACAAAGAAAAAAAACCCAGTCACAACTGACCATGTAGAGCTCATGTGAGCGCTGTCCATGGTCCTGAAATGATAAAACTGTAATTCATCTAATATTACACAGTTCATGGCAACATTAGAAAGCAGAAACCTTTATCTGAGCACACTAATGTGTCAAACACATTTGCTTTGCCAGCAGGAGCTCTATAAACTTTCTATAGGCTTCTGTTATTCTTTTCTTTTATATTCATTTATTTCTATTTTATTATTACCACCCCTCCCTGCCTGTCAGTGTGAGAGGCAGGGAGGCGTGGAGGTGATGAAGAGACAGGAAAAAAGAGAAAGAGGCAGAAAAAGAAAAAAAGGGTAAGAATAGGACAAAAGATGAAAATAAAGGACAAAGCCTAAGTTATGCAGCAGGCCGCCATCTGTAACAAAATGCATACCCCCCCCAGGAAAAAAAAAACGAAACTGAAAGATAACGCAAAAAATCTGATACAGAAACACATGAAGAACCTTGCTATGTGTGTTGATGGATTGATCATACTTCATTCATCCCGAGGGGGTGTGTGTGTGTGTGTGTGTGTGTGTGTGTGTGTGTGTGAGAACACACAAAGGGTTCTTGATAATGAGAGTGAAAAATCAAAACAGTGCTCCCCTGTCAGAGAAAGGCTCAGGACACCTGGGCTGCCAAAGCAGAATTTTTAAACTTTTTAACATAAATGCATTGATCAGAACAAAAAAACAAAGAGGACTTTAAAACTAGCAAACAATTTAAAATGAAAAATGGGATGATATTAACACCTCTTGTGGGTGACGTCCATCCAAGGCCTGATTATTCTCAGGGCATGGTCCAAAGGTCAGTGATGTAATCTCTCCCTTCTTCAGCCATTTTTGTTTTAATCGTGTTGTGTAATTCATGCCACAGTATGCTGAAAAGCCCCCTAATGCCAATAATTGATGAATTGCAACAGATTTTGTTCCCGCTAGTATTGCGTGGCTGCTTTGTGGTTGGAGGTGCCAGGTCATCTGTGAGTTCACTGAACTAATTTAGTATTAGGTATCTGGGTAATCTCAGACGTCCTAAAATCTCTCTCCATGCAGCAATGACTGCTTTCATATCACATCAAGCAAAAAAATAGAACTGTTTTTTATTATTATTAATAAATTGTGTGTAAAATAAACATTGTTGAAGCAAAACAGGCCAAAATCGCCACGGCGACCTGTGCATGCTGGTGCCTGTATTGTATCGATTTAGAAAATCCTACTTTCATCTTTATACTTGCAAGCAAGGTTTTGTTTCATTAGTGTGCTGATTATAACTTACCACGCTTTTTGTGAAACACACACTTGATGTTCAAGAAGCACGCTCTTGTTTTCATCTCGACTTGGTCTCGCAGATACCCTGAGGCGTTTCCCACAAAGTACAAACTATTTCCTACTACTAGTTGTCTAACCATGTCGGGGGGGAAAAAAAACAGCATGTTTATAGCTGTCACAAAGGGCCAGACTCAAAGGCAGGGTATATAGTTGGTTTTGATGCGGACAAAATGGACCAGATGTAATCATTTAAACACGGGGATAATGCACATTCTCAGACAGTCTTTCCCTAGAGGCATTTATGTTCTTCTACTCATTTGTACACAGGAAAAGTGGAAGAAATTGCTATGTTGCTTTGGGCAAAAACACCGCTAACTTTCTCCTCTCTGCACTGCGAAGTAACTCACGTCCAATGCTAGGAAGGTGCTGTGGTCTTGTAAAGTGTTTGACCATTGGCTGAAGCATTCCAGCCCTTAATATAGTTTTATAAAAAGCATCACTTAAGCCATAGCTGGACTGGCCATCATGCGTACCGGGCATTTGCCCGGTGGGCCGATGGTGATTTTTCGTTTTTATGGGCCGATGATTTTTTTTTATTTATTTATTTTTATAACGGTATAAACAATGAAAGGTGATGGATTGGCCAGATGCTGGCAGATGTGTAAAAATAACTCAGTTGTTTGGTGGTGGCTGTGGCGGAGCTGCCAGAGGCCAGGTGGATGAGGGAAAGGGGAGGCAGGAGGAGAGACCCGAGGCGGCCGCCGGTGCATACTAGCTAGCATGACGGAGTTTCTACAGCTGGGTGGGTGCTATTATGTTACTGATGTAAACGTTATTTTATTCATAAGGTTAGTTAGTAGAGTTGCCAACTGTCCCCTAAAAAACGGAATTGTCCTGTATTCTGAGAAAATATTACGCGTTTCGTATTGAGCTGAAAAAGAACACAGTTTGTCCCGTACTTCAGCTAGGATGGAAAAAGACACAAAGCTGGAGTTTTTCTCTGTCTTTACCCTTTCAGCTATCTCTTCTTCTCTCATTCAATCATGAAACTGATCAATGATCAGCTGATCGGCTTTTCTCTCTTGCTTGTTTATCGCCCACTTTGTGCCAGAAAGAGGAAACCCTGCGGATGTCGCGCTAAACAATAGCAGCACGTTTAAACTTGATCGGCTGTTGTTAGAATTTATTTAATATTACTTTCTAGTATCAGCTGATGTTTGCTGGAGCCACAGCCGTAAAAGCTGCTGGTCATTATGTCGGTTTGGTTATCTGGGGAGAGGGAAACATGAAGATGAAACCAGGAGATGTCCTTACTGAATCATCGGAGCTGAACAGGTGATGGAGAAACAAGTTTACCTTTTAGGTGACATGAATGAGTTGAAGGGAAGTTATGAACTGTTTCTGAGAGACAAATAACACCAGGATCCTTTCTGTGTAGCTGACAGCTGGTAACTGTGCAGGGGCGTGTCTAGCAAAGCTTTGCCAGGGGGGCAGGTGGGGCATTAACAGGGAGAGGGGGGCACAAAGAAATACTTTTCTTTCTTATTCTCATTTAAAATGTCGAGCTTTTATTAAATAATTATCTGAATCTTACAACCAAAGTTTTTATCTGATGTACAATGTATAGAAATCATACATATACCAACAAGACAGTGTGGATCACTGTCACAACAGTGTTTGTTTTCATTCAATAATAATAATAATAATAATAATGATGATGATGGATTGCATTTATATAGCGCTTTTTGGGACCCCTCAAAGCGCATTACAATACCACTATTCATTCACTCTCACATTCATACACTGGTGGAGGCAGCTACAGTTGTAGCCACAGCTGCCCTGGGGCAGACTGACAGAGGCGAGGCTGCCATATCGCGCCATCGGCCCCTCTGGCCATCACCAGTAGGCGGTAGGTGAAGTGTCTTGCCCAAGGACACAACGATTGATTCAAAGGCTTTATGATTTTTCCTATAATACCTGGTGGGCTGGTCTCTAGTCAAAATGCCTGGGCCGATTTTTTTGTCCCAGTCCAGCCTTGACTTAAGCAGAAGAAGTGGTGAGGAGCTAGCGAAGAGCTCCATATTGTCATTTTACGATGGCTGTCCTTTGCATTTCCATGGCATTACTTGAAATTAGGAGCCAACCATGTGATAAATCATCCAGTGAGAGGTGAAACAATTGATGCCATATAATGCAATTACCGCCTGCATAGAACTACTATACGCAACACTAACAGCAGGTTTTTTTTATGCCTTTATACTGCATATTTAACAACAACAACAAAAAAAAAATGTAAAATTTTCTATGTGCATGCCATGCAGGATGTAATAAAACTTAAACTTCCCATTAGTGCACTAGTGCTGAATTACCTTCACATGCATTATCCTCTCCTTTTAGCACCTTAAACATTCTTCACTCATATGCTCATCTAAATAACCTTGGCCAGTATTAGGACTGATTTTTTTTTTTCCCATGAAATCGAGATTATGTTTGAAAAGACAGCGGCTGGGATAAAGAGATTTGGCTTTAATCACTGCAGTGCATGTGTGAAGGCAAAATGGAAATTCTTTCACAGATTGATCTGTATTATTGGGTACATTGTTGCTTTCTATTGACATGGCTCCTGCAGTCACCGCATACATCCTTTTAGACATATTCACAAGTGGAGGACAGTGAAATCCATTAGAGAATTATTATTTGTATGCTTTGAGATGGCTTTTGGAAAGCACTTTGCAAAACATATGATATAACTGTATAATTAAATTGTGCTTCCAGCTTTCTTGCCTATTATCAGAGCTGTGTGCGCAGTTCTCCGTAGAGAAGCCTTGATTCTTTCACCTGAAACTCAAAATTGTAACCTTGAAGGACTTTACAACTCCTCAGAAGTTGAGCCAGTGATCTAAATCAAACCTTGTTGGCTGGTTGGAGTATCGTCTTTTTTGTTAAATAAATCTTAACAACTCAATGTCTCAAATGCAAGACCCCAGAGACCAAAGCAAGTCTGCAGATTGTATTATTAACAGCATTCATACATCGGAACTTGGTGGCACATGAGTTCAACTTAGGTAAGTGTTTCTTTTCCAGGACAGCAATTCAACCGAGGACTGCCAGAGAGAATAAGGCAGGTTAGTGCCAGGCTTTGATCTGCTTTGCCACAGTTATTTTGTCTGTGAGCAGGTTCTAGTTCTGGTCTTTTGCTGGGGGAGGTAGACAAGGTTGTCCAGAAGTCCGCAGCTCTCAGAGTGGACAGATAAGGGTAAAGTTGAGTAGAGGAATGCTATGTTTATGGAACATGAGCAACTTGGGATTATCAGGTGAGCCTTTCTTTTCAGATGATGAAGTTAAATCCGGTGAAGTAATAAGTAGAAAAGGTTCTAGCTGGACCTGACTGGCAGGACAACCTAGAATGCCTGCTCGATAGCTTGAGAAAAGGAGGTGAAGTGAAAGAGAAAGGTACAGAAACAAGCACAAGGAAGGGAGAGAAGCAGGCTTCTACCAGGACTGTGATAAGGGCTCCCTAAACTTGTAGGTTTTGAAGAAATGGAAAAGGATAGCTTTTAATGTGTTAGCATACGGGTTAGGGGCTGTCGTTAGATACTTCCTTACTCAGATCTAATAGGGTCAAGATATTCAGGGATGTTTTGCTGATGTAAGTTTCTGTTTTGAGTTTCAACTCAATAATAATAATAATAATAATAATAATAATAAAATTACATGCAGCCGTTCACACCGGCCACGTAATTTTACGAGACAAATTTACATCTTTTTATATATTTTTTAGATCGAAGTTGACTTTTCAGATTCTAATAAACAGACCAATTAGAATGCTGCATAGGGAAACGTGGGCATCTAGCTCAAAACGCGCACCAGTACTGTACACAGAAATAGGAAAATAATAGTATTGTACCTCAAATGGACAGCTAGATGCAGCTCTTGGTCAATTTGCTCTCTGAAATTATTCCTCTGTCTCCTCAGATCAGGTCCCAACTCTGACGACAAGAGCTCAAACTGTCCCACTGACATCCAAAAGTATGCACGGAAACAGCTGTGATACAGCTTTGACTCCTGGATCAAACCATGAAATTCTCCCTGCTCATGAGAGCTGGATGAAAACAGCATCTCAGGTTCTCCTTTCTCTTGTTTTGAAGCATCAGAACCAGCTCATCATCGCTTGATGTCAATGTGTAGATATGTTACATGACAATTTTGGTGTAATGGCCTTAAACATACTACAAACTAGTTTATAGCTACCTTGGCAAGTATCCATTATTAATCCATGGATTCAGTTTAAACTGAGAAATAACTCTCAAAAAATAGCGAGGTACCAAAACAGTGAGCCAATAATGACCAATAATAAAACCAAAAGAGTCAAAGGACACATCCTCCACCAGGGCCAGTGCCCTCTGTTGCAATTTCAAATGAAAGATTCAGTTCTGCATTGAATGGGCTCTTCCTTTGTCCGTGTTCCGTCTCTTCAAGAGCCACGAAACCTAGAGTTGTAATTTTTTGCTTTTTTTGTATGAAGTAGAGCACTCTGTACAGTGAGAACTTTATTTTGGGAAGGTCTGAAAGAGAAGACATGAACACTTTGCACACTCTGCAGAGACCTCAAGGGCAGCAACTACTCAATCATTAACAAAAATAAATAAAAAATAGAGAGGGGGGAGGGGGGGGGGCGACACACACTGCATCAGTAAAATCCACTCCATCACATTCATGACAAAACATCTCAAGCATTTTGTTTCAGAGCCATTCTTCTTTTTATTTTTTTAAACATCGGGATGGGTTGTAAGACTGAAAGATTGACTGTGTGAGTTCTTTGACTGAGAGGAGATTGTGTTTTGATGATTTTTCTTTCTTTTTTGTAATTGCTGCTTTGATTTGGTGTAAGCTGTTGCATGGGAAATCACCTCAGAGGTGAAACAATTGTGCTGCCCTGCCTGTTTTGCTGCTGAGGTTCATGAATGATTCATGTTCATATTTAAGTGTTTCTAATAAATTCTGTTTGTAGTGGGCAACTCTTTAACGGTGATTGCAGGATCAAAGGCCAGATCCTTGAAGTATATACTAAGCACCATTGTGTTCACAACATTACTCTTTTTTAAATTTTAATTATTTGAACTTGACGACCAAAGAATTGTTATTCTGATCATTTAAAGCTTTACAATCAAAAATCAAACCATAGAAGGTAGAAAAACACCCTAGTATAGTAGGATTTCCCCAGCAGCCTATAGAGATTTACAGCATTATTGTGTCAGAACCACTTAAAAGCTTTCCGGGAGCTCGCAATAACATCTACTTTTTAACATTAAGATTTTAAGTCCTGTCCTGGGGCCTCGTCTCAGCACTATTTAGTTGCACTACAAGAGTGCAATTTGTCAAAGCTATTTGAGTTTTACTCTCAGCGAACTCTTTCTTCCTCCAGATATTTCCTTTTTATTCAACATTAGGCAACAAAAAAGGTACGAAGCTGTGAATACAAATTTGTCAAGCTAAAGTCCGATCTGCAGATAAGCAGTGAGCATGCATTTCTTCTTACCGTTTATTTCTTACATTTTCAAAAGACCACAAATGGAAACCTCTTGCCATATTCTCATGTTCTGATGCAAAATTAATAACAGACTTTGACTGACTCAACTATATCATAAATAAGCCCATTTTTTATCTCTTTCTGCCAAAACACAAATTCTGTGCTTCTTACTGAATAATGCATCTGCATGAGCTTATTTACCAAACACGATAACCTATCACACACTCCTTAATTGCTTCAAATTCATGAGAAATTTCTTTTGAATCTTAAGTGGTTCTGTTCCACACCATTTACACGACTTTCATTAATGCATGCAGCTTAAGCACACTTGTGTCATGGGGTATTCGCATTTCAAGAATGTGTACGTTTGTGCGTGCGTACACATATCGCTACTGCCTGTAGAGATTTTCCCTAATGAACAAAAATCCAACTCACGGTCATAATCGCAGCCTCATTGCACGTGAATTACCTCTCGCCTCTTTCTTTTTTTCCTCTTTTTTTTTTGCCCTCGCCGTCTCTTTTTCTCTCCTACGAATATGAGCATACAGTATTTCAGCACCACGGTCCATTATCTGATCCCATCTCTGTCGCGTAATTGAAACTTTTATTGAGATGAAGGGGATAATAGTTGTAAATGTGCTCAACTGGCGCCTCACACCCGGACGTGATGTAAAACCATCCAAAGGCATAAAAAAGTCTAAAGTGTGAAATGCTGCCCACTCTAGTGTCATGTATCACACAGTACCATTAGGACACTCACGACTCGGTGGCTGCGGTGTACCGGTCAGTCCACGCCTCTGCTGCCAAATGCAGTGGAGGACACGCACCATTATTAATACCTTAGTACACAAGACACTATTTGTCCAAATGTTGTGACTCTAAAAGTCTGTCTTCATTACTTTTAAAGGAAATGAATGTGCAGTACGTCAACCATGCAAATCCAATCATGGAACATATGCTAAGACATTTGTGTGATCGTAATCAGGCACCATGTGCAAGACGCTGCTGGTTTCCTTATCTGCCACATGTTATGTCTAATGACTCTCAGTTAGAGCTGGAGCTCGCAGTTGTTGTCTTAAACTGCAGGAATCCTGCTTGTGTCACAAGTTAGGCTTGAGACTTTTCAAGATTTTAAAATGCCATCTGGGGAAAGATCGGCTTAACGGCAACTAAGGGGGGATGGGGGGTGGAATTGCCTCACATCTCAAGAGCATTTTGATGTTCAAATTTCTTAACCACAGAGAGGAGCTGTTTGGTTTCTGTGGTTCTTTTTAGGTGCTAGTTGAAGAACCAAAACTTGCTGAGGATTCCACTGCCTTGATCGCCATCAATCCAAAGTAGAAACGTTTTTTTTGCATACTATTAATTTTGGGTCAAATGCACTTGCAACATTTGATTAAAGAGCCAGTGTTCAATGAATTTGCACTTAATTTCATTGTTGTGTAGCGGAAAGTGAGCAGACATCTGCTCTGGGCAACCTGGTCACCATATTTTGACCTTTTAAATTGGAGGGGGAAAAGGTGCCTTTTAGGAGTTTCACAGATCTGCAGTATACAACCTTAGGGCTGAAACTTCACTATATTTTGTCTTTTTGTTCACCAGTCCCACAGAGGGGAGGGGGGGGGGGGTGCAGCAGTGACTGAAATAATGATAGAAATGTGCAAAGGCAGTGAGAAAACCCTTTGGTCTGGTGTAGCGGTGTAGCTGGAAAAAATGACTCACCTGTTTTCTTTGTGGACAGACTATTTGATCAGCTGACCTGTGCTGCTGCACTGTGGCTGAAGTTGACTGTTTTGTGGATTTGTCCCATAGCATTGTACAGTATGGCAGAAGATGTCACATGGATACCAAGTCTTAGTTGTAGCTTTAAGGTGGTATATATTAGAAATTACACAAAAGTGCATAACTGGCAGCTTAAAAGAAATCAAATGAATGACTGACATCATCCTAACCTTATTGTGGCTAAAAACGAATTCAGTCCCTTACTGAATGAGGCATTTTCAAACCACTGAATAACATAAAATTTGTAATTTAGCTGATTGTCAGATATTTCTCTAAATGATCCAAATAACACAGATGCACTGTCTGATTAAAGTAATCTAAAATTAATAACATTACTTAAGTGAGCATTTTCATCCAGTTAACCAAATTAATTTACTGAGCAGATCACACTAATTCGACATATTTCTCTTCTCTTCTGTCCTTTCTTTCTGCCACATCTCTCAGTTCTTAAGAGTAAAGTTATTCCCTCCTGCCAGACTTTGCAATACAAGTGCTGCACGGCTGTGTTTTTTTTTTTTTTTTTTTTTTAAATTAATTAATTATTTTTTTGCTTGTTCCCATGTTGACACCTTTCTGCTCTCTCTACAAATAATGCACACGCTCCTAACATGTAACATACTTGCTATTGAAATGCATTACTTAAAAAAATTGTGTTGAGCGTTGTATCATGGATGTCCATGGACATGAAAAAACATGAATTTTTCATGACTATTTGACAAACAGTTGGATAATTACCTGCCACTTAAGGAAAAAAAAAAAGCCGCTGTGTGCACTTGGTCCCGTTCCCTGGCGCTAGCATGATGCCAAAGATAGAAGCCTGAGTACTGTGACATTGTCGATGTACGCATTCATGATGGGATGACAAGAATGAGAAAGGGAAAAAAAGGATGCTTCTGTGGGGAAGGGGACTCTGGGATGACATTACTCTCCATGGAAGGAATACCTGTCTGTAGCACCTGAAAAATGAGCTTGCTTGCTGATTGTATTTGAAACTGTCTAACAGTTTATTATTAATAATAACAATAATAATAATAATAATAATAAAAATGAATCAGTATAATCAATGCCCTGGAACATACTTCAACCACTGCATCAGTGGCTCAGCTGACTACCCCTTTATCTTTACTTGGTATGGAGACTCTAATACTGAAACTCGTTCAGAGGTCAAAAAGTATGCAAAACATAGCCAGGGTCATTTAGGACATTAATATTTGTGCTAAAAAAATTTTTTCTTTATCCAAGAGCTCCAGGGAGAAGACAAAGTTTTCCAGCCTGATCTTTTTCAGTGACCTGCTGATCATTGTCCATTTTGTTGGAGAGGTGAGCATTTGTGCACCGTACTTGATTTGCTCAGCGGAACCTACCTGAGACTATGCAGTGTTTGCAGAATCACCGCTCTTTATGAGCTCCAAAAACACCTCAAACATTTGATGGATGGCTCCCATGAAACCTTGTGGCCTCCAAATAAGCTATAATGTAATTCCGTTTCTCGTGTGATTTCCCTCCATGACCCTGTGCAAGCAACAATCAGCAACTTTCAGCAAAACACAGTGCCAAGGATCAAATAATATGAAGGGGGGGGGGGGGGATACACACAGACTGGAACAACATGACCCTAAAAATGACAAAATGTGGCAGAACATATGGCAACAGAAAGGCTGCTTACAATACATTGTGGAGACATAACATATGACCAACCTGACACTTTTCTTTTATTCTAAAGCCTTCAAAATTCTTTACTTTACATTACTGCTGCAGGTACCCAGTAATCATGCCTGACACTGTACCATTAGGTTTGCAGGAAAATTAGACATACATCTCGGATGGACTAAAATGCAGGCGAGATTGGAATGATCAGGGAACATTGAGGGAATAAATGCCTCATCAGGGCAATGAGCATCCTCTATTTTGCAATATCTGTCTGTCTCAGTAGTCCCTAATGGGTGTAACCTTGGACTTAACCACAGGATCAGAGATACACAATATGTAGGCAGTGTGGGATGGAGCTACAACAGCCTTTAAACTATGTTGGACTCATCTCAGAATTCAAATGAGTAGCATGGCTGGGTTTATCACAGTCATATCATCTTTATTTAAAAACAGGACCGTAACAGTGTGACAGATCATTACTTTTATGGTTTATATACACAACATTAGTCTAAGTTAAAGGTTGTAAACTCTGCGTGCTTGCTCCAAACCCATGGCTCCACAAGTTGTTAACTGCCTTCAAATATTTTGCTAAACTGGATTGAACTTGGGTAAAGTGCTATTCCAAGTAACATGGAAGAAAAAGGAGAGAAACAGCACAAAGGTGAAACCTATGTCAACCTGTCTCAGCTGTCTGTGGGCGAGAGGCAGGGTACATGTCGTCCACTTATACATGTACAGACTGCCAGTCCGAAACAGGACTGAAGCAAAGGGCTGCACGATGGCCAGTTCAATTATCTGTGTGTGCAACATGTAGCATAATAGCATCAGGGACAATAGGTAGACATGCACGTTAAATTACCATCCTCTACTCACCAACGTCATAGTAGCATCATTTCAGACAGAAGGCCTGCCCTTCTAGCTCTTTTATATGTTGTAGAGTGTTTGATGACAGCAAACACCCAGCTCCGGTTACGACATTATCAGTTTTGTGTTCTTGTGTTGTCTGCAATTGTTGCCATGCTATGATCCCTGTTACATCATGTTGGTTTTTGAAGGGATGGCGTTCTTAGGGAAGCTTCCCTGTGGGCATATATGCTCAGGCAGGCCTTAGTTTAAATTATTGTAGCAATAAATTGGTACGTGCATAATAACATGCTGAGGGGAAGTAAGATGCCCATATCTGGTGTCACGTTAAGCAGCCTAGCGTGGTTGGATTACTTGTACATGACAGTTCTCTTCCCCGAAGTTCTTATCAGTTCTACCATGACTTCATGATGTTTTCCACCAAGGTCAAGGAATAGGAAATAGATTTCAAGTATTCGACTTTACCTCTGGTTGCAATCCACCTCTTCTATTATGTAAATATATATATAAGCACTGAACTGGTATAGCATTATGACCAACTGTCTAATATTGTGTTGGATTAAAATCTGGGGAATTTAGAGGCCAAATCAACACCTCAAATTCATTGTAGTGCTCCTCAAACCATTCGTGAACCATTTTTGCTTTGTGGCAGGGCGCATTATCCTGCTAAAAGAGGCCACAACCATCAGGCAGTGCTCTTTTCATGAAAGGGTGTACATGGTCTACAACAATGGTAGGTGTTATTTGCCAAAGTTCCCTGTCTGCGCTAGGGATGGGTATCGTTTAGGTTTTATCTGATACCAGTACCAAACTGGTACTTTTAAAACGGTGCCGGTGCTTAAACGGTGCTCAAACCGTTCAAGCACCGGTTAAACGGTCTTCTTTAGTCATGAAGACTTCATTCTTTAGTCTTCATGACTAAAGAATGAAGAACACAAACTTTGTCCAAAAACCTCTCATGTTTAGCTGTTTTTTTGTAAAAAAAAGATAACAATGTTAGCCTTTTATCCAGATATAGGGGATTTATGGGATCACTCTTGGCTGGAAGAAGCAGTGCTTAATCAATGGGGGGGAAAAAAACACCAACTTTGTCCAAAAACCTCGCATGTTTAGCTGTTTTCCACTTTTTATTTGGTCATTTTAGCCTTTTTGGCCAGGGTGAAGGGGTTATCAAACAAGAAGACAGCCGCATGTAACTACGACGGTGTTTGCTAGTTCACCTTACGTGCATTAATTTAATAACGTGGTTAGCCTACTCAACGTAAATTACACACGAACAACATTAAGCTACTGACCCAGAGAAGAACGGCTGCTGCTGCCATCATTGTCATCATTTCTGCTACAGGTCCTTCTCAAACAATTAGCATATTGTGATAAAGATCATTATTTTCTGTAATGTACTGATAAACATTAGACTGTCATATATTTTAGATTCATTACACACAACTGAAGTAGTTCAAGCCTTTCATTGTTTTAATATTGAAGATTTTGGCATACAGCTCATGAAAACCCAAAATTCCTATCTCAAAAAATTAGCATATTTCATCCGACCAATAAAAGAAAAGTCAACCTTCAAATAATTATGTTCAGTTATGCACTCAATACTTGGTCGGGAATCCTTTTGCAGAAATGACTGCTTCAATGCGGCGTGGCATGGAGGCAATCAGCCTGTGGCACTGCTGAGGTGTTATGGAGGCCCAGGATGCTTCGATAGCTCATCCAGAGTGTTGGGTCTTGCGTCTCTCAACGTTCTCTTCACAATATCCCACAGATTCTCCATGAGGTTCAGGTCAGGAGAGTTGGCAGGCCAATTGAGCACAGTAATACCATGGTCAGTAAACCATTTAGCAGTAGTTTTGGCACTGTGAGCAGGTGCCAGGTTGTGCTGAAAAATCTAATCTTCATCTCCATAAAGCTTTTCAGCAGATGGAAGCATGAAGTGCTCCAAAATCTCCTGATAGCTAGCTGCACTGACCCTGCCCTTGATAAAACACAGTGGACCAACACCAGCAGCTGACATGGCACCCCAGACCATCACTGACTGTGGGTACTTGACACTGGACTTTAGGCATTTTGGCATTTCCCTCTCCCCAGTCTTCCTCCAGACTCTGGCACCTTGATTTCCGAATGACATGCAAAAGTGGCTTTCATCCGAAAAAAGTACTTTGAACCACTGAGCAACAGCTGTTTCTGGTTCAAAAGTGGCTTGACCTGGGGAATGCGGCACCTGTAGCCCATTTCCTGCACACGCCTGTACATGGTGGCTCTGGATGTTTCTACTCCAGACTCAGTCCACTGCTTCCGCAGGTCCCCCAAGGTCTGGAATCGGTCCTTCTCCACAATCTTCCTCAGGATCTGGTCACCTCTTCTCGTTGTGCAGCGTTTTCTGCCACACTTTTTCCTTCCCACAGACTTCCCACTGAGGTGCCTTGATACAGCACTCTGGGAACAGTCTATTCATTCAGAAATTTCTTTCTGTGTCTTACCCTCTTGCTTGAGGGTGTCAATGATGGCAGGTTGGCAGTCTTACGGCAGTCTTACCCGTGATTGCGGTTTTGAGTAATGAACCAGGCTGAGAGTTTTTAAAAGCCTCAGGCACCTTTTGCAGGTGTTTAGAGTTAATTTGTTGATTCAGATGATTAGGTTAATAGCTCGTTTAGAGAGCCTTTTCATGGTATGCTAATTTTTTGAGAAAGGAATTTTGGGTTTTCATGAGCTGTATGCCAAAATCTTCAATATTAAAACAATGAAAGGCTTGAACTACTTCAGTTGTGTGTAATGAATCTAAAATATATGACAGTCTAATGTTTATCAGTACATTACAGAAAATAATGAACTTTATCACAATATGCTAAATTTTTGAGAAGGACCTGTACACTGGCAGGGCTACAGGCCAGGACTCTCCTCTTCGGGTTCTTGGGGGATGTTGCTAACTCCGGGTCCAATAACAGACACCACACCCGCAGTAGATGTGCTCGGTGTGAGGTCTCGCAGCAAGCTATCAAATACGGTGCATTTCTCGGCTTTTAAAAAAAACGCTATGCGTCGCCAGGTGTTCCATCAGATTCCAGGTGTTACCTCCTTTGACAGTATCACAGTATCACCTTAAAGCTCTTGTTGCAGGCTGCTGAGTTTGAATCTTTTGCTGTGAAGTACAGCCAGACTTTTGACCGCTTCGCCTTGGGCATTTTTAATCTGTAGCTCTGCTCTAAAAGAACGTACGTACCTGGGCCCGCCTACTATGCTTGCAAATTTCCCACGTGTGGGACTAATAAAGGTTATCTTATCTTAATAAAGGTTATCTTATCTTAAAGGTAAAACAATTGGCTGGAATCCAAAGTGTATTACATCTCAGGGAAAAAAAGCACCGAAATAAATCACCGAAATGTGCGCTGCTTTTCGGTCTGGTTACTACCGTTTATGTCAGAACCGGTGCCATTATGGCACCGGATACCGGTACCCATCCCTAGTCTGCGCTAACTTGCCTTCTTCCCTCAGTGCCTGGTGCAAGCTGTTGTCTAGATAAACAACGCACATGCACACAGCCATCCTCATTAAATCAAAGAAAATGTGATTTGTCAGACCAGGACAACTTTCATTGCTCCACTGTCCAGTTCTGATGCTCTCATGCCCATTCTTGACACATTTGGTGGTGGACAAGGGTCAGCAAGGACACCCCAACTGATTTGCAGCCCTGTATATAACAAACTTTGATGGACTGTGTATTCTGACGCCTTTTTAACAAAATCAACATGAACTTCACACAGGCCAGCCTTCACTCCCCTTCTACATCAAGCAACCTTGGCTGTCCATGACCCCGTCACTGGTTTTCCACTGTTCCTTTCTTGGATCACTTTTGATAGATCCTAGCCACTGCAGACTGGGAACACCTCACAAGAGCTGTAGCTTTGAAGATGATCTGACCCAGTCGTTACCATAAGAATTTGCCAAACTCACTTGCAAACATGTTCAGGACAACATGGACAACATGTTCACCTCCTCCCTGATATATCTCACCCACCAACAGGTGACATGATGAGTAGATAATCTGTATTATTCACCTCACGTATCACATAATCAGTGGTTATAATGTTATGCCCAATTGGTGTGAATATATACAAATATCACACACACACACACACACACACACACACACACACACACACACACAGACAGGTTTTTGCTTTTCTGAATTCTAGTAGTCACCTCACCTTGTGTTCCGGTGCAACCCCTGTCAGTACCAGCTTATCATTCTCTCACCACACAGTGCCAGACACTGGCCTGTCCACTCTCCAGCCATTCACTACGCATCTTCCAACCTTGCCTCCTTATCTGACCCATATTCCTCCTGCCTTCACAAGAACCTTTGACAAACCAAGAATGCTGGCACAGAGCCACAGTTGAAAGTTTAATTTTGCAATGTCCAGTTGGCAAATATAGCTGTACCTCTTAAAAACAACACATATAACAAAATTACACATAAGCACAGCAGCTCACCAACTTTGTAGTAACTTGGTAACTTGGTTCACCATTTCCCCCATTTTCCCCCTCTTTCCTCCAACCACTCTGACACTGTTTAGAGGTTGCAATCATCTGCACCTGTTTTTACTTAATCACCTAATGAGCACAAGACCCAACGCAACACAGAAAAAAACAAACAAAACAAAACACAATACAGGCATCAATTTATTGCCTCAGTGATTTAAACCATTTTTGAGATGGTGACGTTTGTGGAAAAGCAAACCGCATAAGTCAAATTAGCTTGTTTTCTGTTTGGTGAATTTGACTGATAAATTAACCAACACTTGTCTGAAATCAATGATTTCTCGGAGGAGCAGTGCCGAGTCGAAAGCAAACAAAGCAACCTTTTCACGCTTCATCAAGAATATTTAAACAGCATCGTTGCAATAGAGGAAAGATGTGTCTGTTGGCGGTACGGCTGAGTACCCTGAGCTGAATTTCTGCCGCAGCTCTAAAGTTTCAACATGACTCGAACCATTCAGCCTGTTTTTGTTTTCTTTTTAAAAGCAGTTAATATATCAGGTTGGAATCAGTTTCTTGAGTATGACTTTTAATGTGACCTACTTACCATCATAAACACAAGGTATATCAAAATAACCACTATAACCAAATAATTTATTTAAGCCCAACAACAATTAAAATATTTGCTTTGACTAGCTTTATTGTCTAAAACATGAATTTATGAAATTATTTTTTGAATCATTCATTGATTGATTGATTTTTTGTATTTACCAGTTTGCATATTCAGACATACATTATTTTTATTTTAAAACACATTAACACAGTTCAGTGGGCTGTATGCTGACCTTAGGGGATAGAAACAAAGTATCGATCCTATTGCGCTAGTATTGGTCTGATACCGATACCGACATTGGTATCGATACTATTGCTATTTGTATCAATCCACCCACCTCTAAAGGAGAGAGAAATAAAGCAACAAGGGGAGAAAGAGAGGATGCAAGTCCACTCCTGGAGGACAAGAATGACCTTTGTGACATTTTGTTGATCTTATTTTTTAACTTGAGTATCTCTGCTTAAATTCTCTTTATTTCCTCTAATTAAAAAGTTAGTAAAAGTTTAAAATTTACTGCTTGCTCCAACTGCAATAAATTATCTTTATTTTTATCAGCCCCTTGGTATTGTTTTCCTTATTCACATATTCTTATTTGATGGCAAAATATGGCCAATTGAATTCACCTCTCCATTTTTCTGCATTGCGTATTATGTTTACTCCTCTTTTTGCATTTGCTGTATGTGTTGTTTTTTTTTGTGACACTGTTAAAAATAAGATGACAAACAACAGTGGCTCTATTCAGATGTATTTGTCACTTGCATTACTAAAATGCCCTTCTTTTCACTTCAGCTAGGCTTAATCATAAATGATAACAAAAAATGTCCCACTCTTTACAAATGTTCAGATAATTTTAACAGGTATCCAAAAGCCTTTGTGATAAAAATTCAGCTTCTGTTGTAACTCCGTCTTATTGTATTTCCTATCTGCATTCAAAGCAGAAGAGTTTGTGAAGTCCTCACCTCACAGACAATTGCCGTGTGCACGTGGCACTACCACACTGAGCGAAGATCTAAGGAACTCATCTCCAGCCTTTTGAAGTTACTCTTTCCCCCACTTGTGAAGTCTTGCTGCTTCATGGTTCAGCACAGGCAGGGGGGGAAAAGGCACCACCAAAGAAGAAGAAAGGGCGCTTCAGCCTCCAGGGTCAGTGCACGCATAATGGATTGTTGAGCTGCAGCCAAACTTATTGTTGGCTTCAAGAGAGATGTGAATGTGTGTGCTTTTGGGCGATAGTTTGCATATGGAAATGAGTGTGTATTTGATGGTGTGTGTGTAAATGAGAGGCAGGACTTCAATACAAAGGAATCACGTTGTGGATGATCATTTCCTCATGTTTAATTCGCTGCATTAATTTTGCTTTAAAAACTTGAGCTTTGGGTGAAAGCGATATATTAATTAAAGATCAGGAAGAAAGAAAAAGTTAATAATTGAACAATTCTGTCTTTTAAGATCAGGAACACTCCATTTTTGTTCACCTTGTGTGCAAGCAGCCAGTCATCAGTTGCAGCAAACAACTGTCTTCTGGTAACAGAGACAGACTGAGGAAGAGTGACAGCAAGAATGACTTTAATGGACAAGAGGAAAAGGAGGAGGAGAGAAAAGAGTGACAGAGATTGAGTAAAGGAGAGCATAAAGGTGATTAATGGAGAGGAAGAAGGGGGTGTCATTTTTATTTTCCATGTGTCTCTGTCCACATGCCATGCCACATAGTCGGGAGGTTTTCTTCATGGTTTAACAGCAACTAAAGTCCAGTTCACTCCCAGGTCAAAGCGGAACAACATCAGTCTCTCATCTTATGCTTTGCTTTACCCGAACAAGAGCAACATATTTTTTTTTTCCTCAGGGCAAAACAACAGATGAAAGAGTTGCACAGCACAATGAAAGGCTCAAAAATACCAAATGTAATCACACTGTCTCTCACGTCTCAGTGAGTGAATAAAAAATTGCACTATGAATGAGACGCTTTATTGCTTTTGTTGGCAGCAGTTTTTCACAAATTTTGCAATTAAAAAAACCCCAAAATGAAGTGCATTCAAAATCTGGAGTTTTGTTGATGTCTATAGAAGACTTTAGAATTAAGACACCCCTACACACAGGAACGGGGAAAAACATTGTTAACAAAATCATTAGTTAAATATAATTGGACTGTATTTACCTTCCATGTGCCAAATGACAATTTAATCCCCTAAAGTGGGGGCCGTCAATTGAAGTAGCATTAAGAATACATCTAAGGAAGATTTAAAGACATATTGTAAAAATAAACATTAATGCATTCAAAAGACTCTATGAAAGTAACCAATTAGAATGCTACAGTGTCAGATTGAAAAACAATAAAATTAACTTGAAGCCATCTTTCTCAATGTTGATTTAACAAAAGTAGACAAGCTAATTCCCACCAAGTCTTTGGATCTTTCAGATCTTACAATGCACAGGAAGTCACTGGGGTTATATTATTCTACAGCATGCATTACTTTAAGAGAAGATATTCTAATTTTAATTTTCAGAAGTCTTCTTCTTCTTCCTGAAAAGCAGACAGTTTGAGGTGCATTATTACCACCACCTTCTGGACAACATTTATGTCTAGTACAAGAACAGGAAGAAAAAGAAAATGTAATGTATAACCTTTCTCAAAGTTGCATATAAACATGTTTGTGTGTTCGCAAGTCTACAGGAGTCTTTCTTCCTTTAAAGAAACCTAGCCTCTTGGGGTTTCAATTCCACACAGCACCACATTAACAAGGGAAGTATCGTGGGTGTGCTTGTTGTTATTCTCATTTCCTACATCACAGGGGACCTGAACTGCTCATCTCCACGGTGAACCCCAGACCTCAGCAGAATAATTCTGCGTGTCAATATTGGTCATGCTGGTAAACCCTTCCGCTGTCCCATCCTATGACTACAGATCTGTACTCCTGATCAACACCTCATTAAGCACGGCCATGTCTGCTTAAAGTCCAATTTGGAGGAGATTTCCCAAGACGCCTGGATCCCACGGACATTAGCGTGGTCAATACACACACATGTGTGCACAGTAGGAATAACTGCTGTACTTTTTCTCCTCAGAGGGCCCCGAAAAGGAAAACGGCTCTTTTTATGACTGTTAGGCTGATTACTTTCTTTCATTTGCTGTAGCCATGGAAATCCTGCTTCTCTGTTTGCACTTGTGTGATGGCCAGTGTGAAGAAAATTGGTTTTGAGGCAGATTATATCAAAGACATGACAATACATTCAAATCCAACACGCTCCTACTAACAAAGGCAAATGCATTGCCATTGGTGAAATTTGTTCAGAGAAAAGTACTTCTGCCTCTAAGACCAATTTTCCACATTGTTCATTAGAGACTTCAACTCTTGACCGTGAGTTATAGAAAAATAATATTCTTCTTTTTCTGCCCTTAGCTGAGGAATCTTAACCAGAAATGAATTTACCTCATAGTTTCTGTCAAGGTACTTTCTATCAATGTGTTAAGGCAATGCAAGCAAAGTTAAGAGTACTGACATTTTCTAGGAGTCCATTGAAGGGGTTATTGATCACTGTAACTGTTGTCACTTTAAGAGTATGCAAGAACATAAGGCGCCAGTATCAATTTTTTATCAGAGCCTTTGCTTTCCCATAACTAAACACAGTCCCTCCCTTATTCTTTGTGTTAGGAAATCTGTTAATCTTGCCGCTGACCTCTTGTCTGCATTTTGAGTCCAATCATCACGCTAACCATGAATTAGTGACTCAATGGAGTAATCATAGTCAGGGTATTTTTCATCCCTTGTTTGTTTAATGCTTATTAAAAAAAAGTCATGTCAGAAAATGAACAAAATACAAAATAATTTCTGTAGAAACACTAAAAAGTTGAGATTGCAGAAAATTGTAAGTTTCAATATGAGATAATTACAGCAGATTACAATAAATAATAAGTCTGTAATATAATTTACATTATCATTTCAACATCAATTAGTCATATCCTTTGTAAAATAATGTTTAATAATAATAAAGCAAAAACGTTATATAAATCAACAAATACAATTTTTAATGAATATATTACATGGTTGATAGATGTCAATAACTTTAATAAGATCAGAGTAGGGTCAGCCGTAAAAACATAAATGTATAGTAAAAGCCAAACTGTTTCAAAGTTTGATTTAGAGTGAAAACTTGTAAAAAGAACATAATTCCCTTTGCAGTAAAATGGAACGCAAACATCCATTTATCCTTTAATAGTTTATCAGGAATTTAAATAATGCAGTATTCTGCAGGGTAGTGTATTAGAATAATTTAAAATATTTGCATGTGCTTCATTCACATTTTAGTGAATTCTGATTCTAGTTAGTGTTTTAGAGAGAAACCTTTTGGATATGTGATCATCAAAATATCAAACATGTCAAGGTCACACTTTGCTGTTGAAGGAAAACTCTGAGTTCTTTTCTAAAGATAAAGACAAAGGAGAAGATATCATGGAAAGTGTAGGTGTTTCTTAAGCTGCCCTCACTCTTTCTTTAATACACACAGATTTGCATAAGCATTATCATTGGCAATACAGGGTAGGCAAATGATTCAAATCAATAGCCAGGTTTTTGTTATCGTGTCTTAATATTCCACTAAAGTGCCTGACTTAGAATTTACACAGCTTTATAAAAAATATTTTAAAAAGTGTATAGTATAAGGTTCTACGTGGTTCACAAGTTCATCCTCAGCTGCGTACTAAATCTATCTAAAGTAATAAAATGATGGCGAGAAATCATCCTTTCTCAATTCTCATTTCGCCATATGTACATCTTTTCTTTCTCTTCTCCTTGTAATCAACCATGAGCCATATGTTCACAATTTTAATGAGCAGTTTGTTTGTACTTTCAAGTACTAGGCAGTTGTTCATCATTATACCTGTACTTAGGGATGCAACGATACCAATTTTTTCAAACCGATACGATACCGATACTTGGATCGGAGTACTTGCCGATACCGAGTACAAAAACCGATACTTCTACCACACACACACACACAAATGCAATGAATTGGAAGACAGGTTTTATTTTATTCTCTGCCGATAATAAATAATATCTTAATAAAAATGACCACAAAAAAATTTCAAGTGAAAAATAAGCACTTCTCTTAAATTATTGCAGAGTCTCCACATTGTAATTTAACAAAATATCACTGAACTATTGGCACTGTCTCGAGCTCTTCTGTTTGGAATAAAATAAATACAAATTAGGTTTGAGAATAAAATAAACTTTTAAATTATTGCAGAGTGTCCATATTATAAACAAACAAACAAAATAACGAAAGTATTTGGCATTGACGAATGAACTCCCCATCTGCCCGTGGATCATCAGTCCACTGTGACGTTAAACCAAGGACTGACATCGCACACACTGCTTGTCTTTACCTCTTTAGAAAGTTTTGGCACCATTATCTCCCTGATGTGTGGGCGGCTGGGAATTTCATATCGCAGCTCGAGTATGCTGAGAAGACGGTGCAATCCTATGTTTTCCACGGCCGGCATTGGCTGGTCATCCAGAGCAATAAAATGAGTCAGAGCCTCTGTTATTTTAACTGTCCGTGGATTTTCTCTTGACATTTTTCATCGCTTTTCCAAACCCCGAGTTAAAGTTGGCTGTTCCGGTCCACACTGCTGACATTTTGTTTAGCCTAGCTACAGCAGCCTCCAGTTTCTCTTTTTTTATCTGGAGCCGCCAGTCTCACTCGCCTAACCCTGTGCCTGTTTAGCGCGGGATGTCCCCCTAGTGGCCAATCTAAAAAACTACAACAAAAATGACAATCCACCCTCTGATTAATGAAATAAGTTAGTATCGGTTCGTGGTATCGGTTAACTCGTAAAAGTTAACCGATACCACATTTTACAGTATCAGTCCCGATACCAGTATCGGTATCGGTGCATCCCTACCTGTACTCATCAAAATAATTTGATATACATACTCAAGATGGCAGCAACATAACCGGATATTAAAGTTTCTGATCACAGCAGTGATTTTCTTTTTAAAGCAATTACTTTTTTTTTTTTTTACTTTTTTTATTTACCATTTCAGCTCAACTGCTTTCAGCTTGAGCTTGGTGTTTTATGCTTGCACTGGCAGCGCCATATGCATATTAGTCCAGTAATCATGGCAAAACATGTAATAGACATGCCGGTCCATTGTGAGCAATTCACGCTTTGTCTCTCCAAAGTGTGAAATGTGCATGCATGCAGAAGTTGCATTGCTAGTGGTGGGAGATAACATGTTTGAAGCTAAAAAGTCGGTAGTGAATAAAAACTGTTGGCTTGCATTAAACATCTCCCTCTGCTGTTACTGCAATGTCCTGCAACTTCTGCAAAGCGTGAAATGGACACAGTTGACCGGCGTGTCTATTACATGCTTTGGCATGATATCCTGTTGCGTGAAAATGCAACAATATCTCAATGTTCAGGAGGATGAGAAGAGTAGATGTAAGGAAATTAAGACGCTTTTAAACCACATGTAGCAACTTCAACTGGTAAAAACATGACAAACTTCTACACTTTTTCTTTAACTCAACTGAATCAACTTCAGACTTTGTCTATAATATTCCTATGATATTTACTCAACTAAAACTAAAATAGTTAAGATGCCTACACTATGACTAAACATATGTTTTAATAATTCAAAATAAACATAAATATGCTGTCAAAATTAATACTGTTTCCCATTTTTTTGTGAATGAAAATATTCAAATGGATTCTAAAGTATCTGGAGAAGTTAGTTTTAGAACGTCATGTTTCTGATTATATAAAAAAGGAGCTGTCTGTGCAGAGGGCCAGTCAGATAACAGGAGCACCAGCGGACCCTCTGTTCACTCTCCTGGTCCTGGCAAAACTTCATCATGGCAATTGCCTCGCATTTGCTTTGATCTACCTCGACAGTGACAACCGGGGATTAACGGATAGTCAGGGATACGATGTCACAGAGGATTTAGGGATAGATTTTTGATTTACTAGCGCTTGTCCCGTTTGTTTCTGGATGACACATGCGAGAGATGACCTCGAAAAAAAACTATTGGATTTGGGTATCCTAGCAACGGCTGGAAAATGGAGCAGTAATTGTGTAAAAGGCGGCGACAGACAAGTCTGTCACAACAAGTACAGTTTTTACCTGTCCTACATCCTCAATGGAATAGCAAGCTGCCTTTTCATTCACAGTTGGAAATAATCTTTCAGATCCATAATATCCAGTATTCCAGGGTTTTCCTGACATGATCCCAGGGTTTTTGTGCTTTTGTTTATTATTAGAATTTTTGATTTTGTGATTCTTTAGAGCTTTTCTGTTATTTTCATGCTTTTTAAGAATTTCTTGTGTTTCTTAACCTTCCCCAGCGTTTCCCTTCATATACAGTTTTGTGCATAGATGTGTCTCATCTTTGTTTTTGTTAGCTACTTCCTGCTTCATTTTGATAGTCATTTGTCTTCTATTCTTGCATTTAGTTTTATTGTCCATAGTTTTAAATATGTCCAGTTATCCTGATTACCCTTATGTTTGTATATATAGAGAGTGCTTCAGTCCTTCAATAGTGCTTTTCCCTCCATTCCTTGTCTCAGCATCTCTGTAGCCTGTGTTCATGTGGATTTAGTTTTGCTTTGCGTTTCCTTTTGGATTTTGGTGCTTCACAGCCAAAATAAATAGCCTCACTTTTTGTTCAATGCCTTATGAGTCTATGATTGGGTCCTTGACCTACAACTCATGACATTTGACTCACTGTACATCCACAGCAACAAGTACATTGTTGATGCTGCGTACACTAGTCTTCCAAAAGGTTTACTAAGGCTTACTGAATATTATATCTGAACCTATGCGTTGCTAATGTGAACTAACTAAACCAAAACCATTTGCTGTGAAAAGACATTAGATCTGAAAATGTGCCTTGGATTTCAAAGATCTACAATGGTGAGCCCAGTTAAACAACACACTTGTCTGAGCATAGCATTCTGAGTCAGGCCCTCCTTTTAATCTGGCCCATACATAGTGCCAAAACTCAACGGCTCTCGGGGCCAGATCCCATCGAAATGCTTTATCTCCAGATTTCCTGTCAAAACTTTCAGCAAATCCTCCACTCTCACTCCCCTGCACCCCCCTCCCCCCCTATTTTTCTCTGACTCATTTTTTCCCCTGCCATGAATACTAATGTACATTCAGCAAAATAATATTTTTCATTCAGCAGTGCAGCAGTTAAGTGCTCCTTATCACATAGCATTTAGAAGTCTGTGCTGAAGTCCTCCAAGTACAAAATATCCTAAGCATCTCAAGCTTTATATCTCAAGCTTTATTTCGTACCTGTCTTGAACTGCTATAGTTTCTATAGCAGTTCATATACAATAATATATGCATGAATCCATTTATACTAATTTAATTATATCACAAACCAGAATGTAATAAATACAGCTGACGACAGTAAACTGTAACTGTCACTATCAATGTGTTGTCTCCTTTGATATTTGTTTTATCAAATATCTCTACATAACTGCAAGTGAATGACAGTGACAATATCAACTTCATGCCCTTTTTCCCTGTAATCGCAAGAGAAGTGAATGGCAGTGTCACCATTTATACATGGCACCAAATAGCCAGTCAGTTTCCTTACTGGTGTGAGGAAGAGATAACACAGGAAACATCTTCTTTTGCCAAACGTCTGTCACAGAGTGACTGGAAGAGGAAAAAAAAGGTGAAGAGAAGGATTTGACGGGTGACAACTGGAAATTACTGATAGAACTTTGATGATGTCAGACATTGCTAATTATTGATTATGTTTCTACATGCATGTAGACATTTCCAATAAACTAATATGGTAATAAAATTTGCAACTAGATTTGCAACTAGAAATTAAATGTGTGATTTTGCTATCATAAATATTGAAAGCCAGGAGAAAAAAAATGTTGCTTATGACAAATGTCATTTGACCTGAATACAGTCACTGGATACTGTTTGTTACACCTTGCCCAGGAGTGGGTTTGGACTCCCTCTTACCTTCCTAAGTGCCACATTTCTCATTGGCACAGATTCAACAAGGCACTGGAAAAATTTCTGAGAGATTTTGGTTCATATGCACATGATAGCATCATGGTATTGTTGCAGATTTGTAGGCTGCACATCCCTGATGTTCATATCCCAGTGGTGTGCTTTAGAGATTGAGATCTGGTGACTGTGGAGGCCATTTGAGTCATGTTCAAGAAACACATTTGAGATGATCTGAGCTTCATGATATAGCATGTTATCCTGCTGGAAGCAGGCAGAAGTTGGGCACCATGTCCATCATAAAGGCATGACAAGGGTCGACAACAAAACTCTGTAGGCTGTGGTATTACTCAGGGGTTGAAAGTGTTGCAAGAGCATATACACTACACCAGTGGTCCCCAACCTTTTTGCGCCACAGACTGGTTTATATTTTCACGGACCAGCCTTTAAGGTGTCGCACATAAATACAACAAAATAAAATTACACAACAAAGATGAAAACTGTGGTATTTTGTAAATATAATAATAAACGCAAATTCACTGTGTAATTGTGTAACTTTATTAGTAGCGTCCTCCTGAAATCCGCCAACAACATTGAGAGTAACATCCTCCTGTCTGCCCCTTAAGGCTCTCTGGTTGCTATGGTAACACGCAAATATTTATTTCAAAATAAGACACACAACTACAACATGGGAAAAGACCCAGGGAAACCGAGTTAACGATAAAAAACCCTGAAAACCATAAATTTCATACCCGAGGCTCAACTCTCGGGGACCGGTACCAAATGACTCACGGACCGGTACCTGTCCGTGGCCCAGGGGTTGGGGACCACTGCCCTACACCATTATAGCAGCAGCAGAAGTCTGAGCAGTTTATACTAGACAGGATGGGTCCATACTGACAAAGCATATAATTAGTACTGGATCAGGTGACCCTGACCCTCAGGTGGCCGCCCCTCCCTGAGCCTGGTTCTACTCGAGGTTTCTTCCTGTTAAAAATCAGGGTTTTTTTTGTTAATAGGGGATCATCTGACTGTTGGAGTTTTCTCTGTTATTATTGCATGGTCTTTACCTTGCATAATAAAGCACCTTGAGGCAACTGGTGTTGTGATTTGATGCTGTGTAAATAAAACTGAATAGAATCTAATTGAATTTTGATATTGTTTATGCCTAATTTTGACCATAACATCCAAATGTTGGAACAGAAATCAAAACTCAGACCAAACAATATTTTTTCCAATTTCTATTGTCCCATTTTGATCAGCCGGCATGAAATCCAGCCTCAGTTGTTTAGCAAATGATCGTTGTGTTGCAACATCTTAGTAAATCAGCAGATTCTGAAATGCAATAACCATGTTGTGTTCAAAGTCACTCAAATCACCTTGATCATGTCTACTGAATGTGCCTAAATCAAGTTGCTGCCAATGTGGTTGGCTGATTAAACATTTGCTTTATTAAGCAGCTGAAGAGGTGTGCCAAAAAAACATATAAAAACTCAATCATTTTCATGTATTACCATGACTTCTTTGCAAAATATATTCATGTTTCTACACTACTAGACACAGCAAAATAAAATTCCCATGTCCGCTTTAGTGTTAGTTTACATTTCTGATATTATTTTGTTTATTCTGTAAGGATTGACATCAGTGTTCAGCTGAGGCATCTGTTCACTGAGCTGCAGCACAGCTTCCAAGCCTCTGCTGAGATTTTAGTTTTCAAATTCTTCTTCTATTTTAATTTCTAAAGGGAACTCTGAACAGGATGCAAACAGTTTATAAAATTCTCATATGGTATACTTTCCTTAAAAGTCCTTTGTCACCATTCTTTTCAATAGATCATATTGGCTACGGCTGAAAATAAATTGCTAATTTCACCCGATTTAATAAGTTTGGGGGTTATGTAAGTGAATTATGTTGCATTATTCAAACATTTAATCTCCTGGTAAAGAATCAAGGGATTATTTTAAGCAAAATATCCTATTTAATTAATACAAAGACTTCTTAATAGACTTAACAGACTTCTTAACCCACGATAAAAAAAAAAAACTGCAATAAAAACATGTATTCACTTAATGTCATAATGCTTGGGCATACAAACAAATAAAATAGATTATTTATATAGATTTAATTGCATGTTCACACGTGGCCATACAAACCTGACTATACAACGACTTTACAATACTGAAATGCTGCTGTAGTCTATTTATGTATGATATAGTAACCTTACATTTCTTAATTATATGTGTATTATAACCCTTAAAACCAAGTTGATCAGATAATTAAAAATGTGATATTGACAAAGTGTGAGAATAAAAAAGATATAAAAATATAATTAGCCAAATTTAAGTCAGGCACTTGAAAAAACTTAGGAAAGAAAATAAAGAGTTGTGAAACAGGACTACAGAGCTGTCTGCACCTCTACCGGCTATTCAAGAGCATATTACGTCATTAAAAGTGCGTCATTCCATGTCAATGTTGAGTCTGCCCTCCTTCATCTCCCCTTGCTACTTGCTACCTACGTCATACACACATGCAGTCTCAAACACACATTTCCCCCCCAGTTTATTCTTCTTTTATTGAACATTTTTAAACTGCCATTTTTTTTCTTTTTTCTCCTGGCTTCTCTACTTCAGACTTTTAGAAAAGCAGAGTGTCGAGCTGCAACTACACAGACTACACTGTGTGCGTGGAGAGAGTGCACAGCTTCGATTTTGAAAGCATTTGAAGATATATACTTATTTGTGTTGTGCATGTGTACATATGTGCCTCTGATGTTGTCAACACTTTGAAACATATTTCACAACCATGACATAATCTGTAGTGCTTTCTCTTCTCTGCGTGGACGTGTGATTCTGTGAGCGTAGTCCAAGCAATGTCTTAACCTTCCACATGACATATAATCTGAGGAAGCGGATATATCAGTGATGCCAATCAGTCAATCAACCAAGAAAACATCAACATCAGTGGGGTCTGAATTAGGATCCCTGCAGAAAACTACCCACTGAGACTCCAGGCCTCAGGGCTTCAAGCACTGTGCTCAAACAGCAGTGCACTCTGGCAAATTTTGTTGCTTTCATGTTGTAGGAAAACATCATTTAGCTTAACACACACACACACACACACACACACACACACACATATATATATATATATAGTCATTTTTTTTATCCTATCAACTGAACTGTAAGCTAATGAACTGAAAACATTAGCTAAAGGCAATAGCCTATATTAATTGACTGAGATACCACATGTTGAGATATATATATATATATATATATATATATATATATATATATATATATATATAAATTCTTATAAAGTACAATGACACAAAACACAAAGAAGTGATGGGATGTATGGAAGGATACCTGGTGGAGTTTAGCAGCCTCATGGTCAGCCAGTTAATGAGTGACTTCACACTGAGTTCTAGATAACAGGTCTAAGTTTAGAAGATTTATGGTGAAGATAATATTATGTAATTTGGGGGGATGTGAATACACACCGAGCTATACTTCCTCTGCCATTTGAACAAAATTTGTCATCTTCCAGCGACTACAATCGGGATTGATAGTGTAATAAACTGACCACATTATATCTGGTTGAACAATTTTCTTCTTCTCATATTTAGAATCATACCTCTTTAAAGACGTCTGCATATGAATCTGCTGAATCTGCTAGTAATGGACATATTTTGGAAGCTTTCTCGTTTCAATTTATCGTTCGCTTGTAGTCCAGGTTCTATTGAAAAATCATGTTTGACCAGAGAGCAAAAAGAGTGACTGCATTTGCCAAAATGTCTCCAGAGGCTAAGTTATCAGATTAGCCCTTGGGTTCCCAGACATTTACTTACATCATGGGCATGGAAATGGTATGTGGGTTTAATGAATAAGGTGTTTGTAACTTGATTCCTAAACAGTGTTTATTATGTAAAGAATGAATCATAGACTGAGTCCTCATCAATATAACAGAAGTAGATTAAGCTATTGTCTTTGCTGCGGCGAAGCTGCAGTTACTCCCATGTGACCATTTAGTTTCAAAACTAATGCAAATGATTCACAACTGCTGCACTGGAAGTTATTTGTGTAAGCAAATTGTCACCCAGTGTAAAAGCAGTAGCACATTAGATCTGCAGTGATCATGTTGGATAATACTGAGCACGATTTTTGCCCTGAAGCTTTACCCCAGGAGGCAAATGACAACAGTAATCTACAGTTGAACATATACACTGGATCGCTTCAGTTTTGTAGTAGTTCCTGACAATAAGCGTGAGTGACAATATGAGAAACAAAGGTTAGGACACTTGGGTATTTGCCACCAAGAACAAAGATAAGGATATGTCAACATTTGTGACAAGTGCAAAAATGCCTCCTCTCGGTGAGTGTTTGTAACCTATTCCCAGGGTATCAGATACTGCTGTTTTGTAGCCACTGGCGACTCACAGATAGGTAAAGTCATCCTTTGGCATAATTTTCTTGATGCACCAGGTGTGTGAAAATTCATTTGTCACTCCCAATTCTGTCACCCTCGACTTACACCTAAAGGGAGTATAGGATGTCTTGGATTTTGATTTATTTCTTGAGCTTTCCCCACTCCCATGTGTATGAGTTTAGCTGCTCGCTAAAATAGAATTCTGAGCCACAAAATACAAGCATAATATAATATCCAATAAAACAGGGAGGGAAACACAGAAAGGCAAAATGCATAATGGCAAAAGTAAAAATGGCATACGTAAAAGTAAAGGAGTGGAGCTCTGGATGATTTAACATTAACACCAACTTGAGCCTCATCACAAGGTGAAAATAAACATGCTACATCAATGAAACACAACTTCTAAAGCTGAAGTTGTTATTAAATTAAGTCGTGTACAGCTGTCCTCGAGTGATATCTGCTAGCATAATTTGCTACGCCTTGTCCCAAATGTGCTTTAAGTTTCTAATCATAACTTGCAAACAAGCACAAATGCACAACTGAGAGTTAAAAATTCTGATTCTGCCAACTCAAATGAAGTGACCATATTCTCTGGTACTTGTAACGTTGAGTTGTGTTCAGTGGTTTAGAAGAGGTGGTAGACACCTTAGCAGGATAGTAGGTAGAATACACAGCGCATTCTCTTCATCAACCATAAAAGGCCCGGTTGAACAGCTGCTGCTTATCAAACATGACAGACAGTGTTCATACAACCCATAACGTTGCAAAGGTTTCTGGAGAGGTAAAACATATAAAGTCTGTCTCTCTCCATGTATTTGCGTGCAAGCATGTTGTTCCCATAAATCACAGAGAGGGCAGTGGCCCTAATGACCTCATAACCCCTTGACTTATGTTACCTTAAAGAGACACCACACCATTGTGGCTGTTACATACTATAAGCAAGTGGGCTTAGCAGTAAGTTAGCTAGCTAGTTAACAGCTAAAAACAATATTGTTTTAGCTAAAGTATTTCTAAATAGAAGTTTACATTTGTGGAACTGATATAATTTAGATGAAAAATAAGGACCAGTGCGATTTTTGACTGCTGATAGAGTAACGCTGTCTAACATGTAATGAACTGCCAATTCCTACCTAGAGATATAATTTGGCTAATATAAAAACATTAGCCCTGGCAAAGCAGGTTTTTGAAAAAGGATTAAATTGTTGTAGGCATGGTCACAACCAGGATTTCAGTAATTTTTACTCTTGCTGCATCATATCTCTGGTGTAGCACCAATGACCCGATGACCAACAGAAAAGGCTATATTTCTAAAGAACATAGAGTTAAAATACAAATTTAAAAAACCTGAAATCTCTAAAAATTCTAACTGTGAAAATGAATTTTGTACAGCTTACTGCTTTTGCATAAGTAGTATAGAAAATCATTGCATATGTAAGCCAATGAAATCAAACAAAATGAAAAAAAAAAAGAATAATTTCTTTATTTCAAAATTAAACTGGCTCAAGGGGAAAAAAGTATGGAACTATTGGGCCATTGATTCATTTTTCTTTTTTACCTAAACCTAATCAATTATCATTTCTCATTGCACCTACAATACAAGAGAAAGAAAACTGCATTATGGCAAGCTTTGTAGAATTCCTGTTGAGTATTTCCAAAGTTAAAGCCATCTAATCACACAATCAATTTATACAAATTATTTCATGTTTAGAAAAATAATTTCTGACCTCTACTTCATAGCAGGTTATGACCATGGTTACGGGTTAGTCTGTGAGTTACAGCAGTGGCCAGTGCCTGATGGGAAGCAAGAAGAGAGTGAAAAACTAATTTCTATAACAAAGTCTTTATTGCTTAAAGCGTGATACTCTGATACATAATTTTATTAATGTCCAGTACACCAACCCCGAGAGCTGGATGTGCACCTTGATATGGCCAAAAGTTTTGGTAGTCAAATATCAATTAGAGACACAGCACACAGAAAAGTAAAGACCCAGTAACATTATGTAGTTAAGTCAGTTTCTGAGCTAAATTTTTTATTTTCTCTTTTTACTGATGTATCCACAAATAAAGCCTTTCTAACAGAAGCTTTAAAAAAACATTGAGATCTGACATTTGGCTTACTCATGATTAGAGCATTTCTCTTCTTTGAAGGACAAAATTAATTGGACAGAAATTAATTACAAAACGCAAGTGTTGCTGTCCTGAAAACGTTTCTAAACAGAGACACAGAATGAAATTGAAATGCGGTTTCCCCAAGCTTCTGTATCATTATAAAGGAAAACAACATATCATGGCCAAACATCCCTCTTCCACTAACCAAACCTGACACTGTATGCCATTGTACATTCTCGCCCACATCACCAGGGAGAAAACTCCCACTTTATTATATATCACTTAGTACGAGAGCCCTTTTATCTCGCTGCAGAAAATAACAAAAATAAAAATCCTTAAGGCTTTCCGTCTATGTTGGCTTGTTGTTATTATTATTTGTTTGGTTTTTTTCTTTCTCCCCCTCTCAATTGCTTCTAACTCTCACTCAAATGTCACCCAATCAAGTTCAGTTATTCACAGCTTTAAACGGAAAATCCCCTCCAGGGTTGTTTGTCTTTGTGATTCCAAAACTAGCTGCAGCCCAAGTTCAGAATTACAACCACCAGTGAACGCTTGGATGTTAATTAAAGAATGCAAATTTCATGTTTCTGGTCCAAGGCTGACACACACACACACACACACACACACACACACACACACATTCGAGGCCCAGAGGTCCACGAGAGAGAGAGAGAGAGAGAGAACACACACACACACTAAAATATAAGCACAAAGTTTTAGAGGCTTATATCCACACAAACACATGCACACTCACACAAATACACAGACAACTGAAGGCCCTAATCAGTCTCCCTCATCCCCTTTGTTGTAAAAAGATAGAGATCAGACAGCCAGCGAAGCAAATGACCTTATGGCGGGGTGGGAGGGGGGAGACTCAGGAAGCTGATTATACAGAAGTTACATGTTCGTAAATATGTTTACCAATATGCAAAGAGAAGGCGCAAAGTGGGTCAGAACTTTTTGGGAAAGTTTGGGGAAGGGAAACATAGGCTGCATATGAATGCAAAGTGGGGGGACACCCGCACCACATGGAAAGGAAGTGGAAATGCACCATGCATATGCAGTGAACTGTAGCCACTGGATTCAGACAGTGATGTTGTTTTCTAAAAACCGAGGAAATAAACTAGCTCATCGTTAGTTGTGGTGATTTTTAATTGTGCATGATTGTCGATTGTTTGCCTGCACACATGCACTAGGAGGCTTGACTTCCCCTCACCAGTATGATGGCTGTACTGTTGCACTGAGCTATCTTGCACTGGTTGCCAGGGAAAAATGTATATTCCCCAACTGGTTGCACGTCAAAGGTGATCGATGGATGTCATTGTGAAATTCATTGCTAAAGCCCCAGTCACATGGGCCTACACACTGGTCAGTGACCCTTTGGTAGACATGAGCAGGTTTCTGGCCATTACTTGCTGATATTGGTAACAAAGAGTTATACAGTGCTGGACTAAAAAACCTCTTGTGGTCGTTTTGGTTGCTACCAGATTCCCACATTTGCCTGTGGTTTGCATGGATGATGCTGACTTGCATCCAAACACTTGCCAACTGCTGAGTAGTTGTAAAACTGTAAAGAGTGCAACACAAGCTGGAGACAGAGACCGTTGATCTTGGAAGTAAAAGTTCAGTAAACCTTTTGCAATACACTGGTTTGAACAGTAAAGCGCAACTTTGACAATGAGGGCAAAAGCAACTGGACATCTTTACATTTTTTGAAGACGTTTTACCTTTTGTCTAAGATGCTTCTTAATTTCTAAAATCAAATGGTTGAGAGTCCCAGGTTTTTAAACCCTACTAGGGTTGACCCTTTAGGAGGGGCGTTAACCCACTATTAATTATGTGTATTATCACATGTGTGGAAAAAGGCCTGTGCCATTGCCACCAGAGGTTTCAGGTGAAACCACTGTGAGACCTTGCCTAACCTTATCAGTCACCTATTTAAGTCACCTAATGCAAGATGTGAGTGGGGGTTGAGGCACCTGGGAAGAAAACTGAATTGTTGATGTTTTAACATCCACACTGATGATGTTTAAGATGGTCATTCACAGTGGACATGGATTGTTGGAAAGAGGAGTGAAAGAAGCCATCTGTCTTCTCTGTCCAAAATGTGAACCCTGGCATTCCTGAAAGAGTGACCTTCATCATTTAGATACAGACGTACAGCTGAGTCTTGTCCTGTCGAGGTGGCTCGTTTATGCTGGGCCATGTATGGAGTAACTGTTTTGATTCTCCAGTGTAGAGGTCCAAACACTCTACACTGGAGTTTTGTCCTTGTGATGAACCAGTTTTTTGTCTAAGGGTGTGGCTAGATGTAAGGTGCAGTGGGATATGCTTGAGAAAATTGAGTGATAAACCTGCTACATAAAGGATGACAATGTTGTTCCATTTGTCATTCTGTTTCTCCCAAGTTGGTGTCTGACCTTCTTTCCTGTATACATTCACTGATGGGATGAAGGCCCAGTTGGGTTAACCACATGTTTTGAGAGCTTTCTTAAAATGTGTGTTCTTTTCCTTTCCCTTCTGCCCTAAAGGGAATGTACATCTACACCTAAAGGATACTCTTTAGGAACTCTTTCAATGAAGCCAATGTTTACACATTTGACCAAGAAGATGGATGGTTTGAAAAAGGAATAAAAAAGGCCATCTATGTCCACTCAACTTGAAACTTGGGCATCAAACCCAACAGAGAGTCAACTTATCAAGTTACAGTTTGCTGCAAGAACCTTAATATTTACACAGAATCTCAAATCATGTATTTGGAAATAGTTTTATACAGCTTTTCTTTGTTTTATCCGCCTATCCATTCCCCATCTTCTGGAAAATAAGATGCTCAGTAGAAGCTAAAGCATCACACAGCATAGGTGCACTAATTAGACCCTGAGATCCAAAATTTGAAGTCAGTAGTGGTGCCAGTATCTTAGGATTTTAAGACAGCTTAATATTTTTGAGCCTAAAAGTTTAAATATTCAGCGCCTCTGCCGATGTTGAACGGCTTCTCACTCTCCAGACTCTTACCTCTTTCTATAATGACTTAACTTTTTTGCTGGTTTGCAGCCCTTGATGTCTGGGGTGGTTAGTGCTGTGTTTCAGGGTTTGCTTACTTAATAGTGAACCTGATACTGTATCATGACCCATTTTAATAAAAAAAAGAAATGCAAATCAGTGTAATTAAATAAACAAATATTCATCGCAGACCAACTGTTCATTGGGTGACAGAGTAATTCAAGTTGACTCATGCACTAATACAGTGAGCAGTGAGCATACAGTGAGTATATGGATGTACATGGATGTTACATAATCTATGCCAGCAGGAGGCCACTTAAAAGACTTGGCATTCGAAGCCTTTAAAGCAACTAAGCATGCTCAATTTCTCTTGCTCGCACACTCATGCTTGCACACCTGACAGGGCTGAAATCATACATCTGAAGCGGTATGATTGCCCTGGCATCTAACACACAGGGAATATAGTGACGCAAAGCTGGAGATGTGTATGTACGTGTTGGTAGGTCCAATTTAAAGTTGACGTGCTCTTCAACTTAGTGTGGAAATTCTCGAGGAAATGACACGTATTCCTGTCGATGCATGAAGTGCACCCGCGTGCACTGCATGCAGGCAAACTCGGAAAATGCAAATAAACATTATAGTTTCTCATCAGCAGTGCCATAAGTTAACGCGTGTCCTTGCGTATCTCAGCACTCTCCAGCGAGGCTCTGATCTCCGCAGCAGAACTTGGGTGCACAGGAGTTAAACTTCCTATATCTGTGCCAAAAATTTAGCAGCATATGCATAGAAATCATTCTTTGAATTTTACTCTGCAAACACCAGCCATTATTGCTTTCTTTCTTCATATCAGCATCCAAAAGAATCCCAGTCAGAGCTGTGTATGTGCATGTGTGAGTGTGTGTGTAGTTTAGGGGAAAATATTGCCTGGGATACTGAGAGATATTGCTGAGTTCTTGTAAGTATGCAGAAGGCTCAGTTTTGCTGTGCTTACATTTTTTTTTAAATTTTTTTTTTTAGGGGAGAAGTCAGAGCAAACTATCTGCACAGCCTGTGGAGATATAGTTTCATTACACTTGCATAATGGGTCAAAATACATTTTCGTTTCTCTCTTTCTCTCTTTATGTATAGTAAGCATGCTATCAATCGTGCATTCACCAGGGCAAAAAAAGAATGAATAAGTGCTGAGATGTATGCATCTATACGTGTTCATATGCACATAGGCGGGCAGAGAAAAACCTCAAGACAATGCTTTTAATTCAGCAATAAAACAAAACAAATTACCTCCCCCACTTTGACAAGCTAATGTGTTGTGTTTCACAGCTATGTGCCCCGCAGGCCAGAGTTCCAACACAATGCACATTTTTCCTGCCAGATACTCGGTATTTCTCTTTCAGAACACTTGAAACTTTGTAAAAACGCAGCGAGCCTGTTGGCAGGATAGTTTAAAGCTGCAATCTCTACTTAGACAACACAACAAAATGATATAATAGCTCTTCTGGCTGAGAGCTAAAGGAGGGATGTGGCAGAGATGTCGCCTGGACTCCCCATCAAAAGCTGAATAGAGTATGACACAAAGAGCACAATATCTACATCTGCAGAATGTTGTTTTCTTTTCTTTGGAAAAGAAACAGAGAAATGTGCTAAATTCTTGCTCAGGGGATAACTTGAGCGTTGCGATGGATGTTGAAAACTATTTTTTTTACCTTCACAAAGAGGGAATTATCTGTAACTGTAAGCAGAATTCAGTAAAGCTGAATTCCCGTGAAGGAGTGAACAGTAAACTGTGGATTTTTATTTCTCTTTTGATGGAAATACTGTAAGTATATATGTATGTATGTGTGTGTGTATATATATATATGTGTATATATATATATATATATATATATATATATATATATATATATATATATATCAAAAAATGTTAACTCTATAATACAGTAAAATAAAAAAACAAAACAAGAAAAGACCACCTTAAACTTTAACACTTTCTTGGGCACTACTGATTTGTGCTTGCCATAGATTGGCAAATGAGCTCCCATAATTCCTACAAACAGAGTCAAAAATGGCAAATGAATTGTTCAGGTGACGCTATGGGTGTTACAGTTCTGAAACAGAAACCAAGATGCCTACAATGCTGTTCAATCTTCCAGTATCACAATGCTCGTGGGGAGCTGTTAATGCCTGGCTACAGCATACTAGTCTGGTGCAAGCTGTAATCTTTGTAGAATTTTTCCAATAACGAGTCAGCTGGAAATACCAGTTTATTTGTTTATTTGTTGTACATGAAGCTCATCATGATCAAGCCTGTGGTTATGAAAAACAAATCTCTGGAGTTTTTGTTATTCATCACCTGTTAAAAAAAAGAAGAAAAGTACAAAGTATGAAATGAAACTGTTTTTTGAGAATTGCTGCACCCCTAGGAGAACGAGATGAATAAGATAAATTGTTGATGTGAGACACAGCATGCTAAAAGCCAGCCAAAAACACATTACAGAATCCCAACTGTGCAGCAAAACGGGTAAGCAGTGATGCAATTGAGAACAACCGGACTTTCCAATATTTCTCTGCCTGCAAATACCTGTGAAAACAATGTAACTGTAGTTTATTGATCAGTTTTTGGTGCATAAGCTGCAAAAAAAAAAAAAGAAAGAAGAATGAACATGCTACAAGTGCTAAACTACATATTATCCTGCTCATAACTGGGGTCCCAGCTCAGTTGGGGGGGACTGACAAACTTGAAAATACGGCTGTGACAATCTGCATCCTTTGATAGTTGGAGAGCGCTGACCTCCACCTGGCTCCACTCAGTTGGGTGGCATGTACTTTTTTGTTTAAACAAATGATGAGGAAATCCACTAAACGAAAATGAAGAGGAGTTATCCTGCTGGGAGTGAAAAAATAAAGAAAAAAGAGGAAGACAAGAACAAACCAAGACAGTGGTGAGTGGAGCAGATAAAGCAAATTAAATACAGTGCTAATTAACTAAATCCTGCTAGTTTAGCCTTAACTGTGGAGCAGAGACACTTGAATAATGTAACTTCACAGGTGATTTCTTTTTATCGACTTTGACATTTAACACTCCCCTGCCTTGACCCAAATGAGTAGAGCATGCAACTTTGATTCTTTGGTCTCATAAATATCAATTAAAGTGCGAATTTTAAGTGAAATGCAGCTGACATATATAAAAACAAAGGTTTATTTATTCAAGTAACTGATCATCAGTCAATGTAATTTGGCCAGATTCCACTAAATTTATTTGCTAAATTGTTCTTATGTAACAGAATTACCTGGAAAATTGACATGCAGGCAAATTAAATCAGAAATTTGAGCATAAATATGTTTATAGTGTAGAATGGTCACTGGAAATATTTCAGACTCGACACAGTTTGATATCTTAAAGTTGAAATCTCATAAAACATAAACATAATTAAATGCTAATCTAGAAGTTCTAAAATTTCAGAAAACATAAAAACGTCTGGTTTTCTAATGTTTTGTCATAAGTATGTTTATTGTCGAACATCACCTTTTACAAGAAGAAGCATAAACACATGAAATCATTCAAGGTCGTCCCAATCTGAAGTTTTCCATTTACCGTTCTCTCTATGTCTACTCTTACACAATGTGTTTATGCTATCAGAAAGGAGCTAAGCTGTCCTCGAGGCATGTTGTAGAGCCAAAACACAAGGCAGCACACAGTAGACGCTCAGGATCAAATTTTCTAAGCAGGTCAAATTATTGTGATACCACAATTGCACCAATGGGAGTGGAAAGTTCTCCAGGTGATCTGCTAACAATGCTCTAATTTATATATAAAGACAGACTCAGTTCGTTTCAATAATGACCAGCATTCTACCAAGAGTAGAGCAAATTAGCCAATTAAAACATAGTAGACCTGATGATGATGTGTGAGGGAGCAATATAGTTATGTAACAAAACAATGCAGTGTAAGTGCAAGTTGTATGCATTTGTTTCACAAACAAGCTTTTAGGGTAGGGTAAATAAGGCAGCTGAAGAAGAATCAATATGTTTGTGATATAAGGGTGAACTGATCTGTTCGAATTTGCTGGGGACTTGTGTGTGAGATGCTGTATATTAAGACACAGGTATCCAGAGGATTTATCCAGAGAGCTGCATTACCACAAACTACACCATCATATAAACCACAAATCAGCATCTAAGAGATGATCCAACACCTCTCTTTTGTTTATTACTGCAGGCTGCAGGTTCTTATTGAAGTTAATGTTACACATTGTAAGATTCCAACATTAATACAATGACACAGTCCCACTTATAGCTCTTGAGACATTATAACATAGCATGGAGTATTTTTAACAGATAAATAAATAATAAAATTAAAATGTAACTTCGGTTGTGTGCAGTGCTGAGAAAGACAAATAGAGAGATTTTAATTGTGTTTCTCTGTGTAGAAATGTGGCAAAACCCCTGAAATTCTGCAAACTGTTCTTCTCACTGCAAAAAGTAACTCGATTGCCTTTAAATCCTGGTTTGCTTCTTGTGTCTGGATTTTCCTCCTCTTCATTCTCTCTCTCTGAAGCTCAACATTTTCAATTCTCTTAATTTACTATTACCACTGAGAATCACAAATATGTGGGGCATGGGTCTAAATAAGGACCAGTGCTGGAGTAGTTACACACAAACAAGCAATGCATTACACATCATTCTTTACTTTTCTTTAAAGTAGTTCAGTACGTTAGTTACTCACCAAAAAAGGTCATTTATTACACTACTTGTTACATTACTTTCTCGTTACTCTCTAAAATGACCTGAAGCACACTCTTACATTATGTCCAGTTAACAGTATAAACCTGATACTGTTCAACACACCAACACAAATCCCTACCCTAATGAGACACATGAAAGATCTTTCTTCTAGTTTTTACATGTGAACACACAGCTGATAACACAAAGCAAAGATGAAAACCAGCCTAAAGAGACTTCAAAGTGATTGCCACAGTGATTCTACTTTAGTAACAACAGCCTGACTGCTCATCACTGCCTTTGTTACCTGTTGGAGATCAGGCTCTGGATACTGTGCTGGGGTCCGCATACATTGAGCTACACTGTAAAAAAAAAAAAAAATCCTAAAAAAACAGTAATATTCTGGCAGCTGGGGCGCCAAAATAATACCGTAATATAACAGAAAATAACTTTCTCATAAAAATACGGTTATTTTCAGTAATGACAATACAGTTTGTTGCCCTAATTTTACATGGGATTTTGCCTTTTTCAAGTGCTTTTAAACATTAAATTAGGAACATTTTAATGTGATTAAACAATGAAATTACCTATAAACAAGGTCAATGAATGCAGCAATATGAATAATAATACTTAAATGTGCAGAAATATGCAGTTGGTTTAAATGATAATAATCCTACCTGTTGTGACTCCTATCGACCAATAAGCCTTCTTAATGTAGACTTTAAAATCTTATCCAAACTGCTAGCAACCCGTTTGGAAAGAGTTCTCCCCTCTATTATATCAGACGAACAGACAGGCTTTATTAAAGGAAGACATTCCTTTTTTTAATATACGGTCCCTTCTTAATATAATATACTCCAAAAATCATAGCACCGTCCCTGAGGTGGTGATCTCATTGGATGCTGAAAAAGCATTCGATCGAGTGGAATGGGAGTATCTTTTTGCAGTCTTGAGGAAATTTGGTTTTGGTGACAGTTTTATATCTTGGATTCACCTTTTATATACTACGCCACTGGCATCTGTTCGTACTAATAATGTGAATTCTGAGTATTTTACTCTATCACGTGGTACACGTCAAGGTTGCCCACTCTCACCTTTACTTTTCACTTTAGCAATAGAGCCTCTTTCTGTGACTCTCAGAACCTCGCCTCTGTTTCAAGGGGTTATTCGTGGTGGTACGGAATATAGGGTTGCTCTGTATGCAGATGACTTATTACTATATGTTACAAATCCAACAATTCATTTATCCTCTATAATGAAAATACTTCTGAGTTTTGGCTCTTTCTCTGGGTACAAGATTAATAATACAAATAATACAAAAAAGTGAATGTTTTCCTATAAACCCAGCTGCAAAAGAGCTTAGACAGACAGATTTTAATTTCCATTTAGCTTCTTCAGGTTTTAGATATCTAGGAGTGCATATTACCAGTTCATTTAAAGCTTTGCGATCAGCAAATCTTAACCCTTTGGTGACCTATGTAAGGTTGGCTTTTCAAAGGTCGGCAAATCTTCCTGTATCACTTCTTGGCAGGATTAATATTATAAAAATGAATATTCTACCTAAATTCCTCTATCTTTTTCAGTGTATCCCACTGTTTCCTGTCCTTTTTCAAATCTGTGAATCAAATGATTGCATCATTTATATGGGCAAATAAGACCCCCAGGATTAGTATGACCTCACTACAACAGGGTAAGCTCAGTGGGGGTCTTGCTCTGCCCAACTTGATGTTTTATTATTGGGCAGCCAACATTCAGAAGTATACCTATTGGCTGACTGATCCTCAGGCTTCTTGATGTTGCCTTGAGGCTCAATCATGTTTCTCTTCCTCACTCCCAGCACTATTATTTTCATCCCTTCCTGTTTCCCTGTTACGATTCACAGACAACCCTGTTCTAATTGGCTCTCTAAAAATATGGTATCAATTCTGGCGTCACTTCAATTCTGTCTCTGCTTCTGCTCTGACCCCAATCTGCAACAACCACCTCTTCCCCCCATCCCTGGTAGACTCCTCTTTCCGTATATGGGCAAGAAAAGGTATCAAATGTTTTTATGACTTCTTCAAAGATAGCATTTTTCTCAGCTTTAGTGAACTTTGTTCTTTGTATGATTTGCCCTCGTATCATTTGTTCCGCTACTTTCAAATAAGACACTGTGCATCTTCTATCTTGCCAGAGTTTCCAAGTCAACCTCTCAAGCCTTGGTGGGAAGACTTATTCCAGTTGAAGCCTCACAGTAAGGCTCTAATACCACAAATATATACTTTAATTATGGCATCAGGCAATTAATCAACCAAGAAAATTGCCTCGAGTTGGCAACAGGAACTGGGTCTTCAGTTTGTTGAAGGTTACTGGGACAAAGTAATTGACAGAATTCATTCTTCAGCCTCATGTGCAAGACTCTCCCTTATTCAGTTTAAGACAGTATACAGATTACACTTCTCAACTTCTAGATTATCTAAAATATACCCCAGCATTCCTGACCTGTGCAACAGATGCAACACGTCCCCCTGTGATTTAACTCATATGTTTTTTGCCTGCCCGTCACTTCAATTATACTGGACTTTTTACTCTGAAGTGCTCTCTCATGTTTTGAGCGTTACTCTCAAACCATGTTCATTAGTTGCCATTTTTGGTGTTTCTGAGGACGCCACCCTGAACCTTAGTCGTAAGCAACTGGATAATATCGCTTTCACTTCACTGCTGGCACGGCATCGAATTTTGCTGTCCTGGAAGGCTCCTCACCCTCCAGCCCAATCACCTTGGCTGGAAGATGTTATGTTCTTCTTAAAAATGGAGAAAATAAAATTTAGACTCAGAGGAAATGTTAATAAGTTCTCACAGATGTGGCAGCCTTTTATCATTTACTTTAACTCATTGAAAACACTTACAACAGACTAAACTTTTGTACCACAGGGTTCCCTTTTGTTATGGTTTTGGGAGGGAGTTGATTTTTTTTTTTTTATTATTATTATTATTTTGTTTGTTTTTTGTTTTCTGTGTGTGGGTTCTTGGTTTTTTGTTTTTTTGTTTTTCTTTCTTTTTTCTGTTTTATTGTTATCATCCGAATCTTAATGGCCTAATTTGCTTTGATATATGTCTTTATATCACTTAGTGCTTGCTGTATTGGGCCTGATATGTCAAATTACATGTGCAAAACTTTATAAATAAAGAGGGGAAAAAAAATAAAAAAAAATAAATGATAATAATAATGGATTGCATTTATATAGCGCTTTTCGAGACCCTCAAAGCGCTTTACAATTCCACTATTCGGTCACTCTCACATTGGTGGGGGGAAGCTACAGTTGTAGCCACAGCTGCCCGAAGTTGACAGAAGCAAGGATGCCATATCGCGTCAACACCAGTAGGCAGTAGGTGAAGTGTCTTGCCCAAGGACACAACAACTGGGACTGTCTGAGCCGGGGCTTGAACCGGCAACCTTCCGATTACAAGATGAACTGCCAACTCTTGAGCCACGATCGCCCTAAATAACATCATTTGATGTAAAACAAGTTTATAAGAATCATTTTGTATATTTTTCCATAGTATTACATTTGAATTTAACAGTTCAAGCTTTCAAATAACGGAAAAATATTTGTGAAATTATGATACATTTATGAATGTATTTTAACAATCTAAATATGCATACGTAAAGACAAATATATTTAAAAAACAAGAAAATTATTTTACATTTGAAATGTAAAATCACAGTCTATATTACTATTATATTACAATTTTTTTACAGTGTATAAAATCTCTCTGGATCTTTGCAAGTACCTGCACTGACAGCATTGCTAAAAAGCTCACCAAAAACTCAAAGTTCTGTTAGCAGCAAAACAATTGTTCCTCTCCTGGATGCAGTTTCCACTTTATCATTGTTCTCTTGTATTTTTGTGCAATACAAATAAAAGTAATGTTGATATCGCCGCTGTAGACCAATCCACACGTTTCCTCCTTCAGTGCACAAACATGTTTAGTTGATGCTCGTTTTTCTTTCTGTCTGCTCTGCATGAATATAACTAAAGAACGTTTGTAACACAAGTAACAATGTAACTGGAGTTGTAATATAATTACCGAATTTAGTACAGTAACTTATGACATTGCTGAAAAATCTAAATGCAAATGTGTACAATGTAAATCATCACAATGTAACATGTTAGACCTAACACTGGTAGGGACTCAGTGAAGAGTGATAGGAGGTTAGTGCTCAGTTTTCAGCCACTTGTTCCCCCTCTTGCTTCAAATAAGCGCTCCTACTGACAGCTATCACAGACACATTTTTAATGTGATAATCTAAGTACAATTTGAAATTATTGTGCCACAATCCCTAATAAATCACATGTGTTTTATTAATATAACTATTTTTTCCCATAAGAGAAGGAAGAGAGATGAAAATCCCCTGTAAATAAGGCCAGCAACAAAAGCATGTGTGTTTACACCTTTTAAGTAACAAAATTGACACTGCACCACTTTAGAGTAGATCTTGACAGCAGCTTTTAACGCAAAGGAGAGGAACTGGCACACATGGTGTCTACCTTGTGGAATATGATGACCTGACCTTTATCAGGCCTCCAAAAGTATTGAGATCTCATCAAATGGAAAATACACTATATTATCACTGCTCTTCATCTAAAATTGTGTGCAGTTCTCTGTCCTAAAAAAAAGGTTTTCAATTATAATTTCATTGTTTTGGTTCTCATAAGTGTACTTTTAACGTTAAAATCTGGGAAAACAAAAATGTCACCTAAAGCTTTGGAGACTACCTTCTATGCAACCACTACTTAAGCTTTCGCCAATATGTATCTATCAAGCAATATGGATCTCTACTTGAATTTCAGTTTGGAAAAAAGTAGTAGTGGTAGTATAAGTAGTATAAATGGTGAGTAACGGTGGTGTTGGGTGCAACTCAAATATTCAAAAATTCAACTTTTGTTTTTCTGGCTGTATTTGATACATACAGTGAAGACTGACATCTTAGCAGAGGGAGAGAGAGGAGAGGCTGCGGGTCCGCCTCCATCAGTCATATGGCACATGGGCTAGACCACTGAGCTAAACCAGGGTTTCTAGGCCTGCAGTTCTGACCTCCTGAATGAGTTGTCACTGTGCTATTAGAGTCATTTCGGTTGGCTACCTACTCCTGGATATGTTCACCGCTGTTTCCAAGTGACTTTGTTTCTCAGCTTTATTTAGATTGTGACATGATCCACATTGTCAGACAGGTTCTATTTAGTTGATTTCTTGATTCAGCAGATCTGGGAGTGATCAGGCCTGGGGTTACTATATGACATTCCAGTAAAATGTGTTGTCCAGAGGGCCAAATCTCTAGCACACAACCCTATGAACTAACTCTAATCAGGTAGACAAAGAAGTTGAAATTGTAATTGCACACATGCAAGTGGTTGGAGTGAGGCCTATAGGGATCAATCTAAAAATCTGCCTCAGTTCACGTTACTTTGATCCTGAAACAGGGTCTGACAGACAGGATAATATTACAGTTGCCTTAACCACTTATGCAGCTAGGTTCTCCAGGGCGACTGAAGTCTATCCAAGCACTCATTGGCTAAAACTCAGAGAACATGCCGGCAAGGTCACCTTATATCAAGTGACTTGAAATTTGCATTAAACTTTTCTGATTATGTGATTGTCTTTAAAAATTAAATACAAAGTCTTTAAGTCTTAAAAAAACACAAACACAAGTTCTGAATATGACTGTTTCATGACATTTTTATGTTCATGCATTGACCTGGTAGGTGCAAGAGGGTCAAACAGAGTTTTTCATGAGCCAGGTCTGGGTTGTAACTTGTCATGCACCATCTACACTATACCTTATAAAGATGCTTCCAGTTAAAAAAAAATAATTAAATTTGTTAATGAAAACTGTACATCATTTACACATGACAGTAATCTTCTTGAATAAACTGCTTGCACTGCACGACTCGTTTCTCTAAACCGGAAAAGTAAAGAGGGCTCTCCCACAGCGCTCCATGCCTGACACAGCTCAATGGCCATGAAGGACAGGAGGCCAAATTTAACTGTCTGTGAAGACGACATTTTGTGAATTTATGACCCTTGACCTTCACTGTGTGTCTCCAGGCAGGAGGGGGCCTTGCTGCTTGTGGTGCAGGCTGGGATGCATGAAGGCGTTAATGACAGTTTGGCTTTGTCAGCTCGGCCAGCTGTGTATTAATCTTCATACTTGTATGTGTTCGTCCGAAGGGAGTGAAATCGGAGTCTGTGTCTATATCTTCAATCCTCGCCTGCTTAATTATAAATCTCTCCAACTGTCACAAGTACCATGCTTGTATGTTAATATTTCATGCCACTGTTTTGTCCCCCAAGCAAAATGGCCAACCAGCAATTAGGCCTTTCTGCAGACGACCCTTTCAGAGGTTAGTAACTCTCTGTGGATACGAGGCCATGCTTACAAGCAGAGAAAAAAAAGCAGTAGAGAACTGTTTTTATCTTTTCCAAGAAGTATTGCCTGCTTCTTGGGTAATTTGTTGAACATTTCCATAGATGTAACATTTAACTACATAAACTCAGTAAATAAATGCAATGAATAAAATGTACCTATCAATCAGCTTGAATGCAATCGAATGTTTTTGACAAAAAAAAAAGTGGAGCAATTAAATTAAACCCACACACCTCCCTAACACGCTCATTTGTAATGGATTATGCTCGGTGCCGGCGTTTTGTAGGGGTCACCACAACTCTGTGATGCGTCTGCCCTTTACTGACTCTGTGTTTTCGTGTGGACGAGTCATTTTGGAAACATGATTAATTCATCCTCATCTATCCTCTCACCACGGCATCACATAGATTACTGAAACAGCGGGAGAGGTAGATGGAAGGAGGGAGGAAAAAAGACAGAATGATGAGAGAGGAAAAATATCTAAGAGGAAGGGAGGGGAGCAAGCAAACGTATGACAGAGAGCAGTTGATGCTGAAATTCTGTGCACACAAACCTACGCCCACATACAAACAAACACTTCTACTTTACTTGGTTGTACTCTGCAAATCAATAACCCTCCAAGCAAACCCAACTTCAGTGCAGTCGATTGGCAAACAGGGAGCTGGGATGCATCAGGGTCCCATAAGAACAGATGCCACCACGCTGACCCTGCGGAGTCCTTAACAGCACAAATTTGACCTTTTGCTTCCTTCAGAGAGACGGTTGCTCCCCCCTTTTCAGGCTGTTCAGGTGCTTCTCCCGCTTCTCTTGTGCCAGACAGCTATGGTGACCTTTATTTAAGCCAGCACAGGGATATAGTCTTCTTGAGTCTTTAGAGGGACTTTAGACAACTCCCTACCTCCAGTGTTGCCCATAGCCCCACACCAAAATGTTAAACTTTAGTTTTAGTTCTCTCCAAGTCACCAGGAATGTCAAAATTATTGTGAAACATTAAATGGTGTCAGTCTGGATTTAAAGGAAAACTGAACTGTGGAGTAAAAAAAGGATGGAATAGTATAATTCTAGTTGTTGGCAATGAAGCACAAACAGCTTTAGTATTGCCATTTGTGTTCCATAAATATGGGATTGACAACAAACATGAAGTTAGAAGCTAAAAAATTATAGAGGCCTACAACACTTTATCCTGCACTTCTGATAATGCAACTTGACTTTCCTCTCCTGGCAATTTCTCCTTTTTTTTGCCATATTCATAGTTCCCAATTTATTATGCAGTCAGAGGACATCCTGGTGACTCAGAGGTTAAGATGCTGACCATGTAGTCTTCGTTTCCCCAGATCAATTATGGCCATTGCACACTCTACTCTCTACTTTGTCACTAGCGCTCTACTAGTTCATTTGTGGATTAAAATGAAAAGAAAAAAAAAGCTGTGACCGGGGGTTATTATTCAGACTATTTTCACAGTAATAAGAGGGGTAAGTCGACTTGTGGTAACAAAACGGTGTTAATACATGCACGAATGCCCAGATTAGAGCTTGCACGCATGAAAGTGTCACCTACTGCACACGAAATACTGGACGTTAAAATGACAGGGCAAAGACAAACACTATCCAAGCAGTTAAAGGTATATATCTGGACGTTTTTTTTTAAATCAGTGAAATTAATCAGGATTGAAATCTGTGCCCCAGTTTCCTCTCGTGGCATGTTATTTTAAACTCATTCTAAGCTGGCTGTAGGTGCAGATTTGGGGTGTCTCCTTATACAAATTTGCACAAACAGCACCAAAAATGGATTAAATTCATTTTTCACCATAAAATTCTAGCTCATATTGAAAAAATGAAAACGGTTTGCTTGAAACTCTTTCCTTCAACCCTGATTAGTCTCACAGTTCCTGCTGCCAAAAAGCATCCCCACAGCATGATGCTGTCATCACCATGCTTCACTTTTGGGATGGTATTGGCCAGGTGATGAGAGGTGCCTGGTTTCCTCCATGCCACTTGGCATTCAGGCCAAAGAGTTCAGTCTTTGTGTCATCAGATCAGAGAATTTTGTTTCTCATGGTCTGAGAGTCCATCAGGTGCCTTTTGACAAACTCCAGGCGGGCTGTCATGTACTAAGGAGTGGCTTCTGTCTGGCCACTATAACATACAGGCTTGATTGGTAGAGAGATGTAGAAATGGTTGCCCTCCTGGAAGGTTCTCCTCTCTTCATGGAGCAATGCTGGAGCTCCCTCACCAAGGCTCTTCTACCTTGATCACTCAGTTCGGCTGGGCAGCCAGTTCTAGGAAGAGTCCTGCTGGTTCATAGTGTGACAGTATCTTAGTGGTAAAATATCTTGCCAGTACAGCAAACAGAGTGCTTTATTTTATATGTCCCAGTTTTCCAGGTTCACAAGGACAATGTTCAAGGTTCACCTTTTTTTTCCTTCACCAATCTTTTGCATGTGCTGCATTGTTTCTGCATCAGCCGTGTTTGGTTGGAGGGTGATCCATGAGGTCATGCAGAACAAGGGGAATGATTTTTAAATGTGTTGATTAATCCCCTGTGTAAGATATCTCCCCATCCAATGACATCACTAACATGCTCAATCATTAATGATAGAGAGGGAGATGATGCTTGCTTGTAAAGCAGGGGTGTCAAACTCAAATACACAGTGGGCCAAAATTCAAAACTGGAACAAGGTTGCGGGCTAACATTAATATTTATTGAAAAAAAAAATCTTCCTCCAGATATAAGAATGAATCTTCTCTTATGGACTCAAACAAGTTTTGCTGAAAAACTGAATATGGAACAAGCAAAGTTTAATACTAAACAATATATATATATTAGCTGTATAATACCAGTAGGCCAGCTCTAATAGTAATTTGGTATGGCTTCGCGGGGCAAATGTAATTAGGCTGCGGGCCAAATTTGGCCCGCGGGCCAGAGTTTGACACCTATGTTGTAAAGCACGAACGGAATTTTGTGATTAGTTATTATTCACATAGGAACAGAAAGAGAAGAGAGGATAAAAATAAGAGACAGTTTATTCTATTAGGAGTTGGGATGAAAAGAGATAGTTGAAGAAGGGAGTAAGGCAGTGTTGGAAACAATAAATTGAATATTTAATATAATTTGTGCAGTTTATATAATGCATCTTGCTAAACAAGCTAGCAGGCATTAGCTGATAGTTTAGCATTACTCCCTCATATGGTCACTTCTTGCTCCAAAAGAAGAATGCAGAGGTCAAAAGGCTAATTTTTAGATTTCAAAATGTGTATTTAAAAACCAGTAGATGGTCTTATGGTAAAGGAGTGTATGTGAGCTAGAATGATTAGATTTCATTCAGTTATTGAGCAACAAAATCTGATAGTAAGATTAGTATATAATACTGTTGGGTGAGTTTGTTTTTGTTGTGCTGCAGCCTAGAGTTGTTTTCAGTTGATGGGTTGGAAATACATAATCAAATAATGAGATGCTTACATCCTCAAGAATTATTTTTTTCCCCTCTCGTCCCTGTGTTAATGTTATGGTCCTGTTAGCATCAAAGTGGGGATGAAAAGAAACGAGCATGAAGTAGTAATAAGTATTTTGCTTTCTTTTTAAGTGTGTTTGGAGATATTTGCTGAGCTATTTGTAAAGCTCCATATTTCTGTACATTTAAGTATTATTATTCATATTGCCGCATTCCAAAGCTCCAGTTTAGCTCCAAAACAGTTTATATGCAATTTGCTACACAAGCTATATACTAGGTAAAAGTGTAGCTGCTATTGTTTCCAGTCAGAGTGAACAAAGAAGACAGGGGAGGAACATTATTTTCAAAGAAAAGGACTGCTCAGTCACTTTTGATGAACCTAAAATTTTAAGCTAATTTGTAATGTCCTAATTCTCTTTTCAATATTAGATATTAGATACACGAGGTGTTGTTGAAGCTGTGCTTTCCTTCACATTGTGAAGCAATGTTTAGTGCAGGCTAAAATGTTTAGTTTGAATATAAAGTGATGGTGAGTGTTACATCAAGGTGATGAGACCTTTTAAATGAGCTTTATACATATACATACATATACATAATAAAAAATCTGCTGGACCGCACAATATAAATTGAGACATATCTTGAAGTAATTCTTCTCCTCAAGCTGCATCAATAAAACTGATCTTAGGGTCCCCAACCTACCTTTTGATTCACAACTCCCACCAGAGCTGTATGCATTATTATTTTAAAATTGTATCTTGATGCAAAACATATATCTCTCATATTGTAAGTAATAATATCCTGTATGTGAAGATTCAATTTTAAACACTGAAAAAAAAAAATATATATTTCATTTTTTAAACTTTTCTATATATCTGCATGTCCATGCAATTCTGTCTGCCGTGCGAAATCAGTACCAACTTCAATCCGCATTCATACAGTGCTTAAATCCCTTCTCCTTTTTTTCCTAACCTTCATGCAGTTTCATCATTATGTTAAAAAAATCTCATTATGTTTTAGAGTCCTACTGTTTTAATATGAGGAGTTGTGATGCAAAACCCTCAAATGCTGGCTTCATCATATATGCTCACCACCTCCAGGTATGAGGAATTAATGAGCATTTCTGTGCTGCACCTGAGCATCATCATGCAGCCTGGTGGAGCGGCCAATTTTCCTCTAACTGGCACTGCCCTCCTAGTTATCTGCTAAACCCCCTAAGGCAGTGAAGGATTGTTTTCAGCGGTTAATTGACAACATCCTGGTGGTGTTCCACATGCGAACACATTCGTGGTGGAGGTTGTGCACGCAAGCCTTCCATGCAGGTTGCCGCTTCATGCAGCCTTGTCATGCATTACACTATGACCTTCCCACTGAGGCATTTGTTTAAACTAAAGGTTGTGCCAGTCAGCAGCACGAGAGTTAATTATATGCATTGAGCATATATCTTTTAATATACTTTAACTAGAGGCATTGGTTGTGTTGCGGCACCGCACAGTCACCGATAATGAGTCAGCTTTGACTGGCTGTTAATAAATAAGATGATGACTTTAAGAGTCAACATAAAAGAAAGTTTGCAATAGGCCTACGTTGTTTAACGGCAATGGATTTTGCAACCTGTAATAGGAGTTTGAATCATAAACCCTGCGAGCATATGCTTTTAAGAAAAAAAATGGAATTAAGAGCTTTTCATGCAGCAGCAGGAGCAGAGGGAGAATTGAGTTGAGAGAAAGGTGGAGAGGAATAGCCCTGAACAAAAATGGGCCCACCGTCTGCTTGTCACTGTGTCTGTCTTTCAGTGTGTGGCGGACTGACAAAGAGCCTGAGGGGAAAGTGATTCTGTAGCTCTGACTTTGCCAACAGGCAACTAATCCCCACACAAAGCTCAGCTGACCTGAAGCTGCCTGTCTGCAGCATTCACAACTCAGACACCTAAATCCATATGCACATTTTGTGTCTTACACAAGCAAATACTCACCGGCTCCCACAAGCAGCACTCACCACTGTGATAACATGGGATTGTGTATAAATAGTCATAGCCATTTCTGATGTGGGTCTTGTGTATTATAAGTATTATATTACATTTTAAACCTGTTGCCCTAACCTTGACCTTAATCCTAACATGACATGTAGGTGTATATTGGTGTGAAACTTTCATAAAGTGAACTGACTCAAGAACACCACAGAAGGCACTAGGATAATACACTAAATGGGTTGACTGCATAATAATGGGGTGCCCTCAAAAATACATAAACTTGAGGCATTCTGAACAAGCATTCATGCGTGTCTTAGGATCCTATAATGGAAAGGCAAATTTAACCTCCTAGGACCTGGCATCCACATATGTGGACATCACATTTTGGGTTGTCTAGACCAAAATACTAAATTTTGCTCTACAAGGGCCTGATATCCACTTCAGTTCAGGTCTTAGGAGGTTAAAGAGTGCTAGAAAGTTTAGCTAATTTTCAACTTTTTTTGTTTAATAGAGTAGCTATGCATGAGTTAGAGTCCTACATGACTCTTAGTTATCTTATACTATTCCTTGCACTGTAAAAAAAAATTGTAATATAAAAGTATTTTACTGTGTATTTTACAGTTTTGTACTGTTTTTCTAGAATATCATTAAATTCACATAAATAGACTGTGATTTTACATTTCAAATGTAAATTAACATAAAATCACTGTAAATGTAATAAAACATAATTTTCTTGTTTTTTAAATGTATCTGTTTGTACGTATGCATATTTAGATTGTTAAAATACATTCACAAATGTATCATAATTTCACAAATATTTGTCCATTATTTAAAAGCTTGAACTGTTAAATTTAAATGTAATGCTATGGAAAAATATATAAAATGATTCTTATGGCAGTTCGCCTTGTAATCAGAAGGTTGCCAGGTCGAGCCCCGGCTCGGACACTCTCGGTTGTTGTGTCCTTGGGCAAGACACTTCACCTACTGGTGATTGCCAGAGGGGCCGATGGTGCGATATGGCAGCCTCGCCTCTGTCAGTCTGTCCCAGGGCAGCTGTGGCTACAACTGTAGCTGCCTCCACCAGTGTGTGATTGAATAGTGGAATTGTAAAGCGCTTTGAGAGTCTCGAAAAGCACTATATGAATGCAATCCATTATTTAAACCAACTGTTAACTGTATATTTCTGCACATTTAAGTGTTATTATTCATATTGCCACATTCATTGACCTTGTTTATAGGTAATTTCATTGTTTAATCACATTAAAATGTTCCTAATTTAATGTTTAAACACTTGAAAAAGGCAAAATCCCATGTAAAATTAGAGCGAGCAACAAACTGTATTGTCATTACTGAAAATAACTATTTTTATGAGAAAGTTATTTTCTGTTAATTAAGGGTATTATTTTGGCGCCCCAGCTGCCAGAATATTACTGTTTTTTTTAGGATTTTTTTTTACACTGTGGTTTAACCCCTCACAAACGAGCAGTTTCAGCTTCCTTCTCCCTGGTTTTAAGTCTACTGATTGACTGCCCCTCACAAACTGACAGTTTGAATATCTGTTTAACTTCATCTGATTTTCATGTCTTGGTAAAGAGTGACATTAATTTGGTCTTCATCTTTAAATTTTCCATGTCTTTATGTTACATGAGTACAGTGTAAAACATTGCATTTCATAAAATCCAGTCAAATGAAATTTACTTGACTGGTATACATTCAGTATATGTCAAACATGTTTTCTAATGATTAATTTTTTGAATAAATTAACCTTTAATCTTTATGTATTTCGTTTTTGATATAAACACTGGTATAGTCCAAAGTGCAGAAAGCAGCTGTAAGCACTTGTATCCTAAAAGATGAGGCAACCTTAAGTGGGCTATTCAGTCCATCTGCGTTCTAAAAAAGAAAACCCAGCTTGTCTGACTCCAAGACAACTTGGCAAGAACATCCATCACAAAGTGTAATTTCTTAATCTTGGTTGGTTCATGTCTGGTTAGCAACAGCACTTTGAAGATGATGCTTGCTCTCAAAAATATTTTCTGTTTGTTGGAGACTAAGAACATATACCTCAGTTCTTAATTGAAAGGGTCATGGTTTTTCAAAAGCTCACATCATCATGATCAGACTCAAATCAAATATTGGTATATACTTACATCTTGATAAGTTATGGTCAGTATATTAAATGGATTAGAATATTTAAAAACAGACAAGCACACACACACAAAACATCATTAATCAATGGCAAGAACCCTTTCTCTAAAAACATTGTATGACAGGCTTTGATTGATACAAATACAGGATAAATAGACTGGACACTGACATACCCAATGGTCTAACTTAATTGAAACACTTTTATAATCTAAAATGACCACTCCTCTATTCTGCCAAATATGCCTTACGTAGACACATAGAGGCTTCAGAAAGAAAGTCTTCATGTCCATTTAGAATATTCTTGAACTTTCTGTCCCAGATCATGGATAAATAGATATTGCATGGTATCTGGTTACATTACTATGTAGAAGTTTGTGAAAAGGTTTGGGGATGTTGCAATATATTTAAAGATCCACAAGATTTCTCTGGCTGTGCCACCATTCAAGTCAACTGAAACATATAAAGTGGAATTACACAAAACAGGTTGGATGTATTTATGGTCAGTCGTAGATGATGAACTGACCTAACCTTGAAAGCCACCAACCAGAGACTTCATATTGAAATGGATAGAGATCCTGGTTTGATAGTGGGGTTTGGACCAACAGGCACCAGTGGCGTGTATTGTACGCACTTGATTTACCTACTGTCAACTCAGAATCATTAGTTAACCTAACGCATGTCTTTGGACTGTAGGAGGAAACTGAAGGAGGAATAAGATGGAATAATAATCCCTGACTCTGTCCTATCAAAATACTGTTGTGATTTTTTATTTTTTTTATTATTATCTTGGTTATCTAATTAATTCACATCTGTGACAATTTATTTGGATTTATTTGCACACGTTGACCTTTGAAAATGTTATATCCCACATAAAAGAAACATTTTAACCTCAGAGATATGTCTTTTGTAACTCTTAAAGCACCGACCCTGTGTATAAGTTATTCCAGAGCAAAGCATGCTCTGGAATAACAAGATATGTGTTTCTGCTGTATTATGTATAAGAGTTTAAAATAATGAGCCCTTTTGATACACAAGCAAAAAAAGAAAAAAAAAATACCTGGACTTAGACACTCAAGTCAAAACACATATTCCACAGCAAAGGAATCCCCTTAGGGAGTTACTGTGCACACGGTGTTTTCCGCTCTCCTCAATTATTGATTAGTTGTTTTCCTTCTGTTATGAGAGGCCACCCCATATGAACAGGGAGAAAGGCCCGCTCATAAAAACTGCAGTAAGGCTCTTTCTCTTCCACCAGGCTGCACTTTATTGACCTCAGCCAAACAGGACACTTGCTTTTGTCAGTACTATCTCATCTTCTCGGTTGCTTATTCTTCCTGTTTTCCATCACTGTCTTATTTATCTCATTTATTTTCATGTTCCCTCCCATTTCTTCTTTCTTGCTCTTTTTAAAAAAAAAAACTTGTCAGACCCTGGTCCAGGGGACCTTTTCAAACTGAACTGCAGACTATTTGCTCAGCAAAAACCTCCACTAGCTGTCAGTTAGTACTAAATTATTAAGAATCGGTTTACAGTTGGAAAATGCTTCGAGTGCAGTGTGATGCAAATTTGTGGCACGATATAGAAACCTAAACGGCTCGTGTAACGAATGTGGGTACATTATCAAGTCGATTTAGCTTTAAATAGCTAGTTGCTAAGAGTTAATTGCTAAGAGCTAATTGTTCTTAGCAATTAGCTATTTAGGTAATAGCAATTTAGCTATAAATTGTTAGATATAAATGCTAATAGAAATGATCACATACTGCCAATAGACTGGTGTTTGGCTATTTGATAGTCTGGTGTTAGAATTGAGAATTAAAAAGTAATGAAAAAATAACTTTTTATCTTTATTGACGGTAAAAGCATGTATAACTGAATCTGCTAATTTGTAGAAAGGTTTACTTTTACAATTAAAAAAACGATATGTAACATAATAGTGGATGCATTTTGATTGGGATTGGAGTCAAAGCCTTTGCCTACAGGCCCCTGTTCTGTGCAACCAGCTCCCAGTTTGGATTTGACTGGATTTTTAAGATTAGGCTTAAAATTTTATTTTTTGTTAAAGCATATAGTTCGGGCTAGACCAGGTGACCCTGTATACCCCCTTAGCTTTGCTGCAATAGGCTTAGGGTGCTGGGGACTTCCCATGATGCACTGAGTGTTACTTCTTTACTCACCTTTTTCGCTTACTATTTGTTTACACACCACTCAGCATTTAATCAGTAACTATCATCATTCCCCAACTAAACTCTGATAAAACAGAAACTCCAGACCACATGGTCCCAGAAATCAGGCAGCATATCAGCTTCTTAGACCCTTATGTAAAATCGAGCCTTAGAAACCTCGGTGTCATTTTTGACAGCTCGATGTCGCTTGAGCAGCATTCTAAGGAGCTGGTCCGAAACTGTTTTTATCATTTACGGAATATTTCTAAACTCAGACTAATGGTATCAAAGCTTGAACTTGAGATGATTATTCATGCTTTTATTTCCTCTCGTTTAGACTACTGTAACGGTCTGTTTACTTGTTTTAACAAATCTGCCTTAAATCGTCTTTAGACTGTGCAGAACGCTGCAGCACGTCTCTTAACAGGCACCAAGAGAAGATCTCATATCACTCCAGTTTTGGCCTCCCTTCATTGGTTGCCTGTAAATTTTAGGTTTCATTTTAAAATTTTAGTTCTAACCTTTAGAGCCCTACATGGTCAAGCTCCTCAATATTTATCTGACCTGCTGAAACCACATTCATCTTCTTGGGCTTTAAGGTCATTAGATCAGAGACTGCTGGTGGTAGTTTTAAAACTCGTGGTGATTGGGCCTTTCAGGCAGTGGCACCACGGTTGTGGAATTCCCTTCCACTGTCTCTTCGCTGCACGGACTCCATTGATTCTTTTAAAAAACAGCTGAAGACATTTTTATTTAGAAAAGCATTTGATTAATTTCCTCTTATGCTGTTTTTATAGTTTTATTGTTTTATTTGCTGTTTTATTTACTGTTATATTGTTTTATATTTCCATTTCCTGTGTTGTAAAGCACTTTCATGTTGTGTCTTTTGTCTTCCTTTAACCCCCAGTCGGGCACGGCCCCTTTGTGAGCCTGATTCTGCCGGTGGTTTCTGTCTGTTGACAGGAGTTTTTCCTTCCCACTGTTACAAAGTTCTTCTCAAAGGGGGTTGTTTCATTGTTGGAGTTTCTCTCTATTATTAAAGGGCTTTTACAAAGCTATAAAAATGATTTGAGGCAACTGTTGTTGTGATTTGCCACAATAACATTGAATTGAATTAACCTTCCTCTTGTGTTAGAATTGGCACTGACCCATTTTTTGGTTTCAAATGTATAAAAGTGCCTTTTAAATGTGTCGGTTTCAACCCAGTTATAATAAAAGACTATAAAATAATAATCATTGCTGAAAATGAAATCATAAACACAGTATGAGCGCACTAACACTGTCAGAGAGAAGTTAGGGGCTTTACCTGTTTGTCTCCTTCCCTGAACAAACACCTCCCTTTATCCCTACTGCTTTGCTGGTCACAAAACAGCATAGCAATATTGATGACCATCTTTCTGAGGAGGAGGACAATACAGATTATCAACCAGAGGACAAAAATGCATCTGATAAGTTTGATGAAGAGGTTACGGGTACCGATGCTGCTCCCACTTTTGCTTAAACATAAATCCAAAAAGCAGTAACATCTTTTGGATTGTAGCGGAGTGTAGTACCTCCTGGCTTACATGACAGGGCAACTGCTGCAAATGTCATCAAAATGACCTCTGTGAATACCAAGTTTGTGACATCAAGACATGTTTTGATCTTTTTATGCCATTATCACCAAAGAAAGAAAGAAAACCACCTTTGATATGACAGACCTTTAAGGAACAAAAGTCCATAGCAACATTTGGATTGACTTTGATGAGGAATACCTGGATGCCTTCTTGCTGAAGTGCACAGATCCAGTGACAAGACCATAGTTTCTGGGACATATCAACAAGCAGAACTATTTTTCAGGCATCTCCAAAAGTTGATTTTGTCCATCTGGGTGTAGCGTTTTGTGGGAGAAACGTTTCGTCACTCATCCAAGTGACTTCTTCAGTCTCAGCTGACTGCAGGTTTCCCCAATCTTATAAACAGTACATTTGCATAATGACTGAAGCCAGCCCACTGAAGGAACAATGGGCTGGGAGGTCAGAGGTGAACATAGATGAGTATCCCAGCAAGTCAGGTAAAGATGACACAATGTGATGTGATTCAAAAACCATTTATGCATGGATTTAAGAAGACGGGAAGATGTGGAAAAAGCAAACTTGTGAGTGGCATCCCTGAGAAAAAGAAAGGAAAACATAACGTAAGAGCTAGTAACAGAAAGCTAACACAAGAGCAAGGTTAATCAATCCATTTTCTTCCACTTATCCAATTCAGGGTCATAGGGGGGAAGGGAGCCTATCCCAGTTGGCAGATGCCGACAGCCTACAAAGCACGTACATAGCAAACTTGTAGTTTCCCCAAATTTGCATTTCTAAAACTTTTGGGCCACTTTACCTAACCTACTCTTCCACCTTTTGTTGACAACATGCATATTTAATTCTAAAACCTAAGAAACACTTAAGACATGGCACTTAAAACCTGGCAATCAAATTCACATCCACTGGCGGAGAATCTTGGCTGCCCAGCCACATGAGGATCTCAATCATGGCACCCTGGCTGCAGCACTCCGACTCCTGACGACTGAAGATAAAATGCAGTAATAGAAATGCCGTCCTGTTACAGAAGCCAGGGCTCCGATGTTGACAAGAAAACAAAACAAAGTCAATACTGAAGAGGCAAAACAATGAAGAAATGGAAAATTGTCAAACGGCAGTCCGACTTGGCAGGAGGAAAACAATCTCGAACGGCATGCAAAACAATGTCAGCGATGGGCCTGTTGTTTTGGTTGTGTCTGAGAGCGCAAGTGTGTGTTTGCGACTGTGTGTGTGTGTGTGTGTTGAGAGAGCAAGAGGAAGACGCTAAAAGGTAGGGCATGTTTTCTTCTGCAGCCTTTTGTCAAAGGCAGCGTAGAGAAAGGTGGCATGTGCTATCTAAAAAGCTCCACACGCGGTCCCAGCTTGCACACCTGTTCTGCTCCTGCTTTGATTTCAGTTTGAGAGGGAAGGGGAGAGCCTTTTACTGAGCAAGCTTTAGCATCCAGAGGCCTGGTGGTGAGGTTCACAGAAACAAAGTAAATTTGCCCTGCCTCCTAATATGTACCAATTCAAAAAAAAAGAAAAAAAGAAGAAGTTTACAGGCATCTAAAGCCTTTACAAACAAACAAAAAAAGCATTTACAAGCCACCTTTCTTTAGATCGTTACTTTAACTTTAACATGCCTCGGGATTCTTTTCTCTGCATCTAAAGAGGAAGTTGGAGGTCGTTTAAGAGGGATACACAGGAATCGTTCCGCTCCCTGAGGAATTAAGCAAACTGAAAAAGATGAGACAGAGGAGAGAAGGAGTAAGTGATGCAGGCAGAGACAGAAACACAGTATACGAGAGGAAGGAGAAGAAGGAGAGACGGAGCACTTCAGGGCATACCCAACTTAGACATGGCCATCATAAATGATTAAAGGGCGATTTCCCATTCCGACAAGCCTACCAATCTTTGCACAGTGTAATGGAAGCCAAAGTGAAACAAGCATGGAGCACTGTATTCGCATCAAGCAATCGCCAAAGAAATGTGTTTAAAGAATGCGGGAGGAGTGGGGAGGAGGAACGGTTGCACAGAGAGGTTTTACCATTATGGTCTGTTTAAATGGAGGATATTACCTGTTTACCCAGCTGCCGAGGGCAACCAGCATTTTGTTTGAGGTCCTTTCACTAATATTCCTCCCACCGGTGGACAGTCTGGCAGGAGGGAAGGTTGCGATTCAGTCTTTTATAATTCTGTGATGCGATTCGTCAAGAGAGGATGGGCCATGACCTCCAAGGCAGAGGTGGAAATTGCAACAGTGGCACACTGAAGAAGAAAGAAAATGAGTGATACAGCTGGAAAGGAGACGGGACTCATCATGTAAAGCACAAAAGTGAGTGCCTTGGTGAGCACATATGTATTCTGCATATTATCCAAATGCTTTGTTTAATCTAAGAGATGAAGCCAAAGACGTGAGGTACATTTGATACTAAATTAAGATGAAACAGGGGTAAATGGATGGAGGGGGTTCTACTATGTTGGCCCCAGTAAAAACATCATCGACCCGTCGCCCTAAGAGGACAGAAAAACGCAGTGGCTGATGTGTACCAGTCTGTACCGAGAGACAGATGAGAGTTCAAGTGCTATACCTGTGGCTCACCTGTGGCTGAAAATGCAGGTAGAGATCGAAAGAATAAGATCACAGATCAAACATGTTCAAAGCAGGGAAACTCATTTTGCATTGCGGGCCACATACAGCCCACTTTGATATTACGTGGGCCAGGCCAGTGATGATAAACTGCATGATAAATAAGTAGAATTAGAGGAAAACTTTGTCCTGTAATATAAAAGATAAAGTTTTTGTCCATTTACTGTGAACCCATTGATACTTTCCTGCCATTTCATTGTTTGTGCGTTTGTTAATAACTTGTGATGTTTTATGAAAGGCAAAGGGTGGGAAGTCTTAATCAAAAGACGTACAACTTGTGAAAATACTGTTAAAAGTTCAAAATCTATGCACTCCTTCACATTCCGTTGTCTAGGCCAGATTTGGGTCTTTGATGGGACAATTCTGCCCCCCAGGCCTTATGTTTAACAACCTTGCTCCAAAGGATGTCAAGCTTAGAGATGGATGTGAGGTGTTTAGTCATTCAGGAGTGGCTAAGACTAAAGCAGCTATTCTTTTGTTTTAAATGGAACACCGAGATGGTTCTGCCTAGTGTGTCTCCTTGTTGGTGTTTTAGGTGTGTCTGAGTGGGAGAAGCTCCTGGGCAGATGTTGAGTAGCTATCTTGTCTCATTTTATCTTATGAGTGGTTCCAGAAGGTCTCAATATCCTCCTTAGTAGTTGGAGATCCACGCAACACTTCTTAAGGCATTTATTTTACAATAGTCTGAATCAGTTGATGAGTTTGTAAACTTTTAGCTTTTTACCACATGGGAATATTCAATATACTTATTGGCCAGATGTACCTGGGGCAGGAACAACAAAATGAAATACAGGAAGAAGGTTGCTGTGTTCTGAACTATCAGAGAACATGGAGATTTCACAGATAGCTGGTAGCCCGCACAGACACTTACACATCTATAGCATCTTGACACATCTATGAACACAAAGCATACCTGGCTATAGGACATTGTTTTTAGCTCAAACTTACAATGTAAACCTGGTAGTTGGTTTGGGGTGAGGTTGGATTATGTTCACACTAGAAAATAACTATTCTCAAGTTTGCTTGGAATTGCACAAAGACCTTTTGGAGGAGGTGGTTTTGTTCCATGCCCCAGTCTGATTACTGTATTCACACCTGCACAAACAAACTGCACAAAGGGGGGAATTGAACTAGAGTTTGATTTAAAAGGAGGATCACAGGTGAGAAAACACTCTTAGACTGCTGCCCCCTGACCTAGTTAAGCAGTACAAAACGGATGGGGGATACATTTTTTTTAAGAGGTAATGTCAGTAGAAGGAATCCATGAGTGCAGATAGAAATTATATATGTCTGACACATATAAAAAAAAAATTTTATTTCTTCAGTACACATGGGGAAAACTGTTGACAGCCCCAGATGTATTGCCTGACATGTTGGGAAGTATTGAGGGGCTGATCTGAAGGTTGTAAACACCATGTTTAGTCTTAAGTTTCAGGCGTAGCCCCAAGCAGCACTGGGCTGTGAAGCAATGGGTGTGCATCTCCGAGGCTATGGATGATGGATCATTTGAGTAATGGTATTGTTAGCCAGTGGGTTTTCCATATAAATGAAGAGTCGAAAGAGTCAAACCTGAGCAGTCTTTCAGTGATAAATAATATCACCCTGTGCCCCAAAGCCTATGCATTTAAATTCATTAGATACCTTTTGGACACATTTTGCTAAGTATTATTTTTATGGAATCTTTTACAAGACTAGTATTTCCAAATGATGAGAGTAAGAGAAATAAATCAGCCATAGGAAAACTATTTGCAAATTTCCGGCCTGTGAGAATCTATTACACGCCACTCTGTAGTTGTGCCACGGAGCACATATTCCAAATGGTGTCAAGCAATGCCTCATCTTGCTCATTTTGCATCTTTATGGGAGCAACACAAGCATGTTATTTTCTAATGTTGAATTTCCTGCAGTTTGCAACGCTAAGGGGCGTGTAACATGTTTTGGCAGCTCATATAACACTGTGCTGATTGATGATACACCATGCATTGACTGCTCTCAAAGAATGCCATGACGTTGTAATATTTCTGACCTACAGACCACCCCTGTTTGTTGTTAAATCCCTAAAGTGCATTGCTCAGTTCCCTTTCCATTTTTACATGGTCCTCTTTTTTTTTTTTTTTTACTTTTTGTTGTCGTTGTTATTGTGAGATATCTGGGTCTATACTCCTTCTTCTACTTTCTGTAAATAAGGCTATTACTCAACAGGCACTTTGTAGGACATTTACATAGAGAATTTTTTCATGGAATTGCTGGGATTCAGTCAAATCCCAAAAAGGTCAGTCGTAACTGGTTTATTGCATGTTGTTATTGTAACAAACTGCAAAACAGCGATGTGACAGGATTTAATTCGGTGTAATCTTCCATCCAGTTTAATATTCTAAACAAGGACACATATTTCATCACAGACATACATGACAGCATTCAGGCGAGGTGCTCACTAACACAAAAAGACCATTCTGTAAAGAAAATAAACAAACAAAAAACCCGGATCCCTTGTGCAAGCTCTTATTATGATCTACAGTTACATTAAAGTGTTAATATTGCTGTTCTGTAATGGCATTTACATCTCACGGTCATGCACAAGGTATCCTGCTGCAGCAGTTATTGATGCACCAGCTGAGACAATATTGGAAGCCAAGAAACAATGGTCCCCTTTTAAAAAGCTACAATGTCCACATTAGAAGGTTGCTGGGGCGGGATATTAAACCAGGACATTGCTGTTTGCTTCTTGTTTGGATCATTGTGTTTGGTATTTAATTTTTAGTGCTTAAACCTGATCAGTGGGGTAAAACAAAGTGAAACAATTTGGTTCAGTTTAGGAAAACTTTAAAATATGTGTCTTTTTAAGAATAACCCACCATGTCCAAAAATGATATTCACTCAGAATGCATTTTAATGTAATGCTACAGCTTGGGAGTGCAATGCTGTGACAGGGCACTTTGTGCTGTCATTAGATCAAGCTCTTTTGACAAAACAAAACTATTTGATGTTTCGGGGCTGAGCAGAAGTGAAAGGTATATTTAAAATGTCGGCACCAACTTTAGATGAATGGTGAAACATCAAGTGTTTTCTTCTAAAATGTAAGTACTTCAAGTTTTGGCAAACTATAAGGTGTATCAAAAAAAATCCTGCTGTAATTCCACAATCACTCATTGGTAATCATATAAAAAGCATTTTAAAGAGGAATTGATTCATTTGGCATCAGATCTTTCTTTGAGTCATAGATCATGACCACAGAAGAAGGTCATCCATCGTTACCTGCCACTATATCTGGGTCCAGAACACAGGAACAGCAGTTTAACCAAAGCTGCCCGGACCTCTATCTTCCTAGCCACCTCCTCCAGCTCTTCTGGTGGGATACCAATCAAGAGATGTAATCTCTCCACCATGTTCTGAATCTGCCCCGGGGCCTCATCCCAGGTGGGACATGGCCAAAACACCTGACCAAGGAGTCATTCCCAAGATCTTAAAGTCAGATGCTGAACCACCTCAATGTACTCCTAAGGAGGAGAAGTAGTGGCTACTAGCGACAGTAGTGACTACTGACCAAGCTCCTGACCCTGTCTCTAACACCGTTGGTATTCAAGATGTTATTCTTTCATACACTACTTACAGTTCAAGACCACAGATAAGGTAAGCTACAGTAAGTAGCAACAGTTGCTTGTGCGACAAGTATGGGAAGAGTTCAACTAGTGAAACAACGTATGCTTTACATCTGAAGGGGGACACAGTAAGCACTTGAATATTGTACATTTTGTATTTAAAACTTTATATTCAGTCATGTATTTTAAACTTGTTCACTTCTGAAATTGAATGATTCTTTTTGATACACTCTGTATTTCAGTGGAAAATTCTTAATCTTTATCTTTAACTCATTTTTAACGGAAAAAGACAGCAGGACCAGCAGGTAAAGATTGTGCTCACGATTTGATAATCTATCACAACATCCTTCCCTAACCAATCCCACAACAAAGGACTATTTTCATATGTGAATTGTTTTTTTTATGTACTTTATTTTATAACAAGACTTTAAGTATCTCCAAGTTTGTTGAACCCCTTTTGGGAAATAAAAGTCATTGAGTGAAGACTATAATTACCCACACCTGATGTGTGTCTGCTTGATTAGACCAGTGGGACCAAAACTTTAAATTAGATGTCTATGACATTTTTTTATAGTGCACAGTAAATGTATTTGCCTTTTTCTTTTTTCTCTTTTATTTTGCTGTATATCTTTTTTGATTGATTTCAATTGTAACAAAAAGTTACACCACCAGTTTCTCTTGCTAATAATTCGAGAGGGCTCCAAGGTATATCATGAATGATGAATCCCAGTCAAGAGTTAGCATTCAATTTTTCAGCAGATCATCTCGATATTATCAATAAAGATGCTGATATAGTGGGACAAATGTGCTGTTTAAGGGAAGCACACAAACACCGGAAAAACTGAAGCACACAATATCAATCTTGGCATAACCCAAATTTCTTTTTCTAATCATATTTTTTCCATTATTTCCTTTTTTGCTAAGGTAATAATTCTCCCGAGTGTAGTATTATTGCCAACTAATCTAACCATTTTATTACTGAAATGCCAAACCATAACCATCCCCAGTTCAAAGGGAGGCTGCACTGCTCATAATAATCTGGAACACATGATTACAATCACATGCTTGGATGGCAAAGACGGAAATGCAATTATTCCAAACAACTGTAATAGAAAGGGAGATTACAGCAAATAAGGTTGTAAAAAAAGTCTAGAATGAAAAGCAGTATGACCAAAAATTCTAACTATTAATCCAATGAACTAGAAAAAACCTTGAAATCCAACATTCAGAATGAAAACTGTATAAATGGAAAACTGTACAGTATGAATTTGGACAACGGGTGATATGGAAATGTTGAGCTGTTAACGATGTGTCAGCCAGTTCATTACATTCAGCTCCCCAGCTCAACTGCTGAGTAGATTGACGAGATAAGGGGAGCCATGCTGGTAGCTACTACTAGCAAAATTCTACCAGATGAGATTTAAGCTACAGTATATATAGTATAGCTGACACTTTTATACTCCTTTTACCTTGAAAAACTCACATATGTTTTTCTTTTTAAGAAAACACTTAAAATAATTAGGGTGTTGCAGATGATAACGGCAAATGGCCTGTTTGTCTTAACCAGTCCTCCATCTAAATCAAGTAGGGGCATCACAACACAATCCCAACTAAGGCTTTTGGCATTTACTCTCAGCTCTGTCCTCTATATGACTGCAAATGCCACCCCTCATGCATCTGATAGCATACAATTAGGTTGAGTTCATGGATGAAAAAAGGAAAATATCCAGCCCCTTCATCCTCTTACCCCTGTGGAGGAGGATGAACCATAAAAGCAAAGAGTATGGTAAATAATTATCTAATAGACAGAACAAAAAGCCGGCAGGTCAATTGTGCTGCCACTTCTACCGTTCAGTATAATATGATAGGAGACACACTAGTAAGGGAACACATTTATGAGTGTGTGTGTGTGTGTGTGTGTTTGGTTGTGGCAACATATACCGTGCTGTATTATACTGTGTAGTACGGAAACATTGCAACTTAGATATTGCTCTTCATTTGAGGTTAAATTTAGAGCACGGTGTCCCTCTGCCCTCCTTTAATATAAGTGCTCGGAAACAAACCCCTATTAAGGATCCCTCTCTGTGCGTGTGTGTGTGCGCGTGCTCATGACTAAGACTTTAGCACATGTGCTGTGCGTTTGAAAGTCTTATGCATATCTGTTTGAGCACGTGTGGTAGCACAGAGCCAGGGCACTAACCTCAGGCTGATTCATATTGTCCTGTTAAGCTAGTGGCTCTACTCATAATGCTGAAACGAGGCAGATTTGTCATAATAGGGATGAACTAGACAGCCCAGGCCATATCACAAGAATGGCCAGCTGGCGTCCAGAAAATAATAAAGTACCAGAGAGACTCTGACTTCTTTTATCTGTTTTTTTCCTTTCTTTTCTTTACAATCACACTAATGGCAATCCCTCTCTTCATGTGTTTGTCTCGATTAATGCCGTATTTTCTCCCTCTCCTCACTGTCTCCTTTACTCTCATTCTCAGGTTTCGCTGTCAACTTTTTTTCCCCTCTGTCCTCAACCTGCCCCACTAACTCTCCCCATCTCTTTCTCTTTTCTCCTCCATCTCCCACTTGCTCTCCCTCTTTCTCATGGGGAACAATATATATCACAGTCCTGCTCAGAGCCCTGCTCCGCTAGTTGCCACGGCAACCGACCTCATCACAGCATCTACTCCGTCTCTACCCCCTCCTTTCCTCCTTTTTTTCTCCTCTTGTCCTCCATCTCTCTTTCCCGCTCTCTCTCCCCCAGTCTCATTGTCCTTTAAAGGGGGGGGGGGGGGCTTTAAATCGTAAGTGGGCTGCCTGGCCCATCGGTGACCAGAGCGTCAAGGTGAATCGTTGGTTAGACAGAGACGCTGACCCCAGACATTGTCTTTCAAAGACACACTATTCGACCCCGATATGGTTTACATATGTAGTCTGCGAACCAGATGAATCTGAGAGCTCATGTATCATTTGCTCTGCCAGAATGTGTTATCTGCCCCCCTCCCATTTAAACAGATTTTCCCCCGGCCTTATGCATGCCTGGCCAATCACAACCATTTATCTAATGGGGCGGGATTGATATGATGACTGACACTTCTGCACACTCTAGTCCAGTTACATTTCTTCCACCAATCAATGCTGCATCTCATGTTTCATTACTCCGATTGGTTTTAGGTCCATCCAATTGCATCCAGAGACATTTTTGGTCTGTGCCCATTGACAAACCCCCTGCAAATCAAGACTGAACTGAGGCACTCCAGACTAATTTGCATTTGTGCATTTGTCTGCAGATGCCAGGCTATTAAATATGGGCTGGTATAAAGACAAATATTTTTCAGTCGACATAAATAGCTGAACAGCAAGCAAAACTATTTGGACACCCAGACATTATACCCATATGTGATCTCATTTCAAAAGCACAAGAATTAAAGGGGGTACTCAGTTGTATAATTGTCTTCAGTGGAAGGCGAGCTTAGTTGAGTCTTTATAATATGAATATAAATACAAACCTTGACTGATGTTTCACACTGCTAATACTCAAACACTGACTTTGTGTATTGTGAGAAGAATAACAGTCTTCATAAGAATTACATGAAAAGTCATGGTCTTTTAGCAGACATTATTCTGGTTCATTCAGCCTGCTCCCATTAATCCTTTTCTCAACGTTTTCAGACAAAAAAATAAATAAAAATAAAAAAAGCCATGTTAAACCTACCATATGCTACCAAATGGCAAAAAGCAGTTTGATGCAAATTTAGTCTGAAACAGCACTTTGGATAATTGCTAATCTGTTTGCTAGATTTGTATAGACAACTGTTACCTTTTACATTCTCCAGACAGTTTAATAAGGGGGGCATGTTTGTTCTATTGCATGTTCTGCTGCTAAAGTGTTTGGAAAAAAAAAGAATCCATTATTATTGCGTTATTATTCTTCTAAAACATTTTGCACTCCTAAGGGAGAAGGCTTCCCAAAGATGCAGCTACAGCAAAGATTGCCACCATTCAGCCATAAGAGCATTAGTGAGGTTAAGCAATAAAGTCTGGCTTGCAGTCAATGTTCCAGTACGCAGTACATTCAAAAAGTTGAATGTGATCGATGTCAAACCTCTGTACCTTTAAATGATAATAATAATAATGAAAATAGAAACACACACACAGCATGTGAACGTTGGGCATTTTCCATTTGAAATGAGAAAGAACCTTCCCCAAACTGTCAATGACAAGCTAGTCTATAGGTCACTTTTCAAAATGACTGGCCACTAGAGGTTGTTGTGACAACAGACTCAAGTGAATGTAGTATTCTATGTAGAGGACAGGAGAAAGAAAGGTGAGAGTGAGAATGTAACAAATGTCTTTGTTGGGGTTGATAGATGGGTAGACAAATAGTTAAGAGTCAGACTCCAAAATTTACGTTCAAAATCTGTTTGTTATTATTTTTACCTTATTACATTTAATGCACACACACATACATACATGACCACACACTTCCACTCAACCTCCATTAATGGTAGATTCAGTCATATTTCAGAGGGCGACAAGGGCAGGGGAGCCTTTTTCCTGCTGTGGGAATTTATGTGCTATCATTATTTAACCTAATTGCATTGGAGACAAGTGGAGGGCAGCATGCTTTCTTGGAGTGACGAGTACCAGAAACCATTCATCACATGGACTCATACCATGCACACATACATACACTGCATGTGCTTTATGCAATGTGCAATCCACACATGCCCAAACCTCTCTCTCTCTCTCTGTATATCTATCTATCTATCTACATATATATATATATATATATATATATATATATATATATATATATATATATATACACACACACACACATACATACATACATAGCCAATAGTAAAGTGATAGATGAGGCAACGGATTTGTCGCACACTTCTCAGTCATACATTTCCACATAAAGATATTATATATCAAGACAATATACAGACATGCTTGCCAAAGTTCACAATCTCTTCTCACCCCTCTCTTTATCTCGCTTAGGCTACTCACTAACAAACACATATATACTCACACAGACGTACACACTCCTTACCATGCAGAGCGACAAGACAGTTGTCCTCCATCTGTCAATGTTATTCATGAGGAAACGGAGATTCATGAGTGATGAGTTCTCCTACAGAAAAGGCCTGGCCAAAACCTCTAGCAATTTCACCTAACCCATTTATTATATGAAAAAGTGAATAAATATACCAATAATAAGTCACAAGCAAAAATTCAAGTTAATGGCTAAGTTATTGTATATGAACTTCAAGTCTACTTCATCGTGCTTTAGTCTATATGCAAGTGAATTTCCTTAATGCACAGTACAAATTTATTTGGAAGAAGAGCAATAAACTTTTTTATGAAATCGCAAAAAGTTTTCATTTTAAACATTTTCATTTTTGTTTGTTTGTTTGTTTTTGGTATTGTCTAAAGTTCAGACTTTGCTAAATTATACAAATAGATAAACGTAATTGTAATTATTGGCTATTGTAGCAGCAAGAGATGAGGGAGGCAGACCAACTTCCTTGTTCAGCATGCTCCTACAGTACTTATTCTAGTTTTGTTCAATAACTTTATGTGCAGTGCGTCAATGAAGAATATCAGTGGTTCTGAGAAAGGCCTGCTTATGGATTTGTAATTGAAGAGAAGGAAATTAAATCCCTCTGTTATGGTTCCTAGTTTGGTCTTGGGGTTTGAGTTGCAGTTTGTGGATTTGTATTTCAGTTTTTTGTTCTTTTCTGCTGGATTTTACTGCCATTTTAGTTTTTTATAGGCTGAATTTCTTCCTTTGATTTCTTTATTATTCTGTATTGTGAATTATGATCTACAGGGTGGGCCATTTATATGGAGACCATTTCGATCCGCTCCTCACATGTTAACCTCTTCAACATATCATTGGCTGTGAACAAAGAGAAACTTGTAAATAACTCATGAAAGAATAAAGTTACGTTGAAACTAAGCACACCATTGTGTTTCTTGTGACATTACCAATAAGTTTGATGTGTCACATGGCCCTCTTCCTATTGAAAAAACAAAAGTTGTATCCAAGCTGGCCGACTTCTAAATGGCCACCATGGTCACCACCCATCTTGAGGCGTTTGCCCCCTCACATATGTGCCACAAACAGGACTTTAATATCACCAACCATTCCCATGTTATTAAGGTGTATCCATATAAATGGCCCACCCTGTATAAATTTGATGTTGAGTCCTGTTTAGATTTGAATTCCTGTTTTCCTCTACTGTTGTTTTCTTATGATGACCTTGATTTTTGTGATAATATTAAATCTCTTGCTGTTTTTACTTTTTGGAATTTCTAGTGAGTGCATCTTTTGTTCGGTTGTGGGTCTCTGCTTGGTATCCTCCACTATCTGTTATGTTTTTTTAATATTCCTATCTAGTCTACTTTTTGGACTTTGTTACTTTTACACGTCGCCCTTGCCTCTATGAAAGGCACCTTTTTTTTGTTGTGAACAGGCTTACAGTACCCAGGTCTTTGCGAGAAGTAGTAGACTTGGAGTTGGGTAAAACATCTGGTTTCAACAATAGAAAATGAATGATGATGATTTAATAGATTAATAGAGGTTGCTAAAAAATGTTTTTGTAGATTAAAAAACTCATGTTTGCTTTGATTATCTGAATGATCTTGAAATTAAATGTAGCAAGGTCACTGTGTTCCCAGGTCTCTGCAGTTCCATTTTGTATATCTAAAGGAAATGGACAACACAATGAAGACACTTTGTTCACAGGAATGATATCTATGAAATGAAGAGCAAATATATAAAAAAAGATGCAATAGCTCTGTGAAACTGGAAACCACAGCCAGATTTACTGGCTACATCATATGATAATTACTGTAAAAACATAGCTATTGTAAATTCTAATTATGGTAATGTAAATGAGATTTCTATAAGTGCTGCCATCACTATCAAAGTCCCAGTGTGACTTTATTTAAAAGAACAAGATGGCTGAGTGAAATGGCAGGTAGGAAAGCTGTCATATATCTGCCAGTCACACTCTTGCTCTCTCTTCCTGATTCTTGCTTTGTGTCTGTTGCTCTCAATTTGACACAGTCACCCTGCACCTTGGTTGCAACCTGGACTCTCCCATTACACAGATGTCAGACACAGTTGTGATATCATCATAAAAAGTTTCTACTTTAATTTAGTCTTCTTTTTTTGTGAAATACACAAACATGCATACAAGCACTACCTTCCGTGTGCTTGTGAGTAAGCAGGGAATGGAAGAAGAGCGGTTCGGGTCGGGGGTAGTCAGACAGAAGTGCAATTACACTCGCTGATGTGCTTTGGCTCATATTATGATGCTGGAGAATGATAAGATGGCAACAGCACTCGCGCAAAACACACACATAAACGCATACACACAGACAAAGCCCCCAGGTATGATGGATGTTGAGATGCAGACCTACTCCAAGCAGAAAACAGATGAGTTCCCTTCCACTCAACCACATGACATATACATCCTGGATAGTTTCAGGATATGTGTCACGTGTGCTCAAACCTGGAATTTTATAGGAAGTACAACTGATAATACAACCTGGGGTTGCAAATGAAAGAATAAAACATTACAGTTGGACAAGACTATTTCACTGATGTGCTTCAGTTCTTTCAACCAGGCTGGATTTTTCAGTATGAGAGTAATGCAGAGATTTCATGTTGGCACCTTTATAATGGTTTTGGTGAGTTCATGTTGGGAAAAGAAACTGAAGGTCACTGGCCTTTTGAAGGTCATGACTGTTTCCAAAATAGGGATCAACTGTGTAAATAATTGAAAGCACAAATATATTAAAAAAAAAAAAAGAATTACAAAGAAAAAACTATTAAATGTTAAAATTGAGTCTGAGTATTTTTTTTCCCATTTTCTCCATTGCTCATTTTATGCTCCATTTTTGAAAAAGCTCAGAAAAGGGCATGTTTACTACTGCGGAGAAGGGGGAGTTAGAGTTCATGTTATGTATAGGTTACCCCTAGGGCATGACTTGACACTTATATATCCTCTTCTTTTAACAATGCTCTAAACTCAGCTTTGAATATGTGAGGTTTCTGTATCAAGCGAAAATGGGAAAAATTTCAAACACTTTTGTACTTTTGTAGGGTGCTGAATGTCTTCAGTAAATGAAAGGTATGAACTCTAGGAAGGCCAGTTGTAATATTTCAATAGTCACAATCATTTCATAGACTAAAGTTTTACTACAGAGTCATGCTGCTTTAATATACACAGAATGTGGTTTAGTATTATCTTATTATAAATAAGTGAAAGCCTTCCTTGAAATGAGCTTGTCTGGATGGCAACGTGTTGGCATTGAACTTAACATTCAGCATGAATGGTGCCTTCACAAATGCAGATTACCCATGTCATGTGCAGTAATGCATCCCCATACCACCTGTGAATTGCCAATTAAAAAGTCAGATACTCCCTTTTCCCTTGCCTGGAAGATGCAGTCTCCATGATTTCCCAAAAGGATAGCATACTGGATATGTTTTTTTGTTTGTTTGTCTTTGCATGACAGAATTTTGCATATGTGAATGCAGCACTGCAGTTTGATCTGACAGTGGTTTTAAGATAAAATGATTGTGACTAGTAAAATATTACAATACTATCTGCAGGCCTAAATAACACACCAATTTCTACATCCATTGTGCAGTCCTCTAGATGCATTAAATTGATTAATGATTAAGCACAATTTGGTGAGGAAAATTTCATTTTGTTGTGAAGTTGACGATGAAGAATGCAATTAAAGTGAACAATTTCCCCATACAAGCAACTGAACAGCCTTTGTTTGTTTGTGTGACATTTAAAGCGCTGCACGTATGTATAGAGGACAAATAAAATGTGCAAATGATAAGGCTTGAAGTTTAAAGTGCTTTGAGGGGTCAATGACACTAGAAAGTCTTGCATAAATGCATTCCATTTACTATAAGCAGTCTTTTAGAGTGGTGAGCTCTTTCCGTCTGAAAGCAGTAGCCCTCTCTGAGATGACTCTTATATAAAAACTTATGTTATTAACCGAATTAGCTTTGAGTTTTTCCACTTTCTCCTTTTCATTAGGCCCTGCACAGCTTGTCCAGGCTTTTGCCACCATTTTTGTATTGCTGGCATCACACTCAAAATTAGCATAGAGTTTAATGAAAGATCTCTTCTATCTCTAAAGTAGCTAATTTTCAGTGTTTACACTCACTGGCTACTTTGCTGCACCTGTTGGAAGTCTTATAAATCAAATATATAATCAGCCAATCACATGACAGCACAGTAATGGATTTAAGCATGTAGACATGGTAGAAAAACAACTTGAAGTTCAAACTAAGTGACAGAATAGGGAAAAAAAGAAATTTAAGTGACTTTGAACGTGGCATGGTTATTGATCCCAGATGGGCTCATCTCAGTATTTCAGGACCTGCTGGGTTTATGGAGAATGAAAAAAAGAAACTATCCAGTAGGGTTTCTATAGGGTATAAACATCCAGGCAGTTCCCTGATTGAAACTGCCTTGTTGATGTCAGAGGTCAGAGCAAAATGGCCAGACTGCTTCAAGTTGTTAGGAAGCCAGAGGCAAATAACCACTGGTTACAAATACGGTTTGTAGAAGAGCATGTCTCCGATGCTCTGGAATAACCTTCCCCTCCAAATTAGACAAGCGTCATCAGTGCAGGTCTTTAAGTCCAGATTGAAAACCTATTTTTATTCCCTGGCTTTTAACTCTGTAGGAAACTGACACCTTCTTATTTATTTTATTGTATGTAATGATTTTATGGCATTTTTAATTTGGTAGTTGTTTTGATCTGTGTTGTTCAGCACTTTGGTCTGCCTGGTGTGTTCTTAAAGTGCTATACAAATAAAACGATGATGATGATGATGTCTCACAGCACACTGAATGCAGAAGGGCTACAACAGCAGAAGAACACACCTGGTGCCACTGTCACTTAAGAACAGTAAACTGAGGCTACAATTAGCAAGGGTTCACCGACATTGGGCAACATAAAATTTAAGAACAAACATTGCCTACCTTGATGAGTTGATGTTGTTACAACATTCAAATTTAGGGTTAGAATTTGGTGTAAACAACATGGAAGCATGAATCCATCAGGACTTGTATCAACAGCCCAAGCTGGTGGTGGTGGTGTAATGTTGTGAGGCATGTTTTCTTGGCACTTTTGCCCCCTAACACCAAATTAGCATTTCTAAGTATTGCCTCTAGATATCAGTTCTCAATCCAACAGAGTATGTTTTGGAAAAATTATAAAATTCATGCCCATGATGAATATATGTAAACTTTTGAGTCCTGCTGAAGTATAAAACCAACATGTTTTCTGTTCATTGTGGCTTACCAACAAACCCTGCTAAACTCGCTGAGCTTTTGACATCATACATTCAATAATCAGACACAAATGAACTTTTGGGTTTGACTGAGGTTGTAAATCAGTCGGTCCACACGGGTCGAACTTTTCTCTTGTTCTAACCTCATCATAACCTCATTATACACGCTACATAGGTTAGATGTAATTTGTGGGTACACTTTAAATGTAAGCCTTGCCAAGAAATAGTACATAATAGACAGTGGATGAGCGCAATCACTGAGAATACAGGAATGATGTCTGTCATCCAGTCACCTGTTATGTAAGCTGACCAATGAAACAACCTCTCAAGCTTGCATTACTCCACATTTTCCAGCCTGTTAAAATTACAACCCTGTTCTGCAGCAGTCTCAGTCAGTGGATGTTTCTGGGTGAAATAGCAATTTCCACTTCCAGATGCATATGATTGCTGTGACTTTTTGCATTTTGACTTATCACCTTCTATCTCTCAATCAGTCCGAAGATGCCGGCTCATATCTATCTGCCAGCATGTCCATCAACCACTGGAGTTTTACTTTTTTGAAGACCTGTGCTTTTCTGTCCAGACTTCCAATTTCACTTTTGTGAAAGTTTCACAGACACGTCTTACTCTTTTGTTTTAAAACACATTTGGGGTATTGACGGTGTACCTGCTTTTTCATTAAAATCACCATAGTTGTTGGGAATCACCTATATAAGAGAAAGAAATTTAACGCAAGACAAAATGTCTGAAATGGGAACAATACAGGAGAACTGGAAAGCACTGAAAAATAGATGTAACACTTTGGTCTGTTTCTGAGACACCTTGACAAAAGGAAACAATTCACAATATCTGCAGCCTCATCCTGTCAACTGCAATGTCTTAACATCACCTTGGATGCCCCTAGTCCTTCTCAAATGTGCATCCCACACAGGAAGTAAGAGCTTACAGTAGTCCTGTACAGCTGTTTGGCAAAAAGACTCTTTCACAGGTAAAGTTCATGGCTCTGGTCACAAATACAATGTGCTACAACATATACTTCACATCTGCTTTTCCTGTAACTCACACCCACATACCCCATGGTATGTCCATTTTCTAAAACCTATACCTACTCTGGTAAGGTAGCCTTAATGCACAGAGTGCATTATGATGTTAACAATTGCAAAAGCACAACAATTCGCTGCTATGCAGTTTTAAATCAGCCTTGAAAGGTTTAGTGTTTTCAAAAACATCACAAGTGATATTTTTCACTTGTTTTTTTCTTACCCTGACAACCTTTACCTCCTAAAGACTAGAAAATAACACCGATTGTGTGTGCTCAGTGCTAGTCTAATTAAGCCTGTCAGACAAAGAGCGCTGAAAAAAGTTTTACAGCATGAAAAAAAGGATCTAAATAATAGAGAAAACAACCCAATATGACATCCCTGCATGTTTCCAGAACCATTTTGCATTACTTTAACAAGTAGCTGCTGACAAAATTATACTTTATGAGCAGATATGTTTTATGTTGCAATTTAACACCGGATCCATTGAATATGCAATGTCATTTATGCCAGAGTTCAAGTTTCTTTTTTGTTGTTGTTTCTTTTTCTTTTTCATTTGTTTTTGTTTCATTTAGTTTGCAGATCAAGGGGGGGAAAGGCAACTGATGTGACAACATTAACCCCTCTGTCATTTTGTCATACTTCTGTCATTTTGTCATACTTCTGTGTTTTCACACAGACACAGATCATTTGTCTTTTATTCCTTGTGTCAAGGCAGGAGCCCCTGCCAAGCCTCAGCAGAGGCACATTTTCAGTGCCTTTTGTTTGTCTATCAGCAAGATTATACAGATGATACTTGTTGAAGCGCTTGGGCATGGAAAAGGGAAAGTGTGTGTGTGTGTGTGTGTGTGTGTGTGTGTGTGTGTGTGTGTCTGATAAAACAGGCTGTTCTTGTGAAAATGTTCCATTGAGTTTTTGAGGCCATTTTAAAAATGAGTACTAGTAAATCAATAACTGAAAAGTGGCTTAGGCCTCTGGAGTCAACGGACACGTCCATGCATCTAAATCACATGACCGATTTAAGATGACCTGGCAGCCTTGCTCAGGCTCTAGTTCTTGTGTCAAAACTATTTACCAGGTTTTAATCAAAGCTTTGCAGTTTGGTTTACTGTACTGACAATTTGTTGCGTATAAGTCCTACACCACAAAAACAATATTTGTTGTCTGTACTGTGGACACATTTTACTCTGAATAACATGTTATCATCCAAAAAGTGTGATCATGATACTGTTAGGTAGTGGTGCAACGGATCACGGTTGATCGTAATCCGAACCGATTCCACTCCAGTTCACAGAGTTGGGACTACAAATAATTTCAGAGAACCGTTGACCCAGAGCAGCAACTAGCTGCGTGTCTGAGGTAAAATAGTATTATTTTAGTCTTTCTATATCATTGTATATTTAGTACCAGTGCATGTTTTCATGTTTTAAGTCACAAGTGCCCTTGTTGCTGAATGCAGTGCTGTGACTGGTCAGATCTGTTTATTTTGATCCTAAAAATTGGAAGAATCATGCTTGCTTCAAATAAATATATGCCTCAAATTCATCCAGCAAAATTACAGAGTTGATGTAAATGGTTGCATTAAGAAAATATCTTTAACACACTGAAGTCTACACGCCTTTAAACACCGGACATGTAAAATCAGTGTTAGAACTAAGAACCGTAAGTTAACACAAACGATAATTGACCAATACATTGTTTCAATAATTTTACTTCCTTCACTATTGCAAAAACATACATTCATTATGAAGACATGATAATGTACTATTTTTAGATTGTTTGTCCTTCCATGTTCTTTAACCATCTCAACAACTGTTCCATTCAGTCCATTTCAGCTACAACTGCAAAAAATGTTGCTTGGACTATCAGTTCTTACTTTGTTTCCAGTTTCTCTCCTACAATGGGGGAAATGCACAGATACACACCTTAGGCATGTTGGCTTGATAATCTCCAAGAAGGCATTCAACACATTCAATGCATTCTCAAGCTTCTCACCCCTTGGTTTATCCATCCCGGAAAGTACCAAACCCTTATAACGACCATAAATTAGGTTAATTCAGTCCTGCATGGGTGTAAAAATAAATAAAGCTGATGATGATGATTCACTTTAAGGGGTATCAGTGAATTGTGTAACTTAGCTATTTTGTTTTAGCTACGATTTCTGAATGGGCTGTGCAGTAGTTTATACAAAATCCACAAGAAGACGCGTCAGTAGAAAACATTCTCACTTCAAACTTGCCACATAAACACTTGGTCAGAGTCTCTTCTAGTCACATTTTAAAAATGCTAACATGGAAAATACAGCACACAAAGCAGAATTTTGGTGGCCTCCTTTTTATATGTAGTCCTCAAGACTGAAGAGCTCACCAGTGGCAGACTTGTAAAACTGCTGCTTTTAGGCATCTCCGGTCAGTGGATCTCATACAGTAAGCCCTGTGTTTATTCAATACCAAAAATACTCTGTAGATGTTCATTTCTATTGCTTTCTTTTTTGTTTGTTTTTTTTTTCTCTATGGGATTAAATTTTTTACAGTTCTTACAGTAGGACGCTCACTCCTTGCTGTCCTTGTGGTCTGTTTGCATTTGTGCTGAGGTTTCATTATGGAGTCGTTAAAAACATAAAGAGCTGACTCAAGTGCTCTGTTGTCATGCGATCTTACAGCTCTGACACTGGGAAGTCATGTTCAATTGCAATGCAGGGGACTCGTTTCTTTTAATCATCCCTGAGAGCCTTGTTTCAAACACTTGAACCGTGGCATCAAACCTCAGAGTCGGTCTACCTTTTCAGAGTGTCTTGTCAGAAAAGAAACGCTGTGGGGAGTGGCTTTTTATCTGCTGCTTTGTCAACAGAGACTAGTAAGAATCTGCTGAGGGGAAAGATCTCTAAGCATGTAAACAAATTACATAATCACTTGTTCTGCTTAGTGTTCTGTTGTGCCTCAGAATACCTTGGTATATCATTGAGTGTTTGTGTTTTTGTGTTCATGATATGAATGCTTCTAAAAAAGAAGGAATGGATAGCCTGAAATCAAGGACATGCTGGTATTTAATAAAAGGATACATTAAGATTGTAGCAAGTATGTTGACAGTGCTTCTCTTTCGGTTAGTGTGAAATAGGTCACCATGCTCTTTTCGGACAACAGCAAGGGTGGTGACAATGTTTATATCTCTGATGGGCGAGAGTGTGTGACAGGTTCCTACCTAGAGCAATGCAAGAGACTGGTGGAGGCCTCGGGGTGTAAGAGCAAAGTGTCTAGGAGTGTTGTCTGTATCATGACAGCAACCCTTGACGATGTTTGGTCTTTTTAGCTTAGGACGTCTGGCCTCAGGATTGGCCAGCAGCTTGTCGGAGTGGTGTACTATGAGTTATTAATGTCATGAATTGACCAGACCGTTATAATAACTTGAGCTACTTTGGGTTTAAAACTGGCTTTAGAGAGATCTACATTGATTATGATAATGTAGATCTCACTGCTTTGTAGCTGTAACTGCAAACTAGCAAACTAAGATGTATAGTTACAGTAAACTGTATCTGTGCACAGATTAGAGTCATTGGCATTTCCTGGTAATTGCCACAGTTAATCACTCAAATTAATTTGACTTCCATTTTTATCAAAAACAAAAACAGATTCTATGTGTCCGTTATGTGCCATTTTCACACTAAATGCATTAAAATATCATGTCTACATGTGTATACAAGCAGCTGATGATGCAAGTTTAATAATTCAGAAGTCTGCAGTATGTTGCTGTCTGCTTGGGGTTAGTGGTTTGACGCTTCATCAGCTACTACTAGACAAACTTCTGAGCAAGAGGTTGATTCCTGTTGTGGGCAATGTAGACTCTAGAATCTGTCAAATAAAATAAATATTATTAAACTTTCTGGTTTTGCTGTATTGAGTCTGATAACCGTTTCCAGGCTAAGTTTAGCCCCAAAATTGCTTAAGTAAGGGTAGGGAAATTGTTTTTGTTTTTTGTTTTTTTAATCACACAAAAAACCTGTTATAAATGTATAGAATATAACAGATTTCCCCATTTAAAAAAAAAGAGAAAAAAAAAGACCATTCATACTCTTTTGATCTATAGTTGGTAAATGCCCAAAATACAAAAACATAATACTTAATATAATCATCAGATATATAGAACTCAAATTTTATGCTTATTTTAATAATAACATGAGAGAGATTGTAGCTGTTTACATTATTTTTCACTTCATGGTAGATTTACATTTTGTGCTTGACAAGTGAATTCTTTTTTTTTTTACTTTTTTCCCCCATTAAATATCTGTAAAAAGAGCTGCCCCTTATTTCTTTGAGTTTTGCTTCCATGGAGTGATAAATCCAGATCTGAAAAATTTGGTTCAAATTGTCATCAATATGAGGGATGTCAGGAGCGAGTCTAAGGTAAGTATCTACAATCATCTGAGGCTCTGTCATGGTTTGCGTTTGCATTTCAGCCAGCAGTGTTAGGGATTTTGTCAGAATTGGTGGAATTATGAATGCAGAAAAGTACCATCAGATTTTGATCCATCATGCAGCACATGCTGAAAATATGGAGCATCTTCCAAAACACTATCAATCCAGTCCAAACGTAGGAGGATAGAAAAACATACAATGAAAAACTTCCATCAGTGTCCATGTTTGAGGCTTTCTCATGGCTTAGGGCTCGAAAGAAGTGTAAGCCTGGAGAGCTATACCTGAAGACTAAAAGAAATTACCAAAAAGTTGCCTAAAAGAGTTTAGGCTATGTTTAGGAATAAAGACTGGCCATACTATATTGAAATTTCATGCGTATTAGAATTGTACAAACTGTGTTTTTGCTTTATATGCTGTATTTTCATGTATGCTTGCTCTTGTTATCACTAAATCGCTACACCTAGCACCTTTGTCATTTACCTTACAAAATACAAAGAAATGAGAGGTGGCTCATGACTTCACGAAAATCATTTCATAAAAATAAAACATCACTGACCTGAGCCATGCTGCTGAACATATTTACAAAATTGTGTATATATTGCTTTTAGATGGCTGTCCCTGTGTTTACTGAGGGGTTACAATATGCAGCCATGTGTTCACAGTCTCACCTAACCTCTTCTAATGTCTGCACTGAGAGCAGCATTATATTTGATATTTAGTTCTGTTAGCACCAATTACATCATCACTGAATATTGGGGTGTCTAGGGGCCTTTATTATCTGCATCTCCCTGTCAGCTACATCTGCTTAATTTTATTTGTTGGTAGCAGAACCCTTGCCATCCCTACTTTCATTTAAAACGAGCATTAGGGTTGCTGGTAAAACCTGTCCATTCCGGTGTTAAAAACACATGCAGGGGTAGGTAGAGATTAAAGGGCTAACACTCCTAAAGGCAACATAACCTTCTTTTTAAGCTGATATAATTTGAGGAAAATTCTGCCTCAGGGAAGAATGATTTCTTTCAAAATCGCCTTGTGAGCAATTCATGCTCAGCTGCAATGAGTCCAGATACATCAGTCTGGTGTCACACCCACACATTCTTATGTCATGGAGAAGATGAAAATGCCATGAGCAAGTGACTGATACTTGCCAAGATCCTCGCAATGGCTTCACGCAGGAGGAGAAGACACCGCACACAGCTGCATGAATAATTTCAGCGGGTGCCAGGGTCTTGTTTTTCACAGAAGATAAAATGAAGAACAACAAGTACTACTTCCGCTTTTTTTTCTCCCCTATGATTTATTCAGAGTTGCACAACGTTTCAACTCTCAGTCAACCCTGATGGATACCATACAGAAAAGACAGCAGTTCAAACATAACGGGGGATTTAATTAATGATAGGAACAATGTGGCTTCTTTTCTTTCAAGGAAGTGAAGAAATTCATGCCATCTTTTGACTACATGTGCACCACCATAAACACACAACCTTTAAAAAGGTCAATTTAAAAAAAAATATCCTGTAATACATTACAAAGACACACTAGTGACACTGGGCGGATGAAAGCGCCTCTGCCAGGTGACTGATACCTGCCCAGATTTTGTTAATGCCACCATTCCCATGACAAATGATCCCAGCAGACAGCTGTAATGCGACTTCATCTTCTGCTAGTGTCATTACACACAGCCAGTCACAAATCAAGGCCTTTCCTAGCACTGATGAGCAGAAAAAAAATAGTTCCTGATGAAAGACTTACTCATACAGGTAATCATAAATCTCAAGAGAAATGGAGCCGAAATCTGCTTCAAGTGGCTTGCTGTGAGGCATCTGCATAGGCTTTCGTTTTTTTTTTTTTTTAAATGAAACATTTATTTATATAATGATAAGAATAAGTCATTATGTTCTAACATGTTTTAAAGTCTTTGTCCAAATGATGATTCTTGGTACTTGATTTGATAATCAGGTTCATATTTTTTGCACCAGTGAAATTCCCAGAAGACCTTGCACATTCTCCTTATTAATGTAATAAGAAATGATGGTTATCTTTAATCTTCATAGATGTTTGAAGTAGGGAAAGAAGCCCTTCTACACTGTATTCATCTATATTTATTTCTTCTTAGACTTCTTTGAAAAAGTGTGTCTTCTTTTCATTAAATTTTTAACATGTTTAATAATATGTAAGCCAACATTAGAAAGAAGTCATATCCTATCCTCATGATGCCAATTCATAATTAAAAAAATCAAAGTTATAAGTTTTTTCAAGCTTTTCCTTGAAAACAACCCAGAAGGGAAAATATAGTTAATTGTTCTTTAGTATAATTATTGCTTATTTACCTAAATTTATTCTTTTCGCTTTTATCAAACTATTTACAAATATTTTATATCCAGTATTTTGTTTGCGGAGTTTAGAAGCTGTTCTATTCATTCTTTCAAAGGATTTAGCAAATAGAACTGTGTAATAAATGTACTCTCCAAACTATCTGTAAAAAGGTTGCATATTCTAAAGTGATAAGTATGTTTACATGGTACATGTGACATTGAGGTGCAATCAAATGTCAGCCTCCAAATACAAAAAGTGAAGTGCTAATAGCAGCTGTTGTAGTGGCCACGAGGCCGGCTCCAAAGTCAAGTCAAACGCTAGTCAAAGTCAAACCCCATGTCCAACATTCTTATGTTAAAAAGCATGTTTATGGGTTAGAATTGTAAAATTTGTTATAAAGGGGAAACTATCCATTGTAAACCAAAACCAGGTTGAAAAGCTAGGGTCATGGCCACAGGTGTTCTGACATGTACAGCAGGATGAGACTTCTGTACTGTGTCTGTGTCATGCTATCTGTATTTTAATGCAGTTACTATATTGTCCACAAGTCTCAAGTGAATCCTCGTTCCTTTCTATGTTCCCAGGAAAATGTAAAATAGGTACAGTGAGCCCATGAAATGTGCAAAAATAAACACAAGCTTGAAAGTCAATATTTGGTATGGCCAACTTTATTCTAGAGCATGGCCTAAACTCTCTTAGACAACCTTTCCTGTAGTTTCTTGAAGTAGTCTTCAAGAATAGTGATGGATCAAAATCTGATAGTACATTTCTGTGTTCATAATTCTATCAGCTTTGAGAAGATCTCCAACACCAGTGGCTGAAATGCAGGCACAAACAATGGACAGGTTTTTAAAGATGGCTGTAGATACTCGTTGCACTGTAACTAACAAAACTGTCACCAAGACTGGAGAACAAACTTCCTTGGCAGGTGTTACTTCCGTTTTGGCAAGTGAAATTTGAGAATCTTTTTCGATATTCTCTGTCCACTTTACACACACACCCCAAAAAAGAAAAAAAGAAACGGATGATAACATTTAAAGTGTGTATCAAATAAAACAATGGCTACATCCATCTATGATCTAAGGTTACAGTGTGCTCTGTCCATTTCTTTCTATCCTTAACCACATGTGAAGCCTTCACCTCACCCAACTTCAGTTTTCTCTGTTAGGTCGCACTTTATCTCCATTTGAAGCACGGGATCCAACAATTTCATTTGCCAATGCCTTATTCCAGTGAACCAACTGACACCCTTGCTTTTGATCTCTCTGTACAATTCCAAGGCTCTGAACATGTTAGACTAGACTCCTCAGCAGCCTTCAGCTTGGGGTTTTCAGTGCTATATTTCAGTATTCCACATTTCTGTGAAGCAACTTTACTTTGATGTCTTGCCATGCTAATGTTGTTCCAAAGAATGTCTTCCCATTTATTGAAACTGGTTGTAAGTAATTGTACAAGGCGGGCATTCCCACATAAGTGGTATGAGACTAACTAAAGCTACTAATCCCTGAAGATTTGACAGAATCTGAATTGGATTTCTTTGGGGGGATTTTTTTTAGCTATTCAACTGACATAAAATACAGAATTCCTTTGGAAATTGTGCATTTAAATTTTTCACCAAGGTTTATATATGTGAAATGCACTACACACAGGCACACACACGCCCAGGTCTTTGTTTTCAGATGCCAAGTTTATTTACTGTTGTTTGTTATGACCGACCACAGTCTGACAGCTGTCGGTCTAAGCTGATCTCCAGCCCCCCTCCGCTCCTCTCCCGTCTCACTATAAAGGGGAAGGAAAGCATCATCAGTCCAAAACGCCATCAGCTGTTCTCACCTGCGTCTCCAGCACCGCCCCGTTGAGCTCACCGCACCACTCCTCCCCTGCAGCCGCGCCCGGGACCACACCTCCGCCACAATATAGTAAAACGAGTGGTGGACATAGCAACTTATAAGTTCTGAACTGATCATGCATTGTCTTCAATTGCCCAAATCAACTACTGAGGATGCAGCAGCACTGGTTAGCAGACAGCATCACATCATTGCAATTCTAGCTTTTCTTTACTTGCTCCCTGGACTTTTTTAGAATTGATTTTAAGATTTTACTGATCACTTTTAAAGCACATCTGGTTCTGGCCTCAAGCTATAGAGCACAAATGTTGACCCCATATGAGCCAGTTTGCAGCCTTAGATCCTCATGTGTGGCCCTTCTGGCTGTTCCAAAGTTGAGGCTTAAATCTAAAGGTGACTGTGCTTTTGCCACCAGGGCCCCTCAGCTTTGGAGGGATCTGCGTGAGGAGATAAGGCTGGTAGAATCAGTGGCTTCCTTTTAAATAGTAATGCCCCGTTCTACCAACTTGCTTTTAAGAGTTATATTTTGTCTTTCCACACTATGTTGGTATTTCTGTAGATATAAGGGAAGAGTAGTAGAATGATGAATGTGATGATGATGATATGGATTGTTGCTCCTTTGCCATAAGTGAGTTCACATCCTCACTTAAGGCAACATCCCTTCTTCACATTTACACCTGTTCCAGGAGATTGACAAATCATTTCCAATCTAAAGTCATTTTTTTCCAATAGATTAATTTGTAAAGCTGGGTTTCTAGGTGGTGTAATTAAGGCTAGAATCTAGATATCCATGGAAAAAAAATGCTTGTAGCAACAGACATTACCAGAAGCTAGCTAACATAGTTTCAAAAAGAATAAGCCATGTTCTGTTTGAACAGAACATCAAATGCTGCAGTTCAAATAAATTATTGCAGATGGAAATGATCGTATTCGCTTGCTTTTGTAGTCAGCTTGTTATTTGAGTTCTACTGACCAGTTTTCAGAAGGTTTGCTTTATATTAGACTTTGTTTAGAATTCTTAATACACTAAAGCATACAGAACAGACCCACACCCCCAGTCTATGTTAGCATAATGGCTAGAGTGTTCCCAGATTGTAAAATTTATAATATGTTGAACTCAGATCTATCAAACACTTTGTCAGTTAGCATTGAAATTCTGAAGGATTACGGAGGCTGACATCATAATGCATATCATTCTTTATGAGCTGTTATATATTAGATTATAAACATCAATAAAAACTTTAATAAAACCTTATGTAATCCTGGTTAACATAGCTGTCAATAAATAAAAGCCTGTTAATAAAAACAGTCATAAGAAATATATTGCAGGTGATAAATAGTCAATAAATAGATCGTAATGGTTAGAAAATTCATTAAAAACAACATGTTAAAAGGGTAAAAAACTTGCTAATTCATGGTTTTTTATGTTAATTCAGGCAAAATGGCTAAAATATGTGTTGAGACTCTTATTGTGAAAGGGCACGCTGCAGCGTGACTCCTGTGATAGCCACACCCAATCGGGTTGTTCCTTCTTTTTGATGCTAGAGAGGGAGAAATGTTCAGTTCAGTTCAGTTTCAGTTTCAGTTTTATTTGTCATATGCAAGTTAGCACAGGGTCAACATTGCAATGAAATGTGTTTTACGAGCAGCAGTCACTTAGCAGCATGATATAGTAGGAGAAAATATAATAAAATATAATAAAATAAAATATAAAAATAGTAAGGAGCAAAATATTAGAGAGACATGGTAAAAGAGAAAAGATGACTAAATATATATGTATCTATAAATATAAATATATGTACACTAGTGATTAAATAAGAAAATCTTGAAAGAAATATGACGGGAGGGTAGATGGGATATTGCACAGGAATGAGCAGCAGAAAATTACAGTATTGCACTTTAAATATAAATATCAATGACAATAAAGTGAAGTGACCAGTGCAGATTAAACAGAGTACTTGTGAAGCTGCAGGGTAGCTTCTGAGTGCTGTGTTGTGTGTGTTTAAGTGTTGTGGTTGAGGTGTCGTACGGCTTGGTGGTAAAAACTGTTTTTAAGTCTTGTAGTCCGAGCAGACAGACTCCTGTAACGTCTGCCAGATGGTAACAAGGAGAACAGCTGATGTGCTGGGTGGCTCTGGTCCTTGATGATGCTGTGTGCTTTACGGAGGCATCGCTGGAGGTAAATGTCCTGAATGGCAGGAAGCCTCGTGCCAGTGATGTGCTCTGCTGCCTTCACCACCCTCTGTAGTGCTTTACGGCTGCTGGCAGAGCAGCTTCCGTACCAAATTGTGATGCAGCTCGTCAGCAAGCTCTCGATCGTACACCTGTAGAAATTTGAGGTGATGTTGGCGTTCATGCTAAACTTCCTCAGCCTCCTCAGGAAGTAGAGCCGCTGGCGAGCTTTCCTGATAGCAGTGTCTGTGTGAAGGGTCCAGGAGAAGTCCTCGGTGATGTTGACTCCAAGGAACTTGTAGCTGCTGACCCTTTCGACCTTGACACCGTTGATGTGGATGGGCTGGTGTTCTCTGACTGGTCGTTTCCGGTAGTCCACTATCATCTCTCTAGTTTTGCTGATGTTGAGAGTCAGGTTATTTTCCAGACACCACTCGTACAGCGCCATCACCTCCTCTCTATAGGCCGTCTCATCATTGCCTGTGATGAGGCCTATGATGGTTGTGTCATCAGCAAACTTGATGATGGTGTTGGACTCGTGTTTAGCAACACAGTCGTGTGTGAACAGGGAATATAGGAGGGGGCTAAGCACACAATCCTGTGGCGTACCTGTGTTTAAGATGAGTGATGAGGAGGTGTGCTTACCAACTCTCACCACCTGGGGCCTGTTTGTGAGGAAGTTTAGAATCCATCTGCAGATCGGTGTTCCCAGCCCAAGGTCGACGAGCTTCGTGGCAAGTTTCGAGGGGATGATGGTGTTAAATGCAGAGCTGTAGTCGATGAAGAGCATCCTTGCATATGTATTCCCTTTTTCCAGGTGAGTGAGGGTGGTGTGCGTTGCCAGGGCGATGGCATCCTCTGTGGCTCTGTTTGTCCGATAGGCAAACTGAAGAGGGTCCAGTGTGTCAGGGAGGGAGGAGCAGATGTGACCTTTGACCAGCTGCTCCAGGCACTTCATGATGACTGATGTCAGTGCAACAGGACGGTAGTCATTCAGACAGGAGACCACTGATTTTTTGGGAACGGGAATGATGGTGGATGCTTTGAGGGACGTGGGGACCACTGACTGCCTCAGGGAGAGGTTGAAGATGTTGGTGAACACCTCTGCCAGCTCGTCTGCACACACTCTGAGTAGCCGGCCTGGGATGCCGTCTGGTCCTGGAGCTTTGTGAGGATTTACCTTTTTAAAGGTCCATCTCACAGCTTCTGTTCTAAGAGTTAAAGTTGCAGCCTCACTGTCCTCCTGAGGGTAGAGGATCTGCTCTCTGTTGTCTGCATCAAAACGAGCATAGAAGTTGTTGAGCTCGTCTGCGAGAGAAGCAGTGGGCTGAACACTGACTGTGTTGACCTTCTTGTAGTCAGTGATGCAGTGCAGTCCATTCCACAGTCGCCTGGTGTCAAAGCTGTGGTAGCTGGACTCCATTTTGTCCCTGTAGTCCTTTCTGGCCTTTTTTATGGACTTTCGGAGGTCATACCTGGCTGCTTTATAAGCATCAGCATCCCCAGAGTTAAAGGCAGAGGTCCGCACTTTTAGCTTGGCGCGAACGTCTTTATTTACCCAGGGTTTCTGATTTGGATATATGCGGACAGTGGTTTTTGTGATGATATCATCCATGCACTTTCCAATGTATCCAATGACAGAGTCTGTGAGTTCATTGATGTTGCCATCAGCTGCATCCACAAATATCTGCCAGTCAGTTGTCTCAAAGCAGTCCTGCAGGACCTCCTCAGCCTCACTGTCCCATTTGTAAATAACCCTGGAAGCTGGCTTTTCCTGTTTCAGTCTTTGTCTGTATGCAGGCAGCAGCAGTATGGAACAATGGTCTGCCTTACCAAAAGCTGGGCGGGGGAGGGGTTTGTAGCACTCTTTGAATGGAGTGTAACAGTGGTCCAATGTTTGATCACCTCTTGTGGGGAAGGAGATGTGCTGATAGTATTTGGGGAGAACCTTCTTCATGTTGGCTCTGTTGAAGTCTCCCAGCACAATAAAGGCAGCTTCTGGATTATTGTTCTCAAGTCCAGTAATGATGTCATACAGTTCGTCCATAGCCGTAGTTTTATCAGCATGTGGAGGAATGTAAACAGCTGAGAGGAGAACTGAGCTGAACTCCCTCGGGAGGTAAAAAGGCCTGACTTTAATGGTCAGTAGTTCGAGGCTCTGAGAGCAGTAAGTTTTTAAGATACACACATCTCTAGCCCACAAGGAATTAACCATAAAGCACACCCCTCCTCCCCTTTTCTTGCCTGAGTCCTTCGTTCGGTTTCCCCGGTAAACAGTGAATCCATCCGGCGTGATGGCGCAGTCGGGGACGCTGGGCTCCAGCCATGTCTCTGTGAAGGCCAGAACGCAGCAGTTCCTGATGTCTTGTTGGTGTTTAATCCGTGCACGCAGCTCGTCAAGTTTGTTGTCCAGAGACTGGAGATTCGCAAGCAGGATGCTGGGGAGAGGTGGCTTGCTGTTTCTCTTTCGCGTTCGGCACAAAACTCCGGCACGTTTCCCCCTCTTTGTTTTCCCTCGACGTCGCGCGAGTAAACAAAGGATCCCAGGCAGCAGAGCGTCCACGGAGTCGAAGCCCGCTGTAAAGTCCGAACTGGCTGACGAACGTAGCTCCAAAAGCGTTTGTCTGTCATACCGAGTGTATGATCGCGCTGTGCGCACAGAAATTGAAAGCAGAACAAAATAAATAATAACATTTTTGCTGAGATGACTGGGAGCTCTCGTCGGTGCAGCCATCTTATGGCGCAACCGGAAGTAATGCAGACTAAATGCAGACAGTCCTTGCAGAGCTGCTGCCTAAATGAGTGAAAAAATAGTAAAAACAAGCCAGAAATCTACATAAAGCCATTTTTGTACTCTGGAGAATATATTTTTGTTTTTCCGACCTCTCCTTGCCTTGGTGACGTTGTAAACATAACCGAACGGGACTTGGTGAGTTCAGAAATTGTATTTTATTTCATGCAAGAAATGTTTTGTTGTATTATATTGCTCATTTCATGCAAACGGAGAGCCAAGGTAGCAGATTTATGTTTTATGTTAAAAAACGGTGGATTCGTGCTTAACCGACACACAGGCTGTACTTCAAAGGCCTTTGACGGTGTTTCCGCGCGCCATATTGGCGTCACCTCATTTACGGCTAAATAAGTTGGAAAAATGGACTTTTACTGTTATTTAAGGGCTACCCGTGTGTTATTTTCGAATGTTTATGCACTTTATTTTGTTGTTATGGTAGGCCATTAAGGTTTGGATCGGGAAATGCCGAGCTAGAATCGGAGTTTGATCCGCTGAGTGAGAAACAAGATGGCGAGCCACCCACGGACCCATTGAACTGTACCGAGCAGGAAAAGGGAACACGCCCCCTGGTGGACGTTGAGCTTTTCGCTGAAAAAAAAAACTGGTAGGATTAATCCATACACCTCTGCAAAAGAACAGTGGACTTTCAAAGCACTGGATAATCATTTGGAGTAATTCCAGGATTAACAGTTAAATGACACAGAGACAACTTTCTTTTGTTTATTTGTTTGTTTAAGGGGATTATTCAGCCTTTTGCTGAATTGTTTTCAGTTTTTACATGTTTTTGTATTTTACTTTGGTCAACTTTACATTTTAATGCTGTAATGGTGTTAATGGAAATGTAAATAAGTTTGTTGGGTTAAAACAAAATAAGAACTGGTTGAAATTGAAAGGTGAACCTAGACCAAGATTAAATTAAATCTTGGCCCTAAAGAACTGAACTTGATTTGAAATAACACAGTGTTAATGCAAATAGATCGAAGGATAAACTTGAACTTAGAACTTGAAATAAATAAAACAATAACCTAGGTTGAAAATCACATTCTTTTAAAGCCAAATAAAAGGTTTTGAGATAAATAGGATAAACTAACAGAACATAGTGAACAAAAAGGGGAAAGAAAATATCTTGTTTTCCTTAAATGTGTGATGTTGAATGTTTTATGTAATGTGTGTTAACTGTCTATTCTCTGTCTTCACAAAATAATAAGCCGGCAACTTAAATTTATTTTCTGGTCTGTGGTCTTTATTACACTCATTGCTACTCTAGTAGTCGAACCTAACTGGTCCTAGTATACTGTAACGACTCCAGAAGTGTTACACTTACAAATTAATTTTCAGAATTTATGAAACAGTTTTCAATGCTAAAAAACAAACAAGGCCATAGGAATGGCTATTCATTACTTGATATTCCCATATGAACAAGGCTATGAATAAAGCATTTCTGTTTTACAGTCAGATGCAGGGAGCATGGCATTGATGACACAAAGACTTTGATTGCCGGTTATTAGAGTGCATTCAGATATTTCAATAGAGTCTGAAATGTTAGGCTATGTAAAGCAGGGTTAAATACAATAATTGGGAGACAAGAAGATAAAGGTTCGTAAAATAGGGTGAATGCTTTTATTACACGTTACAGGACTAGACAATGCACTCTTAATGTAATGATAAGCTCTCTTCAATGTTCCTGTTAATGACCTCACAGTTAAATGAAAATAAATCAATAAGCAATCATATTTATCCGAATAAGGCATATTTATTCATACCACTGACTGATGACTGTCATCAATCATCTTAACCTTTACTACAGTAAGGCTAGCGTCAAAAAATCAAAAATGGAAATGCAGACATTCAAATGTGTCGGCCAGTATTGATTGAACCTGACTGACTTTGACTTGAGACTGACTTTAAAAAAAAAAAACAATCAACTGATTTCTAGAAATGCCAAGAAGCAGGCAAAAGCTTATAAATGTGATACTAGACAAGAAAATGAAGCTTAAAATGTGCCTTTTTTAAAAGATGACTCATCTCGAAGGAGAATCTGAAACTAAATGAACAAACTTTCAATACGTTTTACCTGACCTTCTTATTGTTAAAAGTAACAAATTTTCCTCTCTACCAAAATCTCACACAGGCTCACAGCTTAAAGAGGAAATTTCATTACGAGAGGCGATTTAATCATGGCAACAGTTTTCAATATACTCCTTTTGTTTGAGACTGGTAACAATTACAATTTAGACTTTCACACTCGGTGAGCCAAGGGGGAAAAGGGAATGAGACCACATGGAGTTGTGGATGCTGCAGGGATGTCTGACACATCACAAATAGATGGCGAGAACAAACAAGGTTGTTTGGTATAAGCAATGGTGAAGATATATGAGGAGGGGTTCCTGCCTTGCTGGTTGGAAGGCCACTGCTGTTGGATTGAAAGTATCAAGGAGGCAGAGGGCAACTTAGGAGAATTTAGGAAGGTCGGTCACCTGGCGAGAGAAGTTTCAGGGGAAACACGTAGGAAGCCAAAGGTCACGCCTCCCTCTTGTAATGAGTAGCAGAGCCTAGAGCCTGGAGAGAAAAATCTATAGTCTGTGTTGTGGACTGAGAAACCTCTAAGTCCAAGCTGTGTGGTTGACTGAGACCATCACAGGCAGGTGGTTGTTTAGGATAATGCTGAGACTCTGGAAGGTTAGTATTTTTTATGTCACCCAGAAATGTTCCTCTTGATATTTTAGTGACTTTATTTTTGCTTTGTATACTGTATTTACATCTATCTGTGCATATTTCAATTTATTTCTACATTTTCCTACTTAAATTTTTCTAGCAAAGTAAAAAGTAATGAGTGGAATAAGATTTTCAGTAGTTTATTTGAAAATACAGGAATAACAATGGCGAGACGTGAGCATGTGGCGAGGGAATCTCTGACGAGGAGACACTGGAAAGATTGGTTAGAATTTGAGTGGGTCAATACGGAAGTGGAGTGAGAGGCTCGGAAGGCAGGAATTGCCAAGTGAGCGTCCAGGTGAGGAGTAGGTGAGTTGGTTCCAACCTGGTTTCCAGTGATCCAGAGAAGTCAGCAGCAGGTAAGAGCAGTCAGCAATGTTCCCTCTAAGCTGCGCACGTGCACAATTGCGCACTGCTGGCACAGTCTCTGCGCACAGAAAATCTGCGTTGCGCACAAAAAAAAAACTAAACCGAATTGAAATTAAAATTAATACTTTAACAATTCTGTTTTGCAGTGTTAGTCAGTAAGTGACTGGCTGCTCCCGTATGGCATTAGAACGATGCCACCTTATCCCATAGTCCAGCCAATAATGCGATTCACATTCGTATATACGCAGCTAATCAACGTCGTTGACAGGATATGACAGCGTCCTTATGTGCCGACACCGGTGTTTTAGCTAGCAAAGCGGCGTGGCTGATGTGGGGTGAAGCCACATTAATGACAACGTGTACAACCATTGGAGATGTGAGCAGGACAGACGGAACAGAAAAAGTGTGGTCTTTATACCAGTTTTTACATTGTGTTGATAGGCCACGTAAAACCAGAGTTATGATAAAAATATCTACAATGCTTGGTTTCCTTCCTGAATACTATCTTTGTTTATATTTACTGCGGGAAGAAACGGTAAAAACTGCGTTTTATAAGGAAAACACTCGAAAGCACTCGATGCCTGTGAGCAAAAACAAAACAAAAAAAACCCACCCTTTCCTATTGGTGGAAAAATGTACCATGTCAACCAATCAAAAAATGATATGGCAACATGGCATTTAGTTGTTTAGGAAAGGGGGAAGTTTTAGGAGTGACGTCGGTGTTTTGAGATGTGAGAGATTTGAGACGTTTAGCAAAAATCTTGTGTAGTTAGTGTGTAGTGTAGTCAATAGTTTTGTTGTGTGTGTCAGAACAATGAGGCGACTGCTGAATGTTACAGGTGTTACAGGAGTGATATCTCCTGCTGTCAGGCCTGCAGGTATCAGGCTGTTGTTCTCCTTTATCTCATAGTGGACAGAAATTATTTTTTGTAGTGGCACAAATAATTTGTGTGGCATCAAATTTGATGCAGAACAGCTGCTTGTTCTGTAAATAGTTTGAAATGTTTATTTTAAAAAACGCCTTGGCTGCATTTTTGTGTAAATAACTGCAACAAACTTTGTTGTTTGCATAACTCAGTTACTTTTTTGAAGAAGTAACTATATAATTAATTGCCCAACATTGGTCATTATATGGTGTATTTTGCAGACAAGAGTTACAGGACTCTCTCAGAGACCACAGACTCGTAATACAAGTCAGAGCTTTATATTAAAAAAAAAAGAAAGTTGTGTTTATAAATTGGAGTTATTTTTACTGCCAATAGTGTGAACATACTAGAGATGGACCGATCCGATATTACGTATCGGTATCGGTCCGATACTGACCCAAATTACTGGATCGGATATCGGCGAGAAATAAAAAATGTAATCCGATCCATTAAATATCAAAAAAGCACCTCACAAAACTTGCTACGCGGCATAACTCGGCTCATAACCGTAGCACGTAGCAGCAGTGTGCATCACGTGATAGAGCCCCTGTGTGTATTTGTAGCCTTGCTAGCAAACCAGCATTTCATCTATGAGGACGTTTTCCCAGAGAGAAGTAAAGCAAGTGTGTAAGTTCATCTCTGAATGTCTGTAAAGCGTTCCCACGTTAAGCTTAACAACCATACCTGGAGCGACTGCCTCTCTCTCTCTCCTGCTGCTTCAATCGTGAAACAGCTTAATGATCAGCTGATCGGCTTTTCTGTCGCGAGTCCGTCTCTCTTCTTAGTTTTTGGCCCACTTCTCACCAGAAAGAGGAAACCAGCGGCTGAACAACAGCAGCACGTTTAAGCTTGATAAGCTGTTGTTAGAATTTATTTAATATTACTTTCTACACCAGGATCTTTTTCTACGTAGCTGACGGCTGGTAATTGTGCAGGGGCGGATCTAGCAAAGTTTAGCCAGGGGGGCCGATAGGGCCCCCTGGCAGGGAAAAGGGGGCACAAAGACATACTTTTCTTTCTTATTCTCATTTAAAATGTCTAGTTTTTAATAAATAATTATCTGACTCTTACACCCAAAGTTTTAATCTTGTGTAAAATATATAGAAGTCCATTACTGTATATAGTAACTGTTAAGTCTAATATACCCTAGTAAGCTATAGTACTTTTTCCTTTGGGAAGATACCATCTGTGCAGTCTGCAATTCTGTTGAAGAAAGATGTTGAATCTATTTAATTATTCTTGAAAAATAATTTATTTTTGTGCATTTTCCCCCTGCATCAAATTAAATTTGATTACATCGATTAAGCATCATGAGGTGGTGGGTGGTTCCCTATTTTTTTTTTTTTTTTGCTGGGAGTTTGCAACCCTATTAGTTAGGTTGCTTAAAATTTCTTCTAAGTACTCTTTAAAATACCAGAATAGGGAGGATGGAGCAGGTTTAACTTTATTAGATTGATCAGTATTGCTGAACTATGACATATTTTGGACGCAGTGTATTTTTTACATACAGGTATAACAGAATAGCTTTAGTGTTGTTATTTATTTAAACTTGAGTATAAACTTATACAAAATGCAGCAAGATATTAAAAAAACGTTTTGTTGATTAAAAAACACACTATATCGGATTCATATCGGTATCGGCAGATATCCAAATTTATGATATCGGTATCGGTATCGGACATAAAAAAGTGGTATCGTGCCATCTCTAGAACATACTACACAAAGTCATGAACAAGATGTTTTTTTTTTTTAAATTTTCATTTAAGTGGGCTAAAGCAGTTAATCAAAAATAGTCTAACATAAATGTAAATGCTGTAATTTGATTATTTTAATTAACCATGTAACTTGGATGGATTCGATGTTGGCATGACCACAGTGCACACGTCTAATGTTGCTCACAGTGGTCGAAGGGACCGCTCAGGGAGTTTGTGTGTTCGCTCAGACACATGAAAATTTAGAGGGAACATTGGCAGTGAGTAGTTTTGAGCCTGGAGTAACAAATTGCCAGAAGAGCTGATGATTTTTGGCATGGAGACCAGCGTCCAGAGAGAAGAGTTGCAGGTGAGTAGCTTGGAGACTTGGCATATGAGAAGAGACCAAGATAAGCCTGACTATAATGGCTTTAAACAGTTTAAAACTGAAATCCAAAGTTCTGCTTTCTCTTGATTTGATCAGACCAAGCATGAGTCACCACTACCAATCACACGTTTTTGCTTTTTCAGAATTGCTTCTCTTGCTGTTTTGAATTAATTTAGGTGAGTGCTGCATTATTACAGGGTCATACAGAACTTTTTAGCCTCAAGGTCTTTAGTTTGTACAAGCTGTCATAAAGAAAAGACAAAAATATTGAACTTTGGACTTTTTAGTTTTCTTGATGATACATTTTATTTTACACACATACACATAAATGGGTCATTTTTTTCTTTAAGCAAAAACAAACCTCAGAACTAAAAACAAAGCACACCATATCAATCTAGCCATCAGTTTACCCTCATGCATACAGCCCTGCAATATACATGTGATTACATGTTTACAGTTACATGTATACATGCATGTATACATGCATGCTTCTAGTGCATGCATGTATACAGTTTACATGCATGCACTAGAAGCAGGCTTTCCTAAGTGAGATACAGCTTTCAATAACATGCCTATATTTTTTCCTTCTGTGACAAGCCAGTATGTCTAATGTCAACCTGTGAGAAAACATTGCCAAAACGATACACCCGTTGCCCTGATCCTCATCTTCATTTTGCAGTTTTGTCAGTTTTCACCATAACTCCTATAAAACACAGGAATCAACAAATTATTGAATTACTATATGTTGTCTATGAATACAGGACATTGTAAGTGAAAATACATGCTTTCATGCCACTGCACTTTGAACCATAACTTGAATTTATCCCTGGATTTCTGTGATAATTTAATCAGCTGGTCATTACCTTTTTAAAATGTACCTTTATTTATAAATATATATTGAAAGTGGAAAGAGAAATCAAGATTTTAGTGCAAATTATTTCTGTTGTTTAGCTTTCTAACACACCTTTAGCACTTACATACTGACACACTTGACTCTTTTTTTGACATTTGACAGCAGTAAAAATAACCTGCATCATTCGTTTAGCCTGAAATTTGATGACTTTACGAAAAGTAAAAAAGTAAAATCTATGAAAATGAAAATATTTAAACATTTTATAATTTTGTACAGGTGATCCACATTTTGTACATGATATAGATGTAAGGAGCCTCTAAGGATTTTAGATCACCACAGAGGGCCAAATCACAGATCAATGAAACACTTTCCATGTTAAACACTGTCCTGGTAAAAAATACACAGAACATGTTTCAAGTTTAAAGGGGGCTCAAGGGAGCCCTTGACACTGTCACTAGAACTGTCTGCAGACCCGCAGGTCTTTGAAACGGAAATGGTAAAAAAGCATAAGATTGCACATATGCTATATGTTAAAATTAAAGGCACCTGAGCTGCCATTTCAGTGAATGTGGGAAACACATGTGCTAGGCCCACACACACAAGGTTTCCTATCATTGCCAAGTACAAATTATTTTGCAATTACAATTTTAAGTTTTGTGTTCTCAGTGTTAATAAATGCTTGCTTTATATTGATAATCATAGATGCTGGTTATGAGGATGTAAAAAAAATGGTACAGCAGTGAGGATATGGTTTAATGGTTAGATAATAAATTAAAAAAAGAAGTGCATGAGGGTTGAATAGCAGTCAAAGATAGGATTATGTTACATAATATACTGTTTTGTTTGTTTGTTTGTTTGTTAATTAGTTTGTTTGTTTGTTTGCTTGTTTTAATCAATTTTAAATCATGCTTTTTATTTGATTTTGTTTCTAATGTCTCTGTAAAGCACTTTGAATCACCTTGTTGTTGAATTGTGCTATACAAATAAACTTGCCTTGCCTTGCCTACATTTAGCTTGAAATGTACATGTCAAGATGATGTCTGGATTATACCTAGCTGCTGTATAAAGTTGCTATCTTTTGTCCAAATCTTAATGTCTAGTCAAGTCATCTTTGTCTTTTCAGTATATTTTTGCTAAGTGGATAGCACCACTGCAATATTGTAGCTTGGGGTGTCACAATAATGCTAACTTTTAAAAGTAAGATATTAGTATGCCGTCAATAATAGAAGTAAAAGCCTGATATCATGATGACCATAGTTATGGCATCCCAACACTCCAATCAAATCTGTAATTTTGATTCCAACAAGCTAACAGCACACTTTAGTGTGGAAGTGACTGTCCTCTGTAGGCTTTGTTTTATTTTTTTTATGGTGAACCTGGCATCAGTTTCAGTCACACTTGTAAATTCTCATAATTATGTCTAAAATATTCCACTTGAATAAAATACAGTTCAGACTTTGGCACACTGGAAATCAACTGATTTGGAGTAGTATAATTTGTATGCAAATAAATTAACTGAAAGGTGCATTTGGGGCTTAGAGGTGTCCTCTGTCTTGTACTTTGATGGCACTCCCTACATTTATAGAAGTTTTCACAACAGTATATTCAAAAGGCAACAAGTGAGCCAGAAGATGGAAAGGTATATGGAGCAATATCACACGGGGATAATAAAAGCTCAAAGACTTGGTTTGGTTTTCAAAATTATATTATAAAAACTGATCTCACACATGAATTCCTCAAAACACAGTCGGGGCTTCAGTATGAAATTCTTCCTTAAGCTGTCAATTTTGGCATAAACCTATACCAGAACAAATAATATCTACACAGAGAAGAAATGGTAAACTAAGGCTATTCAACCCAGCACTATACTACTTTGGATCCCGCACTATTTGCACAAGACTAGTATTTCATGGGGCACTCTAGTATTCTGCAGCGATTGCTGAGCTTGTCTGGGATCTTAATCCTGTGCAAATATGCCACGCATGGTAAAAAAAATTCCCAACAAATTACCTGCCATATTTTGCCAGTCATGGAGGCCCTGTGATAATTAGTCCCATGCAAAACAGCATCTCTGTGGTCTCAAGATTTTTGTTTCTTTTTGCAAAGTTTTTTTTTTTGTGTGTGTGTGCGTGTGTTCTGTGCACCCTTTGTCTACACAGATTCTAAATCAGATCCATAAAGGCTACATTGGCACATTGGAAGTCCTGACAAAGCCCTGACTAATTTGCACCAGACATGGAGAAAGGTAGTTTAAATCTCCTTCCCCCTTGGAGGGTATGGAGAAAGCATTTGTCTTTAAATATTCTCATAGTAATTGTGTGCCACCCATCAATCTGTAGCGGGTGACCACAGGTGTCAGTAAATCTTTTATCACCCATCATTTTCTGGTGCCAGAAGTGAGAACATTTGGACCACAGGGTGGACTGCTACTGCTAGGAACCTATAAACTATATAACCATAAACTGTATGGGTGCAGTGCACCTTTCTGTACTTCACAGAAGATGAAGTACTGGAAGTACATTCCAGTTCAGTAGCTAGAATTAGGAAAGTGACGCCTAGCAGATAGCTCCTGGCTTCAGCTGTCCATTGCCTTGTGACTGCAGTAGTTATTAGTAGTTATTTTGTTATGAGCGGAAGCCATCTGCATTATCAAGACTACGTAAATATATGTATTATTTTAATCCCTCTAAGACGGGAATGTCAAACATAAGGCCTGGGAGCCAGAATTGCCCTGCCAAGACTCCAATCCAGCCTGCTGCATGACCCCCCCGGTCATGGTCATACCTACTACACTATTAAGTAATTGTGAATAATTGAACTTTTCTGTCACTTAATTTTTTTCATCTATCAATTACAGAAATTTATGGGGTTTTTGTTGTTTTGTTTTTACTACAATGGGTCTAAAGTAAAAAAAAAAGAACATTTTTTGTGAATAAACAAAACTTTGTACTTTATAATTATAGGACAGTCTGGGCAATGAGCTGTCAGAATGTTTTCTGTAGTTTTACACATTCATTTCTTAGTTTACTACAGCAGTGTTTCTTTATCGTGTAACAAAACTGAGACTTTCTGTTAAAATTGCACTTCTTTTTTTCTTATATTGAGATATCCCAGGCATTAAATGTGTAGTTAAGTCTTTACACTAACAGGAAGTTGACTTTCCCTGCTCCGCTCCACTTGAGATCAATATGAGCTGTATGCGGCCCTCATCTAACATGAGCTTGACATTCCTGCTCCAAACCGTGTGTTTCAACATAGGAGTCTGTGGGGACTGACCCAAGTTGCCACAGAAACAACTTCAGGTTTGGACAATTGCACATTAATTTTGTGAAATTGTAGGGTCTTTACCTCACAATATAAAGCGCCTTGAGGCAACTGTAGTTGATATATAAATACAATTGTGTTGAACTGAACTTCATTTTCAGGCCTGGAGGTTCCCGCTTGGTGAATTTGAGTAAGACACAGGCTTCGATCGTCCCATGCGAATGTGCATGGGGGTAATGACAATGCTAATTCTGCAAACAGATCATAAGCGACCACTCAGAGAGCAGTTTTTCAGTATGTCTGGATTAAAACAACCCTCCTGTTACCTGCCAGCTCCATCATAGTTACTCGAGGGCTGCAGCTCAAGTTGGCCCACTTCTGATTTTTCTCCCCATCAAGTGTAGTGCAGATCTGATGGTTTCTAATGAGTGTGAAGACGAAAAAGCTGCATGGTGTCGCATTTCCCCCAGTCCTGATCTGTACTGTGTGGATATGCAGTTTTAAAAAAAGAGATCCCAGGGCCTCTGACCTACATGCAAGTTGTATTCAAACATTGGCCAGAATTCATCAGTGTTTCCATGACGATAGGGTGAAAAATCTTACTGTACTGTACATCATTCATGTGAGACGACTGTCACATTTTCAGTGCCCGCAGCAGCTTGGCTTAATTCCCAGAACCAGGTCTCTCTGCACAGAGGTGGAAGTAAAGGAAGCAGTTAAGACGAGCGCTATTGTCTCTGCACTGTCTTTCATACCGGCACCAAGGGCTTTCATGGTGTAATTTTAAAACTGCATAAAAGTTTTACCCAGTTTTAGTGGAATAATTTTCATTTTAGGGTTTATATCAGTAGCATACAAAGGGGTGTGTGTGTTGATCTTTACTCCTTTCGATAGACTTCCGGTTTGGTGAAGCATGTGAAGGCAGTACCGTCTCAGCTCCTCACAGCGACAATTTTAAAAGTTTATATTTTTCAGAAAATTGAACCTAACCAAGACTGAAACAGCTTGCATTTGAAACCCAAACATATTTAACGAATGCCAAGGAAGAAAAGGCGACTATTATGACAGATAATGTAGATGACGCGGCCACCTCTCCGACAGTGGATAGCGCGCCGTTGACTAGCATAGCCAACATGCTAGAAGAGCACAGAGCCAGCATCTCAGACGACTTTAAAACTTAATTCGCGACCCTAGAAGCAAGACTTGATATGATACAGACAACAATTACAGAACATGGTCAGCGAATGAATTTGCTGGAATCCCACGCTGAACTACAAGAGCAACGACTTCAAGCCCTGGAGGAGAGGTGTGTAGCATTGGCAGAAAGTAATACTAAGTTAAAAGCCAAGACTATTGATCCAGAAAGCCGTAGCCGCAGAAACAATATCAGGATAATTGGTCTCCCAGAGTCAATAGAAGGACCTAGACCTACAAACTTCTTTGCTGACCTTCTGGTTGAAGTACTCGGTGAACAAATTCTTCAGTCCCCCCCTGAACTGGATCGAGCCCATAGGACACTCATTGCTAAACCACAACCTGGTGCTCGACCTAGACGGGTAATAATTTGTCTTCATCGGTATCAGACCAAGGAGCTGATTATTCCAGAGGCTTGTAAGCAACGAGGCAAGCTCCACTATTGCGGGTCACCAGTTCAGATCTTTGAGGACTATACGCCTGAAGTCGCTGAGGAACGAGCTAAGTACCGATCGGTGATGTCTGACCTCTACAACGCTTCTCTTCACAGCTCGCTTACAGATTACTCTGGGGAGCGGCGAGAAGAAGAGATTTTCATCACCTGAGGAAGCCACTTCTTTCGTGGGAAAATACCAACAAACCCTGGGACCTGTTTAACAAACTTTAAAACCTTAATGCTGTTTCTCTTAAGGCTAATGCGAGTAATGCCAATTAAGTTTTCTAATAAGAGGAACTGATTCTGTTTCGGTAAGTCTTTAAACCAGGGGTGTCAAACTCAAATACACAGTGGGCCAAAATTCAAAACTGGAACAAAGTCGCGGGCTAACGCTAATATTTATTGAAATATATTTATTCCTCCAGATATAAGAATGAATCTTTTCTTATGGACTCAAACACGTTTTGCTGAAAAACTGAATATGGAACAAGCAAAGTTTAATACTAAACAATATATATATCAGCTGTATAATACCAGTAGGCCAGCTCTAATAGTAATTTGGTATGGCTTCGCGGGCCAAATGTAATTAGGCTGCGGGCCAAGTTTGGCCCGCGGGCCAGAGTTTGACACCTATGCTTCAAACGGAGACGGGAGCCTGAAAAGTCTTATCATCTATTGTTATCTTAAGGACAACTGCGATGTTTGTTATTTGGTTCAGTTTAAAGGTCCTTAAGGACTATTCCGATGTACCAGAATTTTCGACTGATGTAAACCCATCAGCCTAAAGGTGGTATTATTTTCACTTATTTTAGTTAATGGCTGTCCCAGTTGATTCAGAAGTAATTTGTACTTAATTAATTAATTAATTTTTTTGTATGGGTTTTGCATTTTTGTATGGGTCAATTAATTTTCTCTGTAACATACTCATTTTTACATTATTGGGAGGGAGTGGGGGGTATTCAGGTACTCATCCCATTTGTTTTTTTTTTGTATGTTATAAAAAAGAAAAGGGAACAGATTATTATCTCTATATGTACCTATGTGTTTTATGACAGTTTGGTATTGAAAAATAAAAGAAAGAAATGATCTTTACTCCTTTCACTGCAGTCTTTTTCTTAGCTTATTTTTTACTCCGCTGACTGTACACTTGTTCACATGAGTAGATGTGAAATGAACAATATTCAGAGACAAACACACAAGAAGATCTTAACGCCATACCCTTCTGACACCTTCGCTTCGGGGAGTCGCGTGACTTTGTCTGTGTTGGCAGGGCAGCGTCTCTGACAACACGGATGTCATATCTTATTGACCAATCCTCCTTGCTGGCATTTGAGCGTGGGAGAGGGATTGGGAGGAAAAAAACATTACTAACCTCAGCCCTGATGCATTCTTTTTGTACACTGAGGAAGGGCGGACATAAAAAAGGAAGAACAAGACACTTATGTATAATATGCTTTACTGTCACAGCAGTGCAGAAGTACTTAACTATTCTTCATCTTTTACTGCTGCAGATTTTAACCCACTATGCCTCCATCAGATTCTCTTATTATTTTCCAGATTCTGGTAATCCTGAAGGAAATGGGAGATCTCATCTTAATATCTTTCATACCTAAATATAGCTGAAAATTGCTGTAACCTGTCAACTGTAAGTTAGCTTTACTTTAAAGCACAGAAGTAGCTCTTTCAAGCTATAGAAGACCATTTAAGATTTATACCCCATACGGTAAAAAAATACATTTTTCCTGGCCAAAATATATTTTAAGTATATGGTAAATATATGTTGTATTTGTGATGCTCAAAAAAATATATTTTTAAGATTGAAAATATATTTTTTTCAAACCAAAAAGATTAACAAATATAATATTGTCTAGAGCACTTTTATACACAGACAGTAGTACAAATACGTCAGCCAGCATAGAGTTGAAAAAACAAACAAACATGCGCATTAGCATGAGCAACAGCTTTTATGCTCTTGATTTCACGATGAAGCAGCCTGTGTACTCATTACAATGTTAAAAGATTTTGCACAAAAGTTTAGGTTTTTTTGTTTGTTTCCTGAAGACAACATGGGTGGCTGTAGCTCAGGTGGTAGAGCAGGTCATCCACTGATCGGAAGGTTGGTGGTTCAATTCCTGGCTTCCCCTAGTCTACATATATACATATAAATATCCTTGGGCAAGATACTAACCCCAGATTGCTCTCCGATGCATCCATCGGAGTATGAATGTGTGTGAATGTTAGCTATGAAGCACTTAGAAAGATGTGCTTGTGCGAATGGGTGAATGCACAAGTTGTGTAAAGCGCTTTGAGTGCTCAGATGAGTAGAAAAAGCGCTATATAAGAACTAGTCCAACTCCAACTGAAGACAACATCTCTTTGATTTTAGCCCAGCTTACTGTTGATGGATCTCTTTGTCTTTTTGTTTTGTTTTGGTTTTTTTTGCAAGGTACATTTAAATACTGGAGTTTGTATGTTCTCTCTGTCACGGCCGAGGTCGACTCGAAGGAAAAAGGACTCAAAAGCAGGACGCAGAACAGCACAGAGAACTTATAAGTAGCAACATTTATTTTTTGACAACAAGCGAACAAAACTAGAAAACGGAGTCATGTGTTTAACTTGTGCTAGGAACAAACACCAAAACTAAGGGGCGCTTATGCTACCTGAGTTATGTAAACAATCAGTGATTTTACAACTGTGGAAACTGCAGTTCTGTGGTTTGGGCCAAAGGAAGAGTCAGACTGGATGGCTGGGACCCGGGAAAGGGTCAGAATCACTGAAACAAGAGTACATATGTTCAGGTATGGTTCTGGAGGAATACTGGCAGCTATTTGTTCTGAATATTCCTTTGCACTGCTTACTTGGCACAGGGGGATCGGTGGCGTGGAGGGGAGAGTGGTCCAGGTGAGTGGTAAGTAATACGAAATTCCTGACGTTGAGGCAGGGAGGCAGGCAGGTGTGTGGAGTGAGTAAAAGAGTGAGACTGTCAGGAGGTCGAGCGTCCGGATGGGGGTTCTATGGTGGTTTTATTTTCTATGGTGGTGCGTCTGGTAATCTGGTGCGTAGCTATGAAAGAGAGACACAAGGTGAGACAAGGTAGTTAGCTAAGACTCACAGCGGTGGCATGCACTGAATGTGGTTAGCTGAGAATCTGGCGAAAAGAGGTTGAGCGCGCTGGCCTTATAAGTCCACGGCTTAATTACCCAGAGGTGCGAGCAATGAGCAGGAACACGGTGGCTCCTCCCAGAGGTGGAACTGCCGGCTCGGAGGAAAAACACTGGCACTCACCCAGACCATGACACTCTCCATGTTTGCGTAGTTTTCTCTCCCAGTTCTCCGACTTCCTCACGTAGTCCAAAGACTTGTAGTTAGTGGGGTTAGGTTAACTGGTGATTGTAAATTGTCCATAGGTGAGACTGTGAGTGTACATGGTTTTCTGTCTCTATGTGTTAGCCTTGTGACAGACTGGTGACCTGTTCAGGGTGTACCCTGCCTCTTACCATTTTGTACCTTCTATAGATCCAGCATCCAGCGAGATCCTGATAGGGATAAGTGGAAGAGAATGGATGGATAGACTAAATATATGATGTGTATCTCAGACTTCAATGGAGCCTTTTCAGAGATTACAAGCAAACAGCAGAATAACAAAAGTGTGAAAAATAAGAAGGTGTAACATTAGCCATGTTACTTTAATCCATCTGGCTATGGGCATGGCTTTGGGAAAGCATTTTTTTCACATGTAATTAGGAAGCAACAAGTGCAACAAGATGGAAAGGTGTGTAAAAATAAAATCTGTAAAGCTTTAACAAATGAACTACAGGCATTCAGAAATAAAAAGAAAGTAGCAAAGCAGCAGTAAACCTTTTAAAAGCCGGTGGCTCGGGAAAGAACTGCTACTCTTACCAACCTCCAAGTTAGATATTTTCTTCCCTTTGTCCACATATCCTGTGGCTGAATTTATTGATTTCACAGGACAGTATCCCACTAACAAACAAACAATAAAAGATGACCTAGCCCTCAACTCTATCCTTCCTCTCCCATTACAGTAAAAAAAAAAAAAAAGAAAGACAAGAAAAAAAAAACAGATTGATTTTTGGGTGGTGGGAGTGGGGAATGTGCTGCTCTTTTTATTGAACTTTTTCATTATGATTGCTGTAATGCAGTCTCCATCCTTACTTATCTCATTGGTTCAAATGCAACTAAATCTGGGAAAGGGGATTAAGATAATAGGGTGCCGATAAGTAAAATTAAACAACGTGCATGTTTTAAGAAACTGTATGTGCAGTAGTGATGGGTCGGTCACAAACGAAATGGCTCTTAGAGCCGGATCTTTGAAGTGAACGATGCAAGCCGGCTCCATATTGGGAGCCATGGGTTTTTTTTTTTCTTTCTCCTGCCCTCTCTTTCACTTTTTTTGCTTAACGCTGCAAGTCACCCTTGTGTTTGTGCTGAGCAGAGACGGCAAACAGAGCCTTGCGTTGTGCTTGCCCCTCCCCCCTCTGCTCACCGCTGAGCTGAGGGGGCGGGGCGGTAGTTACACTCAGCAGTAGCACACAACAAGAGCAGGAGGGAGAGGGAAAGAAAGAGAGCCGGGAGCAACAACAAGAGACAACACCGTCACATTGGAAAGGTACAGTAAAGACAATGAGTGACACCAAGAAAAGAAGCAAAGTCTGGAACTATTTCAATCTTGTTGACAAAACAAAGGCAGAGTGTAGAGTCTACAAGAAAAGGATATATAGAGCCGGCTCCACAAACAACATGCACCTAAGAACTGTCCACCCATCAGTGCAATAGGAAGAGAAAACGCAGTCAGTTGAGTGTGATATTAATATTTCTAAATGACAACCTTTCCCTTAATTAAAGATCTGGGCGTTCTTTTTTCCCATATTTTAATTTATATTTTATTGTGTTGTGGTTTGCAGTGTTTTGTGTTGTTTCACTTTAAATTTGTTTAAAAGGAAAAAGCTGAAAATTTAAGTAGTTAAAAGTTGAAATGTATGAAATGTAAATAGTTGATTTTTGTATTTTATAATTTATTTATTACATTTTATGTGGAGTGAATAAATAAAAGTATATTTACAGTGGCCCCTAGAGACAAAGCACGTACAAACTCCAGAACACAACAGAAGTGCTCCAGGATGCTAGGGGCAGTATTGAGCTTTTGTTACCTAGTGGCTACACAAGCCAGGAAGTACCAACAATCGGATTGGGTGTGTGGTAGTAACAGGTAAATGAAGTTTTTTAAAGTTATTTGAATATATATATATATATATATATATATATGAGTGTTTGTGTATTAATACAAAAACAATAGACATATGCATTCGATTGTGTAATTTAAGTGATCTAGGTAGCTCTGTGTTGGAAGTTCAGTTAACGCTAGAAATGCGTTTTGGAGTTTGTACGTGTTTCGTCTCTAGGGGCCCTCATAAATATTTATATATAAACATATATAAAGAAAACCACCTTTTTTACATTACTAATTCCTTTTGTGCATAATTTTATATTGTTGTTGATAATTAATTCATTAAAGCAACAAAACAACCTGAAGAGCCGGTTGGGAGCCGAAAGAGCCGGCTCTTTTTAGTGAGCCGAGCCGAAAGAGCCAGTTCTCTAAAAAGAGCCGGAAATCCCATCACTAATGTGCAGAGTCATGTGTTCTTGGGTGGTGTTTAGGCTTTCAATGCAGGGCAAATTGATAAGTCCCCCTCATGGAAGCCCGCATAGAAAGTGCAGTAGATATGATCTGTAGATATCTTTTGTCATGATTTGACAAGTTTCTCCTAAAGATTGAATCACAGGCTATCACTTTTTCATGTTTCTCAGTTGCATAACTCTAGATATGAGAAACAATAATGCAGAGAAAAGTTTTTTTTTTAATTATTAGTGTCATAAAATGTCAGAAAAAAGTTATGAACTTTCATAAACTCACCTGATCCCCAACAGATCAAACAAATTACTCTAAATACGGCAATTTACAGCATAACCTTTGAGCAAAATGAACAGATTTGGACCTGATTTTAGACTTTGATTACTGAAGTATGACAACTTTTTAGACATGAAACCTTTGGAACAAGTTCAAGCAAAGTCTAGGGAATGCTTAACTCTATTTACAATACACTCAACAGAAATATTGGTATACATACAAGGAAAGTAAAGCCTTTATGACGGAGGTCTGGGTGGCCCTGCTTATACAGCTACCCTTGATGTGGATAATGGGCGAAATACAGGAAATAGCTGGTGTATGTTCAATTGAAAATTCCCCCACAGTGCAATTCATGTGGGGGGATTTTCAATTGAACATACACCAGCTATACCTCCCTGAACCAATTAAGCCAGATGCTTTCTTTGACAAAATGGCCCCTGAAATGGCCAGGTGGGATCTGTGATGTATGACTGAAAGAACTTGTTGTAAAAAGTGACCCCTTGGTAGAGAAAATAATCGGATCTGAAAACAAAATGATTGGCTCATTAAAGTTCATTTTAAAATTTTGAATAGGAAATCTAACACAGTGGCGCAAGCAGCCTGCCAGCCCAAAGATACTGCTGTTCCTTTCACTGGATATGCCATTTAGTTTATGATAATCCACAGAGATTAGGGAGCTCAGACAGAAAACAGTATGTTTAGGCCACTAAATTCAGAATCTAAACAGAGTTTTGTTCTTTTCTAAACCAAAGACTTTTCTCAAATAATACAGGCAGTGATGTCATGTTCTGAGTTTTTGCTTTCAGTCTTTTTTACAGTGTTTCTCAGCTATGTTTATATATATATATATATATATATATATATATAGTGTGGAGATGAGAATATTATTTTACTGTTACTATTCATAGCCATTATCATTACTGTTGTATTACTTATCATTAATCATTATCATTTCATCAGAGCATTTATTGAAGCTGTTGATGTTACATTGAAGTCTGTGTTTCAGCTGTTAGCTTAGTCACATAATAATCTTTCATTGCAGGTGCAACTGTAATCATGTTATACACATATTGCATTTTTGTGCTAATTAAAGAGTTGAAGCTCAGTCAGTTAATGGTCTGAAGCTTTGGGCAGCGCGAGTCTGGCCGATCAATTGGAAAACCTATCGAGCTAATGAAAGGATTGCATACATGCTTACAATACACCACAGATTATATAGAAACAGAATAGAGGCCTGTGTGTGTTCAGCAGCCTGCTGCATTGGAGTTTGCCTGGTAACAGATGACTCAAACGGAGTCAGGAAGTGTACTTCTAGAATGTCTTTGTTTGTCGAGTGAGGTCATGCACTGAGGTCAAGACACATAGGCTGCCTGTACACATACACAGTATCTAGACTTGTTTGCTCGAAACTGCAGAGTTGTTTTACCTGCATACGTGACAGTTTAGTTCCACAGATAAGTGAAGTGCAGTAAATGAAATAACAGGAAGCATCTGGCGGTGGCGGAGGAACAGAGGAAGGAACTGTTCTTTTTTAGAATGTGTCCAAACTTGGAATTACTGGAAATGATGCATGTTAATTATCTGCTTTGACGCAGTATGCTCGTCATCAACTATGTTATATATATGACTGCTCGTTTATTGTTCTGAGAAGATTGAGGCTGATGTTTTGCAGAGCTCGGCTTCCCACATATATGTGTGTAAATAAAATCATTGTTTTGACGCACAATGGACCTCCAGTCGTTTGTCTTTCACCTCAAATCAAGAATCAGGACAATATATATATATATATATATAGTTTGAAATAGAACCATTAGACACTGGTGCTGACAGAGAACTATGAAGATAAATGTTAGAAAACACTTGAACAAAACATTCTTTGATTACTAAGATATTGTCTTTGCCAGTTCTTTCCCTTTTTTCGTTAACATCTGCTTAGCTGAACCGAACATGTGTTAATTTGCATCTCCAATACATCAGAAAGAGACACACACAGACACACACTCACCTTCTCTGTCCCTCTCTCGCACAGACACAGCCACCTTGAAGGAACCCTGTTATCTGCACAGCACATGTTGTCATTGCATATCCAATACATCATTTGCTTTGCACGAATCAAGACACCTGTGCCCTACTTAAAGTAAAGTCAGGGCCGCTTCCACTTCAGGGCAAGTGAGTCAGTACTGACTAAGATATGGTATTCTTTTCGGCCAACCTACACTCTGTAAGCCAATAATCACACCCGTGCTGTCTAACATTGTAAAAAATGTCATTAGATTTTCACTTTTATATTAATTTGAAAGATACAGGTATATTAAAGCTGACAGCTGGCAGTGTTCTAGACCTTTTCACAGTCCTTCAAGAAGCATTAAAAATGGCAACATAAATGTGAAAGTGGTGATGGAGAAATCAATGAATTTTCTTATTTTGCTGTCACTAGGGAAGTATCATTTGACAGCTTTCAGAATACACAAGCATTTTACCTTGTTTCCCACAAATGAAGTAAGGCAGCTGTGGCCTACTTCACAGGACAAACAGTAACATTTACTTGAGGGTAAGTGAATCACTATTAGCTGCTGTAATATTCAGGGGAAGACCGTGACCACTTTAGTAGCTTATGACGAATGTAGACAAGGGTTAACTGGTTGCATTAATTAAATGTAGCATTTAACAACAGTAGCTTTAGCAGCCTTTTAGTAAGATTTGTTGATTTTTTGTTGAGTTTTTCCCTATCCCCCATATGTATATATTCAACATGAAGTTAAGGAGTTTATTGAAATATAAGAAAGAAGTTGCATTTAAAATATTGGAAACAACGCTGTCAAATTTGGTAACTTGGTATGTGAAAATAAATTAAAGACATGCATGGCTCCCAGCGAGGCATTCTACTTACAGATGATTCGTCGCACTACCAACATAAGACTGATGTTGTTGTAACTATTATTTTGATGGTCATGAGCAGCAGGAATCAGGAATATGATTCTAGATTGTAGGCAGATAGAAGCCACAAAGAAGCTTTGTAAAGAGCACCATTAATTTCAATCTTCATAACTTTGACATCATCTTCATACTCTTTAAGACACCAAATTGTTTCTATGACACTTCTTTTGTCTTCCATTTTTCTAGTGCCCTCAAATCTTTTAATGACATACTGCACATCATGCTGAGGCATGCCAGGTTTTTGGCTAAATGCTTGTCAAAACGTGACAATTTTATAAAGGGTAGAAAGACAAAGCATGGATGAAAACTAAAGAAATGGGGAAAAATATAAACAGGGTGTTAGTAACAAATTGCCTAAAGATACAAAAAAATGTTCTTATGTATACACAACACTGGTTCATCCTTCGAGTTAGGCGTCTCTTATGTTTGAATGATTCATAGATCAGTGTAAAGTGTCTTAACAAACACCCCCCCCCCAAAAAAAAAAAAAATAAATTAATTAATTAATTAATTAAAATGAAATAAAAAATCTATTCCTCTGGTACAACTGGACTAAAAATGTGTGGGAAAAGTAGCCAATGTCGGAAAGAAAAGAATTGGTCTGGAAGACTATTATTTAAGACCGCTTCAAGTCTGGTTCTTTGAAAGGAAAATCTAAAGAAATGAGGGGTAGCTCAAGACTTATGTACAGTACAGTCAAATACATGTAAGGCATTTAATTTGTAGGTAACATTTCCTAGTTTCTGTACCTGTTTACTTAGTATTTGGCTAAAATGCAACCCTAACCCTACCCCTACATATTAAGCTAACAATTTTTGTGTACTGTATGTCCCAATACAGAACATGGTTGGTTTTAACTCAAGAAAAAAATGGTGTACTACTTTTAGTTTTTATCAGTTTATCAGTCAGGACGTTGACTTTTTGCCAGATATACCCGTCAATAAAGGCAAATTCCAAATGATGTCTTGCACATGAAAGTCTGCATAATAGAATGAAATATATCATTTTTTTTATGCCTGAAAACATCTTAAAAGTGCAGCCATGACATTCTCCTAGAACTGCAAAGTTGTGTCAGTCAACTTAGAGACATGAAAGACCAACTTCATCAGTGACACAGATCAGTGGTTAGAGGACCATGGCAGTGTACTGTATCTGTAACATTAAGGAAATGATACAACTTGACATTAAAGTTCAGTGTGTGACACTGGTGTGCCTTTCCACTCATTTACCACATCATTAATTTTCACTTTAAAGTCTCCTGACAACACACAGAAAACTTGCTGTTAAAAATAATTTGTGAACCTTGAAATCACGAAATCCATACTGCTGGAGGTTGTAATATTTTATGTTCGGGTGGGGTGTGGGGATTTTGGAAGACGTTCAGTGCAGACAAACGCTTTCATCTGCAGCCATTTACAAGGAATTGATTTCAAAGAGTCACCCGCTCTTACATCATCTGGAGCGAAACCCAATCCTGGTCCTTATAATTGATGTCCATCGATTTCTCATATATATTATAGAATAATATTGATATTGATGGCAACTTTAGTTTTACCGCACTCAAAAAACAGCTGAGCTGGAATTAAACCAATTCAAAGTCGTGGCCTGTTTTATTACCAACTTTCATCAGTTAACTAAGAGCATTACAGCAAGCATGTAAGAGGCATTCACCCTGGATTATCCATATATAACACATGTTTGAGACATGAGCTCAGACAGCCATGCGTTTTTTTACGAGGTGGCTTCTAGCCTGTGGCATGTGACTCACCATTAACTAACACTTTGCACGCAGCGTTCAGGCCCACCCACTCTGTCTGAACCATATGTACATCGCAGTCTGCATCCAGTTTTGAGATGCCCTACAAGGGAGGCAGAGCATCACAGTAACAGGGTATTGCCTGTGCTGTCTATGCAGGGGGGGGGACCATAATAATAATGATTCATGAATCCCAATTATGTTTTCATTTAAATCAGAGATTAGTGTCTAGCAAGGGGCAGTGAGTGTGGTGGCTGTGGTGTGGGCGAGTGGTTGGCAGGCACAAAGATAAGGCAACATCTGTCTGTAACACCAAGCCAAAAGAGAGAGAGAGAGGGATGGCTGACTGGCCACAATGCACAGAAACAAAGAGATCTGTATGTACGTGTGCGCACATATACACACATTTTGGCACAAACATACATGCTTTTATAAATGGCTTTCCATTACTGAAGAAATTAGTTTTATATTCATCTGGGAGAGATCCATTTTTTATGTCGTAAAAATCAGCAAAGAAAAAAAAATCAATGGGAAAACCTTTTTATTTTCCTCAATTAGACGAACTACAAAAGGGTTAGAACACGAATAGCTTTGCGTGTTTGTGTGTGTATGTTAGAGAGATAGAGAAAGATAGAGAGAGAGAAAGAAAGAGAAAGAGCAAAAGAAAAAGAAAGGTAAAAGGCTTTAGATTTCTTCTGGCAATTTCTTTCTTGGCAGTATTCTCCGAATCGCTCAATACAATCTCTCTAAAAGTTTTCATTTATCAATTGTTTTCTCTTTTTTTTTTGTTTTGGTCTACCACCCCTCGTTCTTCTTCAAAAGGCCTCAGAACAAGTGGGCCGGGGCCAAGGAAAATCCTTCATTCATTAATGAAAGGCATCTATTACTGTCAAACAGCGACAGAGTTAATGTAAATAAATGAATTCTCCAACCCACTTAACTGTGGTTTATTATGAGCGAGCAAGGCATAATTGTGTTTCTGATCAGTTCAGATAAATTCAGAGGCACAATACCCCCACCCTCAGTGCCAGTTCTCATTTGCATGCCAAGGTCTGCAACTAAGGGGGATATATCAGATGGCTTATTACCGAGGCTTCAACTAATGACACTGGAATATGACAGGAAATATATTAAGGCAAATATGGTAATTTTAGGCTTTGTAGGGGGGAAAGCCTCTTAAGTAAGTCAGCGGATGCTGCTTCTGCTGCTTATAAGTGTTAGAAAACACATTTCTGAATGTTCCAATCTAAAGAAACCCATCTGCATTTCTCTTTAATTTAAACCAACCTATAAATGAGTAGAAGCGATTTCAGTTTCAGCGCCTCAAGCCCCAACATGTGGTAAATGACATTTTTGTCAATGCGTGCTCTAGAGGAAAATGTAAGTTGGGTTTAATAGAAAAGCACGCAAGTCTGTGTTCCAATTTCGCTCAAAGTACTGTATCATGAACGCAGGCGTATTTAGCATAAGTTGTTCCAGTGGGAATTGAGCCCAGAACCTGTCATTTTTTACACGCCAAGCAGCTGAGCGTCATAATTTTGTTGACACGGTTACCAGGCTGTTCATATGCTTTAAATTCACTCAAGTTATAAGACAGCAGGTTTCTAGCTGACGAATAAAAAGCCACTCGCTGTAATAGACCTTCGGTCATTAATCATTGGTATGCTGACGGCTTCACTCGCTACAACAATGACCCCACTGACTAAAGGTACAAGTGGCAAAGAATGGCTTGATGAACGCGATCAAATCAAGGTAATAAACGTCTCTGATCTCAGCTTGTCTGGAGCTGGGCCGTGTAACAGCTCCAACTGTAACAAGCTGAATTATGGAATTTCTTGGGAACACAAAGTCTCATCTCCCACACTGATCTTCCAAAAAAAAGAAAAAAACTTGTACACACTCTGCCAAGTCATGTAACAGTCATGTAAATGTTGCACTTCTTTCTGATAACCAACATGGATAGCCAATGTAGTTTAACCCTCTGGCCTTGTTAAAAATCACTACCCTTTCAGCTTGTTCGTGGCCAAAAATGGCCACCCCTTGTTTACGTTTACAAAATGCTATAAAATTCATATATATTAAGAAAAATTCCCACTTTTTTTGACATGATTTTTTAGATTAGTACCAGTGCTGTTCATGAAAATCAAAATTTCATTCAAATTCATAATTTTAACCCTTTAAATACCAGTTAGATCACATAATCCTAGGAACTCATAAATGGAAAAAATCACAAAACCCCAATTTTTTTCCAAATAAAACATGCCATCTGATTTACTTTCTAACCATGATGGAGGTTAGATGCATAGCAATAATTAACAGTATCAATGACTTTTATACATCTTTGTTTTTTTGTGCAGTGACAGAAAAACATAAAAACTTCCTCTCAGCTTGTTCGTGGCCAAAAATGGCCACCCCTTGTTTACGTTTACAAAATGCTATAAAATTCATATATATTAAGAAAAATTCCCACTTTTTTTGACATGATTTTTTAGATTAGTACCAGTGCTGTTCATGAAAATCAAAATTTCATTCAAATTCATAATTTTAACCCTTTAAATACCAGTTAGATCACATAATCCTAGGAACTCATAAATGGAAAAAATCACAAAACCCCAATTTTTTTCCAAATAAAACATGCCATCTGATTTCCTTTCTAACCATGATGGAGGTTAGATGCATAGCAATAATTAACAGTATCAATGACTTTTATACATCTTTGTTTTTTTGTGCAGTGACAGAAAAACATAAAAACTTCCTCTCAGCTTGTTCGTGGCCAAAAATGGCCACCCCTTGTTTACGTTTACAAAATGCTATAAAATTCATATATATTAAGAAAAATTCCCACTTTTTTTGACATGATTTTTTAGATTAGTACCAGTGCTGTTCATGAAAATCAAAATTTCATTCAAATTCATAATTTTAACCCTTTAAATACCAGTTAGATCACATAATCCTAGGAACTCATAAATGGAAAAAATCACAAAACCCCAATTTTTTTCCAAATAAAACATGCCATCTGATTTCCTTTCTAACCATGATGGAGGTTAGATGCATAGCAATAATTAACAGTATCAATGACTTTTATACATCTTTGTTTTTTTGTGCAGTGACAGAAAAACATAAAAACTTCCTCTCAGCTTGTTCGTGGCCAAAAATGGCCACCCCCTGTTTACATTTACAAAATGCTATAAAATTCATATATATTAAGAAAAATTTCCACTTTTTTTGACATGATTTTTTAGATTAGTACCAGTGCTGTTCATCAAGACCAAAATTTCATTCAAATTCATAATTTTAACCCTTTAAATACCAGTTAAATCAAATAATCCTAGGAACTCATAAATGGAAAAAAATCACAAAACCCCAATTTTTTTCCAAATAAAACATGCCATCTGATTTACTTTCTAACCATGGTGGAGGTTAGATGTATAACAATAATTAAAAGTATCAATGAGTTTTATGCATCTTTGTTTTTTTGTGCAGTGACAGAAAAACATAAAAACTTCCAAAAATGGCCACCCCCTGTTTACATTTACAAAATGCTATAAAATTCATATATATTAAGAAAAAGTTCCCCTTTTTTTGACATGATTTTTTTAGATTAGTATCAGCGCTGTTCATCAAGACCAAAATTTAATTCAAATCCTGACTTTTAACCCTTTAAATCACAGTTAAATTACATAATTTTAATGATTTACAAAGGGATAAAAGCATAAAATCCCCATTTTTTTCCTAAATAATACATGCAAACTGATTTATTTTCTAACCATGATGGAGGTTAGATGCATAGCAATAATTAAAAGTATCAATGAGTTTTATGTATCTTTGGTTTTTTGTGCAGTGACAGAAAAAAAAAAAAAAAATCCCTCTAATTTTGTTCGTGGCCAAAAATGGCCACCCATGTTTACGTTTTCAAAATACTATAAAATTCATATATATTAAAACATTTTTCTACTTTCATTGACTTGATGTTTTAGATTAGTATCAGTGCTGTTCATCAAGACCAAAATTTAATTCAAATCCAGACTTTTAACCCTTTAAATACCAGTTAAATTACATAATTTTAATGATTTACAAAGGGATAAAGGGATAAAGGGATAAAAGCATAAAATCCCCATTTTTTTCCTAAATAATACATGCAAACTGATTTATTTTCTAACCATGATGGAGGTTAGATGCATAGCAATAATTAAAAGTATCAATGAGTTTTATGTATCTTTGGTTTTTTGTGCTGTGACAGAAAAACAAAAAATCCCTCTCATTTTGTTCGTGGCCAAAAATGGCCACCCATGTTTACGTTTTCAAAATACTATAAAATTCATATATATTAAAACATTTTTCTACTTTCATTGACTTGATGTTTTAGATTAGTATCAGTGCTGTTCATCAAGACCAAAATTTAATTCAAATCCAGACTTTTAACCCTTTAAATACCAGTTAAATTACATAATTTTAATGATTTACAAAGGGATAAAGGGATAAAGGGATAAAAGCATAAAATCCCCATTTTTTTCCTAAATAATACATGCAAACTGATTTATTTTCTAACCATGATGGAGGTTAGATGCATAGCAATAATTAAAAGTATCAATGAGTTTTATGTATCTTTGGTTTTTTGTGCTGTGACAGAAAAACAAAAAATCCCTCTCATTTTGTTCGTGGCCAAAAATGGCCACCCATGTTTACGTTTTCAAAATACTATAAAATTCATATATATTAAAACATTTTTCTACTTTCATTGACTTGATTTTTTAAATTAGCACCAGTCCTAGTCATGAAAACCAAAATATAATTCAAATTTAGATATTATACGCTTTGAACTGGGTGTGGTTCCCAATCAGCCAGAGTTCACACCCAGTTTCACACCTTGGCTCAGGCGATTAGAGGATCATCAGGGGGTCCCTTTGTCCCTCTTGGGGTGGGGGGGACACTCCCACCTTCTTGCCATATTGCCAGAATAAATGGTCTGGAAGCTGTTAGGTTGACTTACAGCAGTAGCAACGTCTGCACCTGCATAAACTCCAGGACACGTTTACAAACAGTGTTTGTTGTTGTTTGCGCTGCAGCTGCAGGTTTGAACTGTGCAAAATGTCCTGTGATTGGGTTTTTTTTTGTTTTTGTTTTTGTTTCTAGAGTTAATATTTTGGGTATGGTCTCTTTTTATGAAAAATACAAGAGTAAAAGTGCTTTTCACATGTGCTTCAAAGCTAAGTTTGACTGGGAACCTCAAAGCTCAATATCCTGCATCCACAGGAATTCACTGCAGCCTATGTAATGTTTGATGCGTCATTATTTATTCCAGTCTATCTTGCAAATACATGTTTGTGCTGCAATGTCATGCACAAACACAAACTATCAGATCCTTAAGACCAAACCTATGTCAAAATTGTTTCATTATATTGGTCCATTGGAGTGTGGTAACCCATCAACCCCACCTAGTGGAAACCAAGAATATTACATGAAATTGCTTGCTTGGCAGAAAATGGGCCAAGGATGTCATGTGGTAGAAAAAATGAAAAACTACAATTTTCATGTGTTGAGTTTAGAATGAAAGCAATTTTACCTAAATTGCATGCTATAGTACTGCCAGTAACAAGGAATCAAAAAAGGTGGTTATAATGGGTTTCAATTGGCCAAAAATGGCCACGATCAGTAAAACAGGAACAAATTGGTGTATAGTGAATATTATTGACATTATTAAGTTGAAATGTTGAAAATTAAAAATTTTTTAAAAAATGCACACCTTTGGAAAGTTTCATTCCATTTGCATTAACAGAACAAAAATGGTTGAAAACCGAATAAAGAAAGTGGCCAAAAATGGCCAGATAGAGACCAGAGGGTTAACTTGTCACAAGTCGCCAGCTGCTACATGGGATGAGGAAGTGACATGCTCACTTTGTGCTGTCAGCCAGGAATAGGCGGGCGCATGTGTAGACAAAACTGTCTCAGTAATAATTTTTTAGTGCAGTTCAGACAGTACAGAGACCATCCCTACGCAGACCTAATGGTTAGTACATTTGCAGAAAATAACTCACCGTCTGACTGTCTGGAATGTTGTTTCTACCCATGGTTTCTCCAGACATAACAGCAAACCAATGAGACTCCACAGAGTCTGGTGTCCATATTATAACAACTATGTTTCATGCTTCAGTTTGACTGAGCATTTTGAACAATCGGCAACTCAGGTTTCAGAAACCAGACATCATAAACACAAACTGTGAGGGACTTTATTGTCACAATTTGTCACAGTTTGGTAACTGCTTCCATGAACTGTGATGTCACCACGACTTCATTACCATTTCAAGCACTGGACTCGCTGTAGTTTTCCTCTAAACAATAGCTTTTGCAGTTAAGACATACTAACCATGTCAGGTACAGGAAACAAAGTAATAACAGGGGTCTTGATGCATGCTCAATCATCCAGGCAAGTAAATCCCCAAAACTTGATTCTGTTCATCTGGACGTAGAGTTTTCAGTGGGAGAAACCTTTTGTCACTCATCCAACTGACTTCTTAAGTCTGAGCCGACTGCACATCATTGATCAATGGTCAATATAATTTGCATATTAATGATCAAGAAACTGAAACTAGAACCACTGATGAACAACTGGCTGTGAGGTCAGTCATTGTGCAAATGTACTGTTTATAAGGTTGGGTAAACCTGCAGTCAGCTGAGACTGAAGAAGTCACTTGGATGAGTGACGAAACTTTTCTCCCACTGAAAACGCTACGTCCAGAACAGAATCAACTTTTTGGGTAGTAACGGGGGACTTTTGGGAGTTTTCTTCAAAAGGTCTCATCTTTTGTCTTTCTCTTCTCTGCCACGTCTTTCAACTTATCCGAGGGGACAACTTAAGTGTTTTTAAGCCAGCTGATCTCTCTGATTTGTCCTGGATCTACTCGGGGGGGGGGGGCTACTCCGGTGTAGGACATGCACAAAGCACCTCACTTAGGAGACATCCTAATCAGATGAAATGACTGCCCTACTTGGACATGTGTGTCTCCACCTGGCCACCACAGCTGAGTGAAGCAGGTTCCAAAAATCACAGGGCCAAAGGCACCAAAGCTCAGGATGCCAACACTTGCAAGGGTGAGAATGGTAACCATTCTTTCGGAAAGGAAGGAAATGTTATAATAAGAGGTGATGAGAAGCAACTTAATCTGTAAACTCATCAGGCCATAGATGCATTCAGCAATTTTCCAAGACAACTGGACTTTTTGCAGCCAGAGGAGTCACCCACTGCTGACCATTAGAAACTACAGAGTTGTAACTCTCAAACTCCCAACACAATTAAATTAAACCAGTTCATATTTCAGGTCTTCTCCTAGAATTAGATTAATCATCATATAGTGAAATTTGGTGTGTGTGGGACAAACAGAAACAAAAATACAACAACGTATATGTACAACATCCTAGGACTTTATTTTGACCCACAAAGAAGTGAATGTAAAACAAAAAAAAAAACATTTAGATATTAAGGTTGTTGTTAAATCAGCAACTGTGAAGTGATTGATCAATAATAAAGAATCTTACTTGCAAAGTTGAAAAATAACTTTTTCAAGAAATAACTCATTGCCATTATTGCTGTTGTTGCAAGATGGGGGTCAAAGTTGACAGTTAACGATTCGAGGAAAGTTTAAAATTCTGGCCGCAAACCCTTTGAGCCGACTGCTGTTGGAATTTGGCACTATAAAAATAAAATCGAAATAAATTGAACTGAATTGGCAGTTCTGTTGTTAAAGCACAAGCCTAATTTTTCAGACCTGATTGCTGTTTTTAAATCTTGCATACATGGGCTATAATTTAAAAACAGTATAAGCGAAAGCTGGCAGGCCTCAGACTTGAAAGCACATACTGACTGCAAATTCTAAATCATTTTATTACGTCATTGGGAAGTGAAGAGATTATTCATACTAGATATTTTTGATCATTCACAACCATTTCCAAAATCATTCATATTCATTTTGACCCTGCTGCTTGGCCTCTATTTGCGCACACACAACTCAGCACTGCCCTGTAAATCCAGAGTTTTCCATTGCTGGCCACTGTTCATCTTTAATGGAGCATGAGGGGGTGCTCCAGTGTTGTGCTGACGGGCGCCAACACAGTTGTTAAGCATTACTCATTCACTTCCCCGAGCCAGATCAGGATTAGATGCAGAAATAGCGTTCTCGATGATATCGCACATAGTTGAATGTTGAATAAATGAAAGCGATTTAACTGCAGATAAACAATTCTAGGGTCTCGGGGGACTTTTAGAATATTTCATGTTTACAGTTAAAATCATCTCAGAATGATTCTCTGCTGTATAACACTCTTCGTCCTGTTCATTTATGTACCACTGAATTCCCAAACACACATAATCTCACTAGCACACTCTGTTTTTCAATGCTCAACAATGCCTGTAGCAGGGTTCAAGTACATTTACAAGATTTATGTTCTCTCTTGGGGCCGACTTGCTCCATGTTTAGGACTCAACTTTGGTTTTTTACAATTGAATGGCTGTGCGCAGAGCACGTCAGGCCCATTGTGGGAATACGCGTATAATGAATCAGGAAGAAAACAACAACGCTTTCAGGGGTTGCTTGGTGTCTGAGTGTCTTTTCAATCATCACCATCCAGGACTCTGAGGTGAAAATCCCAAAGCAAGCACTCTCACCATTTGTCAGTCAGTGCTAGCCATATCAGCCTGAGAACAAGGGGAGTGATTTTTGTCTAGGCATGTATATACAGTATGTTTTTGTGGGTGTGTGTGTGTGTGTACAGATCAATCAACAGTTGTCTGGCACTGCTTTGTGAATAAATATATTCTCCACTTTCACCCAAGCTTATGTAACCCAACTTACAAATTATTATTAAGAATGACCGAACTCCCACTAGCCAGTATCAGAAAATCTAGGATCGGCAGGAGCCCAAGGTATAAACACTAATAAGGAGAGACCACACCACAGTAGACTGTTCACAAATTTGTTATATTTGACACACAGCAGCTGCAACTGCAAATGTAATGAAAGAAATAAAATAAAATACAAAATATTTTCCCCCAAAAAAACAAACTAAATAAAGGTGCGCGCATACTTTCTCTGAGTCAATTGTATGAGTGAATAATGTCTGGTAACTCTGGTCTGGTCAATAAAACCTCAGCAAATCCTGTTCACTTTTGGGTTGGCTCGCTATCCAGTTAACTGGAACTGTGGAATCGCTGCTTCTCAATGAGGGCTTGCTTCAGACTGGGTCCATCTGTCGAGTCTTCCTTTTACCAGATAACAAAAAAACCTGACCTATAAACAGGTCACAGGTCCATATAGTCACATACACTGTTGTGAAACAGCCACACTTACTTAGAACATTCAGAATGAACAATAAGTATCAGTGTAACTCTGTCTTAATTCAGCTAGCTCCATTGTACAACAAAATTATATCACTGCAGCATCGTATCCTCTTAGGTGAGCTATAATTTTATCAACCTGAAGGTTTTACAATGGTCATAAAAACACCGCACTGCAGCTAGAGTTAACACTGTAGCTGCAGTTCGCAACTCACAGTAGCTCACCAGACTTGTACATTATAAACAACTCAAAGAACACAACTGAAAATACAAGAATCGGCTTACAATTGAATTAAATTGTTACACATAAAACTGATTAGGACCATTTCTTTTGTTTTTGTTTCTTTTCTTTTTTCTTAAACGTAATAAATAAAGTCGCTAGCCATTTCACACACAGAAACACATTCAATTCTGCTAGCGTGAGTGCTAGCTGTTAGCTTAGCGGCTAGCGGACTTTCCGTCCCGTTAAGTCTGCCCTTTTCTCCTTAACAAATTAGGTTTTCCCCACTTTTCTTACTCACCGATGACAGGGTGAAACTCTGACCGGCCAAAAAGAACTGCAGCAGATTAGCTCCTAACAATTCGACTTCGGGAACATTAGCTTCTCTGGCACATGGCATTGTACGAACAGGATCGAAATGGCAACTACAGAAAGTCATGTGATCAAGGTCAACAGCAAGGAATTCTTAGATCTGAGATGTTGTTGTTCAATAAGCAGCTCTGCATATAATTTTAAAAAATTTATTAAGTTTGTGTTTCAGTCACGTAGTGCAGCGGTCCCCAACCTTTTTTGCGCCATGGACCGGTTTATGCCCGAAAATATTTTCACGGATTACAACAAAGTAAAACTAGTACCGCTACTGAAAAAAAGAAGAGTTATTCATAACCAGAGATAGGCAGTAACGCGTTACTGTAATCTGATTACTTTTTTCAAGTAACGAGTAAAGTAAGGGATTACTATTGCAAAAACGGTAATTAGATTACCGTTACTTTCCCGTAGGAACGCTGCGTTACTGCGTTACTAAAATCGTGATTTTTTTGCGAGAATGTCTCATGACAGTGACGTAAGCAAGTGCGACGTTCGTGACAACAGCTGTGTGCAGATCAACAACGGACAATATATCGGTGCGGGAGAGAATGTGACCGTGCAGCGTTTAAAGCATGGAAGTACTGACCTTACTTTGAGTTTGAGTCCATAAAAAGTGACAAAAACATTAGTGTCCGTTGTGCGTGGGAAGAAAACAGCGAAAAAAAACCCTTAACTTCCAAGCAAGCACCGAGTGCGCTACCACGTAATGGGAAACTCACAGAGAAACTCGCGGATTCTTCCACTGACCGCTGCGGCACACCTGCACCAGGGTAAACTTCCGCCTACCCTACTCCTGCTTTACAGGTGAAAATAGAGCAAAAGGACCGCTAGTCTTTGACTTTATTTATTTTCTGCTGTGTTTTACTTCCATCTATTTGAAAGAGTGAGTGTAAACACAGAAAAAAATAATATTTTATGTGCTGGAATGTGCAGAAAATAGGTTTAAATATTAAACAAATTTCTTCCAGTCAGAGAATGTTGCATATAATTAAATTTTTGCTTGATGCATAAAGTTAAAAGATTAAAACTAATAAAACAAGTTTTAAAAAGGGACTTTTCCATTTGATTACATTTTGTATGATGGATTATGCAGAAAAAGTAGAATTGGGCTGAAAGATCTATCGCTTTATTACCTATTCAGGTTGTAGATCGTGTTTTTAAAAAGTAACTAAGTAATTAATTACTTTTGAAAATAAGTAATCAGTAAAGTAACTGGATTACTTTTTTGGGGAAGTAATCAGTAATTAGTTACTGATTACTTTTTTCAAGTAACTTGACCAACACTGTTCATAACACACGTGAAAAGACCCAGGAAAACCGAGTTAACGATAAAAACGATAACAAAATAACGCTGAAACCCTAAAGGGAGCAGCTGAAAGAAGAAGAGAAGCAACAAGCAAATTCATAAATTCACATATTGGCCAGCGTAACGTTAAAAATATTAAATGGATATTTATACTGAATTGTTTTCAACATAAATGTTAGCCTTTTTGGGGAAAATTATCAAGCTAACATAGCTTTTTCATTGTGTTCCTCTGTCCTTGTTTTAATGTAATTGTTTCATAGTTTTAATTTAGATTGGCTTAACACTAACACACTCCTAGCATTCAACCATCTTGCTTCTTTAGGCTACAGATTTCACTGCACCACATTCTAGTGTTTACAGATTTGCTACTATATGATGTCATACCCAAGTGCAACCCCTCCAATTTGAACTTTCTCCTTCCAAAATTTCCGAAGTCAAGTGTTGAGAAGAAGTTAACACTTTGCACTCATTTGGTTAGCATTTCACTTGTAAAATATGCCTCCAAATAACCTACTGAGCTCAGAATTTCATCCAAAACTGTCCCATAGCTGGTTTGACAAATCGTGGGTGTGGTCCCTACAGGCTTCCACACAGCTATATAGAGAAAATTTATGTATGCAAGATACAAGACATAACCATTGAAGGATGACATCCTTCTTCCTTACTATATTGTTATGCATATACTCAGCTGAATTTACTTTTAGTCATGCACAGTGTAGGAAGTTCTGGCTCTTTAATCTGCATTTAATGTAGATTAAAGTTTCAGCCCCATTGTTTTTTCCTGAGAGGACCGCGAGAATAATTTGCAAACGGGGCTGAGAGATATATCTAGTGTGCAATGAAATATAGGATTTGTAGTGTGTTAACAAGTCTATGCCCACTGTATATGTGTGTAAGGAGGAAAACGAAAGCCTGCACGCGTTATGTGTGGAAGAGGTTGCACAGAGTCCTCTCATCTGTAACAAGAGCCTTTGTATCGACATGCTCAGTTCTCATCATAAGTTGAAGAAAGGAAGCGTGAAGCTTATCAATATGAGAATGCTGTCAGTAGTTTGGACTTTTTTTTCCTCTTTCAATTTCCTGTTTTGAAATTATACTCTTTATTCAAAGATAATAATGATGTTTAACCAGATAGAGTAGCTGCTGAATATTTATGAGAGAGCCACATTGCAAATAGCAGACTGTGGGAGGTATACAGGCAATACCATAACTGCAATATGTGAAGGATTATCAGTGTCATTATTAATAATTCAATGTCTCCAATTCTATTCAGGAATTGTCACATTAGAATACTTGCGCACAGTAAATTATTGTGTTTTTGAGCCTTAATAATGCCTAAAAATACACATTTTTCTTACTTAATGTTTTGTAGAATCTCAGACGTCTATGTCAAGGTATCTGACACCACCAAGCAGAGTGAAGGTGGAACAAAATCTAAAAATTGAAAGAATAAAATGGGTTAAATGTTTAGCAGTGACATTCTTCCCACAGGAAATGTTTGAATTTTGACAGATAATCCACAAATCTGACTGTCATTACTCTAAATGAGGCATATTTCCCATTTTCAAAAGGTAATATTTTGAGGCAAAAACAATTCACTTGACTTGAATCACCATGATCAGTGTATTAACTCACGCAGAGAGAAGTGCATCCTTTGGAAGTGATATATTTTTGCAATTCTGAGTGCCCACTGTTTTTCTGAGTCATCTCCAACTTTATTATACTTTGTGACAAAGAATTTTTCTTTTTTACCAAAATATTGTATCATTTAAACCTGAACACATAAGCAGTGATATAAATCCAATGTATCAGAAGTACAGTACTAGTACTAGTGCTAGAATGTGTCAAAAAATTAGAATATCATAACAAAATGATTGTCTTTTTCCATATATTTTAAACCTGTTTTTGTTTTAATTGTAATGATCATTGTTTTTAGCTCATTAAAATCAGAAACTTGATCATATTGACCAATAAGGGTTTACAAAGCCAAAATGTAGAACTTCTAAAAAAAATGAGTTCATTTCATCAATGCTTGTTTGCAGCAACTTTCACCCTGAATTACTACATCAGTGTGAAATGGGATACTGGCGATCAGCTTGTGGCACTGCTGAGGTGTTACTGAAGCCTGGGTTGCTTTGATAGCGGCACTTCAGTTCATCTCTATTTTGGGTTTGGGCATTCATCTTACTCTTAATAATACCCCAAAGCTTCTGTAAGGGCTTCACGTTCAGGTTCACCTTGGATTCAGTGCCCTGCAGATTCTAGGACCTAAAAGAAATGCAAAATCTCCAGTTTTTCAGTCCAGTTTTTTTTTTTTTTTTTGCATCTAGGACACCTCTGATGTCTCCTGTTCAGGAGTAGCTTGATATTAGGGATCTGACAGTTTTAGCCACTTTTTTGTGCATGGTGGCTCTGCATGCACTGACACCAGGCTCAGTCCACACCTTGAGAAGCTCTCCTGGGTTCTTCACAACTTATCCTGTCAATCCTCTCCAGACTGTAATCATCCTGTGGGTCTTTTCCCTCCACACTTTGTTTTCTTCCAGTCAACTTCCCCCTTAACCACTTAAGCCCCACGCCCCCGGGGCAAAAAGGAGGACATCACGTTTAATCGGTTATAACACGGGTTGAGAAATATAAGTCCAGACGTGTGGTATCCACAGAAACCTCAGAATCTCAGCTAAAATGTCAAATAAACCATTTCTACAACCACCAAACACACCAAAAACAAGCCGTGATTAAACGAGCAGTTACCTAAATGCGCAGAAGTCCGCTAAACAAACAAAACCGAACCAGAAATTCTTCAGACTTCATGTAACCATCCCGATTTCCTCCGTTATTTTATGAATCTATTGGCTCAAACAGTTAAAAAGAGGTGTCAATCACGCAAATTGACCAAAAGAAACCGAAGTTACAGCCCCTCGGAGTTTAAAGGGCCAGAGGCCAATCAAACACTCTATGCGCACGGCAGAAAAGGGCCATTACCATGTAAATGTGTGATTAATTCTTCAAAAATATATTTTTAAAAAAAGCATTTTTAGGCCTGTTAGTAAAATTTATTAATTTCTGCTCTTTAATACCTAAAAAAATCAACTGGCATGGTGTCCAATTGTGTGCCAAAATTGGACATTTTTGTACAACGTCTGGATATTCATGTATTGACAGGAATGTAATTTTTCACTGTTTCACTTTAGAAACATAAATCTTTGCACAGATGATGTTTATATGTTGGTTACTGAATTTCTGGAACCAAATGTGATCTAAGGCATATTTTTAAAAGGGTTATATGCTAAAAATTAAAAAGAAAAAATAGGCGAGGATAAAATCGACTTACTTTTTCTGTGTTCCAGTCTCAGTAACTAAACTAAATTAAAAAAACCCTTCATGATAGCATTGTGACATGTCTAAACACCATGTACAGCTATCACTGCTACTACATCACCGCTAGTAAGAATCATAATGATTATAATATATGTATATTCATAAATGGCATATTAAGGAAGCGTAATGCTATTTGAATAATGCATTAAGCACTTGCTAATACCTTAATAATAATGGTTAACAGTGTTATATTATTCTAAAGTCCTACCACAACAATGCTATTAGTCAGACTCATCTGTAGTGTCGTCTAAACGAAGACTGCAAATGATAAACAAATGCATTAAACTCAAATGTCTAGAACTATAAAACATACAATGCATGTTCAAGTTTTTTAAACGTGATGGTTATCGTGATACTTCTTTGTAAATGACATTCCACCTATGGAAAGATTCTTCAGCTCTGTTATGACATTGGGCTGAGTGTCCTAGGAAAAGGTCATTCAGCCTCCAAATGTTTGCTGGTTGTATGTAAACCTTATGACTGCTCAAGATTACTTGGAGGGAGTCACATTACAGCCCACTAAAAGTTGGTCTTGCATGCTAGGCTTCACCCCCTGTGGTTGTATTTATGTTTATGCTCCATTTCCTTAGTCCCAATGATCATGATAGCCCCGGCACTGATGCTTTTCAGATGGGACCTGAATGTTAATGAAACAGTAAAATGCAGTGGTGCTGGACAAAAAGACATCTGGATATAAACTCTGTCCCTCTGAGTAGGTCAAGCATGACAGGATGAAGAGAGTCACGAAGACCCAAAAGTTTGTGGGGACACAAGACAACAATATCTGAACTGGTAGCATTCCCCTTCGAGCAGTTGATTAATTCGATGTCCGCCTGCATTTAGTTCTACCACCATTGCCTTTACCGTCTTGCGTGAGTCACAGAATTTAAGATGATACCTCTTCATATGGTGCTTTACCTTGAAAACATGTCGGGCTGAGGTATGTTTACATGCAAATGTTAAAAAGAAGCAAACACTGGGGTGGATGAAGCGGTAACATGGTGGGAAGAAAGTAAATGCCATCTGTCCACGTTTTCATTGAGAAAATAATAAAGACGTTTAGCAAAACAAACCGTTCAATCAGTCGCAGCAGCATTTCACAGCTCTGTACTCTGGCTTATTGCCAGGGATTTTTAACTACAGACTATATATTTAATTTTGCTCTTGTAACTTTTCAGTTCCATGCAACAAAAATGAATGGGAGCTTTTAAAAATTCCACACCAGTAACTACAGATTCTGCAATGATGAGGGTTTTAATTGGTCAGTGACCTTCAAATTTACCGGCCCGTGGAGTATTGATGAAACCATAAGGCTTCTAGAAAGCACTATCATAAAATACTGTTTACTACTTACTGGCAATTCTTTTCATTTAGATACTGTTTTTGTAGACAGCCGGCTTTAAACTGCAAGATAGACAGCTGAAAAGCTCTATTATTTTACACATTGCCCAGCCTTTAACGCAGCAGACAGGGCCTTCGTTCCAAACAGTGAAGATTGCACTTCATAATTTATTCCTCTAAATCCCTGTTTAAATCTCCCCCATGGTGCATTCTGGTTGTGTGTGTGCATTGTGTGCTTGTATGCAAGTGTAAAACCTTTTAACACTTCAGCAATCCTTGTCAAAGATGGCTGAATAGGACCAACCCAAAAGCTGTACGTATGAATGCAAATCGTTTCCCCAACCCCGTCACATCAATGCCAGTTTAATTAATTAACATTATTTTTTCATAGGGACTTAGAACCCTTGAGTCAGGGCTGAGTCTGCATACAAAAGGGCAATGAATAAGGTAATAAGATAGCCAGTTAGTTTTATAATGCCACCAGTGTTTTGTGATGATGGTGGCTTCTTATAGCCTCTCTCATAGCAGAGCCTCTCTGTGAACCATAATCATCACATTTGCTGGACTTAGAGACTCTGAGAAACAGTTAATGACCTTGCAAACAAGTGAGAGGTGCCTATATAGCTAGCACAATGCTAAATGTCGAGAGAGAGAGAAGCAAAGCAAAAGCAAATAGTTAAAGAGAGCTCTGGGCTAGCATTAAGGTAGGACGTTGGTTTTTTTTCTTATTTTGGTGGGATGTCGGGTTGTTGAGAGAGGTCCATTCAAATCCATAACTTAGCTGGGGAGGGTCAGGGGTCAATTATTATGCGTACACAGAAATATGCATTGATAACTGAATCAATTTAGTTCTGCCCCAAAGGTCTTCAGTAAACTAGCCAATAAAATGAAAGCAATAAAATAATTCAATCTGCACTCATGCATTTAAAAGGAGGCGACATTTTATTGTTATTTGATTAAAGGAATCAGGATGGAAATGTAAATATTCTCGCCATGTAATTAGGCTTGACAGTGTCTGTCAGCAGCTTTGAACCCTTCATTTGCCGTGTCTTACTGTTGAGGTTAAACAAATAAAGGGTGTAAGCAGACATGGAGAAATTTGATCAGCCGAGCATCAAAAGTCCAATTTATTTAGATTAAAATTCATTAAAAAACATCTTTTTATCTTTTATCTCATCTGGACACGTGTGAACATAATTTCTCATTTTGTGCAGGACTGGTATACAAGAAAAATATTTTAAAAGGCCCGAAAAACACAAAGAACTGGAGAGCCCTAATTCACAGAGTTATCTGCAAACAAAAGCCACACGGTGAGACCCACGGTGCATAAACAGGTAAATCAATTTGCAGTGAATTACGCAATTAACAACCAGAAGAACCTGTAACAAAGGGGTTATCTTCTGACGGATGTGCCGTTTAGGTTTGAAAACAGCACTCGGAGAATCAATAAGGGAGCTCGTTGTTGGTACGTTAATTGGGAGTGGTACTGGAATCACTGTCAATATCGATTCAACAAAAAAAATATCACTGTCACATGCTTATTTGTCAACGTGATATCATGGGATTGTAGAAAGCAAACAGCACATCATTCCAGCATATTTTGTGTTGTTTCTACTCAATCACAAGTTTTTTGTGCGACATTCAATAAAGTGGAAATGTTGCACGATTAATCCTGGGAAACATTAAGGTCAATTGATTATAATGACAGTATGAAGGTTAGGGTGAGGGTTAAGGTCAGGGTTAATTGAGATTAATGGACAGGGGTGATACAACAGAGATGTAAAAAAACGCAGACAAAATGAATTGACCCTGTGATTTATGAGCTTTTCTTATACTAAATAGGAATAATAGTGTGATGGAAACCCTGTTGTGCTGCGCCAGTATTCCACCTATGGATTTTTTTTATTGTGTGACCTACCTTTTAATAAGGCAAGTTTTTACTGCTAATTGATTTCAAGGAAGCATTTTTCAACCTTAAAAATGGGGCAACATCTTGTCACGGTTCAAAGACTGAACTGTCCATTGGTGGAATATCTCTGGAATTTAACAAGCTTTAAAAAGCTTTTAAATGCCTTGTCCAAAAATGTCTGCTTTCAAATCTTTGACGTAAAACTTTGATGTAAAAATGTTTGACTTAAATGTGATGCTCAAAACATCATCTTTAAAAAAAGTCATGGATATTAAATTAATTAAAATATTCCTCAGTTTTTTTCATGGCTTCCAAGTTTTTTGTAATATTTACTGTATTTTTTCCAACGTGATATATATTTGTTAGAAGAAGAGGAAGATGTTGAATTTCTGTGAATGTCTCTGTTTATTCTTGTTGTTACTTCATCCATATTCAGATTTTGCAATTAACATTCCAAAATTGGACACACTTGGCTTTGATGTGTGGATGTAAAGCTATGGTGTTGTAAAAACAAGATAATATTTATGTATTTTACATAGTGTATATATTCTGTGTAATTAAAATATGTTTATTGCTGTTATTGATGTTCGTAACAATAAGGAAACTAGATAAATAACAACTGATGACTTATGAAGAAGGAGTGGGATTCAATAAGTTTGCACTTCTTCCCACTTTTTTTCAGATATGTGAACTAAAACAGGTAGAGCATTATTGCAGTGTATTTTTCTTTATTTTGCACTTTTTTTCCTTTTCTTATTTTTTCATATATGACTTATATGGTTTAAACAAAACAAAAAAAGGTTACGTTGTGTTTCTAATTTAATAAATTTAATACATCCCATATGTCCATCCATCTATCCATTTCCTCAAACGTTTGTCCAGTTCAGGGTGGTAGGAGGAGCCTGTTCAAGCTGTTCGAACAGGCAAAAGGCAGGGCACACCTTGGACAGGTGTGACAGACATTCGCACCTACAGCCAACTGGAATCAGGTTCGGACAACAAACGCACAGTGTTGGTTCTAGTTCTCCTGCCTTATTTGCTTGCCTGTTGCTGCCCGAGTTAGTCTTCTCATCTCAGTGTTTGTTAAGTCCTTTGGGTACTTCTTGATGTACTTTGAAGGCTAGTTTTCTTTTGTGTCTTGTTCTTTCCATCTTTCAGCACAGATGAGAAGGATATGCGGGTGGAGCTAATGAGGGCTGGGCATATGTATGTAGTCCTGTCATCTCCTTTGTCTGTTTCGGTTGGTTTGATTCCTCATATTTCTGCCCTTTGATCTTCATGGTACATTTTTTGTTGTGTTTTTGTTTCCTTTTGGACAGTGTGTAACTTGCTTTATTGCCTCAAAGATATAGGCTTGGCTTCACTTTTTCAACCTGCCTATGTGTTTTGTGTTTGATTCATCTCCTCAGCATAGTCTGACAAATACAGTACTATGCAAAAATCATGAGCAGCTCTTTCAATTTTTATCTGGGAAGATGGGATGTAATGTATGTGCAGCAATTTATTGAAATTTGCATACATAAAAAACAGCATACGAATCACAAATTAAGTTTTACACTATTCCAACAAGCTTGAAAGTCAATATTTAGTGTGACCACCTTCAGCAAAGCTTCTGGACAGTATTCAGGAGGAGTTCTGTAATACATGGGGAACAAAAGAGCCATGAAGAGCTTGATTACCACTGACTAGCTGACGGCAATTTGGCAAGAAGTGGAGGTAGGAGCTGGTTCTGAAATACAGGCAGATTATGAGCAATGGTGAACAGGTGAGAACAGCTGAAGCCCAGACCGGAGAGTCCACCTACTGGTGGAGGCCGAAGCTCTCCAACTCCTTCGTAACTTCAACAGCCAGGTTAGTAATCATATGACACAGAAGCACCAGATTAGTAACAAAACATGACATGGAGAAGTTTTCTGTTTTGTACCTTTTTTTGTGCTTGAATTATTCAGAGGTTTGTGTTAAGCTGGGTCAGTTTTAAATAGCTGAACGAACCAACAACAAAAAGCATTTTGTTCAGGTACAGACAACTTTGAAAAACTTTCAGAAACCCTGGAGCACTATTGCTCAAGACCACTTGCAATGGCATGAAAGTCTGTATAGATGACCCCCAGTGCACTATGCTGTAAAGATTCATAGGTTTTGTAATGTGTTCATTTCTTATTCTAAATGTTTGGTTCCTTCCTGTGAAAAGGGGAAGTCTTATTTTGAAGAAGCTTTACATACGTAATTGTGGAAAGGTAGCAAAAGAAAAGGAATAATATTTTTATTTCAACAATAAAAACTTTTTTGCCATATGTGTCATGTATTACACATGACACAAAAATTTGTATTGATGTTTTTGTATTTTAATGGAAAGTACAAAAATACTGTTTATAATTCAAAAGAAGTTGTTGTTGTTTTTTTCTTACCAGATATTTAATGTGTGCGCTCATTTTAAAACAATAAAAATGGATTTGAAAGTCATTTAGCTGTGGCAAGTAAGCCCACAGAATGCATATTTTATTTCCATCTTTATAGGAAGGGATGATTAAGTCTTTCCATTTACTGAATTCCATTTCAATCACCTCATGTTGCAGTCCATATTAGACTTTAAATCACCATTAAAATTATGCATTCTTTTCCATCTTTATTTTAATTACAGAAGTTAAAGACTACAGAGCCATCAGTGAGTTAAAAAAAAAATACAATTAGCCATGTGTGAAACAACATTTAAAATGTTTCTATCGGAACAGACTGACAGCACTATCTACTGAGGCAGAGAATGGAGAGTGCTTGTCTTATGAAGAAGTTTCCACAAGGCTTCACCAAATGAATGAAATTGATTTGCTCAATCTCCCCCCTCGTCCCTTTTTTCCACATTAGCATGAATTACTTTTTTGTGTCTGTGAGGCATTCTGCAGAAATGGCCTTTTTCTGCATATCAAATACATCATAAAGTGCCTGCAAATAAGGCAACGTGCGCATGCCTCATCGTCCAATCAATGGAGCTTCTGTCATTTGTCCTGTTCTTCTGTCCTCTTAACACCACAAGTGGATTTTCACCTAAATCACACTCGCTGTGGCTGTTTTTGTTTTGATTTGGGATGTGCTCAGTGAGAGTCAGAGACAGCAGTCTGAGCAGTAGCACTGGAGGCAGATGATGTTCTTGGGGGTCATTAATTAACTCATCCAGAGCCTTTATTAGCTCCTTAATGGATCTGGTTAGTGCATATCAAGGGTTTGATTACCTCCTGTTGGCAATGGAGAGAGGCAGACTACATATGTGTGTGTGGGGTATGCGTTTGTGAGAAATAGACAGTGTGCTTGCAAGTTTGTCCTTTGCATGTGCGTGCATGGATGTAGGGCTGTGTATGCAGGCACCTCCAGAGATGTGTCTGTTAAGCCTCATTTGTTGGAGGCCAGGAACTGGAACGAGAAGCCCAATTCCAATCCAGCACCTCCACCCTCACACCCTGACGAGTGTAACTCCATGTGACATCACACTTGCAACGGCAGAAGGATTTCTTAATAAAATGGTAGAAATCCAGTGGCAAGATTTGGAACTGATAATCAGCATTTTAAGGGTTTTACATCACTATCAGATGGATATTTTAAAATCACATCCATTACTTCATGAAAAACCTGCCTTTTTTTGCTTCAGTTTCATTCTGATATTTTTAACAATTTTAAAACGCTCGAATTCGTCAATATTTTCTGTTTCTAACATTGGCATTTGTAAGAGCTAAAAAATGTAAAAGATAAAAAAAACATAAACTGTTCTTTAAAAACCAGTTCTATTTAGTTCTTTTCTGTGCCAATAATGAAGTAACCACACTTCCATCCATCCATCCATTCGCTTCCGCTTATCCTTTTCAGGGTCACGGGGGGTGCTGGAGCCAATCCCAGCTGTCATAGGGCGAGAGGCGGGGTACACCCTGGACAGGTCGCCAGTCTGTCGCAGGGCCAACACACAACGACAGACAACCATTGGATTATCCAATTAACCTATCCCCACAAGCTGCATGTCTTTGGACGGTGGGAGGAAGCCGGAGTACCCGGAGGGAACCCACACAGACACGGGGAGAACATGCAAACTCTACACAGAAAGACCCCGGCCTGATGGCGGAATTGAACTCAGGACCTTCTTGCTGTGCGGCAACAGTGCTAGCCACCGTGCTTTTTTTTTAGTGTGTGAAATTTCATCTGCATTGTACACAATGGAGGGTCGTTAGTAAGCCTGCAATAGTCCAGACATTGTGTTGGAGGGATTTGTAACCCATTTCTTCAACCAATAATTATGAGTAAAATGCAGCTGAAATGTAAAAATCCAATGTTTGTTCATTCAAATAATTAATCATTACAGAAAATATGCTTGAAATAAGCTAACTGGATAGTAATCGGCTAAATTTCATTTGACCACATTCCATTAAATATAACATTTTACATCATATTTATGTAACAAAATAAGATGGGAAATTTACAAGTATGTTCTTTTGTTTTGTTTTTTTGGGTGCGCTTTAAATTATTTGGTGTGGAATAGCACGTTAGTGCTGACAGATCTGCACATTCCCCTTTGTGAGTTCACTTGAAGAACTCTGCTTCCTCCCACAGGTCAAAGACATGCATGTAAGATTATTTGCGTAAATATGTGTGAAAACGTTAAATCTGCATTGTGCAAGTGTTTTGAGTAGCTAGCAAGAGTTTTAAAAAAGGCCTATATAAATGCCAGTCCATTCCACTTAATGTGGAAGACAACCCATGAAAAAGTGCAAGCGGTTGAGTGAAAAGTTGAGTCGAAAAGGTGAAAGCTAGTAGCTTTCCATCTATCTGAGTTCAAAATAATCTTTATTTATCTTATTCTGGGTCTTGGTGCAGTTCCAGCTGTTTTGGCTCCATTTCTCTTATTGTTAGGTACCCTTTCTTCTGCTTCGCTGCACCTTGTAAGTAAAAGATTTCAACAGCAGGTGAGTAGAGCTCATGTACTCGCAGCCAAAGCTGTGTGGGTACAACATTAGGCTCTCTGACATCATACAGAGGCACAAACAGAACATTTACAGCAGTCGGATCCCTGAGCTCTTGGCTCATGATTGCTTACAAACCAGATTTTAATTTATTTCAATTCAGTTCAGTTAATTTATATATAATATATTGTAAGGCAAAGACCTCATAATAATACAACACAAAATGATATAATACAGAAATATATAAAATACAGAGGATACCCCAACAATCACACACTTGCCCATGAGTGTGTGATTGGCACACTTTGGCAACACTTTGGCAACAGTGGGAAGGAAGAAAGCAACAGGAACAGAAAGAAACCTAGCAGAACCAGTCTCAGGGAGAGGCAGTCATCTACCCCAACTATTTACATCAAAGTTGCCTGCAACTGGACTCAAAGAGTTTTCACTTACAATGCTAAAACTGTGCCTTTTAAAATAAATTGGTTGCAGCTTTTACTTTAAAAGTGGATGTTCTTCCTTTGCTGGTTTATGTTGCACATTTAATTGTTTCACTGCTAAGTAGTTGGTAAGTATCATCTTAGTACAGGTGATCTGATGCTAGCGACTAGTATAATCATAAGGAGACTGTCAGTAACCTCCAGCTACCAATCACCAAACTGCTGGGTAATGCTTGTTTTTTTCTTAGCAACCGATGATTGACAGATGGTCACTGTTCAGTCTCTAGGCCTATGGGTCCAAGGTGATCTGGTGACAATAAGTTAAACAGTAATCGTACTAAAATTGATTGAAAAAATTAGCCTAAAAAATGAGTCTAGGTCTTGTTTTACTATTAACTCCAGCCGGTTCAATCATCCCACCAATATTTGTTTTGCTGTATTCTCCAAAAGGGCTTACAGTGCATTTGCTTGTATCTCCCAATTTGCAGCCAAAACTGCATGGCCGAGTTCAAGTCGATAAAATGGAACTTATACTCCATTGATGAGCTCAGAAAACTATAGCTCCAAGTAAAGCCTCACTTCATGTCTCCAGCACGGTGACATTGGGATGATCTGATATCGTCGTGTTGTTGTTGTTCCCAGATTATCATGAAAATGTTGTTCCCGGTTCAACATTGCAAGTGACCAATTACATTGTTGTGACGTTATTCTTTTGCGCGCCAAGCCATTCATGCATTTATGAAATTCCAATGTTGCAAGGACAATATCAATTCTGCTTACCGTTTAATAAAGGGTTAGGGTTAGGGTCAGGGTCCGTTGATCAGCGGACAGAGGCAGTTTCTCGCAGCTTAAGTACAGTTTTTTGTTTTATGGCGGTTTTTTTCCCGAAGTCGCAAAAGTATGACGTCACAACATTCTGATTGGTCACTTGCAATGTTGATCCTGGAACAACACCAACACGATGATATCAGATCGTGCGGTGACATTGACTGATATTCACAATATGGGGCAATGAACTCATGCTATAGCTCTAGTGGGTGTGTTTTTATATATGTGAAATAAGCCTCCTAGCCTTTTACCTAGCAGTGGTGTATGTTCTTAATTGAGACACATGAGAAGATGTCAGCCCTATATGCTCTTTCTTTCCCTTTCTTCACCCTCTCTCACACACAGCTCTGTCTCAGCAGCATTCCTTCAATATCAAACACAGGGCATCCACCCCACAGGTTTCCCATTTCTTTGCTTAGTCTGCACACTTTCATCCCCAATGTTTTTTTTATGCCACATGCTAGCCAGAGCTCCTACGCAGGGTGTTGGATTGATTGGGGGTTTCTCTGGCAGAAGAAATAAGAGACTATATGATGATTTAGTAAGAGGAGACAATGCAGAGTAACAAACCAAAGACAAGGATATACTCACAAAAGCCACATGTGTGGGAATTTATGCACGAAACAGCAAATCACACAGTTGAGAAGCAGACTGATGATGCATTAGCTGAAAGGCGGTAAATGAAAGTTGTTTGACAGATCTATATGTGAGGTGGCGTAAACGTGCATGCTTTTGGACTGTGAGGCGTACATTTGCATATTCATTTGAAATGAAATGTATCAGCGATATGCTCGTGTCATATGTTAGCATAAAAGCACAGTTGGAAGGAAACACACACAGCTTGCATTTTGTATCAGATGATCTGTTGCTACTTGGCTGGTTCTTAACAGTTAATAGCCTCATAAATAATAAGGTAAGAGATCTTAGCACTTGTAGCAAATGAATGTTAGTATTTCGAATCCGCTTTTCCTCCTTAGGTGTAATTGAAAGCGAAACTCATGCAGTCTTGGTGACATCTGCTCCCTCCTATTCTGCTTCCAACTCTCTGGGCCTCTTGTATTACCTCACTTGTGGTATTTGCAGCAAGTCAGATGCCTGCTTGTGTGATGTACATCCGGTAATTGGCAGCACTGTCCAAGTGCCTGTTAAGATTGCAAGAGTGTGCGTGATTTTCTTTCCTTTTTTAAGAAACTGGAACACGGTTAACGGGGTCGTACTGTCACATGTGCAAATACTGTACACGGTTCTTACTTGCTCAAATCCAGATGCTTTTAACACATGCCATTTTCATGTTCCATAACAAGTAACAGCCAAACAGAGCTCTATAAATTAACCATATAAGAGCAGTGAAGAGGCTGGGGGAGATGCATGTGATCTAAATGAAGCAGTCCAATAAAGAAGAGGCTGACTTCCATCATTATTTCAACTGGCTTCTTAATTAAATACGTTTTTCAGAACTATTTCAAAAATTGAATAACAAAACCTGGGTTTCTGTGGCTTTATTTCGGCTACTGAAGGGGCAGCCAATCAGAAGATAGTTTGCTAGGATGGCTTGTTTCAAACAGTGGATGATGTGAAGGGCTGTACCAAAAAGCTATTCTATTAAGTCCAGTTGCATAAATATGGACCCAGAAATAAGAACTAATAGGTCCCCTGTATAATTCAATGTTAACACTTGTCACGGACCCGGTTCCGGGGACTCGGGGTCCATGAGCAGTGTGTACTATAATTATTATAATTATTATTATTATTTTGTGATGTGTGTGTCTTCTGCACAATGCTGTCATGTCTGTGTTCCACTTATTTTATGTGTAGGCATGGTGTGTGTGTGTGTATATATGTGTGTGTCTGCGGGTGTGGGTGTAGGACTACAGGTGTGGGTGTAGGACTACAGGTGCTGGAGGACTGGCCACACCTGAAGTCCCTGCCACACACCTGCTGCTGATCAGGGCTCGTCAGAGGAGCTATTTAGGAGAGTGTTGGAGCTCCCACCAACGTGGGATCATTGCGTTACATCCCAAGTTAGTGTGTCAGTGTACGGTAGTGCAGATCGTGTATGCCCACGGGGGTCAGTGTTGACGGCTGCTTCTGTTTTTTTCCTGCAGGTGGAATGTGGAACCAGAAGGACAGCACGCACAGGGTGTGCAGAAACACGAGCACGGACGTCGGAGGGGAACACACACACAGGAGTCTAGGGAGCAACAGGGATTTAGTGTGTTTATTTACAGTGAGGTAAATAACAGATGCACACTGTCTTCACTAAAGAGTCCAGCTTTCGGGTCCTCCTTTCTCACATCCCCACACTAGAACTGGAAATTCTGAAAGTCTGTAAAAATAAAACACCATCACTTCACATTTCATGACTTTTCAACATCTGAAGCATTGACTTGGCTGCAGGACTGACTTGTCTCACTAAAGTTCATGTTTCAACAATAAGAAGGAAGCTGGGCAAAAAAACGCATACATGGGAGAGTTCCATCACTAACCAAAAAGAATACAAAGGTCTTATATACACCAAAAAAGTGTGTGTGTGTGTGTGTGTGTGTGTGTGTGTGTGTGTGTGTGGTTTTTTTTTTTTTTGATCCCCAAGGAAAATATTCTGACTGAAGACACAAAAATAGGATCCATAAAAAAGGACACCACGGAAACAGTAAAACATTGTGATGGTGTAGGGGTGCTTTGCTGCTTCAGGACCTGGATGCCTTGCCATAATGGATTGGGCCATGAATTCTGCTCTCTACCAGAAAATCCTGAAGGAGAATGTCCAGCTGTCAATTCTTGCCCTGAAGCTCAAGCACACTTTGGTTAAGCAACAGGACAAAGACCCGAAAGACATCTGCAAGTCCACCTCTGAATGTTAAAAAAAAAAAAAAAAACCAACCCAAAATGAAGCTTTTGTCATGGCATTGTCAAAGTCTGGACTTTGGACAAGCATCTTAATTGGACAATCCAATTAAGATGCTTTGACGTGACTTTAAACAGGCTATCCATGTTCAAAAACCAACATCACAGCATTTCTTTAAAGGAGAGTTGACCAAAATTCCTCCAAAGTAATGTGAAAGCCTCATTGCCAGTGCTTGATTGCAGTTCTTACTACAGAGGGTGATACAACTAGTTATTGGGAATGAGGCCAATTACTTTAACACATAGTGAAAGAAGTTATTCAAACCTTTCTGGTTCTAAATAAATGAAATCATCATTAAAAAAAACATGTTTTGTATTTACTTGGATTATCTTTGTGTAATGTTAAAATTTGTTTGATGATGTTGTAAACAATTGTCTTTGGTATGAAGCTTTATTTTAATTTCTTGTATAAATCAAACTAGATTTCTGCATGTGTGTGTGTGTGTGTGTGTGTGTGTGTGTGTGTGTGTGTAGCCTAAATAATATTCTGCGTGATTCTGTGTGTATTTTCTATGCTGATTATTCTTTTAGAGTCTAATGAGGAATTTTTTATGAATACGTTCAACAACTTCAACAACTTCAACAAATAATTATATAATAAAGCAGCCGCAACCAAAGTCATTTTTACAGGATATAGTATTTATACAAATCTACTTTACATGAGTGCTACACATAATTTTCACACATTACATCATTCCCTCAGGACCCTCAACTAAGGCATGTTCTCACAGCCATGAAGTTGACCTTGATGCTTATTATTGATGCTAAAGATTATTATCTTTGTTTGTTTTCTATTATTCAATACTTCTCTTTTACAATGATCAAAATATTCTTTTTAATAGTTATTTCAAATTTACTGTCTGTAGTGTGTGCTTTAATGTTTGATTGTACTTACATTTTGAATTGATGAAGTGCATTTCTCAATACTGTTAATAACTGAATGAATTTTCTGAACATTATGAGCACAATGAAATTTATTTTTGTATAAGATTTTATGGTGTTACTGTTAACCACCAAACTGTTATAGAGTGTATTAAATTGTTTGATACGCTTACCTCTGCTCTCACATAGTGTAAATGTGCAGTGTGTTTGATGTCTGCCAACTTACTTGGACTTTGAACACACACTTAAGTGCTCAAAGTGTGGGTATTCTGACAGATCTTGTGTGACTTCTTCCACCTGCCCTCTAGATATCCAACATTTTCAGTCGCTTGATAAGTCCTATGACTACAGGACTTTACACAGGTTTTTGAGGCTAGCCCAGACCTTCTCTATGTTCTAGAAACGTCCAATAGAAATGGATTTACAGTACAAACATTCTGCCACAGGAGTGACTGTATAAGGAGCAGTGATACTGGAAGCACATGGATCTTTTTTATGGTTTTAAGTTAAGTTAAATCCAAGTTTAAAAGTAACTGATAGTTGTAATGGTTAAATAAATTTAAGTTAAGTAGACCAGTAATGTAGCCCACTTGGGCACAATGCAGCACTGAACTGGAGAAAGGGACTCAAGTTCAGCTATGTATAAATGTCAAGTGAAACCTCTCTATAACAGCTAGACAACAACTCTGACCTCAGCAGCACAAAGAACAATTTGTTTCAGCTCAACATGCTGGTAAACATGACAGCTGTCGGAGGCGGCTTACGTTCAAGTAATTATACAAAAGACATAAAACTACAATGAGAGAAAATCCTTCCAGAGTTAATTACATCTATTCAAAACTCTTTCTTTGGTGACCTTTCCTCACAGGGGTAATGACACACAGCTCAGCTCTCTCCACAAAGTTTATCTTCCTATCAAGAGAGCATTTCCATTTAATTCCACTTCTTTCCCGCTCTAACCTTTGATACAGAGGTTCAGTATGCAAATCATCATCTTCATATTGTTAGTGAGGTGAATTAGCATCTGCTTTTTTGCCATATTATCTCACTTTGGGTTTACATAAACGTTCATTGTCAGTGTAGCGGCGGTTCTTTTGAATTATGCATGAGGTTCTTCCCTCGGCTGAATCCGAGAACTCTAGATCAGCATATTTTAGATATTCAAACATTTCTCTCAGTACATTTGGCATTAATATGTAACCCTCGTCTGAAACTGTGATAGTAATACCTTTTGGATGCACCCGGGCCCCAGTCCCCCCTTAACACGGCTGAACAAATGTGGAAAGTACATGAGATGCACTTGCATGTGTTTGTCAAAACAAATGTTTTAACATTGTGCATCTTTGTGGTCTTAGAAAAAGAAGATGGCGTTCTGCTGTGCAGCCTCAGTTGTCTCTTGCGATACACAGATTTTGCTACGATAACCAAGATTTATCTATTCTTATTTGCTGAATGCGACATAAATGCAAACATAGTGTAAGGTTAAAAGCTGGAATCCTTGAATGGCTTTAAAGTTCATATATTTCAACTTATAAATACTTAGTCTGATTTGTAATGTTTTGTTTTTCTTTGGTACTGATACTATAACAGTCACCTCAAGCCACTTTATATAATAAGGCAAAGACCTTACAATAACACAGACAAACCCCAACAATTAAAACAGACCTTTTTGAGCAAGGACTTAGCAACAGTGGCATGCGATATACTCATCCACCTAATCTGAACATTTAGAAACACTCTCCCTTGTTTTCAGCCGTTTCAGGAAGTATCGCTTACTTTAAATCTTGCTAAATGTGAATTTGGCAAAGCTACAGTCAAATACCTGGGGAAACGAGTGGGACAGGGACAGGTATGGTGGCTGGCTGAGGTTCTCTGTAATAGTTGAGGAAGGCGAGCGGGTAGGGGTGAGCTGCCATTACTTTTAACCCATCGTTTTCTCCTATTATTGGATAGAACAAGGAGGCCAGACTCTTTGTTTTGGTTCTTTTTCCCCATGAGGTTATGCGCGTGGGCTTTGTTTTGCTTATTATTTTGGCCTCGGCTCACCGTGAAGTGTTGGCACTCCTGTTCTGGTGTTTTCCTCACTACCTTGTAAATAAATGCCACTTAATGACCAGTGATTGTTTCCTGTGGCTGCTTGGGTCTTGGGGGGAGCAAGTGCCTCATCCATGCTATAAACCTGGCCCCTAGACAGGTTGTAACAGTGGGAATGAAAAACTCCCTTTTAACAGGAATAAACCTCTGGCAGAACCAGGCTCAGGAAGGCGCAGTCATATGCTACGACTGGCGGGGTTGAGGAGAGGAAGGCATGACAAAAGACATGTTGTGAAATAGAGGTTTATAATTATATTATATATAAGTAATGATTCAATGCAAAGTGGTGTATAAAAAAAGTGACCATGTAACATTAACTTGTCTGCCATTTTTAAAGTGTGACTGTATGGGCTCAGGTCAGCGAGGTCCTGGTCACACAGCCTAGAGACAAGTCCGTGACCATCTGGCAACCACCGGTCACAAGGTTGCATCTGTTGACTGGTTGGTGAAAATCTTTTGGGGATTGCTTTGCCCGCTTTCTGATTGTTGCAGTTGCCTGTTGTAGGGAGATACCAAATAGTTTGCAAACACTTGAAATCTGCCCTCTGAACAGGCATGAAACTGTGAAGAGTGCAACATCAATCGGAAAAGGGAAACTTTCAGCCTCAAAGTAAAAGTTCCATGCTGCTCAGCTAGTAGTTAGCAAGTGTTTACAGACAAGTCAGTATCTTCTATGCAAACTACAGGTACTGCAGCAACTTACTAGTGACCAAAGCAACTCTTAGTAACCAATTTTATCTAGCGACACCTAACAACTGCTCGCTAATTAGTCAAGAAATGCAAGGGTTTTTTTTTTTTACTAGTGCCCACTGGTACTAGTAAAAAATGGCAGACTACTCTTGAGCAATGTGCAGGTACCATACAAGAGACCTCTATGAAATACTGTACTATAAACTGGCACTACTAGTGGAAAGTGATAGCAAAGATATACTCTTATCATACTATCTGTCTTTCTTCCACAGCAAGTCTTTGTCCTGTCTTCATCCACTCACCCCCAACCGGTCGAACCAGATGGCTGCCCCTCCCTCACCCTGGTTCTTCTAGAGATTTCTTCCTGTTAAAAGGGAGTTTTGCCTTCCCACTGTTGCCAAAGCACTTGCTCAGAAGGGTTCAAATAGTTATTGGGGCTTTCTCTGTTTTCTTTGTGTTATTGTAGGGTCTTTACCTTATATAAATTGCCCTGAGGCAACTGTTGTTGTGATTTGATGCTATATAAATACATAAAATGGAGCTGAATTAAATGCTATTGCTGCTTTTAATGCTATTTTTATTGGGAAGTCCTTTCTGTAAATATTGTTCCACTTCTGGAGAACATCTTGATCCTTTGTACATCCAAGGAAAATTGTATGGTCTCAGGCAGCAGCAGTTTAGGAAGTAAAGGCTTGTCTATTCTGTAATTAGGATGCTGGATGTATATAATTCTTTGTAATTCTTTGGAAAATTTTTAAGATTACTGTACAATATCTTCATATTTTAGCTTTTGTTTGGAGAATTTGTTTGCTGCTAATATTTTTCAAGTATTAAAAGTGCTGTATTACTACATGTAAATCAAAGAGCAACATTGTGGATCATATCATTTAACTTCCATCCATGTCCTTTACAGTAAGGTCAGGTTAGGAAAGATCACCTGAGCGGATCAACTTCCTCGTCTTTTTTAAAGCAAGCCTAAAAGAAATATATTACCTCTGCTTATGTAAATCACCAAAATTAATTATGGCCAGTTTTTGATCAGGAAAAAAGAAGTTTCATTATTTATCAGTTGCTATGAGTCTAGAATATTTGTTGAGAAAAATAAATATTTTATCATTTGCCAATTCACTGCATACATTTTATATAAACCAGGGGTGTCCAAACTCCGGCCCGCGGGCCAACTGCGGCCCGCGATCCATTTTTAATTGGCCCGCAAGTAATTTTATAAATAGAATCGAATATGGCCTGCACTTCAACTTTTGCTTGAGTGTATTGCACTTCTTAGTTTTAACACCAGGGGGAGCTACTGTCGATCGAGGCAGTTGCTCCACCAAAAAGGACAATCACAGAAGAAATTTAGCCCAAGTTAGTTACTAAACATGGCAGAACCAAAGAAGCGAAAGGTAGAAAGTGAATGCAGAAAATTTCTGCATCCTACACTGGTGCTGAGCGAGAGCAGAAATTAAAGCAAAGGGTATCTCTCCTGCGGGGTCAGCAACAGTAATTTTTTCGTGCTCAAAAGGTCCAGGAAAAGGCTACAATAGCCAGCTATGAGGTCGCCCAACTCATCGCAAGACATGGCAAGCCTTTTTCAGATGGAGACCTCATAAAACACGGCCTCGTTAAAGTCACCGAAATAATGCGCCCGTCAACAACGTCAGCATGTCCAGAAATCCAGTTGCTGAAGACTTGTCAGCCAACATTAAACTGCAACTGTCTGATAAAGCTGTGCTTTTGATCTTTACTCCATCGCATGCGATGAGAGCACTGATGCCACAGACACCGCACAGCTGCTATTTTTTTGCGGGGAGTGGACGAGCACTTTAGGTGAGTAAAAAATATATTCCACAGTACCCGTGTGTTAATGTGCAGGTACACATGCTTCAAATATCAATAATGCGCATCAATTCTGTCACTACCCTGCTTTTGCACACCACTTTCTTATATGCGCTTTTCTTGTTAACACACAGAGTACACACCGCTGTGCACTGCCCACGTACACGCAAAGTCAGCTGATCTCATCTGATGCAGATTTGCTCGTTGATCAAGTGACATTTGTCTGGATTTTTTGGCACGAGTGGCGATCAGCACCGCGGCTGGATGTCCCGATTTACATACCCAGCGCAGCTGATACTCACCAGAATAATTTACTAAAATTATATGCACTCCTGTTATTAAGTCCAGTTCAGTCTGTTAATGTTGATAACGGTTTCAAACGAACGTTAATAGGTGTGTTGCTAAGCCTAATAACTTAAATAACAAACTTGAAATGTGCCCGTCCCATTTCCCCTTTGTTTTTTCTCTGTGCTGTAAATCTTCTGTCTAAGAAGAAATCTGAGGCTGCTGTTCTGAGAATGAGCTACCAAAGCTTTTTCTGAATAAATCAATAAAGATCCATTTATGGAAAGCTGTGATGAAGGCAGTTTTGTCTTTAATTATATTCAACAATATAATATATTCGACCACTTGTAAGTGATTTTTCTAAGTTTAATACACTAAAGTTAAGGTTATATACCTAATTTCTAGTAAGTGGCCCAGCCCCTCCTATATTTTTATGTATGTGGCCCTCAGTGAAAAAAGTTTGGACACCCCTGATATAAAGTGAACAAACTCCAGCAGCATTGTGAATAGGTATATGTTAAATCAAAGCAATATTTTTTTTGTTCCTTTCTTTATTTCCTTCCTAAACCTAACAAAGTGGTTTTAGTACCTAAAACTGACAAAATGGTTGAGTAAGAAAAATGAAAATTAGTACAAAACGGTCATGATGGAGTCTGGTGATCTAAACCACCAGCAAGATAATTCTTTTAATGTTGCTTAAAAAGCTTAAAACTACAACTAAAGGAAAAGGCGCTGTATGTGTGCACTTCATGTGCAGACTAACACAATTATGTTTGATAGACCTAATATATGGATGAGAATTAAAACTAAGAAAATAATTTTTACTGAAAAAATAAACTATGCACTCACCATAACTAATCTTCACAACAGACTGTCTGTATGTGTGATTCATTGTGACATCAGTGATTTTATCCCAGTCCAGGGTTCTTGTTTTCTCACCATCCATATCCAACACTGCTTGAGTAACCCCGCTGCTGTTCCTAAAGTAGCTTTTCAAAGTACAAAATGAGCTTATGAGGTCTGACAAGAGTGGAAGAGCTCTGCAGACGTGTTTTTCTCATTCATTATATAATCCATAATAACATGCTTCATGCTGGCTATTATGCATTTGTTTGTCTAGAAACATAATTTGTCTCAGTTATCTCCATTAACAACCTGCCTATAACAGGATGGGAAAAGGTACTTTGTCAGGTCAGCGGGGCCTTCAATAACAGAAACCTGCAAATTTCAAGCTCTTTAGGTTTGCCTACTCCCACGTGGCAAAGTCAATGCTGCAACTCCTGCATTGGCACATGGCTCTCATGCTTGCTTTCAGATCTTTTTCCATTTGTTCTCGTTGGTGGACTGTAGTTAATCTGATGCATTTGGCATGCATCTATTGTTTTTTCAACAATATATTGTATAGCATTATGAACACACTCTCCTAATGCCAGATTTAGTTCATCTGAACATTCTTGCTGAACCTTTTCTGCATGTCAGTGACCCTTGATGCGGGCTAGTAAAGAGTTCATGTCTTACCAAACTGCCGTGGCAAAAAAGCAAAAATTCCTCATCCACTTTCAGCTGGATGCAAGTATGTGTTCAGTGACATCTGCACTTTTCTGTTGTTTCTTTACTAGCACTGTTGCCATCCACCAAAGCAAAGAAGTGGATTGGATGGATTTTTGGACAAACTCCAGAGTTATATCAGACATTCCAGTGACCTTGGAATGGGTGCAAATATTATCTACACCAAGGGTGTCAAACCTAAGAACCGTGCCCGGCAAGCAGTCCAATCTGGTCCACTGCATGACTTTGGAAGATGCGAAGAGGAGCATCAATTTTGGATTTTTTTTTACTGTTTTTTTTTTTTCCTCCTGATAAAGACCTAACCCAATGCCATTCATACAACACCAATATAATTAAGTAATAGATAAACAACTAAATAAACTATCTATTGCACACCACTATCTAATTGCACATTTCACTATCTAATAAAAAAAAGCATTTTAATGAGCATTTGTGTGAATTTAAATAAAAACTTTTTTATATAATTAAAGGAGAGAGTTGGGTAATGAGTGACACATTTATTATTTACCATTTAAGAGACATACTATTGAGTTTGACGTCCCTTATCTACACCAATGTTAGCATCCTCAGCACCAGCTGTGGTCAGGTCCCCTTCTTCTTCTCCATTCTTAGGTTTCTTTTTTTTTTGTACTTTTGGTCCAGGGCCACTGCACCACTACAAAAGCATATATTTTTATAGGTAATGGTGGTACTTTAACCATCTTGTAATGGGGTGTTTTTTCTCTGCAACTTTAAAAAATATGGAGGTGGCGTTCTTGTTGAAGTTATTGTGAAACGCTTGTATTTTAAGACTCCTCAGGTGGTGAGTTTTCATAGAAAATAATTTGTGCATTTTTTCCAATATGACAAAATCAAACATCCAGAGGTCCTCTTTATAAAGATACTATTGTGTATCTTTGTAGACCAGTCTTACTCAGTATTGAACGCTATTGCAATGATGTTTGCTATTCACACAAAAAAGGTGGAACCTTGAGAGGAGAAGAAGAGGACAAGACTAGTTTTTCTTTTCTGCTTTACAGAAATGTAAAAGTTGTTAAGAGAAAGTGGGATGTCATATTAATTGGGTCCTTTTTAATTAGATTTTCCAAGTATTTCCTGGATTCAATAAAAGTCATTATTATTAAGAGAACTCACGCATAATTATATAATTGCCTGCTTTTCTTGATTATTTTTTAACTTAATTAGCTTCATTGTGGTAGTCTGTGGATGTACGTCATTGTTAAGTGATTAGTGAGCAAAAGAATTAAGTGACAGATTCACAAAAGATGAACCAAGTTAGGTTGGCAGGTTGTAAAGGCAAAAGCCAGCTTAAATCCAGACTGAGGTAAACACATGCACACCACTTCCCAAATCTATTTCCTTTAGACCAAGAAAACAAGAAAGCTGCCAAAGAGAGTTCAGACTGTGCTGAAGATTAAAGGTGGTCATACCAAATGTTGACTTTTGAGCATGTTACAAATATACAAACTCCTTTTTCCCATTACTGTAATTCCATTTATGTTTGTTTGTAACCTCCCAGACTAGAGTGTGAGTGATCTTTGTTGGATCTTCAGCTTCCGTTATTTGTAGACAATCTGTGTGACTAGATTAGTGAAGTTCTTTGGCCTTTAAAGATGGTTTTGCAGACCAAAGGTCTTTCATTTTATCTTTTTTTCTACCTATAGAATTTATAGTGCGAAAGCCAACTGAATCTAGACTGAGGTACATGTGGCGTTCATATAAATGTTTAAAAATTCAATTTCAGCAATGAAATTTGTATGATTTGTGCATATTTTACAAGAGCTATGTGTTGATGAATCCCTCACTTTTTAGAGGACTTTTATAATGAATTCTTGCATTTCGTTTGACCATTGGCCTTATTATATATTTATAGCCTGTTATCAAAGTGTTAATATATGAATAAAGAGGTTTTGCTGTGCAAAAGTTGGGCCAACACTCACTTATTTGTTTCGCTTCCAAGGGGCCATACTTGAATGGATGAATTAGTGTTATGTACACACTAGGGGTGCAACGATACACAAAAGTCACGGTTCGGTTCGGTTCAATATTTTGGTGTCACGGTTCGATATTTTTTCGATACAAAAATTTTTTTCATGCCTTTTTAATTTGTCATTTATTAAAATTATAAATATATATTTTAACTCAAAAATACAGTTTTTAAATTTAATGTTGCTGACACAACAAAGTAATAAAAAATTAAATCTATCTGATTGAGGAATCACTCATCTTTGGAAAAGAGTTTATTACAGAGAAATGGCTCTTTCCAAAATAAAAGCTATACTATACGCTTCTTCTGGGCTATATTCTCAGCAGCATATTAAACATATCAGGTCCCCATAAGGAGAATCATGTGCTAACGGCTGTCTAAATGACTTGGGTAAAGTTTGTAGCATGCGTGCTTGTTGTTTTTGTCTGCTTCCACTTGTCTTTGCACTAGGATGATGTCGGAGTAAATGTGCAGTCATATTCGTTGTGTTCCCACTAGTGCTGTCAGCGTTAATCTGAAATGACGTTAATGCCACAACACGTCAAATCTCCGTTAACAAGCTACCACGGATCGCCCCGTGCGTGGGGCTGGACGACGTCAACACGTTAACGAGCAAACTGCGCTAACGCAGTAGTTCCCACCCATGTAATTGAGCATTGCGTGGCACATCCGACATACTGTTTTACTTTTGTCCATGACGCTCTTACCTTCAGGGTCATACGTCACATGAAAACCAAAATAGCTCCAAAGGCCAGATCTGAATGAGGGTGGGGGAGGTTCAATTTGCCATGTTGCAATGAGCTTAACTTCTGTCTCACTAGCTTGCCCTGCGCTCAGTGGGTCTGCACTCGACAGTGCAGCCTAGGCGGAGTAGTCGAACGCAGACCCACTGAGCTCTCAACACAGACAGCATCATCAGAAGAAAAGTTGATAAAATAAATTAAAAATGTTGTATTGTTCGATACATATGCGTACCGAACCGAAAGCACTGTATCGAATGGTTCAATATCGAGTATTGTTGCACCCCTAGTATACACATAACAGACAATTTAGCAAAAGAACAATTTTAAATTACATCTTTAGGCTCTTTGTTAGTAGAAGCCTGTCACAAGTTATTCACATTTATTTCTTGAATCTATGAAAAATGCCAAGATAACAAAGTCTGAGGGTATAAAAAGTACATTTGCCCTAACAAGGGGATTCCTAAAGACCTACTGGATAAGATCTTGGCATATCTCAGAATGGTGTGCAGTCTCGCTTTTAAAATGGGCGGGAACTTGATAAATGGAGGACAAAATAGTGACAGGACTAAAAAATGATCTACAGCAGAGCAATGTTTGAAAGCCATGTCCTTAAGAAAGAAGAAACAAATACAGCAAATACCTGACACAGGAACTGAGAGGTTCTTCCGGCCCTTCAGTTGATCCATGTACTGTTCACTGAATCCTCATTAGAAATGGTCTCAGTGAAAGGGTGGCAATCAAGAAGCCATTATTAACTGAGAGAAATAAGGAAAAATTCTGAGAAATTCCAAATTAAAGAAAAACCAGAATGAAAATCTGTGGCAACAGGTCTGATAAAGTGATAAAATTATCAAGTGATTGAAATGTATTGGTTCAAATCATCACCAGTATGCACAAAGGAGGTCAGGAGAGAGGTACATCAGTGAATGTCTACAGACATCTGTAAGACATGGTGGACGGTGTGCTGTGGTCTGCATCATCCATTTTGGAGATCTTGTCACACTTGATGGAATTATGAACTCAGACCCTCTCCAGATTTTATTGCATGGTGACCCCACTTTTCTGATTAGCAATAGGTTCATTTTTCAACATGTCATTTAACCCAAATATAGCGCCATTGCATACAATCACAGCTGCATAGATGGAACACTGGATCAGTCATGTATGTAGCCTACATAACAGAATAAGGTTGATTAAACGACAGATTTTCTTTAAAAATTAAGAACCATTAACTTGAACTTGATACTGATTCACACAGTTATTTTACTAAGGAGTGTAGAGAATATCAAAATAAATATCAAAAATAATAAAATAACAAAAATAGATGTTGGCTCTGCTCGTCTGGTAATTGCCAGACCTCATCACAGTGTATTTTGTGTTATTTTTCATGAACATGTTTAATTTTCTCCAACATAGTTGCCTACTGGTGTTCAGCAGATGTATAAAATAGCTGTATTTCACTCCCACTTTTATCAAACTCAAAGTCACTGAACACCACAATCTTGCCCAGTGGCTAGAAAGAAAATAAAAAACCACAAAAAACCCACAGACAGACCAACTAGCTTTGACACGAGTAGATGGCTGGTGCACTGTATAACTTTCAGGCTCAACATAGCTTTCACAGCAAGCGTCTGCCTGACTGGCTGGATGCAGAATCCTCACTATCATTTTTTACATTCTAATATCTTGCATAAATGCCTTTTTATGTTCATTTGGCTTGAGGCGCTCTGAAAAAATACTCAGGCATGGTGCCTAAGCCGTTCTGTGGTAGTGGAAACTGTAGATTAGTTGGAAGCTGACAAAACTGAATATAGAGGAGAAGTATGAAAGACTTCATCATACCTAACCTAGAGGCGTGTTTTGTAACATGGGTAAATCTTTGCCTTAAGCAAATTCAGTAGAATTGTGCCTCCTGCGCATTTTCCTGATTTAGCAGTGCAACATTCTTACTGATTGATAGACAGTATGTTCAACGGCATCTGCTAATTGTCACATCAATTTTTTTTGTAAGCAAGAATTCCCCTAATTATTCCACACTTAGTCTGCTGAAATCACTTCACATCATCGGAAATACTGCCACCCCCACCCCTTATTGCTAATTGATAGCAAATGTGTCATCTTGTCATGCTGCTTAGACACTCCCAGTCAGCTTAAAGTGAGCCTAAAAAAAACACATGGAAGGTGAGCTACGTTATTCCAAACTTTCATCAAATTCCAATCAGCAACGTCTGAGATATCTGATCTGTAGTCCAAATAATCAGGCATTGTTACTGAGCAGCCATTCCCCTTGCTCATATTAACATCCATCTTTTCTCAGCAGCAGTCATATTTGCACGAACACACAGACACACATACAGAACGCCTTGGTAATTTGGCGAACCGAGCTGACATAAAAATCACCAATCAGAAAATACTTTTTGAATAAAATGCAGCCTCATGAAACATCTTTTATACCCTTAGAGCAATTTGCTGGGGTACAGAAATGGAACATTCATGAACAGAAATATTTTCCAAGAGGTAAGAAATACACAGCGGCGGTGTCAGATATATCTGCTAATACTGAATGCTACATTGTCCTTTTTTATCTATTGAAATCTAAGGCCTACAGCTACTGATCATTGGAGAAGTATCAACTTTTTAACTAAAAAGATACTTGATATCACTTCATATGACAGGTAAACTGAAAAAGTGCAGTGACACAGCGTTTTGTCATCGTTACTGTACACAAACTGACCTGGAAGTCACCTCGCTCCTTGAACTGTGTTATAGCATAAGTGACTATACTAAGTAGAGCAGTGCAAAGTAAGTGGCACTTCTCTACTTCAGACAAAAATACACATTGACTACTTGACATTAAAAAAAATGGAGTTAGCCCCTTGACTCTGTCAGTGGTGTGATCAGCCTTGTGTGTATTAGGCGCCTGAGGGAGGAATATTTCATCGGCATCACGGACTCGACAGAATCTGAAATCAAAGCAGCGGACCCCTGCCTTCACTTGCCCGCCACTGGGACATTTCCCCCTTATCTTAGCTGTCTTCAGCACTGGGAGGCAGACGTGACTGTAAATGGCAACCCACCCCCTGAAAATGAGTGTAATATCTGTGGCTTGGCTGAGCAAGCTTTTGCCCTGTAGCATCCACCCAACATAGTAACTTCTCAGAGAGCAATGCTCTCTGCCAGGCCCAGCCTTCTTTTTTTAAAATCAGTTTTCCAGAGTCTGGCAGTGTGCACAAGCAGGTCTAGGTGAGGGGAATTAATTTTACATTCTGGCTGTCAGCCTACCAAAGTAACATCAGCAGCCCCCGACCAAAGTGCACTGTTAAATATGAGTCATATGTTTTCCAAGGTGTGATACTTGACATGTCATACATATATATATATACTTGTACTCACCAGTCACTGCATCAAGCACGCTTTGCTAGGACTTGGTTGGACCCCATTTCTCCTTCAAAGGTACCTTAATTTTGAAACTTTAACTCCAGGCTGGACAAATCTACACCACAAATCAAAAGTTTGGACACACCTTCTTATGTAATGTTTTTTCTTTATTTTCATGATTATTTACATTGTAGATTCTCGCTGACAGCATCTATGAATGAATGAAAAACTAATAAAATTATGTAATAAACTAAAAAGTGTGAAATAACTAAAAACATGTTTCATATTTGAGATTCTTCAAAACAGCCACCCTTTGCTTTGATTACTGCTTTGCACACTCTTGGCGTTCTCTCGATGAGCTTCTTGAGGTAGTCACCTAAAATGGTTTTCCAACTGTCTTGAAGGAGTTCCCAGAGATGCTGAGCACTTGTTGGCCCTTTTGCCTTCACTCTGCAATCCATCTCATCCTAAACCATCTCAATTGGGTTTAGGTAAGGTGACTGTGGAGGCCAGGCCATCTGGTGCAGCACTACATCAATCTCCTTCTTGTTCAAATAGCCCTTAGACAACCTAGAGGTTTGTATGGGGTCATTGTCCTGTTGAAAAATAATTGATGGTCTAACTCAGGGGTGTCCAACTAGATGTGTCCTTGATCCAACACAGCTGATTTAAAGGCTAAATTACCTCCCTCAACATATCTTGAAGTTCTCCAGAGGCCTGGTAATAAACTAATCATTTGATTCAGGTGTGTTGACCCAGGGTGATATCTAAAGCCTACAGGACACCGGCCCTTGAGGCCTGGAGTCGGACACCCATGGTATAACTAAACGCAAACCAGATGTGATGGCATGTCAGTGCAGGATGCTGTGGTACACAGCAAATCCAGCATGTCCAAATTAACACTGTCAGATTTGATTTCAACACTTTTAAAGTGTCTATATGGGTCCACACCAGAGAGTGTTAATTTAACTCTTTTTGGAGAGTTGGTATGTTAACTCTGATTTAGTGTTAAACACCAAATCTGTCTGGAGTTGATAATTTAACACTTGGTGTTAAGAGTTTATATATTAACTCTCAAAGAGTATTTTAGTTTAACTACGTAAGAGTTATCTTCTAATTAATTCTAAAAAGCGGGAATTTTACTGTTCTGAACTTCTAGAAATTTCTTTTGGAAATAAACATTTACTAAAAAGACGCAATGGTTTTTGAAAAACATTTATTCTGAACTGTGCACCACAATTTCAAAACATTTTCTGAAAGATGTAACAGTGTACATGTTCTCACTTTCATTAGAATTTCGTTTATCAAAAGGTCTGACATATGTGAGCTGGTAAATGCAAATAACAGCATTCTCATCACTTATTTCAATAAATACAAAATACAATATGCACGTCCTTCATTCATCACTTTGTGGAACTTCAACGCACTTCTGCTCTCCCCCATATTCCATCTTCACAAGCATATCCTATGTGGAGATTGAATAAAAATTAGTTGACACTAATTAATGGCACAAATCAATTGAAGCACAGTAAAAAAAAAAAAGGAATCCTTTTTGAGCCATTACTTGTGTAAAGTATTTTCCCAAAAGACAAGGACACAGACAACAGGTAATACTGAACTAAATGTAAAACCTCAACCTTTTTCATTTTTACCTAAACCGTGTGCACAAAACTCTGGAGGAATCTAAATGCTAACGTAGAACTCAGTCGGGACTCGGGACATCTGCTACTGCTGTTTGCTCGTTTTTTATGGGAGATCGTTTTCAGGCTTCAAGTAGCACCATTATATCAACATTTCACATTCTAGACATTGTTTTAAGTGTATTTGACCAAGAAATTTGACTGAAAATTCACATGCAAGCTTTTTTTCAAGGCTGTGGTATTTGCCCGCAAACAATACCTTTCAGCTAGCTAAAACAGAATATTATGCTATCACCGAGCAACATGGCTAATGCCTTTCACACAGCTTTGTCTCAACTCCAAAGAGCCACAGAAGTAAAAGCTAATAACAATAACTGAAACAATCTTTGAAAACATGACTTACCAAGCATGGCAAACAACTCAAATATGTAGAGCAAAATGTTCTGAAACGGCTTCACTTCAGCTTCGATTGGAGCCGTGCTGGGGGCGGAGTCTGTGAATTTACTCTATTAGTGTCATAGCCCCTGTAGGAGTTCAGAGTTAAGAGGTCAAGAGTTAATGTTTCCATTGTAACACCTCCAGATTTGAAATAGAAACACTCATTTTTAACACTCGATTTTAACTACTATCATTTTACACCTCAGAGTTACATTAAAAGAATGTGACTCTACTTAGAGTAAAATTAACTCTAAGACTACTAACACCAAAACATTTAACACTTTTGAATTTGCTGTGTAGCCAAGCTGGTTCAGTGTGCCTTCAATTTTGAAAATTGAACATTGTCACCAGCAAAGCACACCCCACACCATCACACCTCCTCCTCCATGCTTCACAGTGGGAACCATGCATGTAGAGACCATCCGTTCACCTTTTCTGTGTCGCACAAAGTCATGGTGGGTGGAACCAAAGATCTCTAATTTGGACTCATCAGACCAAAGCACAGATTTCCACTGGTCTAATGTTCATTCCTTGTCTTTCTTGGGCCAAACAAATCTCTTCTGCTTGTTGCTTTTCCTTGGTAAAGGTTTCTTAGCTACTTGACCATAGAGGCCTGATTCACGCAGTCTCCTGAACAGTTGATGTAGAGATGTGTCTGCTACCGGAACTCTGTGTGGCATTTATCTGGGCTCTAATCTGAGGTACTGTTAACTTACGATTTTGGAGGCTGGTGACTCAGATGAATGTATCCTCAGCAGTAGACTTGACTCTTGGTCTTCCTTTCCTGGAGTGGTCCTCATGTGAGCCAGTTTCATCGTAGTGCTTGATGGTTTTTGCAACTGGACTTGGGGGCCATTCCAAATTTTAGCAATATTCAGGACTGATGACCTTCAGTTCTTAATGCAATGATGGACTGTCATTTCTCTTTACTTAGCTGATTGTTAGAATTCATATTATGGTAAGAACCAGTTGTCAAATAGGGCTATCAGCTGTGTACCTTCCGCACAACACAACTGATGGTCTGAACCCCATTGAGAAGGCAATAAATTCCACAAATGAACCCTGGCAAGGCCCACCTGTGAACTGAAAACCATTTCAGGTGACTGCATCATGAAGCTCAATGAAAGAAGGACAAGGGTGTGTAGTGCTATCAACAAATAATCTAAAATGTAAGACATATTTAGAGCCATTTATCATTTTTGTCTTTGCTACATTATTCCATATATCTTGCGTTATATACTTGACGTCTTCAGTATGTATGCGTAAGCAGTAAAAGCATGTAGTATGTCAGTAGTTAAGTAGTAAAAAATAAATAAATAAAAAACATTAAATGAGAAGATGTGTCCAAACTTTTGACTAGTAGTGTATGTTGATATGTCATTTATAAAAAAATTCTCACCTTATATCAGTTAGTGTAGCACAGCTGAGATCAAAACTTATAAGACTTGCCAATGTACTATTGTCAAATTCTGGGGATGGTGCAATTTTAAGTGAAGCTAAAATATAGGAACTTGCAGGAAATTCAGGAAATTTCAAAGTCACTTAAATGTCTTTCCCATTCTGATATTTATTTGAAAAGCATGGTCAGTTTGAACTTTGGCATGTTGACCTAAATGTATTGATTGACTGTCATGTGAATGATTGATATTTACATGACACATAGATATATGCATTAATGGATAGATACTGTAGGTTTTTTCTTTTGTATATGAAATACTTAATGGTAATGTAAAGGCTCAAAAGACAACTCAATTCAGTTTCAGTTCAACTCAATTTATTTATACATCACCAAAACACAACAACAGTCACCTCGAGGCGCTTTATATTGCAAGGTAGACCCTACGACAATACATATAAAGAAAAACCCAACAATCATATGATCCCTATGCGAAAGCACTTTAGCGACATCCATCCATCCATCCAACCATCTTCCTCCGCTTTATCTAGGGCCGGGTTGCGGGGGCAGCAGCCTAAGCAGAGAAGCCCAGACCTCCCTCTCCCCAGCCACCTCCTCCAGCTTATCCGGGGTAACACCAAGGCGTTCCCAAGTCAGCCGAGAGATATAATCTCTCCAGCGTGTCCTGGGTCTGCCCTGGGGCCTCCTCCTGATGGGACACGCCCGGAACATCTCACCCAGGAGGCAACAGAACCACATCATCCGCGAAAAGCAGCGATGAGATTCTGAGGCCACCGAAGTGAAAGCCCTCCGCCACTTGGCTGCGCCCAGAAATCCTGTCCATAAAAATTATGAACAGAATCGGTGACAAAGGGCAGCCCTGGCGGAGCCCATCACCCACCGGGAACGAGTCAGACTTATTGCCAGCAATGCGAACCAAGCTCTTGCAACGGTTGTATAGGGATCGAATGGCCCGTAGCAATGGGCCAGACACCCCATACTCCCGCAGCACCTCCCACAGGACACCCCGAGGGACACGGTCAAATGCCTTCTCCAAGTCCACAAAACACATGTAGACTAGTTGGGAAAACTCCCATGCACCCTCAAGTATCCTTGAGAGGATAAAGAGCTGGTCCAGTGTTCCACGACCAGGATGAAAACCGCATTGTTCCTCCTGTATCTGAGTTTCGACTAGTGGACAAACTCTCCTTTCCAGCACCCTGGCATAGACTAGTGACATTGGGAAGGAAAAACTCCCTTTTAACAGGAAGATGTCATGGTCCTGGGCCATGTTGGCCCAGTATTCTTGGTTTTCGTGTGTTATGTATTTTGTTCTTTATTTATGCCGTTGTTTCTAGGTTCTGTTTAGATGTTCCTTATTTGATTACCCTCTGTGTATCTGTGAGCCCTCGTTTCCCCTCGTGTTTTATTCCATGTTTTCCCCAGCCCGTTATGTCCGTGCTCTCTCTCCTCCTGTCTGAACCTCTGGGTACTTCCTGTTTTACTTTGACAGTCTCCCGTCAGTGTTGCGTTTTCTCCTGCCCTGTCTTGTTATGATTATCAGTGTCACCTGTGTTCCCTGTGTGCTCCCACTTCCCTCGTTTACCCTCTGTGTATTTATGTCTGCGTCTCCCACAGTTCTGTGTCGCGTTCTCCCTCATGACTGTGTGCCCCTCCGTGTGTTTCCTCGTGAGTCAGTTCCTTAGTACTTCCCAGTTTATTTTCATATTATTTTGTATCGCCTTTATCCTCTGTCAGCAATAAAGCTGTATTTTGAGTTCAGTCCTGTTTTCCCGTGAGTTTGCGTTTGGGTCCTCTCCTGCCTGCACACAGCCCTGTTGAGGAGATTCATAAAATGGAAAAACTTACCTTTTTGTTAAGGCTGCAAGCTAATATTTATACCACAAGATGGGACAAGTGGTTGAAATATATCCGAAATTAGAATGTTGTTTGTTTGTTTTTTAATTTAATTTAATTTTTCTTTCTCCTGTTTGTGCCTACTCACATCTATATAAACTTCTGCATGCCTCTCCTAGGCTGCTCTTACATCTGTAGATGTGCTGTCAATTCATGAATATAAAGTCATGTTCTCACTGCCAGAATTGCTTTGTGGAAAAAAGCTGTGCTTTTCAGTCGACTGCTTGTTTTGTTATTGTTGTTTTTGGTTTTTTTGTTTGTTTTCCTTTTCTGTTGTAAAAATACGTAAAACCTTTTTTTTAAAAAAAAGTAATTAAAAAAAACATTGTGTGAAAGACAGCCAGAGATTAATAATAAGTATGATTCAGTGCAGAGAGGTCTGTTAACACATAGTGAGTGAGAAAGGTGACTGAAGAAGAAATACTCAATGCATGATGGGAATCCCCCAGCAGCTTACACCTATTGCAGCATAACTAAGGGAGGATTCAGGGTCACCTGATTCAGCCCTAACTATATACTTTAGCAAAAAGGAAAGTTTTAAGCCTAATCTTAAAAGTAGAGATAGTGTCTGTCTCCTCAATCCAAACTGGAAACTGGTTCCAGGGGCCTGAAAACTGAAGATTCTGCTTCCCATTCTACTTTTGGGGGGATTTTGGATTCAATTCTGGATTTATCAGGGAGCCAATGAAGGGAACCCAATATAGGAGAAATATGCTCTCTGTTTCTAGTCCCTGTCAGTACTCTTGCTGCAGCATTTTGGATTAACTAAAAGCTTTTCAGGAAGTTTTTAGGACTTCCTGATAATAATGAATTGCAGTAGTCCAGCCTATAAGTAATAAATGCAGGGACTAGTTTTTCAGGGACAGGATATTTCTAATTTTAGAGATGTTGCGCAAATGAAAGAAAGCAGTCTCACATATTTGTTTAATATGTGCATTGAAGGACATATCCTGGTCAAAAATGACTCCAAGGTTCCTCACAGCATTACTGGAGGCCAAGGTAATGCCATCCAGAGTAAGAATCTGGTTAGATACCATATTTCTAAGATTTTCAGGGCTGAGTATAATAACCTCAGTTTTATCTGAATTAAGAAGCAGAAAGTTAGCGGCCATCCAGGTCTTTATGTCTTTAAGACATTGCTGCAGTTTAACTAATTGGTGTGTGTTATCTGGCTTCATGGACAGATAGAGCTGTGTGTCATCTGCATAGCAGTGAAAATGTATGCTATGTCTTCTAATGATACTGCCTAGGGGAAGCATGTATAATGTAAACAAAATTGGTCCTAGCACTGAACCCTGTGGAACGCCATAATTAACTTTAGTGTGTGAAGAGGACTCTCCATTTACATGAATAAATTGGAGTCTATTAGATAGATATGATACAAACCAGTGCAGTGCAGAACCTGTAATACCTACAGCATGTTCTAATCGCTCTAATAGGATATTATGGTCAACAGTATCAAATGCTGCACTAAGGTCTAGCAGGACAAGCACAGAGATGAGTCCACTGTCAGAGGCCATAAGAAGATCATTTGTAACCTTCACTAAAGCTGTTTCTGTGCTGTGATGAGCTCTGTAACTTGACTGAAACTCTTCAAATAAGCCATTCCTCTGCAGATGATCTGTTAGCTGTTTGACAACTACTCTTTCAAGGATTTTTTATATGAAAGGAAGGTTGGAGATTGGCCATCAGTTTTCAACAGCGAGCAACTGTTGTTGTAGTTCACATTAGATGCACTGTAAAATAACAATATAAATATTAATATTAAGACTAGTACCAGTAATTTCTTACCTTGAAGGGCTGGTGATATATACATTTGTATAATCATTTGGATGTAAAAAATTCCAGTAAGCTCTGTAGAATCTAATCTAAAATATGGGCAAAATTAAATTCTTGTGGTCTATATATTGACTAAAACTCACCTCAAACCCCATTAAATTAGCCCAAGATGACTGACAGAAACACATTTGAAACCCTCACTGGTCAGTGCTTTAAATCTCAACTGAATATGGCTGGAAGTTGCAATCACTCGCTGTGATATCCTGGCTTTCAAATGGAGCAATTTGTTTGTATTAAATGCTAATCCATACATGTAACCCACTGCGGATTTAGCTTTATTATGCAGATTTGGTAGAGCACAGCAAATGTATACAGTTTCAGCATCAGCGCCCCTGATGGGATCTGAATCCATAACCTCGGCAGCTTTCCTGCCATGCTACCTATTGAGTTAATCATGTTGTTCTTTCATTGTTTGGGTCCCTTGAGTCAATTCAAATCCCAAACTGAGATTAACTGGCAGGCATCCTAAATACAAATCCATTTTAAATTACTGCAGCTCAGGTGGACAGATGTAGTCAAATCCATCCAATAATGAGTCAGTACCCATTGAGCTCTCTTTTTTTTCTTTACTTAGAACATGTAGCACTCTATGTGCTTCTTTGAGCTAATACCCAACCTGCCAAGTTTCAAATTGAGTAATGGTTGTCCCAGTATTGCATGTAAGGGTGCAGATGGAGTTTCACTCTACCCTGTTTTCTTTTTCCCTAACATGATATGAAGTTACAGAATGAGCTGCTTGTTGCACAACACTTCAAATTGTGTTTCTCTCACTGTTCGTTGATGCTTTTTTTTTCTTAAATGTCAAAACACTAACGAAACAGAGCTGTGTGCTTGTTGATCTTTAATGCATTAGAGACAAGGGAAGCAATTAACAGCTGTGAAATTTCAACAGGGAAATAACTGAACTATCATTTCAAATATGCATTCAAAAGATCTGCATGTTACTATTATTAAATTTCCAAACTGTCGATCGGTTTCTCCGTGCCGCGGTTGCTGGTGAATGCAGAAATTCACACTGAATTCCTCTGGTGAAGCAGCAGGGGGTTAAACACCTCTCTTAAGGGCAGCTCAGCTGTACATGAGTGAATGAAATGCCTTACTCATTTCATTCCCCACTGAGATCTTCATTAGTAGTTCTTGAATTGGAATCAGTAGCCTTGGAGGCTGTAACCCCACCATGTTCACTGGAAACGGTGAACAGTTAGATATACTTAGATCATTAGCCCCAATGCCGGTCCGCTGATCGCAAGTGATGGAAAATTTGGATTTGTAAACTATTTATGGGATGCGCCTCAAATCTCTGTATGTCATATGTTTTCCAGTTACAGCTTGTACATTATGGCTTATTCACACTTTGACAAGCATTTGGCTTAACCCCCAGTCAATGTGCAACTGCATGGCCAAGTGCTTACGATAGTCCAAAGCTACAGAGAATTGAATTTGATAGTGATTCATTATTCATTATTTAAATAATTCAAGCCAGGATGATCAATTATGTACAGATTTGGCATAACTGAACGCAATTTTACCATTGCCTTTATCCACATGGAGCCTGAAGGAAAATGCAATAATTAAGACGCAAACAGGATTTTGTTTGTCTCTGGGTTTTAAACGTCAATCAGCGAGCATTCAGTCGATGGAAGCTCATTTGACTCTATAGATACAAGCTGCTCGATCTATACAAACCCTCGGTCCTGTGCTTACTCTCTGCATACATTTCACAGCCAGATCCATTTGGAAAGTCCCACGTTCTGTGTGCACTGCATGACACTGCAATTTAGAACTTCATTACTGTGCCTATCACTGAGTTTAACTATGCAGAAAATTCTCATTTTCTTCACTTCAGCCATCAGAAGGCACGAGGTTTGATGTGCCAAATGGATGAGTGAAAGACACAAGTTTGGTGTTTCATGACATAATAAAAAATGTCACAATGCACACCCAGCAGAACCAAACTAACAGCAGGAACTTATCCGGCCCTACGGGCAGAGAAATCAGAAAAGCCTGTTGAAACAAATGAAACCACAAATCTCTTAAATTTGCTTCACCTCTGCAGACTTAAGGAGTTATGAAGAATAGTAAGCAATGGCCCAATCTATTGATTGGGCTATAAAGCGTGCTGGAGGGGAGAGTACTTTTCAAAACAAAATAATATATTGTTTTACATCTATAAATGGACAAGAGCTTTCAATAGTGATGTGCGATACCACTGATTTCCTTTCCGATCCAATACCAAGTAAAATTCAGGGTGGTATCGACGATACTGATCCGATACCGATACTTTGTACAAAAACATTTTTCTTACTGTATCTTATATTGTATCTCAAATTATAGCTTCATAATGATTACAGGACGTCAGATTACTTGTTCTTATCACTTAATAATGCAGAATTATCATATAGAAATAAAAAACTGAAGTTGTGGGCCATTTGAGCATGTTCAGCACTAAAGGACTCTGCGACAGACGTCTGTCTCGCCCTAGCAGCACCTATCCCTCTCCTCCTCTTCAGTTCGCCTCAGCATAAGCTCGTCATATTCTGTGATATGATTTATTCTGAGGTGTTTGACGAGGTCAGTGGAGCTGCCACAAAACCTCACTGTCTTGCCACATCGCAAACCGCGTCTTGGCTTTTTGTGGAGGTAAAATACGTCCACACATGACTCCATTTACGCTCAGCCATTGTTGTGAGTGTGCACGCCAGGGGCTGCCACACTGTTATGCAGCCGTATTTCGCACATGACTATGAAAGGCGGAAGAGGAAGTAGTTCCTTCCAGTGTAGATGATCCGAATGTTATAGTTTCTTTCCACTGTGTTCCTGTTAATGATAAACTACAAATTTACCCTGAAATACTAAAATATCGATATTTTAATGTGAGAATCGATTCTAGAACATAAATGACTGATATCGGAGGAATTGATATTTCAGGATCGTTCTGCACATCTCTAGCTTTCAATGCGTACTAATAAAACATGGAACAGTATGTAGTTTCAATGAGTCAATGAGGAGAAGAACAGTATTTCTGTTCCTTAATTTCTACCCATGGTTGCACTAAAATGAGACCCACGCCAGGGAGCTGAGATTTAGGATGATTTTCTTTCATTTTCATGAGTCCAAAATGCTCCCATCTTTAAAATTAAAGATACGGATCATTGTTCTGTTGCATAACCCAATTTTGGCCAAGCTTTAACTTTGGGAAAGACAGCCTTACATTTGCCTCTGTTTTGGTATACAGAGATGTTCATGGTGAACTCAATAAGTCCAAGGTGTTCAGTCCTGCGATTGCAAAACAAGCCCAAATCATCACACCTCCATCATCGTGCTTAACAGTTGGTATGAGGAGTTTGTGCTTATATGTTGTGTTTTTGGTTTCTCCAAATGTGGCACAGTGCACTTTGATGCTACTTAATGCTTTTTTAGTAATTGAGAGAGTACTTGGTTCAAATAAATTAAATTAAGTGACTCACTTGTACTGTGCAGAAAGTAAAGCGAGAGAAAATAATCCTGGGGGGTGTCTCTTATCATCCACTGTGTGTGAAAACATGCCCTCAGGTTCACAGATTCTCAAGCAAGCCCCACTGGAGGAACGTGGACCCGCTTCAGGTATGATCAGGAGAAAAATTACTGGGTTAAACTAAATAATTTTTTTCCGTGAAAATAAACAAAAACATGTTGATTCCATTATCTTGATCTTCATTTCACTAAAATTAAACTTGGTTCTTGATCCTGACTAATAAATACAGTCATGGGGTGCAGGGTGTGAGTGGTTTTTTTTTTTTCAGTTTCTGCCCGAAAAATGCCAACACAGCTCAGTCAAAACAAAGGCCAAGCAATTTAACACTGATATGGCATTTACATCTGGTATTAAAATGCAATCCTGTGCCTGGATTTCTGGATAGGAAAAAATGCAGATTAATGCATTGTGGTTTTAAAGAAAATCCACTTAGCAAGTCCAAAAGCCATGTAGGCTCAGCGAAAGTAATTGCACAAACTAGAAAGTCTTTGATTACAAACAGTGAGAGTGGTGTCAAAGCCAGAGCTGGAATTTTCAGTTAGGACAATATGCAGCAAGACGTTTCCTCCCCTAGTATCCCTCAGGGTAAGGCAGGTAAATAGAGTGCAGAGTTGAATTAGACTTTCTCCGGCATACACTCCAGCATTTACAAGTGGAACATTTTGAACATCTTGATAAGCAGAAATAAATGAAGCTAAATGAGCTAAATTGCTTTTAAGTGCTATCCAGCTCTTGAGTCCTTTTAAAGCTAATTACATAAAAAATATCAGATTGTGCATCAAAATTAGACAGGATGTAAAACAGTGCATAAAAATAGACAGGAAGGGAAAATACATGAAATAGGAAGAGGGGTGAAAGATAGTGGGATGGGGGGTAAGGGATGGGGGATAGGGGGGTGGGGTGGGGGGAAAATATGAAATCACAAACAGGGTGACTGCCTCTGAAAGTGTGTGTGAGGTGAAGATATATTTGATTCTATTTTTACAGGATAACTCTTTAGCCGTGTAATGACAAATGACTTTCTCTGTGTCACAGAAAACAAAGTGCCCCACTGGGAGCCCTGTGCTATTTCATGATTTCTCTGACCCCGGCAGTGACAAAGTGGAAGTAAAAAGAGAGACTTCCACGAGACACGCTCACAGGACTGGAAATAAAGTAGGTTTACAGGGTGTGACGAAGCATGTTTACATGCCACTGGCAGAAGTGGCTTTGTGTAGGTGAGCGAGCGTGAGATGAGACCCTTGGTAATTGATTAAAACAGCATGCGAAGACTAGACAAGTGTGTCTGTGTCAATAGCCAACTGGGTAACTACTGGACAGAATGTGTAATCAGTGACATTTGCTTCAGGAAGGAAGGACAGCTATTAATCCCACGAGCTGGGCCTCGCATTTGACATCGTCGACTCTCCATGCTAACCTCAATTTTTCAAAGCTGCCTGGAAATCAATTTGTTCTTCAGATGCTCCGACCTCTTCATCCACCTTTTGATTTTTTCAAAATTCCTATTGATTTGTCCAACTTACAAGGCTGCTGTAGCCTTCTTTTGGATTATTGGATTTGAATTGGCATGCTTTGTTTTCCTTTACTGAAAGCTACATTAATCAGTATTTTGGTGATATTAACAATGAATTTAATGACTTCTAAATAATGTAAAATTGTTGGTGTATGGGTTTGGTCTGCGTCCAGGTTGGCAGAAAGCCAAAGTAAGGGTGTGGCTTATGAAGTGAGGCAAATATCTCAGATGACAAAAAACCACAGATGGACTGGCAGTCTGTCCATCTGTGTTGTACTCCGCCTCTCACCCTATGACTGGGTCGCAGGGGTGCTGGAGCCTATCCCAGTTAAGTTGGATAACTGTTTAAGAAAATAGATGGATGGATGGATGGATGGATGGATGAAACTCAAAGGTACTGTCAGATAAAAGATATAAAAATAGAGAGGATGATTCCATTGGTGTAGTTTTTGTTATTCTTTTGAATTACAACCGCCTTTTTGTAACCAATGTCCAACTGTATTAAAATGTCTGACCATGTTGTTCCATTAAATAACAAGCTAGAGTTACAAATAGCACAATATAATATGGTCAGCCTGTCTAGGAGACATAGTTAATGCAAAAGACTCGCTTTCTGGGTACGCTGAAAAGAGTTCAAGGACTTTAGCAACCTGAAAAACTGCAAATTCTTACCTGCTGAGAATTCAAAAGTGTTAAAGTTAATATTCAGACAGGTTGGTTGTGGTTGCTTTGACAGGAGGAGTTACAGGTAGGACTTCCTTTTATTCCTTAGATGTATTATGTATGAGATTATGTGTAGGAATAATTTTTCTCCACAGGCTCTGGTCCAGGTATGCTCTCTCCAAACCTGAAGGCAAATATTTCTTTGTGAGCAGGCGTGGAGTCAGGCAGTCACACCAGGATAGAATGTGCGTAGATGAAGTAATGTTCAGGTAAGTACAGAAGACAGGTCAACAAGTTAGCAAGCAAACAACATTTCAAACTGTGACCACACCAAGTAGGTGAATGTTCCAACATAGACGAAGGATCAGGTGTGCCAGAGGAAAATGGGACAGCCATGCCTACTTCTGGGAGGGGTAAACAGAGTTAGTGCGACAGAGAGATGAGAGATAGAGCAGGCAGAGGAGAACAAAAAGAAGGCAGCTTAGAACCTGAGAGAACAGACCAAGACAGAGATTAAAGAGGAGAGAAAATTGATACTTTTTCCTCTCTCCCAAGGCAAAAATGAGAAATAATGGTGTAATGGCCACAAATGGACAAAAGTGAAACATTAAGCTTGTGGTGCAGGGACTAAAAGTTGCACCATCTAAGCATCTGTTACATCAATTTTTGTTTCTCAATTATGCACAATGTGTCCTTTGACAGCAATAGTGGATGCTGCAAAATCCTCAGGCCATCTTTGAAATAATGACAATGTCTGCGGTAGAAGGTTGGAGAGTTGGTACTGGAGCAAGTCACCACTTTTCTAGTCGTGAGGCCCCAAATATTGCCCGATTTGGACTACGTGTTTAGCATTTGTTGCCCCTTGTTGATTCAGATGCTAAAAACTAATCTGTAAGATTTAGAAAGTATGCCTGTTGCCATTAATGTGTGTTTAGGAGTGCATCCTGTCTCATTATTGCATTAGAGCACATATGCAAACGAGCACGCTGTGAGAGCCTCCAGAGCTTTGAGACAGCAGCTGCATTTGAGGCCCCGGACATGAAAATTGGTTAGGAATTCAAGGACTTACTTAACTTTGGGCGATCCAAACAAATACAACATTAACTTCTGACTTTTTGTACCACTTCTGCCTTTTTAATATGTAAACTGTGCAATTTTTCATTGTACTTTGATTTGCATTCCATTATTTTGAACCAGTCGCACAAATGTTGGTTTTCATCCAACTAAATAATAAATCTGACTACAGGCTCCTCAGCAGGAAGGGTTTCATATGAAAACATTAACAGCCTTAATGTTCAGCTATTCAAAGAAATGGGAAGTTTTAGTGTGCATATCAAACATTATCTTATTACAAATTAAGGTCTGTCTGAGGCTGCAGACTCTGCACACATCTATAAATTAGCGATGCAGGGATATTTTGACAATATGCCGGAATATTTGGAGGCTGAACAAATGCCGAGATAGTAAAAAGAAAAAAGGAGAAAGGATGATACAGTAAACAAATTTGATTGGAGTAAACAAGGTGGCAAAATGGAATAGGTCTGAAATTTGGGAGATAAAGGGGTAACAATTTCTTTCAAAATGCAAAGTCTTGCATTTGGAAAATCAATACCTGAGAAGATGAATTTATTCCTGCCATGAACGCACAACACATTATGGCTCGCTATCAAAATTATGAGTTGCTGAGTCACCACTGAATAATTTTACTGTTGCTCATAAAATCATCTGCCTCCTTAGAGTAAAGACTTACAAACTTAGAATGGGAGACTTTAACTGCCCGTGATGGGAGACCTTACAGGCAAAGCAGACAAAGGAAAATAGGTTCAAAAATATTATTCAGTTGTTCTAAAATTCTGCCAACCAGGTGCACACACTAAACAGGCAACACATGTTTTAAAGATACTGGATGTACGTATTTGTCTGATCTTCCTAATTGGCCCCTGATTGCTCAACTGCTAAACAGAACAAATGAATAATTGTCTAATTAGACGTGATTAATTCCAATTTAGATCTGCTATAATTTTCGTGTGTTTGGGGAGATATTTAATTCATGACACTTGGTTGGGGTTAAATGAATTAATACAAGAATTGCCTTCTGTGATTAGGCCTTGAAAAAAGCCCATCTGCTGGCCAACGGGGAGGAAATGGGGCTGCATCTGGGGGTAAATTAACAATAGCTGTACAATGAAAAAAGGTAATTCAAGCTGAGAAAAAAAAATCACAAAAGCTGGAATCACAGAAGCAGGGAATGATGGGAATGTTTCAGATGTTGTTTTTTTAAAAAACAAAAAAACAAAAAACAGGACTTTAATAAAATGCATGTGTTTGTGGGAGAGTGTTAAGTATTAAGGGGGGTGGAAGTGGAAACATCACCCTACTTCTTTTCGAGCATCTTAAGTCTGTGGTACATAGAGACATTCATGACATCTGGAAAACTCAAGACAACTAATTGTCGGTAGAGAAGGTCTATTCACAATTACTGAAATAAAATCTTAAATAATGCTACATGCATAAAAGTCTTCCAGTGGAATTACTGTAATTAGTATGAATGTTTCTGAGGAAAGCAAAATAAAGATTATATTCAGCTGCCTCTGCAGTGAATATCTCATCTCAAGGCATGGTCAGCCTTCATGGAGGGAAAACACAGGACAGGATGCTGATGATGGTTAGTGTTGAAATAAACTTTCAAAATAAGAGCATGGGAATTGTCTACTAGCAAAAAAAGGCATAGATGGTTAACAAATCCCTGGAAAAAAAGCTTGTACACAGAAAGGTAGTAGCAAGGAACCCCCAACACAGATGAGTGTATGCTAACCCCACTCAATTAATTTTCAACAGTGATAAGCAACCAGACTTATAGCACTGTAGCTCCGTAGACGCTACTGTAGCAAAACATTCTTCTGCTCTTTGGGATGGGTTTAATCTTTGATGTTGGCTTTCTGGCTTAAATACTGAAAAGAGGATTTGTATGTCTTCATCATTGGGATAGAGATTTGTTCCAGCGTGGTAGTGTGTTGAATTACTTTTGACAGGAAGTAAATACGTAATGTACTTTGCAATTTGCAATAGATTTACTTATTTTAGGGGAAGACCCCAACATATCAGCTAAATATATTATTTTTAAAAAGGTCACCTTTTAAAAATAACAACATCTGATAGTCTTCAAGGCCAGAAGGGCCAATGGCGCGATATGGCAGCCTCGCTTCTGTCAGTCTGCCCCAGGGCAGCTGTGGCTACAATTGTAGCTTGCCTCCACCAGTGTGTGAATGTGTGTGTGAATGGGTGGATGACTGGGTGTGTAAAGCGCTTTGGGGTCCCTGGGGGGGACTAGTAAAAGTGCTGTACAAATACAGGCCATTTACCATTTACCATTCAAAGTGCTAGTTAGAGAGAACAGAAACAAGAGTTTTAGCTTGTTGTATCACTATACCTCGTAGGTTATTTTGAATTTCAGTGAACATGTGCGTCTGTGTGTCAAAAGTATCGCATGATGCTTCTTTGAAGATATATCTGTAACACAATTCCAGCCCTAGGGATGCCACCTTACCTAGCAGCTCCTTTAACAGTCAAAGTTCATTTTAATATCCAAAATATCTCAGTCTTTAATACAGTCCCAACCTTTAATCTATTGAATCATTTTACTAAGCACTAAATTTTAGTTTATTCATTTTTCATACAATCGTAGGATTTTTAAATGCCTTCTTATTATTTGCAAATGAAAATGATTTTAGACGTTAAAAATCACTAAGTTAGATTTAGAAAGTGGTTTAGGTATAAACATAACTACTTTGTTTTGACACTTGCTTTCTCTACAAATAGTGCATGCTCCTGATACAAAATATATGTCCTACAGAAAAACCTAACTTAAAAATGCGTGCTCACTGACTCGAGATAATAATTCATATCCATGAAAATGAAAAAAAAAAGCAGCTATACCTAAGAACAGACTGTAAGATCATATGAATTACCCTAAAAAGGAGTTATTATTTTTCTTGTATACTTTTTGTATAGCTGTGCATACAGCTACTCTCACCTCTTCACTTCCTCTTATTGTGAGTGTATTGGTGATAACTCTACCATCCTCCAAGGAACATGGCATCAAGCCATTTAGCAACACACAAAAAGAAACCATCACCTTCCTCCTATGAGAGATTATGAGGCCTTATGGTCCTCCATGACATAAATCTGGCTGGCTGAATATGCTGTATTTCACTATGCTCTTGGTCAGCTGGAAACTCACCTATCTTGCCTGCCAAACACAATGTGGTGGGTGGTATATTTGACACATGGGTGTCTCAACAGCTCAGCAGCGCTATAACATGCTAAGGTGACACATCTGTCACACCTCTGCTCTCGGCGCTAAACGGAGAACCAGCAAGTGAGTGCAGCACATCAAACGGTGCCGGGACAGGGATATACGCTGTACATTATAAGGAAGTCTAGCAGGTCTAGAACTTGCAAGCAGAACGTCATTGACCAGATATGATCCAATTTTCTTTTCCACACTTACATGGGGTTGAAGATGACAAGCCTTGAGCCATACTCTTTCATCTGAGGCACTACAGCCACTATTTTGGGGTCCATGTGGTGTCACTGAACATTCCGTTTCTGAGTCTAGCCCTGAGAGTGTGAAAGGTGGACTTACTCCCTTGCTTATTCACATTTCCTAGGGGAATTCAATGACAAAGAACAACACATTTTGACAAAATAAATGGGAAATACTGAATTAAAAAGCAACATCTGTCATGTACTTGCGATTTTTTTTTTTTTTGTAGCTATAAGGAGGTTATAAGGAGGCTATTTTACTCATATGGTTGAGCAGTTAGCTTGCTAAGCTAACTGTTTCCAGTGTTGGATTGTTTTTCTGTAATGTAAGTTTGCTCTGCCCTCTTGTTCCCAGAGTATTTCATGTAATAAAAATACTGATATCTCATGTCCCTGTATTGATACCACATTGCTACACAATAATAATAAGAATACAGCATAGCATTGGGATGTTGTTTTTTTCTTCCAACCCTACCAATTAACCTAACAGCCATACATTTTGACTGTGGTAAGCAGCATAATGAGTTTGTGGCATTCACTGGTGATAGAAGAAAGTCACATACGCTCACAGCATTGGATCTCTACTGATTGCATTGTCCTAAGATGGGTCTGGAGGCTGCAACTACAACTACTTTATGGGCCAAATATAAGGTATATTGAGACACCTGCACAACCCTTCTTATTCCAGTAAATGAGCTTCAAACAGCAAAAGTAGCTCAGATCAGAGCCCTTAATGTCAAGTTTCACAAAACAAAAATAAATCTTCATATGGCATATAGTGAAATGCTAAAATTGTAGCCATGTGTGAACATAAGCATCTGACTTATCATTGCCAGTGTCCCCGAGATCAGTCTGGAGGGTCGATATCTTTTTGATATTTGAGTTGCCAAACGTTTCCTGTGGATATTCTGAACACTAGTATCACTACAGAGCAACATTTTCACGAGTGAGTCCCCATACTGCTTTGCTCGTCTACATGCTCATGGATGCCTTTATCTGAGGCTGACACAGTTTCCTTCTTCCCCCAAGGGTTTCACAAAAATAGCAAGAATATATCAATAAAAAGCCAGAGAAGAAGCAAATAAGCATTCTAGTACTCTGAAACAAATATATGCCAGCATATTCCTGTGACTGTTGAGAGGATCACGGAAAGTTTCCATTATACAATAATGCAATTTTTATTAAAGTTAAGGGAAACTCATTTTTGCGCATCATCTTTCACATTGATTTTCTTGACATTTTGAGTAATCAACAAGTTAATGTAATGAAGTGATGTAACAGACGGTCACAGAGGAAAATACTAAGTAAGTAAGATCTAAAGGGGCCTTGATGAGAAACAAAGGAATCTAATATGCATATTTAGAAAAGTCAGTCCAATTGCTCCTATAATCACTGCATATTTCACTGAGTGTTTACAACTCGTGGACAGACTGGCAACGAAAGAGAACAGGTTGCCTGTCTCATATGTTTTGCAAATGAGCCTGTACAGTATTGATGTAGCTAGACTTTGGAAGTATTCTTCACAAAGTAAACACGGCCCCGAACACAACTGTCTCCTAGGGGACTTGCAGCATGTGCAACAGTATCAGTGAGGGGGTTAGGGGATGCCAAGTGTACACAGTTTGTAGCTACAGCCACTTGGTGTTCAAATGGGAAATACCTTGTGTTATGTACCAGGCTTTTTACCCTTTTACAGGCAGATTTCCCCCCTAAACCATTCATTGATCATGAAAATTAAGCCCAAGCATATTTATTTGCAAGCCAGACTCTACCACTCAATTCGACTCAACATTTGTTTTCCTGGTTGTCACCGTGTCTCCAGGGAGCCATGAGCCACCTGTTTTGTTTCCGGGCGGAAAATGATTGTGTGGAAGTGGGAAGGTAGGATCTAGTATTTTGGGGGGATTTTTATTTTTTGTTTTTTTGCCTTTGGAATAGCAGCAACAGTCTGGTGGCACATTAGCCTGCAGCTTCAACTCTCAGTGCACTGTGAACAAGGCAGAAAATTTCCAGCCGCTCATGATTGATGATTCTCTCTTACCAGAAAACTCTCCGAGGTGTTTTCTCGAAAAGTAAACTTAGTTTTTCTTGATTGAATTTTCTCTTATGCATCTTCCCTTTCTTAAAAACACTTTCCCTAATTTCCATTTTAAGTATATCCTTTTGTATAGAACACATTATGCTATTTGTTTTTAACAATAATGGAATCACATTGTCATTTTACTAGAAAAACAGAAAAGTGATATATCATTTTTACTCATTAACCAGTCATTTATCTGTTCAGATACTAACAACATGTGTTTTTGGCCTAAACTGTCATGGTCCCCAGGATCTGTAGGTTGTGTTGTGTTTTTGCTGCCTTCACCTCTCTCTCGACAGGGCGGAGCTGGACTAAGGTCCCTGCCTCTGACCTCGCCTATAAAGTTCACTGTTGCTCATCCACATTAATCACCCACTGGCTTCTCATCGTGAGTAACTTTCTCCTCACTACCTAAGACCGCAGGAGGGTCTGCTTCTTTTCTGGACTGTTGTGCTAACTAGTGTCAGTGTAGCCCTGGCTTCTCGAGTAATTTTTTGTGATTTCCTAATGTTGTCTCTTAATGATCTTCTCTTCTCCATGTACAGACTTCCTGGACCAACAGCCTACCTTCCCTGACCTTTGGACCCCGAGTGGATTGGATTGGAGGTGTTTGTGAGTCACGGATGGTGTGAAGAGGATTGGATTGGATTCCCTGGAGCCCCTCTTCCCCTTATTCACTGGTGTGCCACTGTAAATAAATCTTTTCACTTTTGACTAGTTTTGGAGTCCTGCAATTGAGCCCTGCACCAAACAGACCTTGACATAAAGGGCTTATATGGTAGATCCCTCCCTATGAACAGTTTGGTACAGTACATAACATTATTTAGGAGGTACCAATAAAAGCCTTCCCGTTTCCATTTGTAGTTCTTTTGTAAGAAATTAAATCCACGTGGAAAGCAAAAGAAGGATTCTGATCTCAAAACTAGGGGTTACCATTTAATTTACATTTTGAAACAGTAGTTGACACATGGAATGAGAAGATATCCATTATCCGCACCAGCCAATTTGTTCCCTGATTGCTTTGAACTGGAGAAAAATGTAAAAGCGCCTTAGCACATATGCATAACATATTAAACCAGATATTGTATTAGAAATCGCAAGTAGTGAAAATTTTTACCAAACAACATGGTTCACTCTATAGATTATACTTGCATAGCAGAAGCCAGGGGCGATTCTAGGATCAGAGCTTTGGGGGTGCTGAGCACCCAGAGAGCTGCCCATCCAGGCAAGATAAACTTTACTTGTCTCAATGAGACTTCTTCCCTGTCTCTGTCAGTCCCTGCATCCTTAAATGTCTCCAGTTATCCCGAGTTCTCTCTGACTGTCACTTTGGTGCATTTAAACCCTGTTCCTCCCTGTCCTCATCGTCTGTTGTCTTCATCTCTGTTATCAGTCATCATAACTTTACCCTCTCTGTGCAAGTCTGCAAATTTCTTTATTAAATCATAAGATTCTTAAATTCATCAAGTCTCTCTGTGCCTGAGTCCTCGTCACAAAACATGACATTACTGTTTTGTACATTTTAACACAATTTAATCCCCACATTTGTGAAAGAAAAGCAAAAGCTTTTTTTGAAAAGTCTGTAACAAAACGATCAAATCTGATAAAGGTTATTTAAATGCTGCAAAAGAAGAATGGATTGGAATTAAAAAAAAAAAAAAAAATCCTAACCTTAATTACTGCGGGAGAATAATGAATGATGCTCACAGTGAGTAAGAAGTAAAGTGAGTGCATTTTTTTGGACAGAGATTCACTTTTAATGTGTATGTATAATATAATACAGATACATAAAAAATACACTCCAAAAATAGAAGAGTCCTTGAAATGTACAAAATGATAAAAATGGAGACATCTTGGCCTATGGTACAATGTATACAATGTATGAAAAGATCTTTACTGCAGATACTCCTATGGCTCTGCAGATTTTTTTATTTTATTTTAACCTATGTCGCCTCACCTTGAGGTTTGCAAATCTGTCTATCACTTTTTGGTGGTCAACTCTCTCAAGCAGCAACAGTTTCTGTTGTGCCTGTCACTGCTCCCTGTCTGTTTTCTTACCTGGTTCTTCCTGACCTTGCACTTTCTCCTCACGTTCCCCTCTTTCCTCTCTCCCTCCTTGGACTGACAATCATATACAAATAGATTTTATTCAATTAGATGAAAAAATTACATTGATATGAAAAAAAAAATACTATTAAGATCACTAATAAAAAAGTCCTCTCTCAGTGTACTTTCAACCAAAAGGCAAATAACCAAACCACATATACATCTAATAAAAGATATAAATATTGAAACACTGATCCAACATTATCCTTTATTGACGGATCATTTGATCTTACACTTTTACCTGAATGTGGCTCCTGGGTTTAATATCGGCACATATGACAAAATAACCAGCTTCTCTCATTCCATTTCAAACATGACAGTGGTGGTTACTATACTTCTGTTGTTAAAATGTTACATCTCAACCAAGTACTGTATGTGTGTCACACAATCAGCAAACATGGTCAAAAAAGGTCAGTCTTTGGGGGTGCTTTGATTCATTTGATTCAAAATGGGCTAAAAACACCCCTGGCAGAAGCTCATCATTCAAGTGCATTTGTTTGTTTAGATAGAAGAATATGGGTATGTACATACACACTTGCATCATTCTAAGGATTTGTAAAGGTAAAGCATACCAAAAAAATTGGGGAAGAGGCTTCAACTTACTGGATCTTCATTACTGTTGCTAGTATTCCTCAGTTTCCATAAATTCCTCTGTTGAAATATGAATATATGCAATTTAACAGTTACGCCAACATGCAATGCATTTTTGCTAGTTAAACAGTGATTAACCAGTTCTTAACAACATGCTTAAGTTTAAAGCTTAAAGGACATATACGGCACTTTACCTCACTGAAATATCTCATCAGCCACTTGATAGACTGTGATTATTATGTTTATGATTCCCAATGCTTTTTATCTAGCATCAGCATGAGGCTGACATTTATTCTGTTTGAAATGCCTTCAAAATACATGTGGGTAGTTTTCCATGAAATCTAGCACAGACAATCGTAGTTCCCTTGGGATAAATTGTAATAACTTTATTGATCCTTGGACCTGGGCATGTGCGTCAACAGGCCCAAGTTTTGATTTGTTTAATATAGTTATTTATGGACAAACTTGCAAAACTGACATTCCCATCCACCTTAACTGTCCTCTCCCATATGGAAAAGAAATAGTAAAAACTTATATTACTTACAGTAATCAGTCGCATTGATTACTGTAATGCCCTGCTTTCTGGTCTCCCCAAAAATAATATTTCACCTTTACAACTTTTACAAAACTCTGCAGCTCGTGTGCTGACAAAGACCAGAGGGCGGGCCCACATTACACCAGTTTTAGAATCGCTGCATTGGCTCCCCGTGTGTTTCAGGAACGATTTTAAAGTTCTTTTATTGGTTTTTAAATGTCTTAATGGTCTTGGGCCTTCTTATCTCTCAGATTTGCTTTTACCATATGAACCCTCGCGGACCCTGAGGTCCTCTGGCAGTGGCCTTTTGATTGTCCCTAAAGTCAGGACACATGCTCACGGAGAGGCAGCTTTTCAGTGGTATGGTCCTCGTCTGTGGAACAGCCTGCTGGAGGAGCTCAGGGCCGCAGAGAACGTGCATGTTTTTAAGAATAAGACCCACCTTTTTAATTTAGCTTTTACTTAACGTTTATTTATTTTATGCTGATTTATTCTATCCTGTTCTTCTATTTATATTATTAATTTAGGTTTTACCTAATATTTATTGATTTTATTTATTTATTGATTTTATTCTTATTCATTTTTCTTCTTACTCTATTTATATTTATATTGTATCCCATTCTTATTTATTCTTATTTATCTCTGCAACGGGGCTGTGATCGACCGTGGCTCTTCTCAGCCTGGCTGGGGGGCTTCTTTGCTTCCATCCTGCTGTGTGCCCAGCCTGGAGGCTCCCGGTGCAAATAGAAGAGTTTTGCACCGGAGGCTCCCAGTGCAGACGGCTCCCTGTGATAGTGTTTCCTCACCTTGCCCAGCCCAATTTTACTCTTTAAGTGTGTGTGTGTGTGTGTGTGTGTGTGTGTGTGTGTGTGTGTGTGTGTGGGGGGGGGGGGGGGGGGGTATGTATCCCTGATCGTTTATGTTAATGAGAGTGTGGGGAGTGAGTTGGAGAGTGGGGTGGGCTGCTTTTAACCATGTAAAGCACTTTGTGCTACGCCTTTGTATGACAAGTGCTTTATAAATAAAGATTGATTGATTGACTGATTATATGATTTACTCATGAAAGTGGCCACTTTCTCATTACTCTCATATATTGTTTTAGTAAGTATCCAAAACATACAAGTTTCATTATATAATTTTTCAAGGGATCTAATATATGTTTTCACTCTTGTATGCTTTTCATAGAGGTTTTACACAAGACAGATACAAACTTTACAAGATTTATATCTTTTCCATACAGGCTGTCTTCAGCTCTAATAATCTAAATGGGAACATGTTGTGTCTTGCTTATCTGCACACCTATCATCCATTTTCCAACAAAGCCACACTACAGTACTTATATCCCTGGCTCTACTGTCAATTTCCTGTTCGATCAATCAGTCTGTCGATGCAGTGACGTGTGGGCCAGCGCTTGGTCTTGTAGCCTCAGGTCCACTGCCACTGCCTTTTCTTGTTTGCTGTCTTTATATCTTGCTCTGCTCTCTTGTCAGCCAGTGGTTCAATTTCTCTCAGTCTTGAGTGTCCCTCTCAGGTCAGTTAAGTCAACTCGGTTCATTCTGCCATCATCCGTCAGCCTGCCACTCCCCAGTTACGCCGACTCAGCTGCTCACATCTTCAGTGAGAACTTTAAGTCTGTCTATCATTTAGCTTTTGATATCAGAAAAAACATCACTGAAAGTATTATCTGCCTGATCTGTTAAAAATTAATTACATCTTATGTTGTCACTGTGTGCACGTCAGCACGCTGTTAATTTTAGCTTAAGCTTTCGACTTTACCAAACACTTATTTTATTGGATGTAGTTTTTGTTTGTGTGATTTATGTCTGAAAGACTTATTAAATTAAATGTTGTGATTTCATGTAGAATACTGAAAACAATGTTCATGCCCAAAATGCAAACTTTAAGTTATCTGCTTACATGTAAATCTTCCATGAAATTTTGTTACATAATAACAATGTAAAAATGTTAAATTTAATGGAATCTGGTCGAATGAAATTTCCGTTACTGATTTATTATTTGAATAAATAAACCTTTGATTCTATATGTTTCAGCAACATTTCACTCAAAATGACTGCTTTATCTTTATGAGGGCAAAGAATAACTTTTTGAGTTAACAGCGATCCCCAAGTTTGGCAAACCTAATTTATCCTCAAGCCATCTTGTGTCAGAAGAACTTTATTAGACTGACAAGATCTGGATGACTTTCACCAACACATTAATCAAATATTGTTAGCGAAACTGGATCAGCCGTTTATATGTAACTATAATTTCACTCCACAAGGTTACTATTTCACCCAGTCTATATATTCAGCAACCATTTTCATTTTATCCATCATCATCTATACTTTTACCTTGCTAAAGAAAGCAACAGACATTGTATCTGATCTTATCTGACTGCACTCTTCTGGACAGAGATCTTGGGTGTCAGCCACTCGCACAGTTAAGGGATTCTGTCCCGAGACCTTGATCTCCTCTAGCTCCTCTCTCAGCTGTAGGGATTTCTCAAACTTCTCGTGCTCCTTCTTCCTGATGTTTCTATCACTTGGTATCACTATGGCCATCTTCCTCTGCTTGTTCACCACTACTATGCCATGAACATTTTGTCTTTATCTGGAAATCTAACATAATCTTATAGTGGTTATACTCAACCATGTGTGGGGGCATATCCTATTTTCAACTTGAAACTCTCCAGGCCATACCTGGTACAGATGTTCCTGTATACTATGCCAGCCACCTGGTTATGGGATTTTATGTATGCCCTGCCTCAAATAGCTTACCTGCCTCTTGGTAAGCTATTTCAACCTTTATTTTTTAAGTTTTGGAGTAATTACTCGTTTAAACGATTTATGTGTTTATTTTGGCTCTCTGTTTATTCTGCCAATATTGCTCAGCTTTAATAACTTTTCTACTTAAACTTGTCCCTTCAATTCTTGAAATAAATTGTAATTTCTTACTACTCCAGCTAATCTATCCATATACCACATGGCAAATGCAAAACTAGCCCCTGGGGTACTTGCTCCTGCAGTTAGACATGCTTATTTAGAAGAATTGAAAGTATAAGACCAAGATGGAGACAATAGAAACCAAGTTTGCATCTTCCATGTGCAGTAAGGATACAAAAAAGAACAAACACATTTGTGTTTTCAAGATGGAAAAAGTAGAAAAACTAGAGAGAGAGCAATTCCGGTGCACTTTGTCTGGTGTCGACCTTTTGCCCTGCCAAGGCATTTAAAGCCAGTGTTCTATCTTTTGTTCCTCTGGAAAAATTGAAGTGCACACTGTCCAAAGTTTCCCTTTTTACATCTATGTGTAACCCTGGTTAACATAACTGCCAATAAATAAAAGCCTGTTAGTAAAAACAGTCATAAGAAATATATCACAGGTGATAAATAAATAGATCATAATGGTTAGAAAATTCATTAAAAACATCAGCAATGATATAATTCATGTTATAGGATTTCATTGTGTTTAAAAACATGTTAAAAGAGTACAAAACTTGCTAATTCATGGTGTTTTATGTTAATTCAGGTAAAATGGCTAAAATATGTGTTGAGACTCTTATTGTGAAAGGGCACGCTGCAGCGTGACTCCTGTGATAGCCACACCCAATCGGGTTGTTCATTCTTTTTGATGCTAGAGAGGGAGAAATGCAGACAGTCCTTGCGGAGCTGCTGCCTAAACGAGTGAAAAAAAGATTAAAAACGAGCCAGAAATCTACATAAAGCCATTTTTGTACTCTGGAGAATATATTTTTTGTTTTTCCGACCTGTCCTTGCCTCGGTGACGTTGTGAACATAACCGAACGGGACTTGGTGAGTTTAGAAATTGTATTTTATTTCATGCAAGAAATGTTTTGTTGTATTATATTGCTCATTTCATGCAAACGGAGAGCCAAGGTAGCAGATTTATGTTGTTTTATGTTAAACACGGTGGATTCGTGCTTAACCGACACACAGGCTGTACTTCAAAGGCCTTTGACGGTGTTTCAGCGCGCCATTTTGGCGTCACCTCATTCACGGCTAAATAAGCTGGAAAAATGGACTTTTACTGTTATTTAAGAGCTACCCTTGTGTTATTTTCGAATGTTTATGCACTTTATTTTGTTGTTATGGTAGGCCATTAAGGTTTGGATCGGGAAATGCCGAGCTAGAATCGGAGTTTGATCCGCTGAGCGAGAAACAAGATGGCGAGCCACCCACGGACCCATTGAACTGTACCGAGCAGGAAAAGGGAAAACGCCCCCTGCTGGACGTTGAGCTCTTTTGCTGAAAAACTGGTAGGATTAATCCATACACCTCTGCAAAAGAACAGCGGACTTTCAAAGCACTGGATAATCATTTGGAGTAATTCCAGGATTAATAGTTAAAGGACACAGAGACAACTTTCTTTTATTTGTTTGTTTAAGGGGATTATTCAGCCTTTTGCTGAATTGTTTTTAGTTTTTACATGTTTTTGTAAATTATTTTGGTCAACCTCACATTTTAATGCTCTAATAGTGTTAATGGAAATGTAAATAAGTTTGTTGGGTTAAAACAAAATAAGAACTGGTTGAGATTGAAAGGTGAACCTAGAACAAGATTAAATTAAATCTTGGGCCTAAAGAACTGAACTTGATTTAAAATAACACAGTGTTAATGCAAATAGATCAAAGGATAAGCTTGAACTTAGAACTTGAAATAAATAAGACAATAACCTAGGTTGAAAATAACATCCTTTTAAAGCCAAATAAAAGGTTTTGAGATAAATAGGATAAACTAACAGAATATACTGAACAAAAAGGGGAAAGAAAATATCTTGTTTTCCTTAAATGTGTGATGTTGGATGTTTTATGTGATGTGTGTTAACTGTCTATTCTCTGTCTTCACAAAATAACAAGCCGGCAATTTAAACGTATTTTCTGGTCTGTGGTCTTTATTACATGCTACGCTCATTACTACTCTAGTAGTCGAACCTAACTGGTCCTAGTATACTGTAACGACTCCAGAAGTGTTACAGAAGTGGCGAGCCAGCCAGGAGTAGTAATTGATTCCTCAAGCTTGTTTTCCTGACCCAGACCTCAAAAATAGGCCAAGTCCGGCAAAATGGAAATAGTTGACAGAGAGAATGTTAAAATCCCAAACTCAGTTATTGTTAGTGGGATTACAGGCACAGACGCTGATGAAGCTTTAAAAGACTTTTTAAACAGATATGGTCGAACAGCGAGAACTCTGAAGATAGATGACCCTAAGTCTCCTTACCACAAAAATGCTATTGTAGAGTATGAGAGTGGAGCTGCTCTGTCGACACTTGAACCCTTACTACCCTACACACTTGAATGTCCGAATGAAGTCACTTATCAGATACGAGCCCTGTCACCTGAGTACATCGCAGCTGTTACCAACGTCGCCACCAACAGTTTTTTCAATGAACTGCAAAGCATTGCTAGACTTAGTGGCAAATCTTTTGAAACTGTTCTGCATGAACACCTTTCCCAATGTGCTCAGTCAGTCACACACAGCACAGAAGCAACTATCCCAGACTTACAAAGTGAACCAACAACCCAAGTACAAGCAAATGACCAACCTATCCAAAGTGAAACTGCAGAACCAATCAAAGCTAGCATATGCATCAGCGATTCTGAGTCAGTCAACCAGACACAACCAGATCTACAAACTACTACTCCACAGAGCTTTATAACACACCCTGATGTGCAAAAGGTTGTAGTAGAGCACATAGTGCGAAGTGAAGCTCTTGTCTCACCAGTGAGCGCCTCTTTCCGCCTCAGAAATTTTTCAGGCAAACTGCCCTGTCCTAGTCATGAGGTGGACTTTGATACATGGCGCCACAGTGTAGAGCTCATACTTCAAGATCCCAATCTGTCTGACTTGCAACGCTCGCGGAAAATCTTAGACAGTCTTGTACCGCCTGCTGCCAACGTGGTGAAACCTCTGGGCCCTGAAGCCTTGCCTTCAGCTTATCTTGAACTACTCCATTCAGCTTTTGGCACTGTGGAGGATGGCGATGAGCTTTTCGCCAAATTCCTCAACACATTACAAGATGCAGGTGAAAAGCCTTCACACTACCTCCATCGCTTGCAAACAGCTCTCTCAAAAGCTCTGAAAAGAGGTGGTGTCGTAGCTGGTGAAGCGGACCGGCACCTTCTGCGTCAATTCTGTCGGGGGTGTTGGGATAATGCCTTGTTAACAGATCTTCAGCTCGAAAAGAAAAAAGATAAACCCCCCTCATTCACCGAGCTGCTGCTACAGTTGAGAGTAGAAGAGGACAAGCATACTGCAAAAGAAAGCCGAATGAAAAAACATTTTGCTGCCACCAGACCAAAAGTAGCCTCTCACTCTATTGCTGCAAATGCTGCCTTTCCTGCGCTCACCATGCAAAACGATCTTACTGAAATGCGAACACAAATAACTGCACTGCAGAGTGAACTGACAAGATTGAAACCCCAGAAAGTAGACCCACCAGTAGATGCTCAAAAAGATCTGGTCACAGAACTAAAGGCACAAATCAGTCAGCTTCAAAGCCATCTCGCAACATTAACCCCGAACCCTCCTAGGAAAAAGTCCAACCCTCCAAAAGCTACTGCTAAGACCAACTCTCAAGTACCAGAACGAACCCCTTTGACACCCCAAGCTGCGAAGAGTAGGCCCAGGCCTGGTTACTGTTTCCAGTGTGGCGAAGACGGCCATATTGCTTCTGTATGCCCAAATGACCCAAACCCGTCTTTAGTCACTGACAAAAGGAAACAGTTGAAGGAAAAACAGTTACTGTGGGATAGACAAAACAAGCAAACACAGCCTTTAAACTAAAGGGAGCTCTCATTGCGGGACAAATGGGTGCTACGGATAAAACTAGTCCCACTGAACCTTCACATAAACCCGGAAAACGATTCTCAAACAATAAATCAGCCACTGCGAAACTACCCAAGGGTTTAATTGGAGCTAAGTACACTGCTCAAGTAAAAATCAATGATCAAGCTTGCAACTGCCTTCTTGATACCGGATCGCAAGTGACTACAGTGTCCCAATCGTTCTATGAAAACAATCTAGCAGACCTTGAAATCCATCCAATACAGGACCTGCTAGAAGTCGAAGCTGCAAATGGTCAGAATGTCCCATATTCAGGCTATATTTGTGTCGACATTACCTTTCCAAAGAACTGTTTTGGTACTGAACTTACCATGTCTTCTCTTGCATTAATTGTTCCAGACACACGCTCTAGTGTTCAGTCTTCTCTCTTAATTGGCACTAACACTCTTGACCTTGTCTTTGAAAGCCTCTCCTTGGCTGATACAGACCTCAGTATCCTGCCTTATGGTTATAGAGTAGTGCTGAGCGTGTTACAACAAAGACACAAGCAAAAAGAGGACGACAGCTTCGGTCTTGTCACTCTGTCAGGGAAAGAGCCTGAAGTCATTCCTGCAGGCCAAAGTCGAGTGTTAGAGGGTTTAGTCCACGCAAAAACTGAACACTCAGGCAAGTGGGTAGTAGTCGAGACCCCCTCTACATCCTCCTTGCCAGGTGGTGTCTTGGTCACCAACTGTCTATTTACCCTTGCTGAGAAACCCTCACAAAAGCTTCCAGTGGTCCTGCGAAATGAAAGTAAGCATGACATAGTTATCCCTGCGAAAAGTGTCATTGCTGAAATGCATGCTATTCAAGAGATCATACCAAACAGTCAGATCACAGAGCAGTCCAAACAGACTCCCAGCTCGAACCCTGCTGAGCTTAATCTTAACTTTGCTGATTCTCCAGTCCCTGCTGAATGGAAAGAACGAATCACACAAAAGTTAAGTGCTATGTCGGAGGTTTTTGCGCTACACGATACAGACTTTGGTTGCACTAACAAAGTAAAACACCAAATCAAACTGAGCGATGAAACCCCCTTTAAGCACAGACCCCGTCCCGTACGACCACAAGATCTTGACGCCGTACGGAGGCATTTGCAGGAGCTAAGCGATGCAGGTGTCATTCGCGAATCCGAGTCGCCATTTTCCTCACCGATAGTGGTGGTAAGGAAGAAGAATGGAGACGTAAGACTCTGTGTAGATTACCGTAAGTTGAATCTGAACACCATCAAAGACGCCTACGCGCTTCCTAACTTGGAAGAAGCGTTCTCCGCCTTAACAGGATCGAAATGGTTCTCGGTCCTTGACCTCAAAAGCGGGTACTACCAGATTGAGGTTGATGAGGCAGATAAGCACAAAACAGCCTTCGTATGTCCGATGGGGTTCTTCGAGTTCAACCGGATGCCCCAAGGCATAACAAACGCTCCCAGCACATTTCAAAGGCTGATGGAGAAATGTATGGGCGACATCAACCTTAAGGAAGTCCTGGTCTATCTAGACGACCTTATAGTTTACTCGGAAACCCTCGAACAACACGAGACCCGCCTTCTCCACGTGCTTAATCGTCTCAAAGAATACGGTCTGAAGCTGTCGCCTGAAAAATGTATGTTTTTTCAGACGTCAGTTCGGTACTTAGGGCACATCGTCTCCCAAAACGGTGTAGAAACAGACCCCGAAAAAGTAGCAGCGTTAAAAACATGGCCAAGTCCCAAGAACTTGAAAGAACTCCGCTCCTTCTTAGGGTTTGCAGGGTATTATAGGCGGTTTATTAAGGACTTTTCTAAGATCGTAAAACCCCTTACCAACCTAACTGCTGGATACCCCCCACTGCGGAAAAGCAATAGCTCTAAGTCCAACTACGTCCAATACTTTCAGCCAAAAGCTCCTTTCGGGGAGAGATGGACAGAGAGTTGTCAGAAAGCGTTTGAGACGATTATAGACAAACTGACTTCTGCCCCAATTTTAGGCTTTGCTGATCCCAAGTTGCCTTACGTATTACACACAGATGCAAGCACAATTGGGTTAGGGGCAGCTCTTTATCAAGAGCAGGAGGGAGAGTTGCGAGTAATTGCATATGCCAGTAGAGGACTATCAAAAAGCGAAAGCCGTTATCCTGCTCATAAGCTTGAGTTTCTTGCACTCAAATGGGCTGTAACGGAAAAGTTTTGCGATTACTTATATGGCAGTCCTTTCACAGTAATAACTGACAGTAACCCTCTAACTTACATTTTGACCACTGCTAAGTTAGACGCGACGAGCTATCGCTGGTTGTCCGCCCTGTCCTCTTTCGAGTTCCAGCTTAGGTACAGAGCAGGCAAACAAAACATGGACGCAGATGGCCTATCTCGTCGTCCGCATCTCGAGCCATTAAATGACCTTGTCTCCCTGAAGGAACAGGAGCGGATCCGTCAGTTTGTGCAACACCACTTGCCTGGCACCGATCCTTTCACTCACGTTCCCACTCAAGCTGTCAGTGCAATCTGTGAGAAACATCTAGTCCTCCAGTCTCTTGACACAGACCATGCTCTCGCCTGCCCACTCGTAACTTCACTGTCTATGTCCGTTGATGCTGTTCCCGACAGTTTCGACCAGTGTGATCCTTTTCTTGTCATTCCAAGCTTGTCAGAAGAAGAGATAAGACGAAGTCAAACAAACGATCCTGCTATCAGTGAAATCATACACCAGCTTGAAACAGGTGAAACATCTCCTCCTACTGTACGCAACGAGATCCCACAACTTAGCATCCTTCTGCGTGAGTTAAACAAACTTGAGTTGCAGAACGGGATTTTGTACAGAAAAAGGCAAGTAGGTGAAGAGACCCAGTACCAGCTGGTTCTTCCTGAAAGTCTAAGATCTATGGTTTTCAAAAGCCTTCACGATGACATGGGTCATTTTGGTCTTGATCGGACCCTTGATTTAACCAGAACCAGATTTTTCTGGCCAAAAATGGCCTCAGACATAGAGCAAAAGATCAAAAGCTGTAGCAGGTGTGTTTGCAGAAAGACCCTGCCAGAGAGGGCAGCGGCCCTAGTAAACATTCAAGTCACCAGACCTCTAGAGTTGGTGTGTATTGATTTCTTGACGATTGAACCAGATCGCAGCAACACTAAAGATGTCTTAGTTATTACAGATTTCTTTACGAAATATGCTGTAGCAATGACAACTCCCAACCAAAAGGCTAAAACTGTAGCCAAGGCCCTGTGGGAAAACTTTATAATCCACTACGGTTTTCCCGAGAAGTTGCATAGCGATCAGGGAGCAGACTTTGAGTCAAAAACTATCAAAGAGTTATGCGACCTAGCTGGGATTCAAAAGGTCAGAACTTCGCCTTACCATCCCAGGGGAAACCCTGTGGAGAGGTTTAATAGAACCCTGCTAAACATGTTGGGTACACTCAAAGACGAAGACAAGAAACATTGGCGTGACTTTGTTAAGCCACTCGTTCACGCGTATAACTGCACAAAACATGAAAGTACAGGGTTTACGCCGTACGAGTTAATGTTTGGCAGGCAGCCTAGGTTACCCATTGATCTTGCTTTCAATGTCCCCCTGAACCATCGCCAGCAGCAATCTCACTCACAGTATGTTAAAGCCCTCAAATCTCACCTTCAGGAGAGCTACCAACTGGCTACCAAAAATGTAAGCAAAGTCGCTGAACGTAACAAAACTAGATATGACAAACATGTAACCGAATCTGTCTTAGGTGTCGGAGATCGCGTGCTTGTAAGGAATGTTCGGATTAGGGGAAAAAACAAATTGGCTGATAAGTGGGAGTCCATCGTCCACGTGGTTGTAAGTCAAAAAGACAACCTCCCAGTATACACAGTCAAACCCGAGCATCACCATGGTCCCACTAGAACTCTCCACAGAGACCTTTTGTTACCTTGTGGGTTTTTGTCAACTGCCCCTGAAAATCCTCCAGCAGTCCAAGTAAAGCCTCATCGGCCAAGCACACGTCAACACCCAACGACTGATCCCGATGAACCTGAACTTGAATATCACTCTGAGGAGGATAACTACCCTCTGTATTACCCTCCACCTCCTCCCAAAGAGATCTCATGGTCGATTGAGGAATACGAAGTAGTCTTTCCTCCCAAGGCTAAGTCAAACCATGCTAATGAGCAACCCAAATCAGACAATTCTCAAGTCTCAGAAAGTGTGACAGTGCCTGATATTGCTCAAGAGCACATGGACATGACGGAAACTGTAAACTTACCTGATTGTGGAAACCTACCGGATATGGAAAACTTACCTGAAAATGACAAAATACCTGAAATGGAGAAACCACCTGAAATGGAAAACTTGCCTGAACCTGCAAAGGAAGGATCTCAGATAACGCAACAAAATGAAATGGACAATGCATCGGATTCAACGAAAACTAATGATGAGGAAGCAACTCAAACTCACGTGAATGGAACTGAACCTGTAAACAATGAAACTGAAAGAAATGACCTCGAAGCAGAGCAATCAGTCAGAAGATCATCCCGAGAGAGAACAAAGCCCAAGCACTTAACATACCCTCAATTAGGCAACCCACTTGTTGGCATAGTTCAGTCTTTGTTCCAAAGTTTAAGTGAAGCTGTCACAGGCTCTATTGAAATCCATGATATCCAGGTAGTCTGATTTATGCATTATGCAAAGGGGCTTGCATACATTTAAGAGGGGAGGGTGTAACCCTGGTTAACATAACTGCCAATAAATAAAAGCCTGTTAGTAAAAACAGTCATAAGAAATATATCACAGGTGATAAATAAATAGATCATAATGGTTAGAAAATTCATTAAAAACATCAGCAATGATATAATTCATGTTATAGGATTTCATTGTGTTTAAAAACATGTTAAAAGAGTACAAAACTTGCTAATTCATGGTGTTTTATGTTAATTCAGGTAAAATGGCTAAAATATGTGTTGAGACTCTTATTGTGAAAGGGCACGCTGCAGCGTGACTCCTGTGATAGCCACACCCAATCGGGTTGTTCATTCTTTTTGATGCTAGAGAGGGAGAAATGCAGACAGTCCTTGCGGAGCTGCTGCCTAAACGAGTGAAAAAAAGATTAAAAACGAGCCAGAAATCTACATAAAGCCATTTTTGTACTCTGGAGAATATATTTTTTGTTTTTCCGACCTGTCCTTGCCTCGGTGACGTTGTGAACATAACCGAACGGGACTTGGTGAGTTTAGAAATTGTATTTTATTTCATGCAAGAAATGTTTTGTTGTATTATATTGCTCATTTCATGCAAACGGAGAGCCAAGGTAGCAGATTTATGTTGTTTTATGTTAAACACGGTGGATTCGTGCTTAACCGACACACAGGCTGTACTTCAAAGGCCTTTGACGGTGTTTCAGCGCGCCATTTTGGCGTCACCTCATTCACGGCTAAATAAGCTGGAAAAATGGACTTTTACTGTTATTTAAGAGCTACCCTTGTGTTATTTTCGAATGTTTATGCACTTTATTTTGTTGTTATGGTAGGCCATTAAGGTTTGGATCGGGAAATGCCGAGCTAGAATCGGAGTTTGATCCGCTGAGCGAGAAACAAGATGGCGAGCCACCCACGGACCCATTGAACTGTACCGAGCAGGAAAAGGGAAAACGCCCCCTGCTGGACGTTGAGCTCTTTTGCTGAAAAACTGGTAGGATTAATCCATACACCTCTGCAAAAGAACAGCGGACTTTCAAAGCACTGGATAATCATTTGGAGTAATTCCAGGATTAATAGTTAAAGGACACAGAGACAACTTTCTTTTATTTGTTTGTTTAAGGGGATTATTCAGCCTTTTGCTGAATTGTTTTTAGTTTTTACATGTTTTTGTAAATTATTTTGGTCAACCTCACATTTTAATGCTCTAATAGTGTTAATGGAAATGTAAATAAGTTTGTTGGGTTAAAACAAAATAAGAACTGGTTGAGATTGAAAGGTGAACCTAGAACAAGATTAAATTAAATCTTGGGCCTAAAGAACTGAACTTGATTTAAAATAACACAGTGTTAATGCAAATAGATCAAAGGATAAGCTTGAACTTAGAACTTGAAATAAATAAGACAATAACCTAGGTTGAAAATAACATCCTTTTAAAGCCAAATAAAAGGTTTTGAGATAAATAGGATAAACTAACAGAATATACTGAACAAAAAGGGGAAAGAAAATATCTTGTTTTCCTTAAATGTGTGATGTTGGATGTTTTATGTGATGTGTGTTAACTGTCTATTCTCTGTCTTCACAAAATAACAAGCCGGCAATTTAAACGTATTTTCTGGTCTGTGGTCTTTATTACATGCTACACTCATTACTACTCTAGTAGTCGAACCTAACTGGTCCTAGTATACTGTAACGACTCCAGAAGTGTTACATATGCAACCTTTACCAAGCCATAAAATGTTTGCATGTCCACTGAAGACCTGACAAAAGGGGGACATCTTTCCTCTACCACGTCTGAAACTATTTCACATCACTCACTTCTTCTGTACACTTCTGCTAAGGTCATACTTGATTGCGCTACTTTTCAATAAATGAGGCCTCTGGTTGAGTCTTTCCTGCAGCTGTACAAGGCTCTGTAAGGATACAGGACAGAAAGAGGACTTTCAAGCAACACCCACAGAAGAACAAAAAGATTTAAAAGAAGTGTTAAAGTTGATACATTTATTTTTCCCCCCCCCCTGCCACACATTCCAGTCGTTTGGGAGCAGGGACAGGTCTGAGGGGGCAGCTTCGCTTTCGAGCATGAATCCGTGCTATAGTCACCTTCAAAAGAGCAAGAAGCAGGAAGAGATATGGAGGGGAAATCTAAGTCAAATAAATGGGGGCGGCAAGCAAAGAAACTACAGGGAAATTTGGTGATGAAAAGAGGAAATGACAGAGAGAAAGAGAGAGAGCTGAAGAAAAGGAGAGCAGAGCAGAGAAAAGAGCAAGGCCTTCTGTAATGAGCCCTGGTTAAGAAACAGCACTATACCGTCTGTCAGGTTTCATTTCGTATCGGTGCCTCCATGCATTTTCTCTTCCAGTCGCCTTGCTGTAATCACGCTGTCTTGTAGAACTTCTAGAAAAAAAAAGGAGAAAAAAAAAGCAAACACAAGAAATGTTTTCAGCTCCCATAGTCGGTGGCTCTTTTCACTTCCCATTTCAGACTTTCGGACTAGAAATGCGCACAGCGTTCTGACGTTTCCATTCATGGACTCGCTCTGTTGTCGCTCCTCGATCAGACGCTTTGACTCTACAAGGCGACGCAGCTCGCAGCAGTACACAACGCTGCCTGTGCGCGTCCTTGATCCAGATGAAAATAAGCTTTGCCTCACTGTACGCACTGTGCCAGGTGAGTTTGTTCTTCTTGTCAGAGTGGTCTCTGGATAGTTCCCCTTCAAAATCACGGCGCTCTGTCTTTGACAAGGCGAGAATAATTGTAGATGATAATTTGAATATGAATAGGGACGTGGAAGATTGCTCTCTCTCTCTTAAGGAGAACCGGGTGTCTTCAGTCTAAGAAAGTTGTTCCTACCAACCTCCCCTCCCCTGAAAAAAGTTTTGACAGCATGAGCTGGGATATTCTCTCAAACAGCCACAATGATGTTATTCCCTAAAGAGAGCAGCAGACCAGAAATACCACAGATCTCTTAAGTTGCTGATGGCTAGAAAACTCCGATTTCTGACGGCTCTTCTAATTGAGTGGATGAAAGCTGATGTGTTAAGAGCACAGTGACTTTGCTATGTCTCTGTGCAGTCGCTCTGAGTTGTTCCAAAGCAAAGTGGAGGAAAAAAAGTGGACTAATTGACACGTTTGAAAGATACACCCAGTCTTCACAGGCATCGAACGAAATTAAAACTTTAATTTGAGCTCCCCCAATTACATGAACGCTGTCCGAGGTGTGTTGTTTTAAAAGCACCTCACACTATAATCATTTATATGACATAATGAGCATGTCCGTGGCCTGTTTTGTTGCTCTTTGAGATTACGTTTTTCAAGAGAAGCCATGCAGTTTACGTTCACATTTCTTGGAGGGTCAGATGGCTTGCATAACCTCAGTGTTAGCTTGAGTCATGCGTTCTCTTTCCTTTTATCACTGAGCTGTTTGTACTGACACAGACAAAACGTAACTCCCCGTGGACCAATTATTTTAGTTTTCTCATTGGCAGCGTGGCTTCACTATTAGTGTGGGCTTATAGATATGTAGCTAAAGCACTATATGATGTCCTGTGTTTATGCGTGGGTGAGTACACGTGTTTGTGTGTGTGTGTGCGTGTTCCACAGCTGACAAGACGTCAGTGTGCTTTCTATTATGAATCTTATTCAGAGTCCTCACAATGAGAGCCGTGTCTCCAGAGGGAGCCTGTTCAGAGAAGCCAAATAAATATGATTGTGCTTAAAAAAGAAAAAGGGTGGGGGAAAAGAGAAAATCTGTCAAAAAAAGCCCAAGTCTAATGAAATTGGCGACATAACACAGAAAGCACCTCGTGGCGATCTCATGCTGGTGTAATGATTCTGCGCCCCGGACTGTACGAAATCCAGGCAATTTCAGCCAGGTGTTTACTCTGACTGGGTAGACAGCGCCTACAGCTGTCTACACAACAGCACGTTTCATTTAGATTGGTGAGCTCCATCAAAGCCTGTTTGAAGCATTCCAAGCGTGAGTGTTTTCATGTAAGCTTCACACAGACAGCTGTTTTTTTTTTTGTTTTTGTTTTTTTAATTGAAAATACTATAGCTTCAAAGGGTTTAGGTTTCACAAAGCTCCCCAATCCATGCCTTTGCAATCACTTTGGAAAATTAAAATTTCAATGAAATGAAAATGGATGAAAATCCTGTAGGAAATGAACCAGAAGATGCTTAAAAAATACTCATAATTAAGTGGTGTAGGGTGGTGTGTGTGTGTGTGTGTGTGTGTGGTGTAGACACACCGTAGTGTCCACCATGTCTTATAGTGTCAACAAAAGTGCTGCAACAGATATAATTTCGGTTTCATTCTGCTGTTCTGCCCAAAGAGATAAAACAATGGGGTGTATGACAAATATTCATTCAAGCAATAGAAAATACGCAGTAACAAGTACAATGATTGGAATTTAAAAAAAGAAAAAATCAAAAGACCCATCTTAGAACATGCTTTGTTCTTGTTTTTGTTTTTTTTTTTACCTCCTAACGAGGATGCTTATCCCAATTAGCTATCCAAGTTTGCTAGCATTAGCTAGCAAACCTAATTAAGATTCAAAGTGTCATGTGTCACAAGAGAAAAGCCATTTCTTTGTGCAATGAAATTCTTTCTTTGCTGTCCACCCACAGATGCAGATTAATATATACAATAGAAATAGAACATATAAATACAAATAGTACAAATAAATAGCTGAAGACAGAAAAGGAGACAAAATATGGAGATTTGAAACAGATGTGTGCAAAAGAGCTATAGCTTAATATGCTGGCTTAATATGTAAGATGACCAGACATGCAAAAAAAAATATTATTACTGTTCAAAATGGGTCAGCTGTTCAAGAGTTTGATGGCAGTGGGGAAGAAGGAGTTAGTGAGTCTGGATGTTCTGGATTTCACACTTCTAAACCTTCGTCTCGAGGGCAGAAGTGTGAACAGTCCGTGTTGGGGGTGTGTGGGGTCTTTGAGGATGGAGACAGCTCTCCTCTGGATTGTGATGGTAGATGCTTTGCAGAGAGTGCAGCGGAGTTCTGATGATCTTCTCCGGGGTTGTTATCACTCTCTGCAGGCGTTTGCGGTCCATAGCAGTAGTGCTACTGTACCATGTAGTGATGCAGCTGGTCAGGGTGCTCTCCACAATGCAGCTGTAGAACCTGCTGAGGATCTTGGCCGACATACCAAATTTCCTCAGCCTCCTCACTAAATACAGCTGCTGCTGAGCTTTCTTGACCAGCTGTGTGGTTTCAACCTTCTCTTCCAAATATGGACTTCAAAAGGGTTCAAAACTGTGTATACGTCGATTTTTGTATATACATAACCTATGGTATCTAACAGAAAGTGGTCCTAAAAAACAATTTCTATAAAACAGAGGAGATGTTTTAGCTTAGCTTCCCAGATCAATCCACAAATGCCAAATGCAGGGTGCCCCACAATGAGAATTTCTTTTTGCAAGTGTCTTGGATTATAACAATGACTAAGTAAAAATGACATTTTTACATAATGGGAATACAGCAGTGCTGACTTAAATATTGTACTGGGTCCTGTGGTTGGGGTTGTTGTTGTGGTAATGGTGAGCTGGCAGCAGGAGAGCTGCAGCTCTATGTGTATTGGGACGGAAGGCGTGTGTGGGCCAATAAAGAATGCTACAAAGCATGTTAATGTCACCAGGTCTGCCGTAGTCATTTACAGGGATCAAATTAAACCAAACCCCTCTTCCAAATATGCACATTAGACCTTCAGAAAACTATTGTAGTGTTAACCATAACACTGATATGGCTTGAAAATGGAAAGTTTGCAAAACCAAGAAGGATGGCCATTACACAGGGAGATTTGCTTTGCATAAACAAGTATGAACATAAAATTGGTAAAAGTTTAATCCATTTTCTAGAGATACCACCATGCCACCCCAAATAGAGTGTACTTTTAAAAGTAGAATAATATACTTTTTATTTTGTGGGCAAATTAACTTGCTATATAACTATAAGAGGTCACCCACGCCATATTAGGCTAACGATTGTTCAGGGCACAATAATATCATTATTGTTTGAGAACTGAACACCATAAGAGGAGTAAAGTCATCTTTTCTCTCACAGAAATTCATGGCAAGTACTGTTTCTCTTTGATATCCTTACAAAGCCTCACAAACACCAAGTAAAAGGCTGACAAAAACAAAAAATAAATTCCAAACTTAAACAACTTCAAATGGCGCAAAGGTGAAGTGGACGCCAGTGACAAGGTACACACTCAGGGACAAGGGCCTGATGTAGAGTGCTCCTCACCCCCGACAAGTAATAAAACAGTCAAGGAATGGCCTCTCGCTGCCATGGTAACAAATGTCCGTATAGGTTACTGGCAGTATGTGGCGCAAAGACGAGATGAGCTACTGGTGTAAGGAGAAAGTAAAAGATGTAACCTCAGAACGGAGGTCAATTATGTTGGAAGTTATCCATGCCTTAGAGCAGGGACATTGCTGCCGTCACACAAGATAATAGCTATTACTGACAAGTTGGTAAAAGTCGTGGAGTACAGCGCTGAGCTATAATTTCTTGGAGGCTATATGCCAGTGGTGTCAGCTTGCATCTATAAGGTATTCTTCTCTGCACAAAAAGAGAAAAGGGAGAAGCCGCTCTTATAGGTCAGAGACAACGGGCCGTGGGAAATTTTGATAAATAGTTCCTGGCAAGTATTTTGTGCAGTGCTTTTCTCTCCAATTTGTTTATTTGCTCAGGCCCGTTGTGATGCATTACAGATCTATAGTGTTCCTAATCCTCTGCAGCACTAGCTTTGACAGCTTCTGTAAAAGCAGACAGAGCAGCAGGCAGGGAGAAAAAAAACATCCCTTTGTTTTGTTTGAAGTCCTAAAACTTGTACAGAATGTGTGCAAAGCAAAGAGTGAATCCTGTTTACATACCTGCAATTCGATGTTGTATATGGTGGATTCAACCTGTGCATATATCTATTTCATAGTTAATGGTGCTATAAAGTTTACATTCTGCTTTCCCTCCATTTAACACAGTCTCACTGCACGACCATAAAGATTATAGCCACAGTCAGTCATTTGAACTGAGATGTGTGTTTAAAGGATAATCCAGAAACTACAAATAACTTTAATGCCAAAACAGACAAGCCTCTCTCGTATCTTTGTTTTTTTCTCTCCCTTTCTCTCTCTGTCTGTTTTTTTCGCAGCTCGTCTTTCTTTCTCAGGCTTGCTCATTCTCTTTTAACAACCTCCCTTTTTTTCCTTAGGCATTGCCTTTTTTCAGTTTCCATTTTTTTTTTTTAAAAAAAGAAAGAACATCCTTTCCTTCACTGCTCGCTCTGCCTCTTCCTCTGATTCACTTCGTCCTGTCTGTCTCTTCCCTCCCTCAGAAGATGGCCTTCACACAGAGTGAAGGGAGAAAATGAGCCCGGTGAGAGGGCAGGCCGACATGCTACTGTCAGGCAAAGAAAGGAGTAGTGATCTGACAGTTCACACATATATGCGTGCAGTTACAGTAATTGAGGTAAGCTCAGCGGGTGTGCGCAGGTAGCGCTGTCCGCTGTCGGGAAGTGCTGATGCTCCAAAACTGACCACGGCTGGTAGTAATCCTCCTTTCAAGCTTTAGTCAGTAGGCAGGTGTCATTACAGATGCACAGAGAAGGGCAAAGACTGCGACTGGTGTGAAATGACTTATTAGTAAGGCAGAGCACTGATGGGGAGAATAAATCTCTTGTGATGTATCATCTGCAAGCATAACTTGCCAGTTTTAATGTACCTGACAGATGAGGTAACATTTGCTCAGAGATTTTGTTGCTCTACAAACACACTGTCAGCACATTAACACTTTATGGTACCCTCGTTTTTTTTAATCAAATGCTTTATTCTCCCATCTGCTGTCAGCATTCTGACTTGTAAAAGATAGACCATTTAGAATTTATTTGGCTATCTAAAACAAATATTTTGGAACATGAATCTTGTACATTCCAGGTGTCTGGAAGCAGTTTGAGTAAAAGTTTTGTAGAACTGCCCAGAATGTACTTAAACTTGGGGAGTGGTCAAATTAAAGTCTATTTTCTAACAACAACTACAACAAAGGTGATCATTAATAGAGCTCGACTGATGTAGAATCTTTAAGAATAATAATCTGATATATTGGCCACATTTGTTTTCTTTCAGACGCACAAAATTTTTAAACATTAACACTTTAACACAATTAGATTCGTTTACACATTTATAAGGTGAAGTTATTTATAAATCCTTACTAGGATCGCATGACAATGCAGTTTAAGAATGGGTTTATTTTATTGTCACAATAAGTCTTGAACACCTTATTCACTCTCTGCCCAAGTCTGCCTGATTTATTGCATTACAACCGTGTTCCCAAAAGCAAATTTGCAGAGTGTGCTCTGGTGGACAATTTATAAAACTTTAACATGGCTAAATGGTTGAATCAGGACAAGCAAGACAGGCAGTGCTTGCCTTTTCAAATCTAAAAATAGCCCCGAATTACAACATACCAAACATCTCCTTTCATTTCAGACAGCGCTGTCGAAGCTCCTAGCTGTAAATTAATATGTGCATCCAGCCTTTAAATTACTGCCCTCTTGCGGGTTCAGTCAGCTATAGTCAGCCTCATAGCCGCTGGTCTGTGACTAAAAGTGTGAGGCAAGTTGCCGATTGTCTGCTTTCACTGCTCTGAGATCAGTTACTAACCATGCTTGTGTGGAAATACAGCTAGCATCAGCAAGTAAACAAGCTTCAGTGATTCAGCATTGTAACAGATGAGTTTAATCTTGCTAACCACCTTGGCCAACATGTGTGATGTAGAGGGGAAGGATTTTGAAAAAGTAGTTAATAACACTTTACTACATCAGCAAGGAAAACTTTGACGATGATGGAGAGGGGACTGCTGCCCTGACCATGTCTGGTCTCATAAATTAGGCAAGTTGAAGAGGTGCAGGCTCAGCAGCACTTTTCGATTAGCATCTATGAGACTGTCTGAATATAATACATTTAACCAGCTGTTTTGCCAACACTCCACCCTAATTTTTCATTCATGTTGATTCTCCCTGTAGCTATTGACAGTTAACCGTGTCACGTGCTGATCAAGCCTTTTAATTCAGATGATGATGCCGGAGCTTATGAACAACTGATTTTTTTTTTTTCTAAGATCCTGACAAAACAGCAGCTGGAAACATAAAATTTTACAATAATAGTGTGTTACCAAGGTGTTTTCATAGGATTTTATTGCTTCTTTTTCTAAAGGAAGGGTTCAAAAAATGTCTCCATCACTTGTCATTTGCAGCTAATCACAAAAATGTTTGGTGATAAAGTAGACTTTTAGTCAACTAAATAAATAATAATATTTTACAATTCTTCAGCCTAGAGGGACTGCATAAAGGTGCAGATAGGCAGGACATATCTGGTCCAATTGTTCTGTTACGTTGGTAAATGGCTAATATCAGCTGATATATCAGCTTTTGGCCGGGCTGTATATATTCTTAATTAAATGACTGCACAGGATTACCATCACCACGATGAGCAATTTTTAAAAACTATGAGCTTAATATCAAATGCTTGCAAAAATGTTCTCAGTGTTTCATTCTTTCCAAAATGTTTTAACTGTAATGAAAACAATAGAGCTGTAACTGCTTAACAACAATCTTTGTGCTGTTTATACCAACAGCCACAAGCAGTGCTGGGATTCTTTCAAGAAATGAAAAAAAAAATTAAATAAAGTAATTACCTTACCTATCAATTCCTGTATCAAAGTACTTTTTACAGAACCTTAGTGTTGAGCTACTCCACATCATCCCCTTGTCATATAATTCCACGTCTTAAATATGCCCACATACCAAGAGAAACTGCTCTCCTCGTTAGGACACCTTTTCCCATGAAAACTGTAAATGAAATTGCATTCCTTTGAATTTTCTTTTTTCTTTCTTTTCCTTTTACTTGATTTGATATGGGCAACAACTGCATTTAAAGACCGTTCTCAGTGTTTCTTTATCAGGTTATTGCATTCTTCCAGTGTAGACCACCTAATAATATATCTTTCAGATACAGTGCAGTGTGGAATGACGGGCTATTAGTCAGGTGTGGCTAGTGGACTGTGGTGGCTACCTAAGTTCAGTGAACTCATTGTTCAAGAGAAACCAGTCAGAGATGATTTAACCATTGTGGCATAGCATGCTATCCTGTTGGAAGCAGCCATCAAGGGATGGGTACACTGTGGTCTTAGAGGACTGGACGTGGTCAGCAGTTGGGCTGTGGAGTTCAAATTATGCCCAAATGGTATTAAGGGACACAAGGTGTGCCATGAACACACCATGCCATTACACCACCACCATCACTAGTCTTAACCTTAGGGATGGGTATTGATAGTCATTGAAAGTAACCACCCTTACTAAGCAGCATATCAAAGACCTTACATTAGGACAAATTAGTTGCATGCTGTGTGCTCAAACTTTGTGCATCTTGTAGTTTTTTTTCCTTCCCTTCTTCAGTGAAGGCCTCCTTCTTCAATGTTGGGGTCATTACTATTGTATAACACATGTTTCACAGAAGACCTTTCTTAAAAGTAATGTAGTACGTTACTTTACTACGAGGCGAAAGTAATTCTTTGCAGTATTTGTTACATTTTCTTGATGCATGCTCAATCATCCAGGTAAATAAATCCCAAAAGGTTGATTCTGTTCATTTGGACGTAGCATTTTCAGCGGGAGAAAGTTTCATCACTCATCCAAGTGACTTCTTCAGTCTCAGTTGACTGCAGGTTGGGGAACCACAACAAACCACAACAACTAATCATTGGGTGGGCTGCTCTCTGTGCAGGTGCTTGCAAAGAACCAAAGTTGCAGCATTATGCGGTTGTTTCTGTCCTGGATACAGTTTCTAATTTACCATTGCACTCTCCTCCTTTTGTGCAATAAAAATAAATGTAATGGCATGCAAATTAAAATCAGCTGATTGTAGAGCAAGTCCAAGTGAAATTGAGAAGTGGGATGGATAGGCAAGCAGACTAACAACTCCAAGGAAATGAACTACTGTGAACTGATTCTCTATAAGAACCAGTTCTCAATTCCCATCCCAACTGAAACCTGAACCATTGATAGGCAGGACAAATTCTATATTTTCATTTACACCCTACCCTTATTGTTTTTCCAAGCTTGTCGTGTCCACTTTCAGTGACAACATGTTGTATTTGTGGAGATGCTCTTCTGCATTCCTTGGTTGTAATGAGTGGCTAATGAAATTGCTGTTGCTTTACTATCAGCTCAAACCAGTCTGGCAAAATTCCTCTGAATTCTCGTGTCAGCTGGGTCTCTTTGCCCAGCAAACTGTTACTCGCTTTTATATTTCCTCTTCTTAGGACTATTCTTCATTAACCCTACAGACGGTCATGTAGATCAGTTTCTGCAATACTCAGACCAGCCTGTCTGGAACCAACAACAATGCCATTTTCAATGTTACTTTAATCACGTTTCTTCCCCATTGCAATTTTCTAATAACACACTAAAAACGTCATTGATATCATGCTAACTTACTGTCTTACAATATGATGCCATGTGTAAAACTCAACCGTCATACATCATTCAAAAGCCACCCTACTACTTTGCAATCTGATGTGGAAGCCAAGAAAGGTAAATTATACATCTAAATGTAACAACTTTGGCTTCAATATCCCATATGCTCCCAATGCAAATGGTACCCAGAAGACAGATTTTGGTGTTAAATAGGAACAGCTTGGAGAAACAGAATTAGCACAGGTCACGCACTGAGAGCTACTCAGTAGGGTGGATGGGCTGCCTTTAATAGGAAAGATACTGCTGTTTTAGAGGGGACGCAGTCATTGCTCTGCTACTCAAAGTGTAGCAAGGATGACCACGCTTGGTTGGAAATTTGAGAGTCACGGCTAATTGGTTGGCAATTTTACTGCAAACAGTTGCAGTAGCTGTCCAGTTATCAGGAAGACTGACGGGAGTAAAATAAGACATCAGTAAACAAAAGTTAAGCTGTGTATATTCTCAACATATCGAAAGTACTGTATCAAGATTTCAAATATCACATTTGAAATATCTATGCAACACTGATACGTTTTGAGTGTTGCTGATTAATCAGCAGTTAATTATGGTTATAACATTTTCAATATATATACATTTGACTACCCAAATAAGTACATTCTGGGGGGAGAACAAAATAAACTGATAAACCATTTTACTAGACAGTGGAATGAATGCTACACATGTATCATATCCACATAAATTAAAAAAAAATCACAAACAATAATTATACTTAAAGTTAAATTCAGTTCACCTAAAGGCACTTCATATTTTAAGGTAAAGACCCTACAATAATACAGACAAAACCCCATCTATCAGAAAACCTCCTATGAGCAAGTGTTTTGGCAACAGTGGGAAGGTAAAAACTCAATTTTAACGAGAAGACACCTCCAGCTCAGCCATTAGCTGCCCCATCCTGAGGTGTCAGAGTGCCAGAGTTTAATGATTAGAAATGATTAAATACAGTAGTAGTGTATAAACCCACACAGAGTGTTTCTTCTTCAGTCACCTCTTCATACTGAGTGCAGCCTATCCTGATCCAGCCCTAACTATATGCTTTACCAAAAAGGAAAGTTTTAAGCCTAAACTTAAAAATAAGTAATCCAAACTGGTAGCTGGTTCCACAAAAGAGGGGCCTGAAAGCTGAAGGCTCTGCCCTTCATTCTACTTTTGAAAACCCTAGGAACCAAAAGTGAGTACTTTATTGGAGTGCCATGGTACTCTGAGTTCTTTAAGATCTGATTTTTCAAGAGCTTTTTATGTTAAGTATATTAAAATGGGTTTCAACGGGGTAAATAATAAAAGCCTGCACTTTGCACTTGTTTTTACTTTACTATGAACTTAGAGTAATTGAAAAATAACAAAGAAAGCAAAATGAATATGTACAATATTATTCCCTTTGAAGTAAATACTGTTTGGAGAGCCAGCTTCCTTGGCGGAGTTTTGCGCTCTCTGAGTGCTTCTTGTTCAGATTTTTTTCCCTTTAAGCTTTACTCAAATTTAGGTTCTTAGCCCAGGAGCAGTCTCTAGCAACCCATGAGCTGGTAAAATGATACAAGACTGAATCATCTCCAAAGTGGGAGTTGCAAGAAATGTGAGTAACATCCAACCAATGTGACTTTTCAGTCCGAGATGGAGTGCTAATTTCCTCAGCCTGTCAGATTTCAGATGGGACGAAGCAAAGGGGCCTCAATTACATCCTACAAAGTCAAGAACGAGAACTCAAGAACGTCAAATGTTTAGATTCCCCCACCCCCACAACGCCTCAGATATAAATGAATTTTTTGGGCATCTCATTATGGAGACAAATGACTATCATTTGCACAACCATACCTCGAAAACATTCAAGCAACAAACTGTTGTGAAATGAATAGCTTTTCACAGCAGTTGGAATCTATGAGTCACCCTGACACTTTGCTGACTGTGAATGTTATTTGACTCCAAGTATTAACAGTGAGAAACATGACCGAGGCAAATATCAAAGACTGAAACGCACATTTAACAGTTTGTTAGCCGACCTTTAGTTCCAGTTGGCGTAATATTTGGAACATTTCAAATGATGTCGAAGTACCATGTGAGTTTCCAGAAAGTGAACTGCGCTTCGTGCAATAAGAGAGCAACATTCTTTGTTTGGTTGCGCGTGAAAGTGAACTACCTCATCCAACAATCACCCAGACAAAGAAAATCTATAAAATCAATGTTTGTGCGTGCGTTTGTGTTTGTAGACAAATCCAAACTTTACTCCAGACGCCGCCCCAACAGAAATGAAACGATTCCTCCGTTCTGTTGTTTACACTGCTGCTGATTGTCTCAGATAAAACTGGGTGAGAAAATCATACATATCGCCTGCATTCTGATGAGTTGTTATCGGCCAATTATTTTCCTCCGGCTGTCAACAGAAATGAAGCTGTATTTCTGCAAGCATGGCTAACAACCCGCAGGGAGGCCTGTCTGTCGGGTGTGCGTTAGTGCTGCGTGTTTGAGGGAGGGGTTGCGGCATATACGCCAAACAAATGTCTCCTGTCTCCTTGTACGCCTCTCTCTCTTTTCCACCATTTATTTCCTCTTTTTTCTCATGTTGCTGTTCACATTCCTGCACTCCCCGTTTTTTCCCCCTGCCTTCCTCTTTCCTATTCCTCTTTTCCCTTCACCACTTCTTCGTTTTACCTTATTATACTTTCTCTGCACTTTGCGTGCAACCCAGTCTCTGGTTTTGGCACGGACTGTTCTCCTGTCTCTTGTTTCTTTTTTTCTTTTTCTTTTTTTGCAAAGCTCCTGTTGTCACTGTCATTTGCACTGGCCATGTGCTTGCTTCTACTGCGGACTTCACAGTCCCCTCATGCTACTGCTAAGTTTGGCGATTTATCATTTTCTCACTGACTTTAATAATTGCACACGCATATACACGCGCAAACGCGCACACTAAACAATGCACTGGCGCAGGCGGGAAATGCACACAGACACACAAGCAAAGTAAACAAGAGCAGGCAACTGACACAGTTGCAGACTCTGTGCGAGGGAGCAAAGGCATAACAGGCCAAAAACAATTAAGCACAGAGCGGAGACGGGCCCGCTAGTGAGGGACATTTACATTATTGAAAAGGACTTTGAGGGGAACGGCAGAAGCTGCATGCCCAGAAAACACTCACACAAACACACATACAAACACAAGCTGCCTGCTTCACTGCTGGACATGCCAAATAATGATCTCTCCTCTGCCTCGGCCTCTCTCGTTCTCCCCCTGGTCTCTGTTTCTCTGTCTTTCTCTCTGCTCTCTGCCACGTATGTCTCCTTCGATATTCTCCCTTCCTCTCCTCCTCTCTTTCTATTGGACGTGCCCTCCAGAATCATCCAAAACACAATCGAATCTTTACAAATGACATACCTACGGAGATGCGTGATGTGTCAGCATGGATCATAAAATAGGCCCAAACGCGAGAGGACGTCTATTGTGCTTGACATTCCCTTCCCTCCTCTGTCATTTCATCATGTTAAATGTCATAGTGTGTGTGTGTGTGTTTGTGTTTATGTAAGAATCATGCGAATGTGTACAGCTCCGTCTATGTAGAATATATGTGTGCGCGAATGGGGGTTAGGTGGATTTTGCATATATGAATTTTCTTTGTACCAGGCTGGTTCAGCCTTCGCAGTGTTAGGAAAAGTGTGTTGTGAGATGAGTCCACATGGATTTGTCTGAGTGTGTCGGTATGCGTGCACTCGTTTACCTGTCCAACTGTGGACCACAGCATCATTACCAACAAGCCGACAGGGGACATCACGGTGATCCACCGCTGGAAATTACTTTAAATGTTGCAATCATAAATTGCCTTGGTTTAAGGTAGAGTTGCTGGAGACGTCAAAGTATTAAAGCTTATACTTAGCACCTCTTCTGTAAGCTGGAGCAGGGATTTTAGTGTGCTAAAACACATCTTTTTTTTCACACTCCTCCACAGTGCAAATGGCTTGTAACCCCAGGCAGGCTTACCATAGAAGGCTATTTAACAGGCTACATGCTGATGAAACAAAACCATTTAAAGATAATTTGGTTTTGGCTTGTTTTTGTTCTTATTTTTGAGAAACAAACAATAAAAGAAAATAAAAACATTAAGTCTTCTTAACTTGTTTCAAGCTCTAAAAGGAATTATGCTGTAAATATCACCAGAAGGCACACACGTTTAAAAGTTGATTATAAAAAAGGATTTAAAAGTAGAAATAAAAGAACCACAGTTTAAATTAGTTCATGTTAAATACATACTGACACGTTCCATGAGACTTTCAACAGTTTCAAGATTCAAGATTTACAGCTGTTTTTAGCTGTCACTCCCATAGATACCCCAATTTGCCAGTTTTAATATTGAATATTGAGCAATATTGAGTTTTGCTCATATTTGGGAATATTATCTTTATCACTTAGTTTCATGTTCTTTCTGGACTTAAAAATAAAAGAACCACAGTTTAAATTAGTTCATGTTAAGCACATACTGACACGTTCCATGAGACCATAGATACCCCCATTTGCCAGTTTACTCACCAACTTGTAGGCTTTTTACGCATTAATAGTTCTTATGGAGCCATAAATCAGACAGCTTTGACCAGCAATATTGAGTTTTGCTCATATTTGGGAATAGTATCTTTATCACTTAGTTTCATGTTCTTTCTGGACTTTACTTTTGTTTGTTTGGTGGTTTAGGAGTCTATCCTAACATCCAGTGTATTAAATATTTACAAGGTGCCACTGCCTGTGCGTCTAGACACAAATGCCAAAGGACACCTTGCGTGTATCTCTGAGACACTAGTGGCTTTGATAAAATGGTCGCATTTGACACTCTGGGATGGGAACAGGTCGTTTTAGGCAACAAAGCTATTTGGTAAAGATTAGAAAAAGATTGTGAATTTGACAAGCAGTTACACAGCCACAAGGAGTTGTTTATCAATGTCTAGATGATAAAAAAAACACCTCCTTGTAGCTAGTTGATTACAAATGACTTCATGGGCTTATAATGGAGGTTTTAGCACGTGAAAGAACAGTGTTTCTATACTTATATGTATGTGTTTTATTCTACATAATCAAGATAGGGCAAGTGTCATAAGACAGCTGTTTGTTTGTGGCATCAGAAAATTACTTGGACTTAAATTTGCCTCTAATTATGTGGATAAGGTCCACCTAAATATACAGGAATTAGTGGGACATATATCCGGTATATATACAGGTGCTGTTGGTTAGATGGTGCTTTTCCATGGTATTTGTTTATGTGTTATTCAGGACATGCACAAATGTCAGAACATTGCGTGGTGGAGTTTTCTAGACTTGTGTTTTTTTGCGTGTGTGCATGTTTGAGAAGAAATGTGCATCTCCTCGGGGATGTGTATGTGAGCCAGCCTGACTGGGATACAAGCAGACATGGGACTCATGGAAGCGGTCGGTTAAAGCCAGCTCACAGCCAACCTGCCCCCTGGAGGGGAAGAATTCAGAGCGCTGTTCTTAGCAAGAGGTTGTCAGCCAAAGCAGCCAGGGGTCCAAAAATCACAAATGATTACATAATTGTTGAAAACACACACATGCACAAACACATACACACAGGGGCACATGGCACTGGTCTAAACTAAAGTGAAGACAACATTTCAACGACAGGTGGACAAAAAGTTTGAATTGCAACTGTTTGTGACTTTGAATGTCAACTAAAAGCCTCCGCTGAGATGTCGGGTTCTCCCTTCAAAATTGCTTCAAAATGTTCCATTTGTAACATGTAATTTTTGCATTCTTCTCTACAATGTATCCCCTGCATGGTTTCTGTATTTGCCTAATTTACCTTAAACAAATAAATATATTACACATTGTTTTTTACAGCACTAATTTAGCTTAAATTATAAATGCAGAAGGGAGATTCTTTCACTTCTTTATTTATTTATTTATTTATTTATTGTCTGGAAAGTGATGTGACTCACAGGGCTGTGGTTAATTTTAGTCACAGGCACTGACCTTTCATTCAGGATACTGTGATAGTTGCTGTTTTGGTGCATGCCTGTTCATATAACTGCCTGCTGAAAGAAAAAAAAAGGCACCGGAAAAGCACTGTTGTACATGGCTGGTTAAGAGTACAAGGACAAGGACAAAGACAATAACTGTTTGATGTTATTATGGAGCATTTTGAAGTTGTGGGAGAAAATGTTTTTCTTTATTTTTGCAATGCTAATGGGAACTAGTTAGTGTTGAAACCTGTCTGTGTAGACAGATTGTCCAGATGATACCTTAGTGGGAGTTGGCGAAGCGTAACTGCAATGTCACAGCATAATGTGATTAATTTTGAGGTTGGTGTATGGGACTTCGTTCACTTAGAGTCATGTAAAAAAGAAGATTTTCATAAAACCTGGAGAATAAAAACATGCACACACCATAGGAATTAAGAGGGTAATTAGCAGCTATGTACCGCAAAGCAAATAAATTTCATTAACTAATCATCAGGGTAAGTAACTCTATAAAAGAAGTTTGGGCAGTCACAAACCTTGTAGGACTCAAGCACGTTAAATGTTAAAGTTCAAGACCACAGTTTAAATTAGTTCATGTTAAGCACATACTGACACGTTCCATGAGACCATAGATACCCCCATTAAAAACAACAGAACAAGTACTGTTTGTTTGAAAATGTTGCCACCCTCATCCTCTTCCTGAATAATGTTTTTTGCACAGACATTGCGGTGAAGGGCTTTGCAGCTACACCTGGGTTCCCAACCTGAGAATCTTACAGTCACTGAGGTGACCATGAACTCCTCTGCATACCAAGGTATTCTAGAGTCAAATGTAAGGCCATCTGTTTGACAGCTAAACCTTCACAGATCATGTAACAGGATAATGATGTCAAGCACAGCAGCAGAACGGCTAAAAAAGAAAACAATCAAGGTGTTGCAATGGTCCAGGCAAAGTCCAGACATCAGTCTGAATGGCGTGCTGTGATGGGACCAACCATGCATAAACAAATACCCACAAACCCCAATGACCTGAAGCAACGCTGCAAAATAGAGCCAACCAAAATTCTTCTGAAAAAGATGTTACAGACCGGTAAATTCTTACACAAAAAACTTTGGCAGCTTGTAGAACCATTAGCAGCAATAACCTAAAGTGTGCGGGTACTTTGTGTATATTATTTCAGTGATGATTATTAAGCATCTCAGTGCAATGTACATCTCCCTGCTGAAGTTAGCAGAATTTTTAATGCCACACCAGTAACCTTGATGCATTTTACATCAGCTAGCAATGACTTGGTTGCCAACAGCGAGGAGGGGAGAAAAGGTAGCAACTCAGAAGGCTAAAGCAACTAAAAGTATAGTGCAAAAAAAGAAAACGTACAAGAAGTTTTTGATTTTCCAGATAAAAAAGAAACTTGATGTTCAGAGGAAAGATATCAGAAAGCGAGCAAACCCAAATTACAAGTGGATTGGATTTAAATGGAATGATACTCATTGGAACCATACGTTTTAAACATGGTTCAACAGTGTTTGGGGTCCCCCTTCTGGCAGTAAGAATACCTACACAAGGTTCCGCACTACAGGTTTAATAAATTGATATATGAAGAAAAGCAGTAAAAACATGAAAGTTGAGAGCTATCAATATGTAAAACTACTTTTAAGAAAATACGTACAATACGTTTTCTTTCTAAGAAAACTGCTGAAAACATTGTTCTGAGTGAAATGACATCACAGTATGTCCACACAACAAACTGCATTTGTCTTCTCTGATTGTGTGTATATGTGTGTTATAGTACTGTATTAGAGGATGCTGTGAAAGACCATAGTGGGTAATTTATGGTGGGCAAAATGCAAATGGTCACAAAGTAATTGCCAATGTTAGTATGGCAACAAATGTCTGTCATCCTTTCACCAAGTACCTTTTAAAGGCTTTTAAAATACTTAGATCGGGAGTCATTTTGAGTAGTCTAATCTCTCTTTTGTGATTTTGAGGAATAAAGTGCAGCAAAGAACCTCAAGAACGTTCACATGTTCAAAAGAAACACTCAAAGGCCTATTAAAGGTCATAATATCCACACTACAGGTTTAATAAATTGATATATGAAGAAAAGCAGTAAAAGCATGAATATATTTGAATAACTAAACAGACAAAAAATGTTTCTAAGTAAAGCATAAAAGGCCAAGATATCCATCCATCCATCCTCTTCCCTTTATCCTTATCAAGGTTGTGTAGGGGGATCCAGATAAGCCCATACCAGCTACCATAGGGCGTGAGGCAGGGTGCACCCTGGACAGGTCACCACTCTGCCCAAGAGCTAAGCCCAAGAAAGCCCAAATTGTATCCCCCGAAAAAGAAACATCAATTTCTTCTAAACTACCACTATTTTTCAGACCCTACATAGAAAGTTTTCAACTGTTTTCAACTGAAAGGCTCCCTCCACACCCACAAAAACCATTATACCACAGGCGGCTGCACTTCTTGCAGTAAGGAAGTGCTGCAGTTTGCATGAATTGCAAATATAAAAACGCACATCTCAAACAAACCAACAACGACAAAAAAAACCTCCTTCTGCACCTCCACAAGCCTGAGGAATAATAAAAGTTAACCTGATACTAAATCGCCTCACCATAACAAAAATGCAATAGCAAAAAAAGAAAAGAAAAAAAAAGTGGGATGGACCTGCGGTAAATATCGAGGCAGAGGTTCAATATAGATATTTTTTTTATTACACAACAGCCGCTTGGTACTTAGCACTTAGTGTGACTCTAACTGCTTGTGTGAAGATGTAGTGTGTGTGGCATAGATAATTCAACCCCTGTGTGCATGAAGCCTGTGAACACTGTCAACCCCCCCACCCCTCCACCCCCAAAATTATGTGGCTCCTCTCCTCGAGCTGTAGGAATAGCTCCTCCGTGTCTTTGTGCTTCTTTTAAGCAGACACAGAAGCATAAGTCTTACACAGCTAGTGTGAACACAGATGTTGCTGTTGCAAACATATTGATTTTTTTTAAACTTTCCTTTAAATAAGGTTGGTGTTCAGTAGTATTATACCTTACACCAAAAAAAGAAAAAAGAAACAGCACACACACACACACACACACACACATATATATATATATATATATATATATATATATATATATATATATATATATATATGTGTGTGTGTGTGTGTGTGTGTAGTAGATGTGTGTAAAGTATATATAGTATATTATAGTTTCCAATAAGGACCTTAGTGTTCAGGCGTAAGCACTGGAACTATCCCTACAAACCAATATATAAATCAAGCCTCTGCTCCAGACCTGTGCTCGTAATACACAATCACGCACATGCACATTTCATTCAGAGACTCTGCTGCCTTGCGTCCAGCCGCCACACTGTTGTTGCTGAAATATCACCTTGAGTCTCACCATTTCCCATCCTCATTTACTTTATTAGAGAGGGGGGGGGGGGGGGTGGAAGACAAATTGAAGTAGAAAACTGGAGGTAGGAAGAAAAAAAACATGCACACACGCAAGCGCAGACAACTGTGATCGTGGAGGAGAAGGAATACAGACTAATAAGAGTAGATGGCGAGCTGTGTGACTGCATGAGGGCGTGATGAGTGTGTTTGGTGAGTAGGGGTGAGTGGGGGGGAGACTGTTAGCAACAGCAGCACGCGCCAGAAGGAAATGACATAGTCAGGGTTGCTGTGGAGGAGATGCCACCACCCTCACCTTGGTCTTTTTCCTTCAGTCTTGCCCTTACTTCATATATCACTCCCTCGCACCACCCCCCACATCTTGCCACTCTCTGCTCTCTGTCCTCGTCTCCCTTCCTTTCCCCATCGTCATCTGGCAGAGCTCTCTATAAACATGCTGCAGACAGCACCTTCTCTCTCCTCTACCAAATTGTCTTCCTCTGCCTGAAACGGCCACGATGATTGCATTCTTACACTCGGCTGTAAAACAAAAAAAGAGGGAAAAGAAGCAAAAACGTGAAATGAAAAAAAAAAAAAGAAAGAACAAAGGTATGCAGTCAGATGCCACATGAGTGTCCCTCTTTGTTGACTCCCGCCGGGAATCTGAGCTGACTCCCAAGCAAGCGCCTTCCAAACTAGGCGACAAGACGAAATGAAGCTGTTTTGACGGGGCGGGGGAGGGGGATGCAAAGCAGGAGACCATTCTTCACAATGCCACACAGTCATTATGATGTCCTGACTCATCGCATGGCAGTCTGCATCATATTGCAACACACACTGATGCACACACACACACAAAGTGGGGCCCACGTAAATTATAGCTTGATGGTACAAATCAAATGCAAATTGCATACACAAACAGAAGGAAACTGAGTGGATGTTAATGATATGACAGTCAAATGTGTTTTGAAATGCCGTTTGGCAAATACCAATTAAAGGGCAAAATGGAGCAACAATGTGGAGAGCTTTTTGTGCACAAATGATGGTGGTAATATATTTTTAAGCAGACGCGCAGTATAGCTTCCTTGATGTCTCATCACTCAAACGCTACGCTCTTACGAATACTTCAAGTACAAGAAGTCTTGTTTTTGGGGGAGGGGGGTTTATAAATACAATCTATGGTTCCAGACTGCTGAGGGATTTGGGGATTGAGGTTTGAACAGTTATTCTCTACAATTGTCCTGGGTTTACCGTCAGTATAACAAGCAAGACATCCTGTGAATGTGTTGTTTTTTTAGATAGATTTCGCAGAATTACTGTATTGTCTTTTGTCACCCTCTCGTTTGTTTATCATTTGCTTGGAAAATGGAAAATATGTTCAGCAGTTCATTGAAACGTGCAAACATACATGCAAGGCAGAAGCTAAGGAGCTTGAAAATCAATATTTGGGATGATCATCTTTATTCTTTAAACACAGCTCACTCAGTTGTCTCGTCATTTCTTTAAGTAGTCTTCAGGAACAGTTCTCCGGGCCTCCTGAAGGACATTCAAAGCTCTTCTTTGGATGTTGGACTGCCTTTCATTCTGTTCTCCATCAAGATGGTCCAGGCTCTGGGGAGGTCAATCCACGACTGATAGTGCTCCATTGTGTGTTTTTCTATTCAGGTATGATTTCCTGCATCTGGGATCATTGCCATGCTGAAAAATGAACCTGTTGCCAATCAGATGTTTTCCAGATGGTGCTGCATGGCGAATCAAAATCTAATGACCCTCTTATATGTTTCATATTTCTTTCGCCACCATCTTCCGAGGAAAATGCTCGCTATTCGCACCAATATATGCTGCTCGGTGCTGCGTGAATACAGTTTGTAGTTTAATGGAGCTTTTTATTCAGAGCTTAAAGTATTTGATGAGTCATGAGTTTGAGCCAAAACTATAATTGTAAAACTATAAAATGCCAAAGCACTCTGTAGAGCTAAAGGGAACTCCTGGTGAGTTTGACAAGCCTCTGTCAGAACACAGCAAGCAAAAAGCCATTTGCCTGTTAGCAAATGTTGAAGACTACTGTTTACTGTGAACTTTGCAGGTATCTCCCTGACCTGGCTTCCTGCTTCGACTGCCACATTTGGACTGACTCCTACTTCCTAAACTAGCTAGAAAGAAGCAAACATCCCACTAACTATCTGCTAGTCACAGAGATTTTTACCAACAAGAAACTGCCTGAAAAGCTTCTTAACTTGCAGAATCACTGACACCCTGAAAATCTCAGCAACTTTCATCTCTTTTTTTTAACTTCTTCCTGAACCCTACCCTTCTATCTCTGATGCCTGCAACATAACATAATAACTTTTAACAACCAACACATCATATAATATTGATAAGTGCAGCTTAACACGTTCATATGAAAGGAGTCAGGAATCTTTCTTTCTTTTTTAATGTTTTGGGGTTTTTTTTTAGTGGAGGGGTAATCACGCATAGTGTTCATTCAGACAGGCCACGAAAAGTCAAACTCAGCCGCAATCCAGGCAGCTCAACTGATCTCATCATTTCACGCTGCGTCTGAATTAATCCTCGCCATGTCAGCCGCCGATGCCTGCTCTGGTCTGTCGTGGCTCTCCTCGCCCTTCCATATGTGGGAAGCAGAAGGCTGGGAAAGTACACCTCTGGCTTTCAGTGTGTCCATATGGAAGGGGAGGGAGGTCCCAGAACAAAGACAAACCACTAAATTGACGTTCCTGCTGACAGAAATACCAATCTTCCTTTGACTACACTTAAACTGACACAAGGTGATGTGGGGAAAAAAGGAAAAAGGATCCCAAAAAAGCATCAAGGCAGCGAACGTCACATATAGTCAAAGCATTTACAGCTTGAAGCCAGGAGGCATCACTGGCATTTTGGGGTGGGAAGGGGGGGTAAAGGTCTTAATGGAACCTCGCTGTTTCAAACATCACACACACACACACACACACACACACACACACACACACACACACACACACTAACAGAGTGACAACAGCACCAATTTCTCTGTAACCAAAATCCTGGCATGAAAACACTCGTTTCTGAAATGGGGAGGGTTTGCTCGCTAGCTCGCTCGCTCACTGATCAATAGGACAGGCATCTACAAATCCTTCCCTTTTACTGTAACCCCGCTCTCCCGTAAAGTAAGCCGAACTCTTTATTTATTCTTTTTATTTAATTTTTTCTGCGCTTCACACTATTACCACGTAGTCTTGACTCATCTAGGCCAACTGCTTGAATAATAAGCAGAGAGGGATATTCGGTGAGACTTTAAGAGAGCTGAAACTACAGTGCTGTATTAGTGCCACTTTCACTCACTCAGATGAAGAAACAGTGCCAGTGATTAAGCTTCTTGTGAGTATGTGTGTTCGTTTGGGTGTGTGTGTGTGCTTGGCTCCACTGGGAGCCCGTAGCAGAGCCTTAAATTATACATATGTTCTCATTCCATTACCAGTGGCAACGACTAAAGGCTTCCCAGCATTTCCATTACCAAAATGAAGGGATGCACACACTCTCTTTCTCACTAGCTCACGCGCGCACGCACACACACACACACACACACACACACACACACACACACACACACACGCACACACACACTTAAGCAGAACTGGGAACTTGAGCTTTTTACTCATGCAGTTACACTGAATGGTGACAATCCTGAGGAAAAACTTCAAGAAATGGTATTCATTTTAATAGACTTGAGTGCATCTGTGACCAAACATTTGCCAGTTCAGATCCTCCACAGACGGGCAAAATCTGGATGGAGGGTTTGAATGATTAATGCTCCGTCCTCCCTTAACAACTGCCAGTGAGATGCCATTGAGAAAGGCATTTAATCCTCTTCTCCACTGGAACTGCTCAATGGCCAGCGGGCTGCGCCACTACTGGGCAGCTTCCTGCTTATGAATAGCTCGTCTTAGTCAAACGTCAAAGTCAAATGCTCAGATTATTAATTCCATCAAAGCTGTGGATACCTTGATGATGCTTTTTTTCCCATTTTCCACCTCAAGTGCAAAATGAATAATTTACTTATGCGATGCGTTACTGCGTTAGCACACGTGACGCCAACATGCATCTGTAATGCGAGATAAACTTGGAATGCCAGAGGCTCTGCTGAAGAAGCATACATAAGCCAATGAGGCTAATTAGCAGCATTAGCAAATTCTATATCACATGCACCGAACATGGTAAGTGGAGATACGTTTATCTCCACTTGTGATCGTTACTACTTAACGACAAATGTAATAGTTTTTATTGGGATAAGAGCCCTGTGCTCTGCAGTGCTTTTTCACCCGTATTTGAAGCTGCTGGATGAGATACATTCTCCTCCGGTGTGAACCTTGCTCCGCTTGACTCCGTCTCACTCCACCTAGCTGGGTGCCAGATCTTAAAACTTCTGTAAACACCGGTAGCCTCGCTGCGGCTGCTTCTCATCAGCTTTCAGATCAGATCGGAGTGGCGGGCTCTAAGGAGAGGCGTTATCAGGCAGCTGAACGGAAAGGTCCGGTCGGGCGGCGCTGCAGTCATTTGAGCCTGGCTACGAGATGAGACAACATCGGACACGGATTAAATCAACAAACCAGGCTGACCCTGCGTGACCAGGCAGGCTACTTACAACTCTGTGGAGAGAGGAGTATTTAGCCTGCTGGGGAGGGGACATGGAGGGGAAAAGGAGAGCATGAGAGGAATAGTGGGACAAATTAATAAATAAGGAGATTCAGGAAACAGCCGTTCCCAATGTATCTGTGATGATTCATGCCAGCATTATAGCATAATGAATGGGTAAGACTTACGAGCCAGTGATGTTTATATAAATATATATTTTCCAGTCTGCTCAGCTCCTCATTTGCAATGCCAGGAAGTCTTACCTCTCAAGTTGCATAAGGGGAGCAGGCCTTGAATCTTTAAGATAAGCAAATAGGGTGTAGCTGAGCAAACATTACATTTGAATTAGTGCTACTAGATAAGATTGAGAATGTTAAATATTTCAAAACTGACCCCCTTTGACAGTGCTACATGAAGTCTGCTGTTGCGCTGAATCCCATCTTGCCTTTTGATTAGCGTCCAATGCAACAGAGGAGGGCACATTTTTGATGCCTCAGCTGCATCTATGTCAAAGGAAAAAAGGGCCCGAGGGAGGTGGATGCGCATGTAACCTCAGGAAGGAGGCGGGTTTTTAAAGGCCTCTGGTCTCAGACAGGCCACAGGCAGTCTGGGCTTTGCGTCAGTTGTCATTTACTAAAAGTGAAAGCTTTCTCTTTGCTCCTAAAACTAGCAAAAATCATATTAGGTTATTGGGACCTTAAGGAGAAGTTGGTAGACATGACAACACCATCTTAACTTAAAAAAACCCCTCCAAACATCCAAAAAGCAGCCCCTTGTAAAGTGACAGTTTTCAAAAGTTGTCTGAATGAGCCACTTGACAAACTCTAAAGTTGTCCAGATTACTTTCTGACTCTTTGACAATGGCACTTCTCCTGCTTTGCACCAGCACTGAAGGTGACAAAGTGTTATGTAAATGTTCTAGTTTTAGATCGGTGCTTCATCGTTTCTGTGAGCGTAGTGTGTCCACAAGGCATTTTGTACTGCCAGAAAAGAACCAAGAGGGCCATGGGAGCCTGTATAAAAATGCTCAAAAATCAAATAAATAAATAAACAAACAGAGCAATAGTAGACTCAGAGGTGCTTTTTGCTTCTCGATGAAACACAGTAGTGCTTGCTTTCAGTTTTTAAGCCGGCAAATTGTTGCAACAAGGAAATACACAGAAAAACTGTGTGGAATGATTCAAGATCAAATTGAAGAGCTAATGGTTATTAAATTTGTATTTGGGGGTATGCCTCTCTTTTCTGCACACATAACAAAGCAGGCATTAATCACACTAAGAAGGAGGTGCGGTGGAGGTGGGTTGCAAAGCGGCTTGCATATTTAAAGCATTTTAATTAAAGTGCTCTGTTTGAGATTTGCTATTTTGATTCGAGACTTTAAATTTGACCTTTGTACATTTGAGACACCATATGACACAGCTGTTATTTCCACCAATAACATCCATGATGACTATTATTTGACACATTATATGAATATTATGAGCCATCATTATAATTTGACTTAATTTTACCTTTTTATGAAGATGTACAAGCAGAAGAGATAATCCTGCCATATTGTTGTATGGCACTGAGGGATGTCAGGTGGAACTTCTTGTTTCCCCAAAATAATACCCCAAAATCCAAACATCTCCCTGAAAATATGTTATTCTTTATCATGTCTCATACTCTGTAAAGGTCTATTTCCAGATTTCTAGAGTTACAGCTGTAATCTAACAATATTTTACCAGTTTATCAGTTCACGTAAAGCATTACAAGTTGTGATACTTTAGCTTTTAGTTATTTATACATATCACGAAACTTGAGCTGTCCCAATACCTTGCATGTACTCCAAACTTCACAGCATATTCTGTTTTCATATGCAGCTCATGTTTTTTAGCACAGGTTTTGCCCCCAGGGCCAAAATCACTCCAGTCAAGTAAAATAAGCAATTTTGCGGCAGGTTTTGGAGATTAAACTGACTTGAACCGAGGTCTCATTCGCAGCTGCACAGATAGGAAGTGAAAACGGGTTGTTGTTCGTTTTATTCTAACATTCATGATTCTGCTGAACTGCTTTATCAGATCCTCCCATAATGGCAATGTGGTTCAGGGCTGCGGGTGAATTGAAAATAGGTTTCTGTTACAGTTCGTAAACAATCTGATAATTTACTTGGCACTGTAGTGAAGGGGGTGGCAGGGTGGAGAGCAAGTGCGAGGGAAACGAGTTAGCAAAACAGAGATGCTGAAAAGGGCGATTGCCAATTCAATGATAATTCTAATCGGGGGAAAATATCTATAAAAAAAACATATTTACATATGGATTCCTGTGAGCTGTTGACAATATCTCATCCTACTATCTGAATCTGTCACAGAGCTTATTCCTCGGTTTTAACTCTGTGGAGTGCAAGAAGAAAGAAAAAAAAAAACCTCCCCTGCACTCAATCTCATCCATGGGCAAAGCCATCACTCATGCAGTCATATTTGAATTAGATGTCTAGACATACAGTTTGCCAAAGGACTACTCTGCTTTGTCGCTGAGGGTTTCCTCGCAGCCCTTATCCTCTATCAAAATGATAGAGTCCCAGAATGGATCCATGACTAGAAATAAATGCGGGTGTAAATGGATCATATCTGGAGGGGTTTCCTGGGAATAGGTGGCTGAAGTCCTGTAAAGTCTCTTTCTCAGGCAAGAAAAGCAGCAACAGGATCAGTGTGTGGTATCATACTGTGAGACTTGACAGAACAACAAAAACAATGACAATGACATATATATGAATCGTTCACTTATATAGTACAGTTATTAACATCACTCGTTTTAGAGATAGAATAAACATCAGTGATGCTTATTCTGAGCATTGGCAGCTTGTACTCTTGTGAGACTTGAAGAATGGAAAGAAAGAAAAGTCCTTCCATGACTTTCAGGGATGACCTTGCACATGTACTGCTGACTGGAGTGTTTCCTGTTCTTTTGTGTCTTTGTTATACAATAAAAAGTATCTTTGACTTACATTAACACAAACCTTTTCTCAGAGCTGTCCGCTGGTTTTAGCAACCCTTTGTCAACTGAATATTGATTCCTTTAACAGTCAGTGTCAAATATTTAGTAAGAATTACTATTGTGTATGTGAAATATCTCATTCTCTTTCAAGGCCCTCACCTGTGGTACTTTAACTTTAACTACAAAAAAGTTAAGGGAACATTTACTTCGCACAAGCTTTTTAAATGAATTCAATTTGAACATTTTCAATGACGAGCATGCATTGAGTAATTCAGCTGGTCCAACTTGAGCCATTATGTGGCCCATTAGTCTGCATGGCCCCCACGTGTCTGTGTGCACACCCAACAATGTCTGGGCATGCTCTTCATGAGAAGGTGGATCCATATTCTGGGGGATCTCTTCCCAAATCTGGATCAAAGCATCAGAGAGCTCAGTTTGTGGCTTCAAATACATAACATCCCAAAGGTTTTCAATGGGATTCAGATCTGGGAAACACAAGGGCTAGTCAATGGCATCAGTGCCTTTATCATCCAGGAACTGCTACCCCCTTGGCCACATGAGGCAGGCCTTATTGAGCCCATTGCAGCAACATAAGGTCTGACAACGTTGGCTAACATGTGGAGGTCTGTGTGACTATCACTGAGCCACTGCTGAGCAAGCCATGCTGGAAAAAGTTAAACACAGCATTACATTCACCATGGCATCTCCAGACTTCCGTTCCTGTTACATGTGCTCAGTGTGAAACTCCTCTCTTCTGTGAAAACAACACAGACCTTCCAGTTATGGTGCAAGCACAGGTCCCACTAAAGGACAATGGGCCCTCAAGCCACACTTTGCTTCCGACTGCTTGGTTGGAAAAATGCACATGAGCAGCTCACTGGAGGTCATTTCATAATAAGCCTCGGGCTGTGTTCCTGTTCCTCCTCACAGAAAGGAGCAGTTAGCATTCCCACTGCTGAGCTGATGCTCTTGTGCAGTGCTGCCAGACTTTCCTGATGTAATGGCCCATCTCCTTCACGTTCTTGACTGTGCAGGGAGACACAGCAAATCTTCTTGTGATGACACATATGAATGCGCCTCCCTGTAGGAGCTGGACTATCTGTGCAATATGAATGGGCTGCAGGTCCCATCTCACACTGCCAGTGGTGACAAGCACACTAGCAATAAGCAAAAAATAGAGAAGAAAATCATCCAGAAAATAATAGTCTGTCTTTTTGGTGGTTGTCTTATGGTTGAGTTTTCCACATTAGCATGCTGATATTTGCTAATTAACACTAAGAGCTAAAGATCAGGAGTCACCACAGTTTTAAGGATTCAGCGTCTGGGCAAAATGAATGCTGGTACTAAATTTTATAGTAATCCTTCCAGTAGTTGTGGACTAATTTTAGTTTGGATCTGACTCATATCTGGCCAGCTGCCAACCCTAGATGAAAAGGCAGCTCAAAATGGTACCTGGAAATACGTTTCAAACACCATAATACATCAGTATTGGCAGGTTAAACTTTATTACTTTATTAAAGTCTATATTTTCCTTCGTGTTGCCGGATTCTGTGGCAAGAGATACTCGATGCTTGCTTGTCAAGCAATTCTGAGCACGAGGAGAGGGATTCTCATTTTTTCAACACTCTTTTGTTTGTCATCTGCAGGCAAGCCAGACTGAATGAAAATCTGTCAGTTAATATTAAAGCATTCTAATCAATGTGTTTTAATTACTACTATGTTATGACCAACATAAAAAAGCACACAGAGTCGTGGTAAAATGGCATGCCCATTGTATACATACATATATATATATATATATATATATATAGAGAGAGAGAGAGAGAGAGAGAGAGAGAGAACATATGGAAGGTCACTAATTATTAATGTAATTATTATGTGACTATGTATGAGCGCTGTGGCAACACATCTCTTGTGCTATATAAAGATCTGACTTCGGAACGAGATCAAACAGTGTGCAGGGGGCTGATTATCATCTGCGAAGTGAAGTCACTCACTGCGCTCACAACACCCCAAGAAAACAGTTAATCCTGGCATCAGTGATCCATCGCTCTTGATTTCCACCCTTTGCACTGATCATTCACCTACACTTGACTTCCACTACAGACTGACGGCTCGCCCACTCTCCTGCTCCCATTTTCACTCGTCTCATCTCGGCGGATATTGAACCTCTTCTCTGAATAGTATAATTTATGCAGTCATCACACTCGCTCTTTCACCTTTCTTTCCAAGAAAATTGGCCAGATTCAGTCTTTCATGTGTGGATGTTTTTGTTTTTTTTTCCTGTTTCTGATTATTCACAATTGTTTACGTGCGTACAAATTTGTAAGCATGAATGCGTGCTCCCGTGGGTGTGCATGCATGTGTGTGCTGGTGGAAGTCAATTAAACAAACAGACACTGTCCTTGGAAAAGCTTTCTGGGTGTCTCAAGCACCTAGCTTCGATTCAGGGAACACTACAGTTCTGTGTGTTCAATTCCCAGCTGTGTAACTGCCTCCATCACACATGCTGGACACAGAAAGGTGGTGGTTGGGGTTGGGGGGGGTAAAAAGATGGAAAAAGGGAAGAGGAGGTTGGAGAGGAAGAGACAACATGAGACAGAAACAGAGACCTAGAAAAGGGAGGAGAGGAGAAGACAGAGAGAGGAGGGAGAGATGAAATCCCCCACACAATAGTGCCATCTAGTGGGATGCCTTTCCACCCATCCCTTCATCTCTTCTTCCCTTTGCCTTTATTTGTCATTGTTCCCTAACCTCACAAGCTCGCACTTCCATGTTTTTCCTAGACACCCTGGCGTCACACATCTCCTACGCGCACACCCACCCTCCATTAATAAGCATGTGGGGAAGTGCATGTATGCCCGATTACTGATTTGGCGTGCTACAGCAGCAGTGACTCGTAGTCTTCTCGGTGTGCTGTGCCCATGTACGGCAATGATTCAAAACAACAAAACAGGACTCACACACACACAGTGAAGAAGTTGTTTACCAGGATAAAAAAAAAATACTTGTTTGTCCCTGCTGTCCCCTTCCCCTTGTTTACTTCTATTTTTCAGTCCCCTCACATTGTTTTTTTTTTTTTTTTTGCCTCTCCAATCCTTTCCTACTGTTTCCCTCCTTTTAGCAAATTCTCCACCTCTCTCTATCGGGCTCTTTTCCCCTCTCTCTCTCTCTCTCTCCTTCGCCAGAGCGCCACCACCCAGACTGTAAACAGCGGTGATGGATTACTAATTGTCCTGCTCTAGTTGCATTGGGGTGGAGACAGCTGTGTGGTTGGGTGGACTGGGATATGGTGATGTCGTGTGTATGCAAATCATAAAATCAGAAGTAAAGAGCAGGGTTGAAAAGGACGTGACAAACACCCATACCTGTACAAACACGTGTGTTCTGGGTCATGCCGTTGCTATAGAAATGAGAAGATGCTATAGGGCATTTTGACATTCACACTGTGTCCTTGATTGAGCTTTTGTAGTTTGATACCTTGCCCATTAGTTTTGCTTTGATAGCTGTAATTTGGCCCTCTGGGGATCTGCTGCAATCTTAAAGCAATAAACTTTGTCCTGCAATATAAAAATAAAGCAGGGCTTTAGTTCACAAGTTTTCTTTTAAGTGCTTCATCCCCCTTTTTTTTAAGATATGAAAAGCATTTTAATAAAGCCTTACCAACACTCACGATCAGTCTCCCTTTTTCTTTGTGGGACACTGGTTGAAGCCTTGCCTTTTTACAGCAGTAGTTTAAATGTCTTGCTGAGAGTGATCAGGGGAAACAGTGGCTGCACATTGGAAATAAAAGCAAACAAAAACTTAGCTGGGTTTTGTGCAGAATCAATTCTCTTTTATCAGTATCATCCCTTGAACATTTGACATTGCATGCACTTACTAAGGTATTTTTCAAATCATACCCAACCTTTTTTAAAATTTATTTCCTGTTGTGTCAAGAAAAAAAGATGAGAAGCAGCTCGTCTCAGTAAGCTAGCTTTAGTAAAGAAGGAAAAGGGAAAAATTGTTATGCCGGCTTTCTTCACGCATACAACAAAGAAATCCACCTGCCCCCACCAGTATTTATTTATTTATTTATTTATTTAAAACTATGGCACTGACCTTCTAGCAAGTCCCTCAGTCACAGTTCTAGGAAGTTACACACCAGGCAGATCTTGCTAGCTTTGGCCGTTGCTCGACTAGCCACCCCCCTCGTTTTCTGAATCTTTTAGTTAGCTAAATCTTCATATATCATCTATAGACATCAAAAGGTTATCATCCCAAGTTCTCTGCGTAGTTTCTCAGTTATCAGCATTTTCGAATGCTACAGTCATGCTAGGGAAAACAATAACTGGACATCACAGCATGGCCAAAATTATTATGAATGGGTGCACTGAAGTTGCAATCTTATTTCTTTAGTTTCTTCAAAGATGGGAACATAATGGTGTGGATCAACCTGCAGTCAAGTGCGGCCTTTGAAGTGATTTTGGTGCATCAAAACAATGATAAAACGGCAATCACTGAAAAAATGGGAATTGGCAGGCTTTTGAATTTGCACAAATGAATTTAGTTAATGCTACACAAGCCTTTCATGTTTCTCTTATTTACATGATTAAATAAAGTACCATTTACTTGATTATAAACAATACTGAGACTACTCATTTTTCTTACATTGATTTAAAGTGACTAAATTAAAATACTAAAACCATTGTAATCATGTTTGACCACAACCGGAAATGATGCAATATATTCAAAGACAACAACTAAATATGATTGGATAATAAGACCTAGAGTCTTATCCAATAAGACAACAACATAATTTAAGGAGAGCGCAATTGACCGCCAGATTCTGGAAAACTGTTTAGCAGCATGCAACCTTTGGCACTGAGTCAGGCATACTGAGAAGGTAAGTAATTTAAATACATTTGTTTTAGTTGGGTACGTTTTCACAGAATTGTTGTAGTGCATGCTATATGAAAAGTAATCTGTAATGTATCTACATGTTGTTTTTACAGTGCTAGCTAAAGTTGGTATTAGCTTTGTGGCTAAAACTGAAAAATAGTATCAAATTGCAGCTGTTGTCGGTCAGATATGGAATTTATGCATGTGACAGAGAGCACTGACGTTTTTGATGGCTTAGCAAGTTAAAACATCACTGAGAGAGCGCAATAGTGTTTGTGTTACTCGTGCTAGTTATGGCTACAGTGGCTAATTAGTCCGGCTGTAACCGTCAGAGTTTAAGAAGCTGGGAGCCCCACAGTGCCATACCCTAATTCTTGCTGCTGACACGCACTCAAGTTATAATAAGGATCCTCCCACCTTAGACGTGGGTTTAAGAACCTGTGCCCATAAATGCCAAATCATTTCTCCATTTAGTCATTGTTTTAGGTGAAGTGTCACTTATTTGACTATTCTATTGGTCAAGCCCAAATAATACAGCAGATATCTACAAGGAGATAAGTTTGTTCAACAGAGTATGTCTTATTAAGTGATGTATTGTGAATTTTCCGACATCGTCCTAACAAAAATTAGGACCCCCCCCCCTTTTTTTTCTACTTTGTGTAGAACATATGTGAGCTGCTTCTCAAAACATTATGTATAAATAAGAGAAAGATTAGTACTTTAAAGAAACCATTGATGCTCTTCTGAACTGGAATAAATACCTTTTTTCAATTAAAATTAATGTTTTTTGTGATGGTGGAATTTTTACCTTTATCATTACAGAAGTCAAAACATCAGATGATGATAGCTTACCATCTAAACTCCCCATCTCTTGGCAATTCTGAATTAGAGGGCTCAGCTGTATCGGCCTTTCTTGTGGATTTAAAGAGTTAAAGACTTAAAGAGGAGATAACTTAAGTCATTAGGTACATATTCCCTGACATTCTAGATGTTGACCTTGGACAGTGTGTGACATAAAGAGTATAACTTATAGAAAGGGAATGGTACTGGCCCAAAGGGCAGCAGGTGGATTGCCAGAACACTGAAAAACCATATCTGCATTGTACCACAGCATATTCTACATTGTGAGAGAGCTTGGTGGCTGGTACAGAGAGCACGACAGAGCTTTTGAGCTCAGCCCAGTATCATCAAGAATATTCACTCTCATTTCACTCTGTGAACTCCTTGATACTTATCCATTGGTTGACTATGAGATTGGATCAGTCCACATTGTGACTTTAAAAAGGCATATAGAAATAAAAGGTGTTCATATAAGTGTAATAGGTTCAGTCGCATGTATTTCCTTAAATAAATTCTTCTTTTTTTATGTCTGATCTTTATAACTTTGACTATTGGGTATGGATAGCTTTATGAAAACTAAACTGAAATGATTCTTTCTGAATATGTAATTCTTTTTTGCCTACAGAGTCCTATGGTCCTAAAGACTGTTTTGGCTGACGGAACCTGTCGAAGGCTCACTCTCTAATGGAGCGCCTGAATCAACTGAGGATCTCATCGTTGAAGTCAAGAGACAGTGTTGTCTTCAGGGCAGTTTCAGACTTCAGTTTATGGATTCCTTGTTTGGGAATGAGTTTCTTAACCTCACCTCAGTTTCAGAAGTTGCAGACAAAGGGACTCTTAAAGCTATTGACATGCCAAAGCCCACCACATGGACATAAAAAAGAGTAACAGAGTTGGTGAAACTCAAGATGGAAAAGACTTTTTCATACAGAAGACATGAAGATGTTCGTGATGCACCAATGGTGGAGGCTTTCATGGCAAGATGGCCTGATCTATTTGATTTCCATGAAGTAAGGTTTGCCTCATACACGGTGTTCTTGTGGTATTAGCCTAAAATGGTTAAGGCACAGTTGTTATTTGACAGCCCATTTCTTCAGCATGAGTGATTGTGGCCTTCTTCCAGGTATTAAACCTTTGAAGCTCATTCCTCTGTGCTCATGTTTTCAGATCAACGCTGAGTTTAAGAGAATTGCCACCATCCCCCCTCAGACAAAGTTCGTGGCTCAGCTGGCTCTCCACTTGGACAACCTGGTGAAGTTGGTCAAAAGAAGAGGAGAGCTTGGACTAATACTGAAAAGAATTGTGTCATAAATGGATAATGTAAGTGATAAAGCCTGGATTTCAAATGTTTTCCCATGATAAATTCTCGCATATTGTATTTTTACATCTGCTTGTTTTTTTAACCTTCACTTATTATTAATTGCCAGTAAACCTATTATTAATTTCTGTGCCTTTACTTTAAAAACATTCATGTAAAGTACACTATTAAAACTTAAATGAAGGACAAGGGCTGAATGAAGATGCTAATTACATACATTTCATTTCAGTGTGAAGATGTTGATGCTGCGTCTGTCAAGGGAGTGTGTATCTACATGGGTGAAGACCCTGGCATGCTTATCCGGGAGTATGTGGTATGTACTTGTGTTTTTTTTTTTTTTCTTTTTTTTCGGACTTTCCACAGTGTGTCATATTACTTACTTGGCACGAAATGACTAACATGGCTTCTTTTTTACAGGGCATGGAAGAACGTGCCATCAGTGAGACTGTTGAAGACACCACTGTTCGAATTTATCTTCTTAAAGAGCAAGCTTCAGCAGATGAGCAAGAGTTGTCCTCGCAGGCATCAGGGTGGCGAAGAATTTGGATAATGTAGCATTTGCTGTGATAATGCTATTTGGACTCATGTATGCATTAAACCTTGCCTACCCTGCTGACCTTCGCTACAACTTTGACGTTTTCCAGAAGGTTTTCATGGAACTGGATGGAGCTAAACTCTCTAAAGTTCTTGCTTTCAAAAACCATCTGTTTCATTGAGAAGTCAAAGACTGCACTTCTGCAATTCTTTGCAGTTTTTCCTTTTGTGTTCAGTAACGTTATACTGCTTATGTTTTTATTGCTTTCCCCTCATGTGACTGCAATGCAGGATGATTTTTCCTTTTGGTATCATGTTGTAAGAAATTTTTACTGATGATTTTTAGCAATATGTTCTAAGTCAACCTTAATGTCCTGCTTACATGTTTAAAATGAAGATTAAAATTCATGTAGGTGTTTGGTATTAGTTATGTAACAATGTCATTTAAGGCTCAACTTAGTTGAAATCTTGTACAGATAAATACTTGTACAGAAGCTGAAACTGTTGTCAAATAATACACAAGTTATATTTGTGTAAATATGTTTATTCATAAAAGCGTGTTGCTTTTTTTCAGGTAGTCTTAATTTAGTTTACATTTTCAATTGTGTAATTAATACAAATGTTATATGTAAGAGATGACAGGATCATCTATAAGCACTTTCTTTTATTTGCTGCTAAGGTCAGTGTTTTGTGATATATTTGCAAATATATTCTCAAACTAAATTTTCTTTTAGTTATTTCTGCAGGCTCTTTAAAAATGTGTTAACAAGTTTATATGGATGTGATTTTGGACTTGTTCATGGCAGAATTGCTGCTTTCACTGCTGTTACAGTTTAATAAAGGTGAATTGTTCAGTAGCACTCAGTCTTTGCCTTTTTTGTCAATAATGATCAGTTAATATTTCAATTGAAAAAATTAAGTAGGATTTAAAGCCATAAGTTGTGTTGCAGGAACATAATTGCAATGTGTTTACATTACATAATATCATTGCGTACCACTGGCAAATAAAAATAAGTTTGTGTTAAACATTAAAATATATTGACATTATGCAATACATTGATATTATGATAACAGATTAATATTAGTACATCAAACATGATTTTTTTAAGTAATCTGATGTAAATAAAATACTTTGATTTGAAAAGCATTAATTACTTGAGGGAAAGTGGAAAATTAAGTCAATCATACTTATTCATATTACAGTGGGGCAAAAAAGTATTTAGTCAGCCACCGATTGTGCAAGTTCCCCCACTTAAAATGATGACAGAGGTCAGTAATTTGCACCAGAGGTACACTTCAACTGTGAGAGACAGAATGTGAAAAAAAAATCCATGAATTCACATGGTAGGATTTGTAAAGAATTTATTCGTAAATCAGGGTGGAAAATAAGTATTTGGTCACCTCAAACAAGGAAAATCCCTGGCTCTCACAGACCTGTAACGTCTTCTGTAAGAAGCTTTTCTGTCCCCCACTCGTTACCTGTATGAATGGCACCTGTTTGACCTCATCATCTGTATAAAAGACACCTGTCCACAGCCTCAACCAGTCAGACTCCAAACTCCGCCATGGCCAAGACCAAAGAGCTTTCGAAGGACACCAGGAAAAGAATTGTAGACCTGCACCAGACTGGGAAGAGTGAATCTACAATAGGCAAGCAGCTTGGTGTGAAAAAATCAACTGTGGGAGCAATCATCAGAAAATGGAAGACATACAAGACCACTGATAATCTCCCTCGATCTGGGGCTCCACGCAAGATCTCATCCCGTAGGGTCAAAATGATCATGAGAACGGTGAGCAAAGATCCCAGAACCACACGGGGGGACCTGGTGAATGACCTGCAGAGAGCTGGGACCAAAGTAACAAAGGTCACCATCAGTAACACACTACAACGGCAGGGAATCAAATCCCGCAGTGCCAGACGTGTTCCGCTGCTGAAGCCAGTGCATGTCCAGGCCCATCTGAAGTTTGCCAGAGAGCACATGGATGATACAGCAGAGGATTGGGAGAATGTCATGTGGTCAGATGAAACCAAAGTAGAACCTTTTGGTATAAACTCAACTCGTCGTGTTTGGAGGAAGAAGAATACTGAGTTGCATCCCAAGAACACCATACCTACTGTGAAGCATGGGGGTGGAAACATCATGCTATGGGGCTGTTTTTCTGCCAAGGGGACAGGACGACTGATCCGTGTTAAGGACAGAATGAATGGGGCCAAGTATCGTGAGATTTTGAGCCAAAACCTCCTTCCATCAGTGAGAACTTTGAAGATGAAACGAGGCTGGGTCTTCCAACATGACAATGATCCAAAACACACCGCCCGGGCAACAAAGGAGTGGCTCCGTAAGAAGCATTTGAAAGTCCTGGAGTGGCCTAGCCAGTCTCCAGACCTCAACCCCATAGAAAATCTGTGGCGGGAGTTGAAAGTCCGTGTTGCTCGGCGACAGCCCCAAAACATCACTGCTCTTGAGAAGATCTGCATGGAGGAATGGGCCAAAATACCAGCTACTGTGTGTGCAAACCTGGTAAAGACCTATAGTAAACGTTTGACCTCTATTATTGCCAACAAAGGTTATGTTACAAAGTATTGAGTTGTATTTTTGTTATTGACCAAATACTTATTTTCCACCCTGATTTACGAATAAATTCTTTACAAATCCTACCATGTGAATTCATGGATTTTTTTTTCACATTCTGTCTCTCACAGTTGAAGTGTACCTCTGGTGCAAATTACTGACCTCTGTCATCATTTTAAGTGGGGGAACTTGCACAATCGGTGGCTGACTAAATACTTTTTTGCCCCACTGTATGTGGGACCGATGTACACAATAAAATCAAGTAAATTGAAAGAACTTTTTTTTTCAGTGATGGCATACCACCAGTCTACCACCAGTTTCAGTTTGAATATGGTCAAGTTACATATAACTTTGATAAATCGGCTACAAACACATTTAGTTTTATCTATTGTCATCTACATTCACAGAAATTCACATTAACTACTTACATCCTAACCAGAACCTCAAAGATTTGATTCAGAAATCCCTCCACAAATGGCAGAATTGCGATTTAGGTGACTCAGGTGCTTGGCAACCTTGCATTTATATAGGAATTTAACCAAAATACAACCAACAAACAGCTAGTTCACTCAAGTGTAGCATTGCAGATTGTCAGTTTGCAAAAGGTTTTCAGATAATGACTAGGAGTGACTGCTGCTTTCAATGGGTGAGGATGTTTCACGTTTATCAATGTTGAGCAACCAGTTTAAATTCAGTGCATTCACAAGTGAAACACCCATTTTTTATAGCAAGAAGGTTTTTCAAGGTGTGATAAAGTCATTACACCAATAAATACTTGAAGGGAACTGGACTTCTTTGTAGGTTCATGAAGACATTCCCCCTCTCATCATGCTTCTTCGGCCACCTACAATGCAGTATTGAGATCCGTTCCCAAGTGTTTCAACCTCACTCACCCCTTGACCCATGTGACCTTAACAAGTCACATGATGCCAGAGGTGGAAAACCTGGGACTCCCCATCAGTCTTTAGAACGGAAAAAGTCTCTCAAATTAGAGGTGAAAAAAAAAGAAGTCCAGTTATCTTTAACCTCAGCACTTACAACAATTGGAGATAAAATATTGGAATTTCAGGAGGGGGACCACGCCTACAAACACAGTTCTTATCAATATATGTTCCCCCAGTTCTACAAGCTGTTCATTCCCATTTACGAGTCTCACCCTCCCTGCCCTTTTCAATTCCTTAACTTCTTCACTTCTATTTAGTACATGGGGATCTGCCAGGCCCGGGAGTCGCCGCCAGTCCCCTTCGAGGCCTTCCCCAAACCGCAGCTCAACTCATGTCTAAGCCATTCACCTTTATCTACTAAAACGCTGTCACACCTAAGATGAGGACGTGGGCCCAGCTAGTGAAACTATATTGAAAACTTTGAAAGTCATAAGCGTGATGGTTTTGATTTTAAATTTGTTTTTGTACTTTGGTTTCCTTGTGTTTCTTTGAGGTGACTTCATTGTCAGTGTCTGTTTGTGCTTGTGTGTTGTAATCATTTTACACCATCTGACAATTTCCAGAATTTAGCATTTGGGCGCTAATATGATCCTATATAATGCTGAAATTTCTCAGTAAGCATTTGAGCCACCGTGCATGCTTGACATTGAGTCTCCGGGTCTCTGGAGGGCTCTGTTAAAAACACAGTTTTTGTTATTGGGTTCTTTTTTTCTTATGCCTCTCAAAGCGTTCAGTCACCACTCTTGGCCTATGGATGGGGGCATTGTCATCCTGGAAGAGCGCACTCCCACCAGGATAGAAATATTTCATTATAAGCGATCACCAGAACAACTTTGTGTTGATTTGTTGTGACCCTCAACTCTAAGGTGCAAAGCAGACTCAAAACACAACAATAAAATGCCACAGGTTCAGGTCTGTGGTAAGCTACATTGTAGAAAATGTAAGAACAAACATTTTGGAGCTTGACTTACAGAGAGAAGAGGCTTTTCTTTCAAGCAAAACTCCTGGTGTACCTTTTTAACTTTAATTGCTTTAGTATCTTAACCTTAATTAGGTTATTTATCTAAACCTTTTCATATAAAGAACAAGTGGAAATGTAATGTCCTTTGCAGTGGGGAGAATATTCAAATCCATAAGCCTAATTGTTGAGTCAAAGTTCTGGGGAAAGTCTTTCTTGTCTTTAAGAAACGATGCAGAACAATTGTCCTTTAAAATTCGCCAACCAACACATTTTACTACTACAGATTGTTGTACTTAGCAGCTGTAAAATCCATATACACTAAAATCTTAATGTCGCTGTAAAAGCGAGCTCGAGTCAGCACATACTCACTCACACATCTCCTTATCTTTATCTCCTTCCAGTCATCTCTCCTGCTGCCTCCTGCTTCCTTCCTCTCTTGATCTCGGTGGTCACATCAGCTATCAATTAAACAGACAGCCAAGTTATCTTTGGAGCTTTGGTGAGTCGTAGAGGACAGAAAGAGTTGATTGCCCTAATGAATTATATATGCATTGTTGATAAGCTCTACTTTTGCCCAACTTCTGTAAATATATATTTATATAACGTGTCACTTTGTCTAATCGTCACCGGCTGGCCATGTGTCCTCCAAGTTTCTGGCAAGGAGGGCAGCCCAGGAGTGGAGCCAAGTGTGTTTATAAGCAGGTTTGCAGCTGGGATTATTGGGAAGGGACTGTTTCTGCATGCAGACTGAAAATCTGGTCACTGGACAGAAATTACTTTTTTTTAAGTTTCTTGAATCTCACTAGCTTGAGGTTATTTTCAGTTGCCATTGTTTCTGACAGACAATTGTAAATGTTGATTATAATTATCTATGATTATTTGCATATATCATGTGAGCATGTACAATTACTTTTTAAGGTCATACTTACGTCCATTAACATGGCTAATTTCAAGCCATTTTGATGTTCCAGTGACAAACAGCTTTATCTAAACCGTGTCATGTATTTTGTTCATTTTAGCTCAGTTTCACATCACAAATCTGATGTGAAGCAATAAATTTAGCTAGTTGGGTGTCTGGCACTTCAGCCTTTGTGTGTTTATTTACAGTCTTTTGTTTGCCAAAAGAAAAGTGCCTACTTTGTGGGTGAAATTGCCAAAAGCCTGTAGATTCAGTACAACGCCATGTACTATTGCTCAACAACACAGCAAAAACTGTTTTTTTTTGTTTGTTTTTTGTTTTTTTGCTGAAAACATAGATGGAAGACATGCGTGGACAACTGAGCAAGAAGACAAATTAATCAGAGTCTCTTTTTTTTTTTTTTTGCAGAAATAGAGATGCTCAGGTCCTCAGCTGGAAGCCTTATTAAATGGTATCAAAAGAACCACAGTGTGTTACTGAATGAAGGGAGTAGTGAATAGTCTATGAAATCATTGAAGTGTTTTGGTGATTTGTCACATGATAGCCAGTGCTGAGTTCTTAACCCTGTAAAGCCTGAACCATGAAAACATTTTTTGAAAATGGAGTGTTCACTGAATCTTCTGACAAATGTTTTTAAAAAGAAATGATTTGCATATTTGAGTTTCTTTGTATCAGATTCGCTGCATTCTTCATTTTTGTGAAATTTATTCCACAAAAGCTCATCTATCAAATATATTTACACCTTATGCTACAGCCCCACACTAGCTTAGTATCCTAATGAAGGTACCCATACAATATGTATTTTAGTGTCACGAATCTGGTGGCACTAATCAAATCAAATCACTTTTATTGTCACATCACATGTGCAGGTACACTGGTACAGTACATGTGAGTGAAATTCTTGTGTGCGAGCTTCACAGCAACAGAGGTGTGCAAAAATACAATAAGGTTGGTAGTTGAATATTGTGCAAAACAAGTGGCATTAATGTACAGTATGGAGTGCATAATGTTGACGTTCCAGTAGTGAAGGTGAGGTGAGTGTTCAGCAGTCTGATGGCCTGGTGGAAAAAGCTGTCTCTCAGTCTGCTGGTACGGGACTGGATACTGCAGAACCTCCTTCCTGATGGAAGTAATCTGAACAGTTTATGGCTGGGGTGTAGCCCAAAGAAAGTTCAAGGTTATCACCACTGCAATTCTCCAGGTAGAAATGGAGGCTACAATGCTTCGAGTCTGTCTGCTCATCACTGCCTTTGTCATTTGTTGAAGCTAAGCTTCTGGCTGCAGCCTGGGGTCGACATACACTTGTTCTTCTTTGCTGTCTTTGCAGGTGTTTGCAAAGAGCTGATGTTGCACCAGCAGTATAGTGCTGTTGTTTCTGTTCTGAATGCAGTTTGTACTTTACCACCCCATTCTTGTCCCTTTATCCAAAGAAAAGAAATCGTTCTTCCTTAAAAGTTGGAAACCTTTTCCCCATTTTCCTCCTCCACACAAACTGAAATGATAGCTGATCATAGTTAACAAAAAAAAAGTCAAGAAGGAAAAAGTTTTTTGATATTTTTTTTCTGTGTGGAAATTGTGCAGATTACACAGGTACCAACATAACTGCTAACTTTAATGTGACTACAGCATTACAGGAAACAGTAATGCTAATTTGTAGCATTTTTTTACTGTGTAGAGCTGAAGTGTTACTTTGTTACTTTGTAGCATTAGTTTGCAGTGTGTTATACCCAACACTAAATATAGGAGTCATGGTTGCTGAAAATGCAGAAATTCTATTAAAAATCATTCATTAAAAAGTGACCCCAAATATTTGAGCAGCAGTGCAAATGTTTTATTCAGACAAGACAGAATGACATGTATACGTGCATGATTGATTGAATAACTGATTTTGCCTGCTAAGAACAGCCTCCATCGTCTTTTGGGACTTATTGAGCAGCTCCACTGCTCAGCAAATGTCATTCATAATTAAACCGTACAAAAAAGATGGTGTACAGCTACAGGAGTTCAGGCGGCAGCCCAGAAGGCCAGATCTTCTTGACTCCTTTTCAGCTGCGAGGATTGATTTGATCAATCATTGCCCTCCCACATACACACACGCACACACATCTCCTTAGCTTGAGCTGCTGGGTGAATAATTTAAATGCCAACTTTGACAGCTTTCATTCTGTCATCTTATAGGGAGTGGCTCAGCAAGGCAAGATCAGTGCTTAATTTTTGTGTCACTCAAAACCTTCATTAATGCCTCTAGTCATAGTCATATAAGGACAGAACAGCATTGCAGTAAAGTGGATGTGCATACTGTCCAACCTGAGGACACTAAATGTACAAATGATCCTCTGTCTCTCTCAGATGGGCATACAGCAACAGAGGTATGTCTTCATCCAGAGTCAGAGCTTAGTTAAAAATATTCAATGTCATGCTATGGCTTCAGTTGCACCTGCAAAGCTCACCAAGAATGTATTATTCATAGCACATTACAGGGCTACAAGTACAAAATAATTAGAATATCTTTTTTTTACAAAGACAATGAATTCCAGATTTAGCTCAGAGGTTCTAACTTTCATCTCCATTTAAGTATACAAGCATATAAGCAACAACAATATAAACAGGCCAATTCTGTGTTTTTTTAACTGTATTTTTGACTAACATTGTCTCTCACTGGGACTTCACAGAATTTAGCTGCATCTGTGACAATGGCCCTTTCTGTTCTTTCATTTTTTTCCCATCTGTCCCACAGCTTTCTTTTCCTTTTGACTGCCATTTCATTAGGGGTCTAAATGTATCTGTAGAGCAGAAAGTGGGACTTGCCTGACATGTTAAGAGAGCCTGCAAGCGTGCACCTACGTGTGCCTTTTGTGTGTGCAAACACTGCAGCAAAAGTGAGTCATGAGTGAAGTGGTTTCTTGGTAACAACCTGTCAGTCCCACATATTGATGCTTGGTCAGGAATGTTTTATCCCAAGGTGTAGCCTGTACATGCTTATTGGTCACAAGGAGAGGGGGGACAAGCCAATGTGGAACTGACAAAAAATACAGCATCTCTAGTGGCCACATGAGGCTGGTGTAGTTATAAATATGATAGTTTGTACCATATATACAGTATATATGGTATATACAGTATATACAGATTTTTATATATATTTTTATATATATTTATATATATTATATAAATATATATATATTTATATAATATATATATATATAAATATATATATATATATTATATAAATATATATATATATTTATATATATATAAAGTAGCTCATTTAAAATGTACTCAGAGTAAAAGTTACATAGTTACTTTTTTGTCAGCAGGAGGACAGCCTCTTCTGAGTAGTGCAAAAAAGACAATGGGATAAATCTCAAAGTAGTTGTTTTTTAATTAAAAGAAAAACTTTACAAATTAAAGTGCAGTGGCAGTTAAACTGCAAGTCTATACATCAGAACGGATAATGGTCACCAAACCAACAAACCAAACTGTCAAAACCATATAATTATTTTACATGAGAATGTGTTCTAAACTGTCAAATAAGAGAACAAGTACTGAATTGAGCTGTACGGCAGCTGCTATAAAAATGTGTTTTAAGTTTTTTAAACTTGGCCCTGCTCTGTTAATTTTGAGGAGCAATTCAATTCAATTCGATTCAATTTGATTCAATTCGATTCAATTCAATTCAATTCAATTCAATTCAATTCAATTCAATTCAATTCAATTCAATAAAACTTTATTGATCCTGAAGGTTGACCCAGAAGGAAATTGGGTTAAGGCTGCCGACCTTTGCCAGCGCCATCTTACCCTCTGACCATTCATACATTACACAAACATCACATGGGGAAGACAGGTCAGAGAGGTATAACAATGGAAAATGCACAACATGAAGAAAGATAAGGAGAAAAAAATAACTCCCCCCAGACTGAGCTCCAACAGGGAGATCAGTCTGAACAGAAAAAACAGAAAAAAACACCTCTGCTCATAGCACATGTTATTCTTTTGCCTGCAGTGTGAACATATGTGGGTTAAGTAAGAAAGTAGCCGCTTCTGTCTTCTGTCTAATTTAACTATTTTTTTAAAATAAATTATTATTATTAACAAACAGGAAAAATGTAAGTAAACACATTTTCTTTTGGCAATTTACCAATCCAGTAAAAAAAAAAAAGTTGCGTGGACAACAACGTGCCCAATAACAGCTTATATCTTAACTTAATGTGATTAACTTGAGCACAGCCTTTTTGCTAAAATAAATGTACACGTTTCATTTAACTTACCTCTACATGCTTGCGCAGGTTTGATGTGGAATTTTTAAAAGCTGCTAACTCGGTCTCTCTGGGCAAACACAGCTTACACTGCATAATAAAGCTGTTGCTTTTCTTGCACTTGAAGCCAAAATGGTCCCTTAATTACGGCCAGGGGTTCACATTGGTTGATTAGATGATTAGAGCAGGGCGATATGACCAAAAATATTTATCACAATATAATTTTAAAATTATAACAGATGATATAATTGACACTAGACAAAATACTTTACAACTCCACAACTTCATTAGTGCAAAAAAAACCCCCATAAATGTATTTTCACTTAAACAAGCAGCTGTTTTTTATGTGCATTAAAGTTATATAAAAATTTAACAGTGCAAATGCAAATTCCTTGCTGACAGTTTAACCAAAAGGCATTTCCAGTGGAAATTGGCCGACATATCCTCAGCATAACCATGTATAATATCCACAAAACTTAAAAAGAGGTTATACACACACAATACGGTAATATTATGTTGAAGCACAGTACGTATCACTCCGCATTCACTCCTCCCTACAATACCCGTAATGCTCCGACAATCCATCAAGCGCTCCGGGTTACCGTGAACGGTATGATATGGCCCAGCCCTAGTGATGATTGCAAATACAAACGCGCTGTTCTTAGATATCTTTCATCTTCCTGCTTGCTGTATTGTCACTGGTCAAGTTGATTCTTCACAAAGGCAAACATGACCCACAGACCACCTGAAAAAAACTGGCCCAACAACTTTAACGGGTTATGCAATTGCCACTAATTGGATTCTTTCCTTGTTCATCAAATTGCAGTAAATGTGCTGTGTAATAGTAACATACGTATTTGTTGTGCATGTTTGCGACACTGGTTGTTAGTAAGAATGCATCTTGCCATCTGTCAAAACCAGGTTATGTCACTCTTTTCAATCCAAAGACCTCCATTATTTACTGTTAACCAGCAATCCAAACTGAGACAAAATGAAATGTCACTTATAATGTGAGTTTTTTACTCTGATTGGAGCATCGTGCTGACAAGTCTGTGGCTGACTGTAGCAATCAACAGCAGACCTCTTTTTCTCAGCACTCTGATCTTAGTAATCAAGAAAGGAGGAATCCTAGTGGTATCAATTCCAATGATATTTCTTTCTGTACATCCAAATACCCAAAAGTGTCACATTTGAGTAGCTCCAAAGTACAGTAGGTCTACTTTGTGGGGAAAGCGGTGGCTATAATTGCCATCATTTCCACATCGAAGCCTTTGATTTCCCCGTGAGGCCCTAGAAATGCAACTTGACATTGGCACATCAAGTTCCTTTTAGACCCTCAGTTTCCATCTGTTACCCTTTACTTTTGTCTCTCTAACCCGTCTGCCCCTCTGTCACAATGTGTCCTTGTGCACAAAAAAAAGAACATCAAAAAATACCCTCCACACTTAGTCGGCAAGGTTCTGCAAAAAGCAGCAGCAATTACATTTTGAGCCTTGGGGCAAGGGGAGAGGGAAGGGAGGATTGGTGGAAAGAGAAGTTGGAAGGGTGAGGATATCAGGTTGCGATTGGTCATGCCTTAACCTCCAAGCTGAATCGCAAAAAGACAGAGAGATGAGTGGAATAGGATTGCCCATTTTGTTTCTGGATAGAGGAATCAAGTCCTCCCAAAATCTGAGGCTTTGAACCCCTTTCACATGTCACAGATAGACAAACAGACATGGATACACACACTGACACACACACACACACACAAGCCTTGCTACTTTGGTCACTACACCCCGTGGGCCAAATGATGACTCAGTGCTTTAATCGTATTTGCAGGGGATTGATGCCCAGAGACGAGTTTCCTTGCCGCAGACTGAGACTTGGAGCAAGAAAAAGATATGGTGAGAGCGATAGTGACAGAAGCACAGAAATAAAGAAAGGAAGTCCCTTGCCAGAAGAAAAAGAGGCAGCCATTCGAATCAAAGGTGAAGCTATTGAACCACGACGGCTGTTTCAATGCGAACTCATTATTGTTCTCGGCAGTGAGAAGAGACAACCTTATTATTCTCCTTTGCATAACAGGAACTCATAACAGGATATTGCTCACAGCGTTTATGGAGTAGGGATAATGCTTAGGTGCTCCTTGTCCTCACCTTTGGCAGACTCTTTTCTCACATAATCCAATCATTTAACTATTCTTGAGCTTATTTTACTTGTAGTCATTCTGCTGTAAAGTGGAAGATGAGGAGTGGAAGCGGGAGACAGTTGATAATTGGGAGGGATTTGGAGGTGAGAATTGTTGGCGTAGGTTAAATTTAAGAAGTGAAAAACATAATATATTCACCTGGGTTTGTGCACTGCTGTACTGCTTTTTTTTCAAGTGTGATTCTAATTTGACAATGTGGAAAAAATGTAATAGCTGTGCTGTCATCAAAAAGAACAGAGGCCTGTATACACCAGGATTCAGTGCAGTTTAATTTCCAACAACATCCCTTTCTAATTATAGCTTCCAAGCTCCATTATGCATTCTGCTTTTTCTAATGTAAGCTTGATTTACTTTAGTAGCTATAAAATAAGGAAATGCAAACCAAAACAAGAGCAGTGTGAAGCTATATGTTTTTGCAAAGCCTCAAGGATCCAGAAGGATATCCAGATATAGATTTGTTTGTAATATTTTCTTCAGGATATCAAGACAATGTCGTCCCATTTTTTATGAATTTAATATGTAAGTAATGTATTGAAGATATAATCTGAAAGGTCCAACTTTGCTCTACCATGTAACATCAAAGAATCTTTCAGAAAAAAACCTGGATTCAGATCTTAGAGAGTGTCATGTGTCAGACTGGCAACCTGTCCAAGGTGTACACCACCTCACACTCTATGACAGCTCAACCCTGAACTGGATAAACAGAAGAAAATGGATGGATGGATGGCTTGGTGACTAGCTGGCTAGATGGATGGATGGATGGATGGATGGATGGATGGATGGATGGATGGCTGGATGGATGGATGGATGGCTTGGTGACTAGCTGGCTAGATGGATGGATGAATGGATGGATGGCTGGATGGATGGATGGATGGCTTGGAGACTAGCTGGCTAGAAGGATGGATGGATGGCTTGGTGACTGGCTGGCTGGATGGATGGATGGATGGATGGATGGATGGCTTGGAGACTAGCTGGCTAGAAGGATGGATGGATGGCTTGGTGACTGGCTGGCTGGCTGGATGGATGGATGGATGGATGGCTTGGTGACTAGCTGGTTAGATGGATGGATGGATGGATGGATGGATGGATGGATGGATGGATGGATGGATGGATGGATGGATGGCTTGGAGACTAGCTGGCTAGAAGGATGGATGGATGGCTTGGTGACTGGATGGATGGATGGATGGATGGATGGATGGATGGATGGATGGATGGATGGATGGCTTGGAGACTAGCTGGCTAGATGGATGGATGGATGGCTTGGTGACTGGCTGGCTAGCTGGATGGATGGATGGATGGATGGCTTGGTGACTAGCTGGTTAGATGGATGGATGGATGGCTTGGTGACTGGCTGGCTAGATGGATGGATGGATGGCTTGGTGACTGGCTGGCTGGCTGGATGGATGGATGGATGGCTTGGTGACTAGCTGGTTAGATGGATGGATGGCTTGGTGACTAGCTGGCTAGATGGATGGATGGATGAATGGATGGATGTCTAAAAGACTTCAAATGTTAATTTCTCTTAAGTCCTCTGGAATTTTTTTCACCCATAAACAAACTTTTGAGCTGTCCAAAAAAATAGTCGGTCCTTACCAAACACATAATCTCCCTGAAGAAGGTAAATAAAAAATGACCACAACTGTGAAACCCTCAAAGACAGTTCATTGTGTTTCGCTTTGAATGCTATTGGACCAGATGGTTCAAAACAAATTTCAAGCCTATTTTCATTTCCACAGGTTGCTGACATTCCAAAAACACACATGATGTCCTTATTGTGCCTTTACATAATGGTTGAGGCAATAGTAACAATGGTCTCTTTCCAAATAATTCCTTGACATGCATGAAACATGGTTACTTTTTTTAATATGGAAGTCTAAAGTGAACTCTCCTGTTTTTACCATAATCATAATTACACTCTAATTAAGGCCGGTACTTGCAGACGGGCACTCAGGCAGCTGTGAAAATTAAAGCTCAGCAGTTGTTCTTTTCACATTATCTAGACCGCTTAGAAGATGCGTGCATACCTGGTAACATTGTCACAATAGAGCATCTTAGAGGTGCAGACTTTGCCAGTTGCAGAATGTGCAGATATTCACCAATCTGCAACGATGTGTATCTGCAAATTGTGGAACAATTTCAGAATATGTTCTTCAGTGCAATATGAGGATTTTGAATACCTCACGTTCTACATTACAAAATGTCATCAAAAACAGACAAGGCTGAAAATCAGTAATGGGTGTCTGTGATATTCAGATGGTGCTGCACTTCAAAAAGGCATGACTCTGTCATGGAAAGCAATGCATAGGCTCAGGAACACTTCCAGACATCACCGGCGATTAACACAGTTTGCAGTGATATCCAAAAATGCAGGTTAAAGCTCTACTGTGCAAAGAAGAACCCTGTGTGAAAATGATCCAAAAAGGTCATTGGCTTTACTGGACCAAAGCCCATTTAAAATGATATGTGATCAGATAAACTTAGATTTGAAATTCTTTTTGGCAAACATGGATACTGCACCTTCTGGACCCGAGAGGAGAAGGATCATCCAGATTCTTATCAGTATCAATTAAAAAGCAATATTTCCTATGGAACTGGCAGCTTGCACTGGAAAGGTACCAAGCTGTTAGAATCCTAAATCAGATAAGAATGGGACAACATTCCTCTCCCAAAAGTTTAAGAACTGGTTTCCTCAATTCCAAGAAGTTTAATCTCCTAGGACCTGGCGTCCACATATGTGGACATCACATTTTGGGTTGTCTAGACCAGAATACAACATTTTGCTCTTCAAGCCTGATATCTGCTTACGAGGACATTATACTGCCACTGTTCTATCAAAATTTAAAACAAATGTCCTCATATGTGGCTCATATGTAGGGCGATCGTGGCTCAAGAGTTGGGAGGTCACCTTGTGATCGGAAGGTTGCCGGTTCGAGCTCCGACAGTCTCGATTGTTGTGTTCTTGGGCAAGACACTTGACCCGTTGCCTACTGGTGGTGGTCATATGGCCCGGTGGCGCCAGTGTCTGGCAGTCTCGCCTCTGTCAGTGCGCCCCAGGGCAGCTGTGGCTATAATGTAGCTTGCCATCACCAGTGTGTGAATGTGTGTGTGAATGGGTGGATGAGTGGATGTGTAAAGCGCTTTGGGGTCCTTAGGGACTAGTAAAGCGCTATACAAATACAGGCCATTTACCATCTCATTTTTCTCAGAAACAAAAATCTGGTGAAAAGAAAATTAGGTAATTCATTGTTTTTACATTCATCAGGTGCCAATCAGCCCAAATAAGAATCGGCTCCTTGAGCACAAGAAATGACAACATCACAGAGCGCAAGTATGGTGAAGCTCGCGGCTCTCCAATGGGAGATTGAGAGACCAGTGTTGGACTGTAGAACTGCTTTGAAATTCATATGAGCTGTTCGCACTAAAGTAAAAAGCACCATCACTTCATGCGGCTACCCTCTCGGCGCCAGCTGAGGTCGCAAGACTGGAGCCGAACAAAAACACCCTGATAACGACTGTGTTTAGACTGTTCCTTCCCATTCCATGCAAGGCCACCTAGGTTGGCTGGAAGACAGTGTCCTAGCAGGGCAAAGGACACTGTCTCAGCTGAACTCTGGACACACACACGCATACATATACACTGATATGCACACACTCATCCCCCCTCCCTTTCCAAATGCCTTCGACGCTTATAATAATAATAATAATATATTATAATAATATGGGTTTATGAAATTTCAATTAATTTTTTAAAAAGTACATTTTGCACAATGGAATTAGATTTGTATTTGGACCAAAACCTTGATGCATCTTCAGCTTTGACAGGTTGTCCTTTCCTTAAGCAGCAAATTACATTTTTTTAGTTATTTTAATGAATCTACAAATATTCCAATATCCACTTACGTTTAGCACATAAAATGTGAACTAGTTTGATCAAACAAGTGAAGTGAAGCACTGCCATTCACTACAGCAATTACAGCTCAAGCTGTAGTCGGTAATAAAAGCATGAATAGCATATATTCAGAGTTGACCAAGTTGTCTTTGCTTCTTTTTGTGTGCACTTCAATCTGTCCTATATTTGACAACTTCAGTATAAAACCCTGTTTTATCCTGTGTTTACAAAGTAGTATTAGTACCTTTGAGTGATTTCAGAAGGTATGACTCCTCAAAAAAGTCTTTCCCATGAGGCAAAAAACTACCAACAATGGCTCTGCCTGCTTTGGGGCAACGAGGTTCTTCTTGGAGATTATAGTCATGATGTTGAGTGAAATAAACAGAGGTTATTAACAGGTTTAACGTACAGGAGTATCTAGATGGATGTAACAGTGCTGTGAATTTCAAAATGGATGTAATTGTAACTGAATTATATTAGCTATTTAAATTAACAATTAATTAATTTTATTTCAAATTACCAATTGACAAAACTGTCTTAAAAACATGGAAATTAAATTATTTATGATTTGCAAAAAAGTTTTTTTTTCTGAAAAAACAGTAAGTCTGCATTTTTTCCCCCTACAAGACTGCCTGTTTTTTGGCACATTTCCAGTTGGGTCAGCAAAGTTGGGACAGTTTTGACAGCAACAACATACAAGGTGAGAATGGTTTACGAGACGCTGTCTCGACTACCACATATTCTCCATTCGTTTGGCAGTGTGAGCTCACATTTTCAGTGTTGTCTTCACATTTGCATCGCCTCTTGTCTGCCAATCTAACCAATGTGCTGAGTGTGCCATTCCAACGAGGGCTTTAACATTCCTGTACAGAGTGAAGCTTGTTAACCACCTGGAAAAATGCCATTAACATTAAAATCATTGATAGAAACATCTTCAAGCAAATAAAATAACCTCAGTTAGTCCTGAAGATCTAACATCCCATCATAGCATTTACGTTAACAGGGTGGATTTTAGGGTTTTTAGGATTTCATCTTATTTTATAACTTTATTGATTCATTTCTAGCTAAAAAAAATAAGTCATCAAATATAATATGTTACATTGCTTTAAATATTGGTTATGTTGTAACGTTAGCTCGGGCCTTACAATTTTATTTACCTTCCCAGAACTGATAACATTGTTTTGATGCAGCAATGCAATATGTCTTGCTCATTCTCCCCATTACTGATGACCGTAAGATCAATCAGACCATGAAAATATACATCTTGTTCATTATTAACAACACAGAGGAATTTACCTCATTGGATGGCAACAGAGTGTTGTTTAGTATTGAGCAACACATTAAGCTCAAACACTTTGAGCCCATGGCAGTCAACTGGTAAACACTTTAAAGTGCACTGTAGCCACATGATGTCTGAAACTGCTAGAGCTCAAAAGCCCCAGAGCAGCTGTCAGATTCAATAGCGTTGTTGTTGTTGGTTTTTTAATTGTGACAGAGCAGATGTACTACTGTTTTGTTTAAAAGACAAACTTCATTAATTTCTTATCGAAGTAATAATTATCAAATTATGTGTCCATAATTGTAATATTATACAAGTTAATCAGAGATGTGTGCAGTTATGGACATATCATAGCAATTCTTTGCCCGTTATCCATGTTGCCAGAAAGCTTCAGTCCAATAGAACTTCTATAGGACCATGAGACGTCCCCCAGATAATGCAACAGGTTAAACAAGAACGGTCTGAGACCTTGTATATCTACCAAATATTAAATCCCAACCCAAAAAGTTATCTAGAACCAGATTAGTTTGAATTTGACAGCATTAGCAGTAGAACTTCCAACATTCTCAACCTCCTAGAATCAAGAGGTCAATTATTTTAATCCCATCCCAGAACAATAGAAGCAATGCCATTTCTTGCCAGGCAAATTGTGCTCTTACATCAAATTTTTCCAATTATAAAAAAGAACTGGCAAAAAAAAAAGGTTATTCAGGTTAACTTTTGGGGTTTATTAGTTTTACGCAGTATTAATGTTTTTTGATTAATAATTATAAAAAAAGTATAATGAATTTTCATTTACATGTGAAAGATCCCCAATTTGAGAGCCAGAGGAGAAACAAACCCAGCCTGGAGGACGTCCAGTGTAAAGTGTCTATGTCACATTAACATGCAGATCCTGTTTGCCCTGGTAACCCCTTGGGAAATAAGGGGGCAGCTGAAAGTACCTTCTGCTTATCTTAAAAGTAGAAAAGTGAACGCTTATCATTTTGTCCCCCTCCACCTGACCTACAGCCTCTCTCTCATCCACCCTCAACACTGCTATGCCCCTGTCTGTAGCCCTCCTCAGGTCTAACCCCGTCTGATTCAGCTGCTCTGCTCTGGATTTCACCCTTTACTTGCTTGGATTCGTTCCCCACACTCTGGAGAGATCTCCTGCTGTTCTGCACAGCCAGCAAGCCGCCCACTTCTTCAGGTGTCTATGATCTACTCTGCCCTGCTATAATTATTCATCTTCTTCTGATGTTCATCTATCGATCTCATTCAGCTAGCCATAGCTCATGAGAGCGGGCAGACGAGTCTTCGTGTCAAATATGAATATAGATTGCTAACAAATGCAAGGCAACCAGGCATGCTGTTTTCCACTGAATTTTATGGAGTCAAAATGACTCTGTTAGCAGTTCTAGGTACTCCAAAAAAATGGTTTATTCATTATGTAGTATGATGAATAAACTAATTTTAGGAAAGGAAAGTTTAATTTTAAGAGTTACATTATTTTAAAATGCCAGGCGAGTCAAAATCACCCCAATTCATTCCAAGCCCCAAACCTGGATTGACTCCAACAGTCAACCAGTTCGCAATTGGGCCAGCTCTCACTTCTGTCACAAATTTCATGTTAATCCATCCACAATTTTCTGGCAAATCTTCCCTCACAGTCACAATCAAATCTTTGTTTTCTGAAAAATCACAGTATACAGCATTACCCACAAGCCTTTGCTGTGAATCAATCAGCTGCACTAAGCTGTCCTGTAGGGAATTCAAAGCTCTTAATTTTTTTCAACAAATTTGATGTAACAAAAATAAAAAGACACCGTGTGGAGTATAAAATCAGATTTGTCAATGTCAGTCATTGCAAGAAGGTTGATCAACTAGTTCCAGAACCACGGCAGAGCAAACCACCTGCTCCCACTCACATTTCAGTTTGTAAGTTAATAGCAACATTTAGTTGTTCCATCTAATTCACACTTCAGTCCACTGTTTATCTTTAAATACTGTAGATCACTGGAGTATTAGAGCTTATCTTACATGCTTTCATCCCTTTTCTCTTTTTTCATTGATATTTACAAAAAATTGCCTGAGTAGCCTGGTGGCTGATGGCCATTTTAAAAAGTAAAGACAATAGTCTGCTTTAGAACAGGAGAAACAAATGGGATTAAATAATCCGCTGCAGTGTTTTCCAGTGTGCTGGTTCTGTAATATATAGTCTGCTTTTATTGTGCAGATGTGTATGAGAAGTGGTGAGGGAAGAAATTTAAGGCATAATGTTTTGTCTCAGAAAGATTAGTTGCAACGTTTGAAGAGCCAGACTGTTTTTCATTTCACTGCTTCAGCAATCTGAAAGAATTCTAAGAAGGTTGACTTCTAAAGGATGACTTTGGACTGTGTCTGTATCTGCATCTCCATGTGATAGGCTGCTAAACCCGAGGTCGTGTTTAATCTCATATTTTTCACAAAGATAATGGGAAACTAAAGCATACATAGCTCCAGCACAAGCTATTGACGAAGTGTTTGTCATGCAAGGAAAATGAATGTGGTGAGTTTATCTGTATTTTTCTGCTTCCACACACTTCTCCAGTTGAACTGGCACGAGCCATTGCCATTAATACTCTTTGAGTGTTCACCCAAGTTAGAAAGCTGTCTGAAGGTCCCTATATCAGTTCCAGAACTGCTACTGCAAGTGCTTTATTCCAAGTGCAAATATGTACACAGACCCTTTATTAAAAAAAAGGAAAATCCACAGATTTTAGGGGGTTATGCCTTTTCTTTTAAAATCACCTATGTATTTATTGGTTTATTTTGCAGGAGTTTGCCATAGTAGCACCTCTGTTTATGGAACAAGGGAGAGCATTAAACCTTCTGGATTCTCTTGAAAAAAATAATCAACCGAGCCGTGCAATAAAAACAACAAAGGCAAGCATAATGAGCACAAGGCTTTCACAGCAACATTATCAGGCAATGCCGAGAGATGAGGGCCCTCGCACAATTACAAGTCCCACACTTATCTTGTCGAAGCAGATTCTGCAGGGGAAAGAAAACTTGTGTGCTTGTGCATGAGTGTGTGTGTGTGTGTGTGTGTGTGTGTGTGTGTGTGTGTGTGTGTGTGTGTGTGTGTGAGAGAGAGAGAGAGAGAGAGAGGAGGTGGAGTGCACAGCCGGCCCTTTTAAAGAAGTGTTCAATAAACTAACAATCACTAATGGTCCAATACAGTATAGGATTTCACAAACTAAGCAGGACTCTGTAACAGTTCTACTGTTGGGTTGGGGTTTTTTTTTCTCGCAGATTCCTATAATGTCATGCGGCCATGTCATTATCTCAGACCAAAGCATGATGTAGACCTTGTTAACCACTGTAAAGTGCTAATATGTCATGTAACTATGATGGATTGGGTCATACAACATTTATTATAGCTGCAGCATCTGTATTAAAGGGTAGAGCCTCGGTGAATCACACAAAAAGCTGCTGCTGGCTGATTTGGTAATTGTGGGCCATGGCTATGGGATATAATATGTCCTATTACATATGATATATGTTTATAGGTTGGTTTTTCCCTACAAAATCACTGCTTGCTAAAGCAACTCTAAGGTATTAAAGGCTCCCTGAATTTTTATTTCTTTCTATAAACCAACGTATGTTTATATTTTTCACAAAGTGCATGTTGTGCATCTTTAATTCTCATAAAAGTGATACTTTCTTCATCATAAAACATGTAAATTCCCAGTTTTTGGAAGCCTTTAATTACATTATTTAAAAGTTGTGCAGATGGCAGTAATGTACCTATAGGAAAGCACCCTTTTGCACAGTGATATCTGGCAAGAACATCACGAGCAGACCGACCTAGCTAGTGCCATGATAGAGTGCAAGTTGGGCCCAAAAGGCAGACTTGGAGCTGGTTTAATGTTTGCTCAATAGTTGATACTAGAACATGATACTGAGACAAGAGAGCTTGGTAAAAATCACGGGAATTTTTGAACGAGGAAGAGTTGTAGAGGCCACGGGAGAGTTCCAGAATGAATACAGGTGGAGAGGGGGCAGACAGTGGGGAGAAGGAGGCAGAGGCTGTTGATACTAAAGAGGCACTGGCAGGTTGATGACTTCCAGAGATGGACCACCGAGAGAAGGTAAGTTTTCTTCCAAATAGCCAACATTCCACTAGGAAATCCAGGTAACAAACTGAGGAACAAAAAGAGTGCAAATTAATCTACAACAATGCAGAAGTGGCCTGATTGTTACTGTAGTGATGGAGACAGTGTGGTGAGGGACACTGAATAATATGATATCCCCCAGGTGTGAGAGGAGAGGAAGCTTCATTTCGTTTTTTCCTGATTCACTTGTGTATGCAAAATGACTGTCAGGTTCATGGAATGTGCGGCATGGCCATGTTTGTTCTTATGACTTTGTGTTGTCAGTGGATCAGGGTCATTATATATCCATCAGCTCTGATTGTTTTGTGCAATCTGCAGGTTATCTGCATGTTGCCACTCTATATAAGGAAGGGATAGTGGAGATGATGGTGATGATGTTTTAAGATCAATATGAAGGAATATTAGGACCATGTTAAGAAAAAAAGGTGCTTTTTCACTTTTATTGTTCATTTTGAGATATAAATTGAAACATATTAGATTGAAATGCTGTTCTAAGAATAATGTTAAAAGTCAAAATTTATCTGTCATCTAATTTAATGTAGATGAGGTAGTAAAATTGTACTGCATAAGGTTTCAGTTTGCACAAATCCAGCACTGAGGAGGTTGTATCACAAAACAACATTTATGATAAGACAAACAATTAGGTTGTTTCACTACCTCAACCACACAAGGCATTTTGTAGAGGGGAATAGCAGCCATGGCAGTTGTATGACCTAAAGTAATAACTTAAAAGTTCAAATGTGGAGGTTATTATCCATATGAACAATGAATATCGATCTGTCGTAGATAGAGGCCTGCACCACCAAAGAAAAATGACAAGAGAAAGTGTGGCTAAGGAAAATGAAATAAAAGTGTCCAATGAGGAAGCCAAAAAAGGGGTAATGCAAATGGTAGCCTATTTAAAAAACATAAAAGGTTGGACTTCAGTTTTAAAATGAAAAAATGACTAACTAACCATTAGAAAAGAAACAAAATCAAATTTCTTTACAGGCAATTTAATTTTTAATGTATTTTCTCATTCTAATTTGGAGCATTCATTTGGCTTACACAAACTGCCTACACAAGGTCATGTATGCATAATCTACCCTCACGTTTTCATATTCTCTGTGATGACTTTATGGGTCAGTCGCTACTTCCAAGTCATGTTGAATACAGCATGAAGTTCATTATTTAAAATCATGGTCATTATTAGTGCCAAGAAGGATGACTATTTAGGTTATATTCTCAGTAGCTAGCAACTTGTTAATAATATTAATATATTGCCATCTCATTGGCTAATCAGAGATCTTAAGCCAATCAGTGTTCAGTTGTATGGTTGAACTGTCACCCTTCACTTGTCAACTACAATTTCAGAACCCACCATATTGCACTCAGCTCGAGGCTTAATGAAGGGATTTTAGAAACCATGAAATGTAGTTTATATACAGTTTATCCTGATTGGCAATCACTATTTTAAATGATTTATATTTTTATGTAAATTGAGAGAACTGATGAGCAAATTTTGCTATTGAGAAGAGAAGTTTGCATTGCCGTTGCATCTTGCTTTCTAAAGCAAATGTGAGCATTGCTATGCCAGAGTATGAGGATCTTCCTTCCAAACAAAGTTTGCAGTGATTGATTTCACTGTTGGACACTTTCAACCAATGAGTCACAATTAGTGGAATGAGTTTGTTTGGAGGAGAAATGTGCATTTTCATCCATATCAGTGAGCAGAAAAGCACGGATTCATGATGAACATTGCTGGAGTTCATTTGTTGGCGAATCAATCACATTGTATCTCCACCTTATTTCCTTACCTTTCCTGTCACTCTGTTTTGAGCAGTACAGCATTAAATAACAGCTAAATGCTCATCACTTACATTTGAATGGATTTGAATGGAAATGAGGTAAGTAAATAAAACTATTCATCAAAGTCAGTTTCACAGCTAACCTATTGTTTGACTGCCCAGACTTTACCTTCTGTGACTGAATGGTTTTCATTACCCCTCATGTCCTCACAGTGCTTAAGTTACAATTGCTTCGGATTTTTTCTCCTTTTTTTCCCTTAGTCAATTAGGACAATCCAAAAGGAGGTCTAAAGCTTAGGGTCATTCAGCACCAGCACTGTAAGACCTACATTTCTAACCCCAAGTTCCAGTCTGACAGCCCATCAATCAGTCACCATCACCAAGCTTACTGAGGTGGACAGAAACAGTGAAGTGTGTGACAGGTTACAAACACATTACGAAGGTCACTGCCCACTTTAAAAATCTGGATGAGGTAAAGCGTGGGTGTTCATGTGGCTGGTTGTTGCTCAGTGTTTGGTAAAGTTCACCTGGGTATATCTGTGAGACTCCTTTTTTTCAGCATTATTATGGCTTCAGGCTTAAATCTGCTCTAGTGTTGAAATGCTGCAGTGCCATTTGGGAGACAGCAAGGGACTAAACGCTTTTTCGTTTGAGAGAGTTAGATTGCTGGTGTTGCTTTAAGCCCTCCTCCCACACATCTTCTTGTAAAAAATTCTGTACAGGTGGGAATTAGCAAGAGTAATGTAGTGGGCCGCGTCTTTTTCGGAGCACTGGAATCAGAGGCTAAAGCAATACCCACACAAGGCTGTGGTGCAGCAAATAAGAGATTCTTGCATGTCTTATATAAATCATTAGTTTAGCCAAACCGAGTTAAGGTACTTGGTGTACCTAAATAATTGATTTATATCAAATCACTGGGTAAATCATTAGTTTAGGCCAAAAATCCTGGTAGATCAGGTGATCTCAATGCTCAATGCCAATCTCAATACCATAAATCGTCATTAACACTATAATGGTACTGTCTAAACAGGACCACTGGGTCTTCTTAGGTCCCTGATTTTCAAGGCTTTTATTCAAAACATATTTATCATCTACAGCCTCACTGACTCATCCAAATGGGAGATGACTTCCAGCATCTGGCTGCCAACTTTCAGCTCAGCTTTTCAAAAGTGACAGATTATCGTCCGCACAACGCACCTCACCTTGTCACAAATGCCCCGCAGGCTCTGTCATTATGGTTTGTAAATGATAGTAAAAAGACAAACCAATTTGCTATGCTGCTCCTTATTATTCCACTCACACTGCAATGCCGCTTCTCAAAACAAAAATCTTACAAATGCAGGACAATGGGGAAAAGCCAGTGCATTTAGATACAAATAATTGACCTTTAAAAGCCAAATAATCCTTCCCCCGGAGTGACCTCCTACAATAGTTGATTTTGTAATAGACAACCCACCCCTACCCCTGCACCACTTGTGTTTATCCTGGCTTCTGGCTAGTTTTCATTTAGTATCATTTGCACAATCCATTCCCAAAAAGATGTGTTTAATCAGAATCGCTCTGGCAGTGTCTGAAAGGCTCCGGCTATCAAATGGAGCTTCTCGTGAATTTGTAACGTGATATGTTAATGCAGCTTTTATTCATTCGGCATCCTACCATATTTTCTCGAAGCTCTCTAAATATTAGATATGCACACTTTAATCCACAGCCAGTAGTTTGGTCTTCGTCTTTTTAGTAAGTTTAAAAGAAAAAAAAAAGAAAAACCCTGTTGTTTTGTGTCTTGTCAGAAAGAACTTCAGTTTGAAAGTGTCACAAGCTTTTGGTATGGATTGAAAGATTTTCCTGTAGAACACATCACAGTCAAAAGATCCTTTTAAGTGACAAGCACTTTAAAAAGAAGAAAAGCTATTGTGGAAGATTCGATCACTGATCATCACAGACTACCTGCTGGCTGCCATTAGACATTACAGTACAGCCGTGTGATTTTTAAGTTACACTTTCTGCTTGTGGTTTCAATCTGGCGTATTTTCACAGCAGAGATGATATTGAACCATCCCGCAAGAGAAAGATGAATACAATAAAAGTCATTTCTCGTTATGGCGATTTTTTTTTGTCACTGATAAAAGTTGAAACTGGGCATTTACATCGACGTCACTGCTTCCTTCTTCTTTCACATTGACCCTTTTAATGCTGCTGCCAGAGAGGGAATATGGTAGATGAACTAACACGGGGGCTTACTACTGATGGTCTCAATGAGAAGGCTCAGTGTCAAAGCCATTATACAAGCCTGTGAAAAAAAAGAAAGAGACACAAATCAACCTCTGCCAGCACGCCAAGGTTCTTGACTCCACGGAGAGCCTTCGGCGAGATCTCCCCCTTTTCATCAGCTTTACTCTTCTTCCTCCAACCAGTTAAAAGATCGGGATTTGATATGCTGTCACTCATCTCCTGCTTGTTCTTTTTTTTTTTTCAGATGACAGGCGGGGTACGAGAGCTGCTGTGGAGTTGATGTGAACCAAGCGAGGGAGAAAAATTTCGAGGCTTCCAAAGATTCCCCACTGAGCAGAAAAGCAATCATTAGGAATTAGAAAAGGGAGGAGGAAGAGGTAAAGTAGTTCAGGGGAAAGGGGAATAAATTTAATGGCAAGTCAATAGGTATTGATTTTTTTGTAAATTTCAACACAGCAGAATAGCACCTCTTCAGTCAGGATCCAAAATAAGGCTAAAAGGAGATGAGGGGATATTATCCACTATCTGCTGTGTCTAGCATCTTCCACCTCTTCTTGCGTATCTCTTTGCCCTGCTAGCTCTCTGGTCACTGACAGTTCTCATTCACCAGCGCTCGTCCTTTCTCTGTCTCATTTTCTTTTTCTCTCATTCTCTCCCTCCCCCTCAATCCCCTTTGTATTACTGCCAAGCAGTCAAATGGATGTTGGCATATTTTAAAGCACTGTTGTCCAACTCTCTCTCATGCGCAGGCCAAGTCCGTGGCTCAGCAGAGTGCAACTTGGCAGCCGACGAGACGGGCACACTAAAGCAATTAGCGCAGCCACCAACAGTCGCTTGGAGAACTGAACGTTCGTTCTGTTCACGAGTCAAATAGAGTGTATTATTTATATCCAAAGGTCAGTACCCTCCCTGTCAGAGGATTTCAGATCGGTTTTTGTGGGACGTTTACACTGCAGGCATGAAAAAAAAGAAAAAAGGAGAAGGAATCTAAGCAAAATGATGTTAAAAGGGCAGAGCTGTGACAATGCCACCTCCCCTGCACATGCAGGCAAGCAAAGCAGAGGGCGAAGCTGGGCGGTGCTTAGAGAGATCGGGATTTTCGAAACCTTCTTGCTCTCGCTCTCTTACACAGTTCTTGCGGAGACATGAAGCACACTGGAAGGTAAACCCAAGCAGAGAGGTCAGTGAAAGCAGCGCGCTGTTAAAGGCGGTAGAGTATGACAACCTCAGAGGGGTTGACCGCCCTTGCTGTCAGAAAAGATGACCCTCATCTCACAGTCTTTGTTCTGAACAAGAGAGGAAGCAAAACGGACAAAAATGACAGCAGAGCCTAAGAATAGTTTGTGCTGCCGGGATACCTGTGAGTAGCCAAGCTGATGTGATGTGCTTGGCATGAAAATACTGGATTTGTCTTCAGGTTTGCAGTGCACTGGTCAATAAATAGTTAGTGCTCAAATGTGAGATTGAGAGAAGCAGCAGGTGAAGAGTAAAAAATGTTTGATTACATTTTTTATGCTAATAATGTTGTTTCCCCCATGGTAGCCATGACTACGTTTCCTTTATGTCTCATATGTTTCATAGTTACATCAATAAACGTATCTTGGAGCTTCAGGTGGAAAAATCAACACAGAAAAGTCATGGAGCACGGAGTTTAACATATTCTCATGCTTGGAGAATTTCCAAATGACACCCTAGCCTGCAGAGAGCGTATGTTACACAATGATTGTAAAACACAATATCCCAGGAGTTTGTGAGTGTACTCCCCAAATTTCACTTTATTTGATCCTTCTTCATCCCTATGAACAACAATTTCAACACAGTCTGATGGCAGATAATGAAATTTCATTTGGGCATCTCATCAAATAGTCACAGAATTGTATCCATCCATGTTTATAGACACAAACTGTAGTGCTCCCAAATGATAGAGCAAGAAAATCTGCATTAGGAAGCAGAAAATGGTGGCAGTGCAATAAAAACGAATTAAGTCACTCATCATTCACTTCACAGGGCAGTCGTTTTCTAACATTGTATCCCCAAGACACACCAAAGAGTAAGTCAGAATACATTTTAAAGGTGCACCTGCGTTCATATTTGAACACACTTGGTTAATTGTTCCTTATATGCGTTATACTGTATATGTGTGTATATACTGTATGTACAGTCTCTGCATTTCAGATTAAATGCCAAACATCACAAGGGAGGAATTGAAAGTATCCTTTAAATTCCTGCCATGGACACAACTTTCAAGTGTAGTTTTCAGCTGGATTGAAGTTGAGGTTTTGGGAAGGACAATCCAGAAGCTTAATGTTTTGATGTGTGTTTGAAGTCATTGTCCCCTTGGAATCCCCAGTTGTCTCCTAATGTCCAGTTTTTCACTACTAGATGTTGATTTCAGTAGAAGTTGAAGAATTTTGAGGTAGTCCGCCTTCTTCATTATGCCATCCAGCGCTAAATAGCAGCAGACTATGACACTACCACCACTATGCTTGGTTTGAAAACATTTCAAAGCTTTACATTTCTCTACTCATTGTGGCCAAAAAGGTCAATCTTTGTCTCATCTGACCATAAAACTTGTCTCAGGCCAAAAAAGCATTTGACTCCTCCATGTGGGCAGCTGCAAATTTCATTTAAGCTTGATTTTGAAGGGAAGCTTCTTTTCTGTCTATGACCTCGCTTCACTTAGGACAGCTTAATCTAGCTCGCTCTTTCTCACATTGGGTCTTTGTGATCTGTGGCAATGTGGGACGCATGGCATATGTATAAATAAAATTGCTTTTTTACCTTCTTTGTTCTTTTCTTTTTGCTTTAAACTAACTTGTGGGATTTGAGCAGTAAATTTAATTGTGGCCATTTCAATTGTTCCTTATTAAATAATATTGTAAATAATGATCTGAGACTCATATTTAGCTTTGCAGTAGCCAAATCAAGGATTCTCCATTGTTAAAATAATGTTAGCACATTATGGTCATCTCCATTTTAGGGTATCAGTTAATACGCCTCTTGATTTATAGCAACCACTCATTTTCAGTGAGCAGAGGGTCAGGGGGCCTGAGATGTCAGTCAATACCTGCAATATTGCCTCATTTGCAGTACCTGTCAAAGTGACTTACACCGGTGCACACGCATACATACACGTACACACACACAAACACACCTCCCCCGCTGTCAAAGTAAATTGGGTGCATGTTCTCTAAACCCTATTTATGGGTCTCCCATTGCTTTTCTTGATGTAGTGTCTGACATGGCGAAAAAAGGGCAAAAATCATCCAGGAAGAGAAGGAAAAAATGTATATGTATGCATTTGAAACAGAGAACGCGACAGAGGTGGACGGACAGAAATGCGAAGACGGAAAGGTTGAAACAGCGACGCAGATGCAAGAAAAAGATGGATGGATAGAGGGACTGAGAGGGAGAAAGTGAGACAAGCAAAAAAAGACAGACAGAAAGATGCATCCCATGAGCTCAACGGTGACGCCATCCCCCCACCTTCCCCACCTCAGCTTCCTGTCACTCATGGCTGATGACAGACCCCATCCTGTCTCTGCCTCCATCACCTCAATCACACAAGGACCTGATACTGTCATCACACTCTGAGCTCCATATCAAACCAGTACATTGCTATGTGTGTGTATGTATTTGTGTGTCCTGATTGGGTATGTGACCCCTTGCTGAGGAAAAGAATGTGAGTGTGAGCAAATGCCTGATTGTGTGTCTACGATTTGACAAGCAAGCCTTCTTGAGAAATGTCTGTCTGACTGTCGGTCTATCTGACAAGCTCCCATTCTGAAGAAAAGCCTATGGATTAGGCAGAGCCAACAAATACACCCCTCGTAAATCTCAGTTGCTTACACCAGGACAGCGAAAGCTTCGATCTAAGGGCTGCATTGAATACAAATCAAAATCTGTAATGTGGTATTCCAGCTCTTACAAACACTCTCAGCTCTCCGCTTGATGTAAAATCCAGGAAACATGGACTGAATGATTGGTACTGATCCAAGGGTTTGTTTTTGTTCGTTTGTTTTTTATGTCATGTGTATTTAGAGTATCTTTCTTACCATTCAAACATCAGACTGCAGTCTCCACATACTTGCTACTTGTTTCTGCAAATAAATAGGAACACTGTGCAAAACATAAGCCAAAAGAAGTAGGATACAACGATCTGCAAATGATTTAAGCCCCTTGTGTCATTTATTATAGTAGAACGTCAATACGTCACATGTTGGAACTCGTGTTTTTTTTGAAAAGAAAACAATTTTTTTTAATTTCAAGCGAGCAAAACATTTTTGATATTCTGACAGGAAGTGAGCACGCCTTCTGCTTTGCTGCATCACTCCTTCGACCAGCAGTGTTTGGGACCTGAAGACGTGTAGCAGTTTGGATTGCTAACTGTTGTTTCTGTACCATATTGCTTCTTCTTTGCAGTTCAGCAGCATGGCTTTACCAAGCACACAATGTTGTGTAGCATGCTCTTTATAAATGTATTGTAAGTATTAAAATAATGCTACATTTTGTACATTTTGCAGTATTTTGAATAAATTAATTAATATATGAATTTATAATAAGGCTATAAGTCCCAGAATCCACCTGGTGAGACATGAAAATAGGCCAAGTGGCCTGCAAGAGCTGTGTGTATATAATGTTTTCAATGTAATTACAATCACAGGAACCTGAAATTACACTATGGCTCAATGTGACTGTGTTAGGACGAGTATTGTTAAATTCCCCCAATTCTTTCATCTTTGGGCTGAAGGAAGGACAACACTCAGTGTATAAATGCTCAATCAACAATCATTTCATTCCATACAATTCTCATTATTCCATACAACACTTTTGAGCATAAACCATCCGGAGGGGAGATGAGCGCGGGAGGGTGTCTGCCTGATCTCGACGTGTCTGAGCGTTTCTCACATTCTTATACCCTCAGCCCCCCTCCAAAGTCATAAAACCTAAACATTCACATTCTTTCTCTCTGTCACTGAGCCTAAGTTATGACGTTGGCTTCCTGTGCAGTATGTTCTATTCTTTTCTAATCAGACAAAAAAGGCGATGACTCTCTGAAAACAGTATTTCTTATACCTCAGCAGTATAATGCATCATAAAACAAATCATTCATTCACAATAAATCAGCAGTCTAATGTAATACAAATCAGTTTAATAACTGTAAATATCACCTTCTTCTAAGTCAGGAGAATAATGCAAACTAAAACTACATAATGATTTCACAATCTTTAATTAGGGGTATAACGTGGCATAAGATAATATAATAATCTCGCAGTATCCAGTGTTTAAACAAAATACATAACATCAGCAAAAACCAAGATGTGGAAAATACTTGTGAATAAGAGAGTTGGTGACACTGAATTTCTCATAGATTGTAACTGATTATGTATTTACATAGAATGTATATTATATCTAATATATATTATTGTAGATAGACAATGAATGTTATATACATTACGTGGCTATAGTGGGAAAGAGCACGAAGCAGTCTGCATTCATCAATACAATAATAATCATTGTTTTGATGGTATCTGTTGCTCTCAGATGATTTATTCTCTGTGAAAATCTTCTCCGTCAGTTCATTAAATCCCTGCAGCCATCTGAAGGCAGCAGGACACATATGCTGATAAATCTGCAGCTTCTGCAGCGCCAGAGCGCGGTGCCATTTCAGGCAACAGTGGAAATGAAGCTGGAAGAGCTCAGATTGACGTGGTCATAAAAATAGCTTCAATATTAATTCTGTCATTGTAGAAGTTCAAAAAAAAAAAGAAAGACAAACTATTTGCCTGTGGCTCCAGATCTGAGTTGTTCAACTCAATGATATAATTTTATGAGGAAGCCTTGTTTGCTTTGTGGAGCTTTTTTTTTTTTGTCAAGCATTATGCGATTGGCACAGCTGTTTCTGAGTGATGAGACCAGTTATGTGATTGGCTGGGATTGAATTTAATAACCAGCAACCCTGCAATTTATGCTCCATTTCTGCCAGCTTTGCTACGTTTCGCGCTGTTGGATACATGAGCGAAAGCAGGAGGTGAGCTTGTTGGTTCCCAGATATTCCACACACCCATCGCGTACTGCTTTGCAATGCTTATGCTCACATGGTTAATATAGAGCTATTGTTGCCATTTTTTTCCCCCTGTCAACTTCTAACAGAGCTCTAATTGCTTATGGGGCAAACGTGATGACTGGATCCCCGCTGTGCCACTGACATGATGACACCTCAATCATATGTCGGTGCTCCGACAAACATATGGTAGATGCATCTTGATGCCGAAAGCCTAATTTAGTGTAGATGATGTACATCTGTCACCACGCCCCAAACCTTCCTTCAACTGCGCCTTCTACTCATCCAGTGCATACACCTCTAAATGGTGCATTTACGGCAAGAGTGTCACATATTGAGCCTGTCACTCAAAGCACCAACCTAGAATAAAAAGCCAATTGTACAGGGGTGTTACTGTAGCAAAACCATTTTCAAGAGTTGTGTGATTGTGTGTCAATCTGCGTGCGTACCCACACTAAGAAAGGTGTAAAGAAAAGATAAGGAAAAAACTATCATACTAAAAACTACATATTAAAACAGTTACGGTTAGTGATTGACTGGGAGTCACTTCAGTTCTCTCAATGGACTGGAGATGGATTCCCTCAAAAGATCAATAACTATGGCTGTGTAACTGCTGCATAAGAGTGCAAGGTACAGCAGCTTAGCAGCGTGAGCCCATAAACCTGAGCTCAGGGTAAAGAAAACCCCGGAGTTACGGACAGATCTACTGACATGTTTGCCAATTGCCACACGCATTTGCAGATCCGGCAAGGCAGAAGTATAGCGAAGAGATAGTTCACAATGACAGCCAACTGAGAGGCCCGCCATTTGTAACTAGTGACTCATCTGTATTTATCTTGGATATTACTGGATGAAAAGTATTTTGCATTTCACAGATTTGTCGGGGTGTTTACAAATGTCAGTGCACTCGCAAATCTGATTACAGATTTGAAGATTTACGCGTCTCCAAATCTGCTTGACACGGAATCTGCACTTTCACAAATGATACGCAATTTGGAGATTCTTTTACATATTTACAAATCTAATTACACAAGCTGAGAAACGGATGCATTACTCTGCACTTGTGTTTTCATAAATAAATGAATAAAGAAATTAGACGCAGGCAAGACAGTAAAAACTTGTTGTGGGGGGGGTTTAAGAATTAATGGGTAATGCAAACACTTGCACACAGCATCTCAGTCACATCCACAAATGATATGATCTAGCTTTATCAAACCTAACCATACATTTGCACTGACTTTGCAACTTTAAGAGGTAGAAATTGGACTCAAATACCCAAGAGCAGAACAATAGTGGAGTGGGGCAGCTACTAGGGCAGGACAGTGGTGTGGTGGCGAGAACTGTTACCTCACAGCAAAAAGATCTAAGCTTCTAATCCACCACTGTGGCCTTTCTGTGTGGAGTTATGGTGAGTTCTCTCCGTATGTACATGCAGTTAGTGGAGTTGTGAGAGTGAATGGTTGTCTGTATCTCTGTGTTAGCCCTGCAGTGGGCTGGCAACCTGTCCAGGGTGTACCTTGCCTCTGGCCTTGTGGCAGCTGAGACATGCACCTGTTATGTGTCTACAAATAACAGAGAGCTTAGCAAAAAACAACTTGAAATTGTATCTTTAAGCATTTGTTACCATTTCTTTAGCTGAATTAACAAAATATGTCAAAGATGGCACAGTTTGACTGGCATGTACTGGAGATAATTTATATGAATTTGGAGAATTTCAAAACCCCATCTCTGCTTCTGTGGTGGCAGAAGCAGAGATTCTGCCACCACAGAATCTCTGCTTCTGTGGTGGCAAGTGTCAAGTGGATTGAAACTGAAAAAAACACCATCAAACAAAGAAAAACATCACCAAAAAAAGAAAACTCACAAAACAGTTTTTCTGCTTCCACTAAACTTTGTTTCCTTCAGCAGCATTTGTCTTTTTGCTGGTGTCTTTATAATTTACACTGCATTTGACCCTTTCAGGGCCAGCATACCCTTCTGGTCATACTATAAATAACTACTTGTGTACAGTTTGTCCTCTCTCTCTCCCCCCCCCCCCCACCCCTTTATCATTTTTCTCCTCCCTTGACCTCTCTCTAAGGTAAAGGGGTGATCTGTCAGGCCCAGCAGCCACCAGCCATCATTTGTTTCTTCATTATCAATAAAGGTTTGATATTTTGGGGTTGTTGCCAGTTAAAAAGTAATTCTGCACCAGTTAGTAGATGAAATTTTGGCATGACTCTGCATGGTGTGCAGTGTGTGTGCTTACAAAAATGAGGAAAATGGACAAGTGGCGGACAAAGGGAAAAAAGTGGCAAAACCCCCCAAAACTTAACAGCAGATGAGCAGTTTCTGAATGTCCAGCAAAGACCTGACACAGGAGCTGATGAAATTGTCTGATGCCTTGTTGTCCACGCTGCTCATTAGTGTTTGGAAATAGAAAGTTTAAATAACATGTATTTACATTAAATGAACATATTTTCACAATTGGTGTGCATTTCCTTTGCAATTTTTTTCATAAATTTATTTTAAAATGGTCAGAAAAAGTCCTCAATGTAACTTCTTTATGTCTGTAAACAACCTGACAACACTTTTGTTCTGCAGCCATTACTAAAATAGTTGTGTAGCTTTTTTCTGAATTGTGTGTTTATGCCTGCTCTGGCTCTTTCCAGCTGTTACTGCTGATGTTCCCACAGCATCTGTTTTGGTTGCTCCCCTGAACTCTCCGAAGGCAATGTTCCTGCCCTATCGAAATCTATGCACATATTCAGAAAAAATGTCCTTTCCTGTCTTGTAGGGCTGTCCCATTTTTAAAATCTAAGTTATGGATTTATTCATTAACTTTCATTATGTCTAGTCAGAGGACACGAGAGGGGACAAGAAGTAGAGGAAGCACGTGTGTGTATCAGTGCGCTTGTATATGGACAATGATGTGGAGGATTATGGCTAACCTTTAGTTTTGGCCATTTTAAGATGATTAATTTGCTGCTGTGTTTTTAGCTGGAGGGCAGATGCAAGCAGAGAAAACTTATAATTGCCTCAGTACTGCATACCCTTCTCAATGTCAAGCGTATGATAGAGAGCCCCTATTCAATAACGCCTAATCTAGCAGGGATTTACTCAGAAAACTGATACAGTTGAAAAAAAAACAATATGGGGGTCATTATAATCAAGTTATTCTCCTCAAACTGACATGGGTTGTGGTTTGTTGAAGCATTCACACCAGCACACAACAGTTATAGAGATTCAAAGGCTTTTGTAAAACATCCAGAAGAGCATGTCTTTAATTTGAAATGGTCATATTGTTGGTATTAGGGACAGCTCCTTGGATTTGTAAATGACAAAGCTTGGTGTATTTTTTTTTTTTTTTTGTATTTTTTCTCAAGTTTTTAAGGACATTTAAAATTGCAGTGCCATGAAGTCTGAGGTTTTGGGGGCAACAGATACAAGCAACAGACGTAGTTACATGTGTCCTGTATTTATTCCCAATCTTCTTACACTCTACAATTTGCCACCTTTTGCAACCAATGTTCCAGGCGTCTTCTTTTCAGCATCTACTCTTATACCTCAAAGGATACTTCAAGGACTGCCTTGTTATTAGTGAAAAAATGCCTCCTGTTTCCTCATCTGGAGGGCAGAGCATGCTGTGGGTATGAAAAACAAACTTTCAATGGAAGAATAAACTTCAGAACTGAATGAACATATCCTCAGCATTGTAATTCTTCTTTTTGCTTGATATCAACCACAGTATTTTCCATGATAAATCTATAATAATCTAGTTTATCCAACTATAAACCTGTTCCTACAAAATTTCTGAAACTGGCATTTTAAAGAAAAAGTTTCTTAAGAATCAGTCATATATTATGTAATTGTCTGATGAAACATTGCTTTGCAGCTAATGGTTGGTCACATTTGGGCATTTCAGTTTATTGACATTCCACAGTCTCAGTGGACTGTCAGCATTGGTTTTCAAGAGCACACCCCCTGAAAACTAATGCTGCAGCCATAGGTATATAAGAGTAACAATGGGAGGGAACCCATTATTACTCCTTAACTGTTGTTGAGTCAGAAATATTATCTTGATGATTATTATCTGTCATCTTTTAATAAAGTAGCCTGCCTGTATTCAACAGTAGTATTGGTATATTTCATAAGCAAGTGCAGTCACACAATATAGTATAAAAATATCCAGTAAATAATAGCTACTGCTGTGCAACATAAATAATTAGATGAAGTCTCCTGTGAGACTTCATCTAGGGTTGCTGACAACTATTAACTTTTATGCATATTAACACTGGTGCATAGCTGTGAGCAATTGTTGGTAGCTGGGTGAATACGAGTCTGCCATTTAGCGCTATGTGCTACACAATGTGTCACTTAATTAAAGTATACCTCCCTGCCATTGCATGTGCTTCCAGTAGATGGAAAGCTATAGGGAAGAAAAAGCTTCAGTAGAATCCCTATCATAGTGGAGACCAAGAAGACATAGTATTAAAAGGAGGAACTGGGGTTGGGATGGGTTGCAAAGCAGCTTGCAATGGAGTCGTAACTATGTACAGGCTAATGCAGCTTAAACAGAATGCTTTATATGAATTAGCCCATTGGATGTGTAGAAGGGTCATCAGCTGATTCATCAACTGTTGTGTGCTGTCAATCAATTCAGCTGATCTGCTAGGTTTTCCGCTGAGGTTGACTTTCTTTGGGGGTAAACTGTCGTGATTTATATGAATAAAAGTGAATTGAATTGAAATGAAGCACTAGATTGGTTTGGGTCATATCATGACGTAAAAGAGCAGTATGTGGGGATTGACCTATACTGGAAATTAGAATGGGCATTCCTCAAGGATCCATCTTTGTCCCACTGCTATTTTGTTTGCTTCATAGTGTTGTGGTTTACATATTCACCTAAAAAAAAAAACTTGCTGGTTCAGTCTTGGCAGGAAAAAAATCCCTTTGCGGTATCATGAAGGGCATTTTGGTGTAAAAATCCACCAAATCAAATAAATAACTGGTGCGGTGGCATTTTATAAATAAAGAAGCTTTTTTTTAATGAAATCCTGATATCTGTATACAACCAGATGCTGAAAATAATGGACAAAAATTCAGTATTTTTATGTCCAAGAGATAACCCTGGCATCACAACAGCATCTAAATTGGTTGTTGTTCTGACACAGACTAGTTGACAGTATAAAGCTGTTTCCACCGGCTGGGTAGTACTTCCTGTGAGTGCTAAGCTGACTTGATGTGTAAAATGTAAAAAAAAATGTTCTGTCTGTGCAAAATCTATCATGTTGCACATGGTTCAGTATTTTCTGGGCCAAAGAAAACAGCCTTAATGGAAATGAAGTCCATAGATGTTAGTGTATGGAGTTGGGATGGCACTCTTCGCACTAAGTTAAAAAAAATGTAGCAGTTACAGCACCAGTATGGTGTATGTCCTGTTTCTTATGGACCTTTTTATTCACAACAAACACTTTAATGCCATTGTACTCTTAAGAGGAATGCATTTTAATGCCTGATATCTTAAGTCCTATTAATACATGTTTCGATCTGCTTCAGCTAGTGTGACATTTCCACAACAGCAGCAATTAAAAACAGTAACAATATAAATAATACGAGGGCAGCACCCACTGCATCCATCCTTACCCACGCTATTTTATCCTCGTCTTGTTGCACTCCTCTTGTGCAATCCTTGTCCTCATTTGCATTTTAATTCCTGTGCTTGTGTGGCTCGGCATGGCTAATCCTGTGCTAACCTAAATGAGGCCTGTGTTCTCAGCTAAAGAGTGTGTGTTCCTGCCTCGGCTTGCCTCTTTCGTTCCTGTCAGAGACACGCACAAATTTTCCCTTGAATGCGCTCGCTCGCGCACTCTGACAGCCGCACGAACGAAGGGAAACAGGTAGACACACAATTATTGAAAAGGCTTTAAATCTTTATTTCTCTCTTTAACACACCACATAACCTCATTTCTTTTCCCCCCACTCCTCGCTCAACATCATATCTCGGTGAGGAAGACGAGATAGCCAATTAAATCAATCTTCGCACCTTGTGTATATCCTATGCAAATATTCCTGCAGCTGAGGGAAGGAAATGGGTGACAAATTCTGGCTCTCAGCTCTCTCACTCCCCTCTACCTACAGTAAAAAGGTGCTTAGATGGAAAGAGGATTACAGCTTTCCTACCCACCTGAGACGCCTGTTGGGGGCTTTATTGTGTTTGTGCGTGAAAAGCCCTTTTACTAAAGTGCTGACGAGCCATGGCGAAATGCCGAGACGAAGTGAGGGAGATGCAAATTGTGCTGTTGGTGAGTGCATCCTGATTGTATTTAGATAATGCTTAACATAGCAGCTGTTCATTTACACATGCACTTGTGTGCACAGGAGTCGAGGTACGTATGCGCCAAAATATGAATGCCTCATTCTTGTATGCGCTCATATATGGCTGGTGCATTTGTCTTAAAAGCTCTGCTACCCCTTTCTGTTCCCAGGTCAAAAAAAGGGGAAAGAAAAATCATATTTAGTCAGCTTTTTAGAACACGTGTTTCCCTTCAACTCCGTCTGTGACAGCTGCCAAATTAAGATTTTACTCAATTGTTTGAGTGGTATGTTATGGCCTGTGCGGGTCTGGATTGCAATTTGATGATTTGTATCCCACATGAAGAACATGAAAGGCATAGATGCCTGTTCATGTGTGAACAGTGCAGTGTGCTCGTTTTCAGCATTAATAGGAAACATCCAAAAAATGAAGTCAATGGGGAAGTGGCAAAAACTGCAGTTTGTTAGGCTGGCTTCAAAAGTGAGTCTGAACATGTTAAAATGTCGAAGTGAGAACTAAAACATAAATCAGTGTTCTGAGCTTTTTAACAAATGGCTTGGGTCCCTATGGATAGTTTCTGGCTCTGTAAAAAAAGCTATTTATTTAATTATTTTTTATGACTTATCCATTTGAGTACCGTGAAAGGCAAGTGTTAGGGGTGATTCCAGTTTGACTGACAAGTGACATATGCAGCTGTAGCTGGTTGATTTCTGCCGGGCCTTCAAGAGAGTGTTTTGTCATGAATCCTCAAGATACCAATGAGCATGATTCAGAAGAATGCTAGCATTTTCTGGGCATAGACTTACCTATAACAAAGGTGTGGTTGCCAAACCACATTAAATTACTACTTTTTGTGGAAACCTGAGTTCAGTTTCACCAACAGCTACCAGACCTGTTGAATCAAGAAATTGCTTAAATAGAACCTATCTGAAAAAGTGAAACTAAAAGATCTGCTGACAATTACTAGGTTTAGGGGGCAGTTTTTCCACATAATGTAGAAACTGCATTTTTTTAAAACTCCTCTGGTTGTTTTTGTCTAGTATTAAAACCAGGGGCGATTCTAGGATGAGAGCTTTGGGGGTGCTGAGCACCCAGAGAGCTGCCCATCCAGGCAAGGTAAACTTTACTCGTCATGATGAGACATCTTTCCTGTCTCTAGCAGTCCCTGCATCCTTAAATGTCTCCAGTTGTCTCGAGTTCCTTCCTGTCCTGATCGTCTGTTGTCTTCATCTCCATTATCAGTCATCATAATGTTACCCTCTCTATGCAAGTCTGCAAATGTCTTTATTAAATCATAAGATTCTTAAATTCATCAAGTCTCTCTGTGCCTGGGTCCTCGTCACAAAACACGACATCACTGTTTTGTACATTTTAACACAATTTAATCCCCACATTTGTGAAAGAAAAGCAAAAGCTTTTTTTGAAAAGTCTGTAACAAAACCATCAAATCTGATAAAGGTTATTTAAATGCTGCAAAAGAAGAATGGATTGGAATAAAAAAAGAAAATACATATTCTAACCTTAATTACTGGGGGAGAATAATGAATGATGCTCATAGTGAGTAAAAAGTAAACTGAGTGCATTTCTTGGACAGAGATTCACTTTTAAAGTGTATGTATAATATAATACAGATACATAAAAAAAATACACTCCAAAAATAGAGGAGTCCTTGAAATGTACAAAATATTATTAAAAAATTGAGACACCTTGGCCTATGGTACAATGTATACAATGTATGAAAAGATCTTTACTGCAGATACTACTATGGCTCTGCAGATTTTTTTCTTTTCTTTTAACCTATGTCGCCTCACCTTGAGGTTGGCAAATCTGTCCATCACATTTTGGTGGTCTAGTCTCTCAAGCATCTTTCTCAACTGACATCACAGCCAGGTGCTGGAGTCTGCTTTGACCCATGGTCCTTCTCAGCCAGGTATAGAGCTGACTCAAGTCACTAAAAGACCTCTCACAGCTACAGCTGCTAACTGGGTTTGTTAGGGCAACCTGAATAACAGTTTTCAGTGTGGGGAAGATCTGATTATCCAGAAGATTGTACAATGTTAGCATATCTGGGTTGGCACCAGCCTCACTCTTGAGCTTCAAAATGTTTTTGGCAACCGTGACTTCCTCTGACTGAAGTTCAATATGGTAATGCAGTGCCAGGGCTGACAACCCAGTTTGTTTTGCAGATTCTGTATATGAGCTTTAATATAGGGAGAACACAACTTCCAGATTGTATGAGTAAAATTAGTTGTTGTTGTTTTTCTTTGTCAGTTTAACAGTTTCTGTTTTGCCTGTTAGTATTCACTGTCTGTTTTCTTACCTGGTTCTTCCTGACCTTGTACTTTCTCCTCATGTTCCCCTCTTTCCTCTCTCCCTCTTTGGACTGACAATTATACACAAATAGATTGTATTCAATTAGATTAAAAAAATACTATTAAGATCACTAATAAAAAAAAAGTCCTCTCTCAGTGTACTTTCAACCAAAAGGCAAATAACCAAACCACATGTACAACTAATAAACAATATAAATATTGAAACACTGATCCAACATTATCCTTTATTGACGGATCATTTGATCTGATCTTATATGAACCTGGCTGTCTCTCTGTACACACACACACACACACACACACACACACGCAAACACACACACCAGGAGTTATAAGGTTAATGGGAATCCAGTGTGTCCCACGAACAGCAAATATTGTCAAAAAAGTAAGAAATCTTTGGGGGTGCTTTGATTCATTTTTGGGGGTGCTTCAGCACCCCCAAAAATGCAAGCAGCAACCTTGCTTAGGTTTAAAAGTTTAGACTAATTCAAGGTTTTACACATCTAGCTATATAAGCCCTGGAATTTCGAGCAGAATCCTGATGAGCCAGCTGACTCTGTGGGCACAAAAGCAGGTGTTTAGAAAACCTTTTATTCCCTCCCTTTGTTGGCTGTGTGGCCAAGGTTGCCGCCTGCTGTGCTGGATGCTCGGCCAATTGTTTGCCTTTTAACAGACAGTGTGGGTCCTGTGATGAAAAGAGTATGAGAGTTGTTTTCAAAAGCACATTGTGGACTTGGCTGTTTCCACTGTACTGATGTTCCCATCGTGCCTCATTTATTATTTGGAGAAGTTTTTATTAATCACAGGTTTGGGTATTTTCCAACACACAATAAATCATAATTCTATTTCCTGATAACCATTCAGCATTCATCTGCTTTTGACTATTGCTTGTTGGCTTTAATTTAAAAAAGGGGGCTCCGCTGATTTCATATGTCGAAGTCGATTTCCAGTTAGAAGTCATAACATATACTCCATTTCCTATTTAAAAGAAAATCTTTGATCCTGAAAGAGCATTTTGAAATCTGAGAAAATCCCTGCAGGGTGCTCAGTTTTAACACAAACCTTTTCTGTGCCTCAAATCGTGTATTTCTTCTCTTTCCCTTGATATTTTGCATGTGCAAGTTAGTTCACACTGTGAGTTACGGTCGGTACGAGAATTCATAACTGTCAAAAAATGAGGTGTGGAAACTTTCCAGTTCCAGAGTCGATCTCAAAAAGCTCTGCAGTAAAAAGAGCTGCAGTTCTGTTAGAGCTAGTTGCTAGCCTGTACTGACTGTTTTTTATACTTCTGATCAGATATATGATACTCTGGCTCTTTTCCACAGCGTGTCTTTTATCCTGTCTTCCTTCTCTCTTCCCAACTAGTTGCGGCAGATGGCTGCTCTCCCTGAGCCGGACATTTCTTCCTGTTAAAAGTGAGTTTTTCCTTCCCACTGTCGCCAAAGTGCAAAGTGCTTGCTCATAGGGGGTCATGTGATTGTTGAGACAACTGTTGTTGTGATTTGGCCCTCTATAAATAAAACTGAATTGAATTGAATTGAATCTGCCGCATCCCAGAAAGCAAAGCATCCCTAGATATGGGAAGGGAACTTGCAGCAACTTACTGTAAGGTCTGTTTTTACTGTTATTGTCAGGTATTAATGTTACATGTGTTATTAGCAACTTTTATTTACACTCATCGGCATCTATTTGTAAAGTTCACAAATGCAGCAGCTCTACGGGTGGTCAAATATTCCCGTTTGCTTCTTGCACAACTTCCAATTTGTTCAGTCTGAGCCAGCACTACATGTTAAATAATAATGTAATAATACAATAATACAATAATAAACCAATAATAATTACACTACTTCAATAATGTAGCATATTGAAGTAATTATATATATATATATATATATATATATATATATATATATATATATATATATATATATCTGCAGTGAAACACGGTCCTTGTTTTACACGCTAAGACATAAAGTTTGTATGTTCCGAGACGTGTCAGATGAAATCTATTACTAGGACCATAGCACACTTTATTTTTTAAAAAAAAGACTGACTCATATCAGAAACTAAAAGATGAGGTAGAATATTAAAAAGTCAGGACATCTCAACATTTATTGCATCAGCTTTAACCAAGTCTCATGATAGTGTGAATGCAGACTGCTGAAATACATACAGGTACCCATTCTTCTGCTATGTTTGGTTTAAATATATTATAAAATTGACCGTGCAGGATGCAAAATAGCTTACAAAAACTCCACCTCCAGATTCCCCAAACTTGCAATTCTAACACTGCGGAGTACTCATTTACTGTGCAGGTGTCTCATCTAATTCAGTTTAATTACAGGTGCCCTATGGAGTATCCAATGAACAAACAAAAGCTTCAACTTGCATTCACTGTTACATAATGCATTATTTGTATCCTTGAGGCCCGACTAACAAATGCATTGATTTCCTTCCATGTTTGCCAGCTTGTGGTCTTTTATCTCGATGCCTGTTTACAAGTTAAAGCCACCAAGTATCGATCGGCACAACAAGTATGAGCGAGCCTCCGTGAAAACATTGTTTCATAGCACCACAAGTGGGAAAAAAACTTTCTTTAAGTCTATTTACTATAGGAGATATTAGGTTTGATTATTTATGTTAACCTTTACTTGGTTTTTGGCAATCTGATAGGGTTAGGGCTAGGGTTTGGTTGTATACAACACATATCAGATAAAGACAACCATTATTGTGTAGTTATTTCACAGTAAGCCACATTTAGCGTTAAGGTATGTCAAATTTAAAAACCCAACTTTACCCTAACCCGCTACCTCTAAGTGACCCACTAGTGACCTGGTGAATGCTAAGAGGTTAAAGCTTGATCCAGACAATATTCCATTACTCAAACACACACATGCATGATGATGGAACAAATCCTGGAATGAGATTTCTTCTTTGGACTTATTTAATTTTGTGGTTTAATGCAGATCAGATTTGAAGCTGAGGCTGAAAGTAAATTTACTTAATTTTCATCCCGCATGGAAAAATAAATTACAAAGGGGGAGAAAAAAAACCCTCTCTCTGCTCTGTAAATTAAATTTTAATTTTATTACAGTTACTTGAGCTTGAATATCAAATATCTTTGCTTTGCTGGCAATGTGGCAGCATATCAGCGTAGTGGCCGTTAGAGCTGCACACAGACACGTAGCACAGCGAGTGCTACAGCCAAAACCCATCGACAGCCATAAAGGGAACGCTCTTCTCTCCAGTAATTGTGGACTAACTATTTTTAACTCATGTCATTCTGGTTTGGAGCAGCAGTTGAATTCATAAATGTTTAAGCCACACATGAAGCTTTACAATAAGGATAAGTGAGGATAAAGCACTTTGTAGTTCTTTCTAGATACGGCGCACGGCTTAAAGGTGACGCCTCTTTTTGCATCATCTTTACAACCCGTTTTAGCTCCCCACCAACCCGCACATGTCCTCCTCATCCAGTCACTGTCATTGTCTCGTTTGTACACGCGCAGCCCCTTTCACATCCATTATTTCACTTTCACACATGCCCGGCACCGGCGCAGGTTGCGCGTCAAACAAGACCCGACGGTGGCAGGCGTCAGCGTCTGTGCTGCGGCCCATTTGGCATTCATCTCAGTCTCTGCTCTCAGGACAGGGGGCTCTGCAGGGACATCGCAGTGTTAGAGGCTTTTAACATTCTTTACACAACTCGGCACAGGGAGAGAGAGAGAGGCAGTGAGGAAGAAATACAGAGGTGGAGAACAATAGTTAAAGCAGATAGAAGGGTAAGAGAGAAATGGTGCATGATACTCGGGACAAGCAGTAAGGGGGGCAGACAAAGAGACAGAGAGATGGTAGACTTTTTTTTGGCGTGAAACACTCTAAAGCAAACCGCGTTTTCATGTCGATATTTGAGTCATCTTCCTGTGCAATTACTGTAGATAGTAGATTTTGTGGGAGTGAGAAAATAATCGGGGAGGTCATTGTGAATGCATGGGTGAATGTGAAGAACGGGTTTTTCATCTTAACCAGCTTCAAAACAAGACATGTCAGCGGCGGTGGTAAAGTGTCTGGAAAGACAAAGCGTATTGCAGTGGGTTCAGATGTGCGAGGCCACACATTCATATACAATTTCAAACAAGTCCCCATATTCTACTATTTGAACTCAGCCTCCCACACTGATCCATGTTTTTTTTTTCTAAAGTGGTGAATAATGGTGACCATAAAAGACCAAGAGCAAGATCAGTGTGATGGAACACTGAGCTGATCAACATCTACTAGATCACACATAGTAGACTTGGAAGACCGAGGTTACAGACATATTAAATGCAGCACATACAGTGGGGCAAAAAAGTATTTAGTCAGCCACCGATTGTGCAAGTTCCCCCACTTAAAATGATGACAGAGCTCAGTAATTTGCACCAGAGGTACACTTCAACTGTGAGAGACAGAATGTGAAAAGAAAATCCATGAATTCACATGGTAGGATTTGTAAAGAATTTATTCGTAAATCAGGGTGGAAAATAAGTATTTGGTCAATAACAAAAATACAACTCAATACTTTGTAACATAACCTTTGTTGGCAATAACAGAGGTCAAACGTTTACTATAGGTCTTTACCAGGTTTGCACACACAGTAGCTGGTATTTTGGCCCATTCCTCCATGCAGATCTTCTCAAGAGCAGTGATGTTTTGGGGCTGTCGCCGAGCAACACGGACTTTCAACTCCCGCCACAGATTTTCTATGGGGTTGAGGTCTGGAGACTGGCTAGGCCACTCCAGGACTTTCAAATGCTTCTTACGGAGCCACTCCTTTGTTGCCCGGGCGGTGTGTTTTGGATCATTGTCATGTTGGAAGACCCAGCCTCGTTTCATCTTCAAAGTTCTCACTGATGGAAGGAGGTTTTGGCTCAAAATCTCACGATACTTGGCCCCATTCATTCTGTCCTTAACACGGATCAGTCGTCCTATCCCCTTGGCAGAAAAACAGCCCCATAGCATGATGTTTCCACCCCCATGCTTCACAGTAGGTATGGTGTTCTTGGGATGCAACTCAGTATTCTTCTTCCTCCAAACACGACGAGTTGAGTTTATACCAAAAGGTTCTACTTTGGTTTCATCTGACCACATGACATTCTCCCAATCCTCTGCTGTATCATCCATGTGCTCTCTGGCAAACTTCAGACGGGCCTGGACATGCACTGGCTTCAGCAGCGGAACACGTCTGGCACTGCGGGATTTGATTCCCTGTCGTTGTAGTGTGTTACTGATGGTGACCTTTGTTACTTTGGTCCCAGCTCTCTGCAGGTCATTCACCAGGTCCCCCCGTGTGGTTCTGGGATCTTTGCTCACCGTTCTCATGATCATTTTGACCCCACGGGATGAGATCTTGCGTGGAGCCCCAGATCGAGGGAGATTATCAGTGGTCTTGTATGTCTTCCATTTTCTGATGATTGCTCCCACAGTTGATTTTTTCACACCAAGCTGCTTGCCTATTGTAGATTCACTCTTCCCAGTCTGGTGCAGGTCTACAATTCTTTTCCTGGTGTCCTTCGAAAGCTCTTTGGTCTTGGCCATGGCGGAGTTTGGAGTCTGACTGGTTGAGGCTGTGGACAGGTGTCTTTTATACAGATGATGAGGTCAAACAGGTGCCATTCATACAGGTAACGAGTGGGGGACAGAAAAGCTTCTTACAGAAGACGTTACAGGTCTGTGAGAGCCAGGGATTTTCCTTGTTTGAGGTGACCAAATACTTATTTTCCACCCTGATTTACGAATAAATTCTTTACAAATCCTACCATGTGAATTCATGGATTTTTTTTTCACATTCTGTCTCTCACAGTTGAAGTGTACCTCTGGTGCAAATTACTGACCTCTGTCATCATTTTAAGTGGGGGAACTTGCACAATCGGTGGCTGACTAAATACTTTTTTGCCCCACTGTATAACACACAATCCAAGATATATAACAGTGTACAACATACATGTACCCACAACAAATCAAGCTTTTTGTACACAATAAAGTACTCTTACTGTTTCCATAGCAGTCAGGTGCTGCTAATCCAATGCACTTGATCATCACCAAGTGTGAGCATCTCTACAAAAGCAGGGGTTTCTGCATTTTGTGGGTCTGGAGCATTCAGGTGTGTGTTTACACAATGCCACAATCTTCCCAGGAATGGGCGTCTAAACAAATTCTGCCCAAGGTCAGACTGTGCAATGATCAGAGAAACTGCAAAAAAACCAAGAGCTACATCTCAGACTCTACAGCCCTCAGCTGGCATGTTAAATGTAAAAGCCCAGGACAGTATAATCAAAAGGAAAATGAACAATTGTGGTTTGAGCCGAGAAGTTTGCCTGAAAACCTCTTTTTTCAAAAAAGGATATAGCAGCACGGTTTAAATTAATTGCATCTGAGAAAACCACACCACTTCTGGAACAATGTCCTTTGGATAAATAAGACAACAGTGGAGATCTTTGGCCATACTGCACAGCTCCAAGTTTGGAGAAAAAGCCTACCATAACAACCCAAACACCTCACACTAACTGTCAGCAAAGTGGTGGAGCGGTAATGACTTGGGCTTGCCACAGGACTAAGGAACCCTTTAATCATCAGTACACAGATAACTACATAGTGGGCACAAACTATTCTAGAGTGAAGTGTGATAGATATAACATAATGGTGAAAAAAAGAGAAAAAGAACCAAGGTTTTGCGTTGGCCCAGTCAAATGCCAGACCTAAGCCCAACTGAAATGCTGTGGCAGGCCCTTAAGAGAGCTGTGCATGAACAAATGCTCGCAAACCTTAAAGAACTGAGGCAACACTGTAAAGAAGAGTAGACCTAAATTCCTCCAAATCGATGTGAGAGACTGAGAAAGTCATACAGATAGCAGTTACTTCAAGTTATTGATAGTGTTGGGGAGTAACAGGATACATGTACCGCTGTTACATATTTAAAATACAAAATATGAGTAACTGTATTCCGTTACAGTTACCGTTTAAAAAGGTGGTATTCAGAATACAGTTACTTTTTTGAAATAAATGGATTACACAGCGGTCTTTTCCTGTTCCATATGTTAGGCTGTCCCCTCTCTATTTTTGGTAATTCCACACCAGTGGAAACCCAAACAAAACACACATTAAGAGGCTCAAATGCCTGTGTGTCAATCTCGCGGCCCATGTCACCTCTACGTGCGGCCCGCATAATGACGTGAAGAAATATTTTAAAAAATTATTCACAAAAATTATTTAATATGAAGGCAATAGGAGAAGTGTTACAGGCATAACCCTAAATAATGTAGCCTCATGGCCAGTGTAGTAGAAGAAACGGGAGCTGGAAGCATGTAAATATAATAATAACCACTGCAGCCAAAAAGAGTGCCTGACGAGCCCAGTTGTAAGTAAGCTATTAATCAGAATCAGAATCAGAATACTTTATTGATCCCTGGGGGAAATTATTTAAGACTCGACTGTACACTGTGTTTGTGTTTTCCCCCGAGACAATAAGTTCCGTTGGAGCAGCCTTTCAACGCCTCTCTCTGTCTCTCGCTAGCAAAGTTGACCCAGACAACAAAGTAAAGCTAGTTTTCGGCTACGAGCCCGACACGGAACCAGACCTGTTTTATATAAGTGTGGAATAGTTTTCTATACGAGATCACTGCAAAAAGTGCAGCCTTACCTAATGTCCACCCTACTGTTACTCATTTTATATTAAGATTTAAAAATCTCGTTGGTATTGGTATGGCGACTATGGAAAACAAAAGTCTGATAATATATTAAGTAATCCAAAGTATTCAGAATACGTTACTCTCATTGAGTAACATAACAGAATACATTACAAAACACATTTTGGGGCATGTATTCTGTAATCTGTAGTGGAATACATTTTAAAAGTAACCTTCCCAACACTGGTTACTGATGCCAAAGGGCATTGTATTGATATTGAATCATTGATATACTTAATTTTTAATCGGCCTGGATTCCATGCCTAGGCATGGAATAGTCTTTAGACTTTTTTTTTTGGATCTTTTTTTTCAGATCTGTCAAAATCCCAACCACATCAATAAGATACCATTTGGAAGAATGTGGTTGATATTACTAATAACTGTTGTAGATGCAGAATAGAAGGAATTTGTAGTGGCGGTAAACCCAAAGAAAATGTTCTTAAAAGTTTCCCTGAGATCTGTGAAGCATTTTAGAATCTCTTGGGTTATTGTTTTAGTTTTGTAGATCAGTCGAACTTTAATCATAACTTGCAGCTATAGTTGTTATACTTACTGCAAGGATATGTTTAAAATTAAAGTATATTCAGTATTTGTGGGGAAGGATGATAATTGTTGTTAATTGTCTGGGATTACTGCAAATTTTGATTAATATTTGATTAAAGAAATCAAACGAAATGTTTTAAATGGGTTTGCAAAGGGAGTTATGACTCAGGGGTGCATATATATATATATATATATATATATGAAATACATTTCTGTAATAATAAAAGAGCAACGCTGCATCAAGCAGCTTTATATACTTTCCTTTTTTTTCCAAACTGATGGGTTAACGAAATGAAAGTGAGATCAAAAAAACTTTATTCTCATTTTATCAGCATCAAAAGTGACAATAAAAGTGAGCAAATTTGGTGCGTGAACTAGTGAGGTAAACAAACTAAATCCTTGATGTTCACTTGTTTTTTTCCCTCCACCACACTTGTCAGAGATTGCCTGTCACTCAAAGCGCGCAGGCAGTGCTGTGTTGCGTTTAGCTTTATTTTTCTTTTCTTTTGGTGGTGAAACTCTATTCATTCTTTATTCAGCTTTTAAGTTTTGATTTTTCAAACACAAACTGCATTCACTGTCAGCAGACACATGAAACGACTCGCTCAAAGGGATTTTTCTGACCTAATTTAAGCACACAAATATTTTACAAATCCATATTTTAGACGTGTTAACCATGTTGTGACTTTTTCTACAACACGTATACTGGATGGATTTCCTTCCTGGCCATCGTTTTCTCTCAGCAGTGATCACCTTTAGATCACCTACAGACCGCATGATTTAGGATTTTTCCTGCCGATGCAGTCACAGGCAGCAGCACAAGGAACTGACAGCACTATATCAGCTTTCCAAATCATATTAAATGTCTGAGGGAGACTTATCTGCTACCTAGAGGTTACAGTAGCTCAGGCAAAGATACTGTATGCTGGCCTTTCACCAGTCCCAACAGGCTGATTAGCATTTCCTCAGGCCCACAGAGTTCAGTTGCTGAGCTGGTGGCATATACTAAGAGCTGGCTGTGTACAGCATTTTCAAAGGTCAGAACTAGACCAGGAAAAGAAATGTAAACAAACCTTTATCACAGGTACTGCTGTGTAAGTTATTATACTTGGTCCAAAATGGAGCAAATGCATAAAAGATAATATGGCCCGCAAGGCCTAGCATTATTTTCAGGGAAGAACTATGCATATAAACGACTTATGTGTTATTTGAAATGAGAGTTCTTTCAATAAACAAAGGTTGAAGGGTTGAGCAATATTGTTAAATTATCCAACAAGACACTGTCCAAAATCTCTTAAGTGCTAATATATATGCACATTTTTAGAGTTTAAGAAGTTTATAAAATCACATATTTGGTATTAATCTCAATTTGACAAAAGCATCAAGCTTAGCAACTGATATGAAAAGGTGTTGCTAACATATGCTGCTAAATGAATAGTGTTCAACGTGCAGTGTGCAAAACCAGCAGTATGCAACAATAGCTGAAAACTACATCATTAGTGTTAAAAAAAAAAGTTGCAGATAGCTTGTGAGCACATACAATTTTCTGGACATCGGAACAGAGACATGAGAAGACAAGTGTGTGGGTTTTTTTTCTGTGACTGTCAAGGCTTTAAGGAACCAGGCCACTAAAGTGGCAAAACATGACAAAATCCTTCAAAAAAAAAAAAGCAAGGCCCCGAATAAATGAAATTAAACTTGGCTAAAGTTAGCTTGATTTAAATCAACTACAGCTGTGTTGGAAAGGGTTTGACCACTGTATAAATGCTAATGCTGATGTGGACTATTCTTCAAAGATGACCCTCCACGCCAAACCTTTTCGAAGCATAAGTGCTGATTTTGCTTGTGCATATTTTTTCTTTTTTGTCTTATCCTGTAGGATTTTTTTTTTTGGATGTAAACAATTTATGACAACCTAAGTCCTTTTCATCAGAGTAAGTCTTTTCCTTGTCTCCAGTTTTTTGATCCCCATGGTAAGAACGCCTCTGTGTTCAAGCTGTCAATACGATTTCTTTATTTCTTCCCCCAGCCGTGTCCTCATTTTAAACATGCTCTTCTCCTTTCACCTTTCTCCCCGTGTCTCCGCTCCTCTCCTAAACAAAGTCAGCATGGGTGTGATTGGGCTTAAATTTGCATGAACAAATCGTACAGGCTGTTGTCTCTCAATGGCGCCGGCACTTTCCAGATGATTCAGCTACGTGTGTGTGTGTGTCTGTCTGTCTCTGTCACATTGACGCCGGGACTGTTTGCGTGCCGACTTCCCTCTGTGGCCGTCCTACTTCCAAGCAACCAGTCACACACACACATTTTTACACGCACACAAATGTGCTTGATGTATTAATGCTTTTGGAAATATTAGTGCGCTTGCTCCTGCGCCTGCCAAGGATTACTCCATCTGCAACAGCCCCTTCCAACCCTAATGAGAATTCGTGTTATATTTTAAACAGCCAAGGAGACGCTGCAGTCCCACTATCATCTTTTCAGTCCTTTCAGCCTCATATTCCTATTTGACTCTGAGGTGCCAAGTTCAAATTCATTTCAGTGAGAATAAAGTACATTGTAAAAATACCTATGAAGTAAGAGAATGCACTTAATCCAGCAAATATGAGCACTGTGTTAGTTTTGCAGTCTAATGGAGCGACTGTATTATTCAGATAGGCTGGTCTCAAGGTTCCTACAAATGAGAAATGGCAAATGAGCGTGAAGCACGGGCAAAGTTTCAACTCGCACGACGACTTAAAAGTACACTCAGCTTTCCAAAAGGGATCCAAGTGAGGCTCTTTATATGAATATAAATGTGGGAGTAGTGTGGGTGTGGGTGTCTGTTACGATGAACAATAAACGTTTCCTCTGAAAACGAAATCCCTCTGACGTCCTGTGTGTTAATAAGCCTGGGAGGAGAGTCTCAATACGTGTTTGTGTGTCAACATAGGTGCGTATCAGCCCAGCGCCTCTCAGAAAACAAAGGACACATGGAGGCAAATCTTCACCATGTGCCGTTCTCCACTAGCTCTGTTTGTTTGATTCTCTTTGAAAAAAAACAAAACCAAAAGCCAACAACAAAGCATGGACGATCAGCAGGACACCGGTGTGCCTCGATAAAAGAGAGGAAGAGGAAATGAAATGGAAGCTGATGTGAAAGTAAACACAAGACTCCTTCTTTCTCCTCGTCATTCCATGAAAACCTGTAGTGGGAATTTAATTTCCTACATCATTAACGTTTGCCTCTTGTTTACAAAGTTTCTTCTTTTTTTCTTCTCAGCATGTCGTTGCTTTGTGCACCTGTATGGAGTATACTTTGCTTCTATGCTTCTTTAGCACTGAAGTGACATTTTCAGCACATTTGCTCAGCAAGATGCCTTAAATGACACCTAATTTACATGCCACAGTATTGTGGACTTGCTTTTTCTCCACTGACAGTCTTCCTTTGTCATGTCACTAAAAGGATGACTGCTGACATCACACCTTATCATCTCAGTCTAGTCTTCAAGCTGTGGATGTGACAGTGGTGAGGTGTATCAAATTCCTGCATAAAAACCTACGCTACCTTGAATAACAGAAGATGTTATTTGGTCACACTAAAGATGGTGGATAAATGTTGTTCCACTACATTTATCAACACCTTCTTGAACGTTTAATTCTTTAGAACAGACTATCTACACTGTTAATTCAACACAGTCTCGGGCAGTTTGTAATATATATTGACACAATCTGTTGATTTGTTTACCTGAAAGAGTAGTTAGTAGCTTTATTTTCTTTGTTCCCAGGTTGACAAGGTCGAGAAGTAGAGAAGCATGAAAATATTCTTCATACTGAAATATTTTACTTTTGCATTTGAAACTAATCATGCTACCACCAGCCAAACAACAGGACAGTTCAAGTCTATGTACACGACCATAATGAGGTTTCTCACATGATGTCATATGCATGTAATTTGATGACATGATAAAACCATCGGATGCTAGGCAAAATACCATCCATACCTGGATTGCTGGAGGTAGCTGGCTCTCTGTGGATGAAATAGGTTGCAAAGAGGGGGCTGCACCAAAACCCCTGAAGTGATTGATTTGGTTACCAGCAGGTTGCATGTAGTTTGTCAGCAAACACTCATTAAATACTGGGTTAGCAGTAGTAATAATCAAAAAAGGATGGAGTAGTTATGCCTCAGCATTGCAGCCAACATATTTCAAAAGAAACAACTCTGAAGGCAAATGGTCTCCATTTCCAGTTTTTGTCAAAGTTTGGCTGGACAGTTTTTGGACAGGGAATACTCCTGTGTACTATGTTTATCTGTACAACTACCACATGGCTCAGAATCAGTCTCTAGGCCTGTGTGACCTTATTTACTGTATCTTACATTGTCATCATGATAGTCAGTTGTCCAAAGTGGCAGACAAGCTAATGAAATGTGGTTAACTGTTACGTGTCTGCAAAACCTCAGTCGACTATATTTTCATGGATACTTCATATTGCCATTAGAACAGAACGATTGCTTGCAAGCAATCTGTGTCCAGAAGCTCTTCAATGCCACAACATATCTTAATAAACTGCTTTGATTTGGTAGGGTTCTTCCAGTTTTGCCTGAATTCTACCATTAATTCTGCTCAGCAGTTAAAGCTGTTTGGATTTATCATTGCTGTGTTCTGAGTAGTACAAAGATACAAAGCCTCAGGTGCATCTGTAGAAAACAGATGGAATCCCATTTTGAATTCTTTCCAAATGTGCTTTGGATCCGATTTATAAAAAAATCACCAAATCATGCGTTTTGCTCTCGAGTCTTCTTTAACTCTGTCTGATTATAGGCTGGCAATCAGAAAAACGTCAGCAAGGATGATCCCGTCTACTCTTTACCAGAAGCATGATTCTGCTCCACCATGTGTGGCTCAATCAACCAAGTCACACTTTCTTTGCCCCCCATTAAAACCAGGCATTTAAACACAGCTGTTATTTTGTCATCTATGACCTTCGAGCTCCTGTTTTATATTCAAAAATGTCACATTTGTCTTTGTCCACTGATTCAAGTGAAATACATTTTACACCATGTCCTTTGAAAAGATCATCATATGAGTCCTGTCATTAGTCTACACTAAGCAATATATCAATAAGGTCAGTAGAAATTAAATTTTAAAAAAAAATGTTGCTAACATGGGCTCAGCTGCAAAAATGTTAGTGGTAAAAGTGGTAAACTCTACAGTGATAATGTTTAAGTTAATTGTTTTAGTATTTGAACCCTAAATCATTGAGCTATTTTGATGAAGGTTTGATGAAAAGCCTTTAAGGGCTCGTTTTGCTTCACTCTTGATACGCTCGCTGCATGGTTTAGTCTATCTGGCAGAAATACTGCCCTTTAAAATGACTATTGCAGCTCATCTTATAGATGCTTAATTTTTTCCTTAAATCATCAAAATATCTGCAGAATGTCCAGAATCAGTCATGTTCAGTGCAGTTGATTGGTCATGATTTAAGGCTTGTCTCAACAGAGAATCTTGTTAAGACATTGCTCTGGGAGAAGAATAAAGACACCCGGGCTTCATTGCAAATGGTAAAGACCTGGAAACAGCATGATTTAGGAGGTTATAAAGGAGACAACGGTAACCTTTACCAAGCTTCAGAATCCTCAATGCTTGCTAGTGTTAGCTGATAATGTAGCGCTACACTCTGAGCATGTCCACTTCTGTCTCCAAGAAAACCAGCATAGCCATAGTGATAACAGTGAGGCTTCAGAATGGGGCTTCACAAACTGTGTAGTATTCCACGTCAGGCCTTGACCAGCGCAGACTTGATGACGGTACTGCTGCTGAGCCATGTGCGCAAATATGTGCATCACTCTTAATTTAAAGAAGCGCTCACTGCTTCTGCTGCTGTGATGCTGCAGTCATTTATTAAAGTCAAAGGAACTGAAACACAGCCAGCTGTGGGCAACAAACAGAACATTTAGCAGGGTTACTAATGTGTCTGCAAAATCCCAGTTTACACCTGAATGACGCTGTTGTAATATTCAAACATTAACCTGATTCATTTCTTTCTACGTTAGAAGCTGGATTTTGATAGATGTTTTAACGTAGCATGTAACAGATGAAATCAGAATGGAAAGTATAAGAAGCAAAATAGATGAAAAGCTGATTTGTGGTGTTCAAGGAGGTCTGTGTGTGCACATCTGCAGATTTAAACTGAGGCTGTTTTTTTCTGCTTTTGTTCTCTCTGCAGTTTTCATTAAAGCCTTTCTGTGGAGAAATGTGAAGAAAAATGGTATGGATGCTAGAGTTCTTATGTATTCGTGGAACAGTGCCAGCTGCTCTCCATGCACAAACTAAAACTAATTTCTTTCCTACAGACAAAACTTTTCCTGCCCAGTGATTTGACTGGGATTTACAAATCAGGGTAGGCAGTCCTTATTTCCTTCTTTCTTCTCTTTGTTCTCAGCTAAACCAGCAATCTGAGGCCATGAGTCCTTCAAGAAAACTCGCTTTAGATTGCACACAGCTCAAGACTGAGATGAAGATTCACCCTTTAGTGCGACTATTACCTCGGGCACCCAGGATGGGCACGCAAGAAGATCCTGGAGTGGCTTCTAGACAGCTCTTCTCTGGCTGCTCTTGTGACCTGATAAAACCTGGACTTTAAGTCTACCTCCTGCATCACAATGTAGCAAACCGAGCAAAAGTTTAGACTGCATGATAAATGGACTATTTGTTTTTTATCTAGCAACACATTCAAAATAAAAAAAATAATAGTAATTTTGTTTGATGTGTAGCTAAAACCTCCCACACTGATCTCCATGTGAAGCATTCTCCCTGTGTGGCTCTGGCTCCAAGGTTGACAAACTCTTGTTTTTCCAGCTCAAGTCCAACTTTTGCTCCACAAAAATAAATTAATGACAAAATCCCAGAGGGAGCTTACTAAAATAAAAAGTAAATCGGGAGGAAGCGGGAAGAAAAGAGACAAGGTTTTGAGCTTCACAAAGCGGGGGCTTTTGACAGCTAGACATGAGACTGGCCTCCTCTTTTCTTTAACCTCTGCTATTCATTCCCCTTATTGGGCTTTTCTTTCTGATCTGTCTCTTCTCGCCATCTCCTTTCTTCTCCCCGCAGCATAAATGACCCTGGAGGGTTGGCAGCCTGTGAGCAGAAGCTAGTCAATCAAGATTTGAGAAGAGAGGGAGAAGATCCAAGATATCATGCCGGAATTCAGACGGCCCGTTGTTAACTGTGCGCACGTGTGTGTGCGCGCGCAAGTATCTGTGTGTGTGCGTGTGTGTGTGCTCCAGCAGGGGGTTGTCAGCACAGGTTGGCCTGACACAGGAGTCGGTTTCAGAGGTTGCCTAGGAAATGAGGCGGAAACCATTCCACTAACTCCGTTCTTAAGACAGACAGGGAAAGTGACTTTGGGAGTTAACAACAACTCTCTGAAAGGACACGCTGAGCTGAAGCTACAGGAAAATTTTATTTACCTCTTTTAGATTTTGGAGAAATGACCAGGACTTCAGTCAAGAATTTGTAATGACCTCTGGAGCATGACGTTTATCTCATTTAGACACCTTGCAAGTCACAGAGACAAAGCAAATTAAAAATGCATGGTGGTTTGGCTGCTGTGTAGAGTTCGGGAGCACGTCGCTACACAGAGCAGACGGTCGGCAATAAATGGAGGCAGCCTGGTTTCTCATTTTTCAGGCATTTTCTGCAGGATGACTTGATTTCTTACCTGATGAATGCCGTTCATAATCGGCCTTGTCACAATCTACATGTTATTCACACGAGCGATCTAAATGAAAGCGTGGGTTTGCCTGAGATCTGAAGGACGTCACCGGAAACCATGGGGGCATTTGTCTTTGAGCTAATGAACTCGGGGAAATATCCAGGTTTACTCCACAGAAGTGAAAGAGGCCGAATCGAAATATGATTAAAAGCTAATTAAACACACCATTAAATCGGCAACAAATGTGGTTGCCTGTAGTGTACAATGAGGTTCATGTATCACGCCCAGCCGTCCGGCTAAGCGTGGGCTGCTTCATTTGTCAGCGCTGTGCGGCTTCGCTGTAGCGTCAGCATTCACAGAAATACTTATTCTCTCTTGATCAGCTTTCTGCAGAAATTTGGAACTATGATGTCTTCAAAAGTTATAAATCACTTCAACCAGTTGTGTCACAAAAGTCTGAAAAAAGTATGTCAGCTCACGTGGATTGTAATCATATAGATCTGCACATTGTCTTAAGGTAACTGTCTGTATATAGGGGATTTAGTGTAGTCATATATTAGCATTAGAGTGCACATTTATTGAACATATATGATAACTAATTATTGATTTTTTGTCTTTTTCCATAGGATTTCACTTTTTTTAAACTGCCTTTTTACGTTTTTTTTTTTTTTTTTTATTACTTTCATTAGACTTGTTTTTGTGGAACGGCCACATTGCTACTGTTTTCTTTGGGTGTGTGCATTACTTAGATTGCTAAAGACTTTTTAAAAAAAATAAAAGGCAACATAATCATCTCAAAAAGTAGAGTTTATCTAAAAATATACAGAGTTATCAGTTCTGCAGTTCTGGTTTGGAAATAAAATGTATCTACAAATCTTAACACAGCTAAGGACAATAGATAAAATTGTGTGCATTTTTAGAACTCTGCAGTAGCTGATATAATGTTAATTGCAAGACGTAAGCAGAATAGAAACAGACTATGAGACTGTTTAATGAAATTGCCGGTGTAAAGACTGGAAGAATGTCAACACAATGATTCTACTTATAAAAAGATACATGGCAACGCTCAAACTGTCGAGAAGTAAGACTTAGACAATCCTGTGTCCGCTGTGTACTGCTTTGCTCATGTAACTGGCTGCATTAGATTGTGCTGTGGCTCTGACTCCTCACAAGTATTGAGGTCCCTTTTGCACATGTATGTTATAATAATAGATAGAATGATACAGGCTAATTCTACTGTTCTTAAATTCAGTGCACACTTGAAATTAATCTGTGCAATCTGTACATTGTGTGTGTGATACATCTGGAAAGCACATTAAATATTAACTATATGCAATTAGAACAATCTCCTGAAGTCATGCACTTGATCTCTAAACTCTCTTCGTTGCATGAAAGGGTTACAATGATCCCACTACTCATTAGTGTGCTGGAACATCCTTTGGTATACATGGTGTCCTTCGTCCTCTCACTTTGCCCCCGTCATTTTGGAAGTCCCTCTGGGGGGATAGAAATTCACACTTAATGACTTCAAAAGAACACACATATGTGTATAATTAGCATTACTGTTGAGCATTTGGAGGCATATGTTAGTAACGCCAGCTATTCTTTTGTTCTACATTGGAAACGATACATAATGTATAAGGCCAGCTACAGCTAATTAGCTGTAATGATGGCCCTTTTATAGACTGCATGAATAAAATCAATAACAATGCCAAATCTTTACTTACATATTCCACTCATATGCATTATGAATCTTATTAGCTGGCATTTGTATGTGTGTGTGTGTGTGTGTGTCTCAGAGGGATGTTTTAATTCACAGGATGGCACCGAATAGCAAGTACTCTGGCTCTGTCTATGATTGTATTGTAAGGTCTTTCCTCTTCACTTTTACCTTAAAAGATTGTGAAAGGAGGCGAGGGGAGGCGGGAGTTCGAGGGAGAGGAAGGGAGGAAATGTAACAAAACTACAAAGAACTATTTTGCTGCTCAAACAAATAATGTTGGTGTCAGCGTAATGCCAGAAATGCTTCCTCAACCCATCCCAAAAGATAATGACCTGGACACACCCCTCTGTCAAGCAAAATAAAAGCACTGCTTCATCAGCCTGTTCTTTTTATTATCTGTTTTTGGCATCAAGGCGTGTTTACAAGACAGCTCCTTATTGTATTTCCTGATCTTATCCTTTGCCCCCTTTCATTTCCGTCTAGCGCTTTTTCATTTAGACTCCGTGATGCAGCACCTATCTTTGCCAAGCCTCGTCAAAGCCCATTGCTAAATATTCAGCCGTCTCAAAGGTGCTCTTTTCCTTTCTGCTCATCTCTCCTTCACTGCTTCACTCGTTCTCGCTCACCTGTTTCTCCCTATCTCTCCTTTCCCATCGTCTTTTCACTCAAAGCTCAAGAGCAACCGTTGCTCTCGGAGGAAATACATGGCCCTGCCAAAGAATTCATTGAATTTGTTGTACAATTGATCCCTTGGAGGCAAGCTAGGGTTGAGAGTTGGTTGTGGGGGGGTGGGGGGTGGGTTGGGGGGGGGTGAAGGGGTGGAGACGGGAGGTATGGAAGGGTCAGGAGAACAGGGAGGGAGGGCTAATGTGAAGGGCTGGCAACTGCATCAGAGGGGACTGATTGAAAACAACACAGCAAAGTCTCAGTTGGAACAGATCCTGTTCAAATTTACTCTCCCTTACCTATTTCCCAACACTGAAGTTGGCAAAGTGAGGCACTAGAACAATACAGTTGCCACTCTTTTGTATCCACTCTTCCTGTTCCTTCAGAGGTGATACACATAATGACTGAAGACAATCCAGCGTTTAATCAGCAAAACCAGATAATAAAGTTTGCCTTTAAATCCTTTCAAATATGCAAATGTTCTATTTGTGTTAATCTGGTATTGTTTTATACACCTACTCAATTGTGCTTCTGTGGTTTAACGAACAAAGTGCATGTCTGTCTGCTCCTCACCGGCAAGCAAAACATGTGATCCCTAGGCTGTAGCAGTAAGATTGATGAATTTGCTAAATTACATGTGCAAAGCTCCAAGGTCTAAGACACTGACAGCATACATGCACAAGTCCTACAGATTAAGATTTCATGTCATCCACCTATCCCTCGATTTGCTCTACCTGCTTATCTGTTTATAAAGTCATAGGGGCCTGGAGTCTGTCCCAACTGGCATTAGGCTAGAGGTGGGATACAACCTGGGCAAGTCGCCAGTCCATCATAGGGTCTTGTCATCTTGAATCTTCATGTGCAGGTGTGCAGCATGACCAGCTGTGTCCTGCACAGTGTTGTAATTAAATGTGATAAGATATTAAATTCAAGGTAGAGCACACAGTAATGGCAGGAAAAACATATTTAGCAATGCTAATGGGTAATCATTGCAGTTTGGGTTAGTCGGTTAGGCCTCAGTCACATAGCCCTGGAGACTGGTAGGGGACTCTCTAGCAAAAATGTATTTCCCAACATGTTGGCAAGCTGGCAACATGTTGGCAACTTCTTACTTCCAGTAAGAAGTTGCCTGCTGTTGTCAACTGAAACTGGTCACCAAGAGGTTGTATATGCATTATAACGGTTGTATATGCATTATTGCTTTGGCCGCTAGCAGTTGCCCATTATTGCATAGAAGATACTGATTTGTCTGCAAACAAGATTTTTTGCTTTCAGATTTTTTGCTTTCCATGCTTTCCATGCATGGAAAGCATGGAAAGCATTCGCAGACAAGCCAGTCTTTCATGCACAGTAATGGTGATCAAGGCAATTATAAGGGGGTTTCAGTGCTGCACTGTATACCTCTTTGCAACACATGTCATGCTAGCAACTGCCAGCCAACTCTAGCAATCAGATATCAACTGGTCAAGGTATACATATTTTTTGCCCTGTGACAATTGGTTGCCAGCAGTTCACTAACAGGTCTCTAGGCCTGCGTGCCTGAGGTCTTATTTGGTAAGGTCAACACTTTAGTGCATAGTGTAATTGTTGGATTGATTTATCTGGAAATTTTATAAAGTTTCAACAAGGATAAACCAACTTTAATAACCTGAGTTTTACTTCAAGTATCTTCACATATTTGGTGAGTTTTTTTTGGAATGTGTAAAGCCTTAGAACCACTAGGGTTATATTCATATAAACTCATACAGCAAAAAGGTTGTTTTTAGGGATTCAAAGAAATATTTTTTCCTTTCCTTTTGCATTCTACATGAACAACAGTTGGTATTTTAGGTGACCTTTTACTTGTTAATACCCTCCATAAGGATATGCATCCACATCATATATATGTATAAAAGGATTTAGGGGAAAATAAGCATGAGGTTTGAACACTTGCACATTTTTTTGTCTAACATATACACATGGGGCGATCGTGGCTCAAGAGTTGGGCGTTCGTCTTGTAATTGGAGAGTTGCCAGTTCGAGCCCCGGCTCCGACAGTCTCGGTCGTTGTGTCCTTGGGCAAGACACTTCACCCGTTGCCTACTGGTGGTGGGCAGAGGGCCTGGTGGTGCCAGTGTCCCGCAGCCTCGCCTCTGTCAGTGCGCCCCAGGGCGGCTGTGGCTACAATGTAGCTTGCTATCACCACTGTGTGAATGTGTGTGTGAATGGGTGGATGATTGTGTATAGTGTAAAGCGCTTTGGGGTCCTTAGGACCAAGTAAAGCGCTCTACAAATACAGACCATTTACCATGAACAGTGCCAAGCGCTTCCCTTCATCCATAAGACGCTTATGTTCTCACTTTAATATTTAGATGCTAAATTGTCCCGCAAGTGTCTAAAGGAACTATTACTGTGAGCATCTTGAATTGGATCTCTAGTTAAGTTGAACCTCCATGCATCTCATCACCATCGGTGTGTCCGCTAGTTACACTTTGTGATCATAAGACAGTTGAACATGCATCCCACCCACCAACCACCCCCACACACATACAGATTCAGTGTTATTACAGTGTTCGACATATCTAACCACAGTAATTGAAATCATAATATTCGGTTGCCTCTGACAGGATTTTTGATGGAGTTTCAGTAGAATAGGAGGCTAATGGCTTCCACATAGATTTGATCATTACAGAGAATGAAAGCTTGCTTTTGTAGGGCGCTGGTGATTATCCACCTGCTCCATTTGGAGCTGAAGAAAAATTGAACCTCCAATTTCCATGGCTTGTACTCATTTAGAGGTCCACGGTGGCATCAAAGGGTGTGGAGTGGTGCTTGTTCTCCTGTGATGAGACACAAGAAAGCCAATCATACAACTACTACTATGACACAATGCATGATGATGGTGGCTGATGAGCAATTTGTACAAACATAGGTTTTCAAATACACTATCCTTTTTGCATCAGATGAACTGCATTAAGGCAGAGCGTTAGAATAATGGGTCTTTGGATCAATGAGGTAAAAGGCAAAAGAAATTATGGCTTGAAAAAATATTAGAGGTAAAAAAAAAAAAAACCTGTTTGAAAAATTTCTAAGTCAAGTTTTCTAAATTTAACAAAAAATGTCAGGGGAGAAACAGAAAGCAGGATAAATGATCTATCCCAACAAGAAGTAGATTCCTGAACTTGGCTCACAGCAGTGTGTGTTTGGAGAATAACCAAGACCAGCAGCTAGCTGTTAGCTTCAAAGACATCGAAGCAGGAGGGTGGATGGTAGATAAACAAAGTTATGCTAGGGGTTATTTTTTTTGTTTTTTTTAAAGGGGGGGGACGTGGACGTGGGGGGGGGGGGGAGAGATAAAAGCTTTATTTACTATTAACCCCTTTCTTTTATTTAACTAAACTGTCACTATCTGCTTATCATGCTTGATCTGTATTCCAAAGGTGGTTAACTCCAGCAAGTTTTACAAGCTGCAAGGTATCCATGAGGGGTTGAAATCCCTCTATTTTCTTTGGCTCTGTAGAGTGGAATATAACAGGGCTCACGAGCTGTGCCTTCCCATCCACTGGGCTGATTGGAATAGAGAAGCTGATTCCCTCTGTTTCACTCTCAGCCTAACTAGTTCTCATAGCACTTTGAAGTGCCTCACCCAGAGCTCTGGCAGTCTGCAGGAGACTGATCTCAGACATGCCGAAAGAGGGGTGGGGGGCTGAAGAACAGAGGCACATGTTTGGCACGCGCTCACACTCACAGCTGTAGGATGTGTGGACATAGAAAAATACCCCACCTTGCCTTTTCATATGAAAGTATACTCTTGTGGACATTTTTACTTGCAAGTATTTGCACTTAGCTGCTTAAATAAGCGCCTTTGCTAAACAACCAAAATTTAACCGTTAATGCATATTAAACCTACAGTTCACTGGGATAATAATCACAACGATAATCAGTGTTGCATATTTTATTTGAATTTACTTAAACTCTGGAAAGAGCTGCAAATGAGAAAACTGCTTGCCAATTTTGGGCATTTTAAAGTTCCCAAATTGCCTGAAATGACTTTTAATTGACTCCCAATATGTTGGCGCCCTTCAAAGTATACACTGATTCTCTGGCTTGAATTTCACTTCCAGTCGGCCTCATTGCAAATGAGCTTCGTTTCCCCATAGTAATAATATTACCATCGTTACACAGATGACTACTCCCTCCACTTCTTAGCCTCAAATGCTCTGAAAATCCCCAAATCTCTACCTTGAAATGCACTTCCACAGTGCTGCGAGCTATACGCCCCAAGCTACAATCCATCTGGGCAATAATTCCATTACTATATAGAGCTTAGCATATAAGGGCATCGCATCTGCCTCAAAAACACACTGACTTACCAGACTGAAATGTGCCCTTAGTCTGCTTGACTTCCTCGGCATTCATCCCCATAGTAACATCTCAAAGGCTGAGCAGACATACAGTCTGATGTACAACATACAAGTACAGAGCAAGAGCAGCTGCTGATTTCTCAGTTTAGGATTTAAAACTTTATTTTTATCTTTTATAGTTTATCTTTAGAATGGGACTTTTAGCATCATATCCATGTTAGATGGATTTTCCCCCACACTTTGGTGTTTGTTTAAACATTTTAATGGTCAAGACCCAACAAATGGAGGCAGGCATATGCTGCTGCTGTTAAATTTTAGAAGATGGGATCGCGTAGTGTTAATTGCGCTCTTCAGTTCTGTCAACAGCCATTGTTTTTGTCAGCAGTATTTTTAGAGGTAGTTACATTTCAGTTAATAATTCATGTTTAACCTCTCAGAGATCTGACACACCCATGAATAAAAATGAAACAATAAACACAAACTGGCAAAAAGCCACCTCAACCTTAAGTTCTTGAGGTTTTTTTGTTTTTTAGTCTCTTAAATCTACGACATTAACAGCATTTAAAAGCAGGGGACCCACAAAAATTAGTGAAAGTGCTTAGCTTAATCAAAACACAATGAATTATTGATTGTATGTATAAGACGAGCACAACTATGATGCCATCCACTAGTTTAAGGATCCCATGTGTAAACTATTAACAATACTATTGTGAGTGTCGCTGAAGTGACCCGAAGTTACCAAATATAGAGATTGACAGACCACGTGACTTTCGCGCATTGCATGCCGGTAACTCGTGGCAAAACAATCCAAGTACCGCATCAAATGCAAGCATTTGCAGCACCGCAAAACGTTCATTCTCCGGTTCCAATACCTTCTTGCTTTTTCTTTGCCCCCCAAAAAAGTTATGTACAAAACGAAGGAGAACAATGCCGGTCCGTACAAAGACAGACTTGATGAAAAGGCAAAGAAAAGATACGAGGAAAAAATCAAAGGAGTGAAAGGGTTATACCCTTATGAGCACACAGAGGGACAAAATACGTTAGCGTGCTGCCCAACTTTCACCACGCTCATATTTATAATTATACGGTTCTTGGAGTGAGTGCATACACTCATGAAGTTCAGTAACTTCAGGTCACTGCAACAAGCCCCGGTACAGTTTACTGACGGATGGGTACAGGACCATGAAATGCACCGTGTAGAACGAAAGACCATCGTACGTATCATAAGTTTACCAGTCTCACAAATCGTCTTCATAAATACACATTCGTTAACCGTTTATTAATAGGACCTTTGAGCTCAACGGTAATTAATTAGTAGTGGAAATAATTTCTGGTTCGCATTACAGAAATGTAGCAGTGACAATAATATTGTATGCTGTAATCGTACTGGGCAATTAGTGATAGCATAGCGCCACAATTTCTGTTCAGCGCCAGACTTGCTTGTAACCTATATCACCAATTATGTTATGAAAAATGACGTATTAACTACTACAAAACACTGACCTTTGTGGAAATGCTTGGAGCAGACTAACCTATGAGCTGGAGTGTTCTGGGACGTTATATTTGGTCTTTGAATGGCTGCAATCCAGGCCATCTGTCGCCTCTTTTTACTTCAGAAACATGGCTCGAATAATTTCTCTTCAACGACGTAATCCGATAAAAAAAGATCTCTTTACCCGTCGGCTTCCCGTGGCTGTCATGCGACCGGCTATTGCAGTTAATAATACAACAGCTTCTTGACAGTTTTTTGTGTTTCTTTTTATCGCTGTGTAACTGATTTCAATTGAAAGCCTGCGTGCGCTAGTAACACTTGCCACGAGTTCCCAGAATTCTTTGCGGTTTTACCCTTGAATGACGTCACATTTTCAATCTCTATAGACGTGCTAATGCTAGCAAGCTTGATTAGCAAGGTGGCTTGATAGACTGAATGGATGGAACACACAGATAAACAAATCTAGTGCTAACTAACATATGAACAGTTACACACCATTCGATATCCCCATGTTGGTGTCGTTTCTTCATCACCATAATAATGTTCTTCATCAACATCACGACTGACCAATGACATTAGCTTAACATTCATTTAGCATTAGCCAAGAAGCTATCTTGTTTTACTAGAGAAAGTTTTTAATAGCATTAGGGGAGTAACCTTAATTTAGATAACAGCAACCTAACTTGATAATATATTTGTTATATTGTATCGCAATATAACATAATATAACATTTTCCTCACAGTGTTGATTCTGGACCAACATTATTATATAGACACCTAATTGCTTCAGTTTTGGCGAGTGAATTTCTAGTAGTATTTAGACTTTCTTGATGGACTACTGGTAACTGAACACCCAACTATATTATATGTCAGATAATAGCTCCAAAAGACATTAACACCATAGACAGTGTGAATAAATCCAATTCCACAATGCAAATTGACAGCTGTATCTTTAGACCCAACCGGTCACAGTAGATGCCGCCTCTCTCTGTTAACAGGTTTCTTCCTATTAAAAGGGAGTTTTTCCCTCCCACTGTTGCTATGTGTTTGTTCATAAGGGAACATCTGATTGTTGGGCTATTCTCTCTATAATTGTAGGGTCTTTAACTTATAATATAAAGCCCCTTGAGCTGACTGTTCTTTTAATTTGTTGCTATATAGATAAAAAGTAAATTTTTTGTTTTACTTTTTCCCATCAGGGTCTATCGAGATTGACTTGCAAAAGGAGGCAACCTCTAGTGGCCATTCAGAAAATTACCGTTTCTAGAAATTTCACATTGGGGTTATTTTTCAGCCCCTGAGGGTAGAATAACAACTAGGCACAAATAAAAACTTTCGAGATGAAAGGGGGGAAAATTTTATTTTTCACCCATAAAACAACATAAAAAGTTCAGAAAGCACCGACGTAAACATGGCAGTGTGTGAGCAATGCTAAAAGGACCATTGTAGCAGGGATTCTGTGTTAGCTGCAGCTATTTAAAGACGTGTAAGTGTGGTGTAGGAGGTTATTGTTGAAAGAGCATTTTTATCATTCTTTAACAGTGGGAGGTTCATATTCACATTCACTTATTGTGGGTGTGTTGGGCAGCAGCAGTGCGATTAAAGCTAGACAGTCTGATTACCATTTGTGATCGAGTTGCTTAAAGTGTACATGTAAATAAAGGCCCAGAATTCTGCTGTCATGATCAGTGACAGAGCAAATCTAATTATAGTTAGGGGCGATTATTCAAACCCGCCAGTTAGCTGTTGTACTGTCAGCACAGATTTCCTCACAGCTCTGTGGAAATGAACCAGAAGACCTCCACTACAACACTGTCCATCTCACTCTCAGCTGCAGTTCCTCCTCAGAATTATACTATCACTACAGATAACCCTCCCATATGTTCTTTTACCTCCAAATACATTGTGAATCACCTGAGTGAAACTGCAACTCACCTTTTTTTCCCAGAATAATCCTTTCTGGCAATATTTCAGAAGTTTACTGGACAGATTGCTTGTTGATACAAATACGTTAACACATCAGCACACACAAGCACCCACATATATGCATGCATGAAATGTTTAGAGGATGCCCAGGGAACCTTACAATTCAAGGTGTTGCCTCGGTATTTATGTCCTTCCCCTGGTGTGCGTTTGACCCATAAAATTACTAAGCCAAATGGATGTTTGACTCAAAACATCACCCGTAGGATGTTTATGCAGCACTGCGAAGCGCAGTCGGCTTCAAATCGCCCTGAAGTAATTGCAGGGCTTTCCAAAAGCCCGTGATTGCTCTTCCAAGCTGTAGCGTTAACACATCTGATTGGGGGCTGAGATATAAAGGTGCTTTGAATGTGGGATGATTTGGGTAAAAGATGGTTGGAAAGGGATCTGTGTGGTTACATAAATCCACACCTTGGGCGATGTCTTATGCTGGAGCTGGAATGAGTGAGGGTGGAGGAAGCATAAGCTTTGCAAGCTGTTGCACACGGGGACAGGGAAATGATCCCAGGCATCTTGTTTGCATTGTCTTGCGTGGCCATTGTTTGTGAATGTCACGCAGCAGCTTCCAGCTCTCAGCGTGATGGAGAGGGTTGAAGCTTAGTACTATGACACATACACACATGTACAGATATGTGCAGACACACACATACACACACATACACAGTTTTAGTGTTGCAGAGGGTAGGACAGTAGATTTTTCCCCAAAGCCGCAGTCTGTAAAAGTTCCATTACAGTGTGTGTATCGCCCTCTTCTGTTCAACCACTTGAACTGCACTCAGTTCCATTAGCTGACCCAGACTTTTTACTCTTAAATTTGCTTACTGTTTTTCTCTATTTGTGTTTCTCAGTCTGTTTTTAGTCATTAATCCTTAATGGATGGATGATTGAATGTTCAACTGTCGAAGAAAATGCTGCTTTATGGAGAACCACGTGCTGAATTTCGTCAGCTTTGTGTGTGTTAATTATAGAGGCAGTGACACATCTCGACAAGCATTGCCTGCTTTAGCAGCATACCCTTTTACCAGCAGTATTAGCCAAAGGTTTTAGGCACTCAAGGTTTAGAATCTTATCCAACATCAAATACCATCTGGGCTTCTGATGAGCCCCAAATACATTCTGTACCATGACAACAGGACTAAAAAAAGCAAGGAGCAAGGACTCCAGCTACAGATGGTGTGGCCTTCACAGAGGCATGATCTTGACATCATGGAGTACGGGATTACATGGAGGGACAGAAGGAAGAGAAAAGCAAAGTACTGTGGCAAATTCACCGAGATGCTTGGGAAGTACATGCCAAGTACTTTGGCAAAAGCTGTACCTCAGAGAGTAAATGCTAGTTTAAAGGCAAATTATAGTCACACTGCAGATAGTGATGTTTTATGTTTGCAACACTTATATAGATATTTAAGATATAAATTTATAGTTTTATGTCTCAGTACAACATAATGGTTACTTTGAGCGTTTGATTGATTGTTTTGTTTGTTTGTAAAAATATTTAAAAAAATATTCTAAAAGCATTTATTTTCCATGAATAACTCTACCACACAATTTACATGCTCAACAAGGAGTAGGATGAAGTATACGCTTGCTTAATCCCCCCCCCCCAAAAAAAAAAAAGTATTTAAGAATTTATAACTGCATAGAACTCAATACTAACTCAGTTCAATTTCATTTATATGGCATATATTGCAATTCAATACAACACTTGCCTCGAGGAGATTTTATATGGTAAAGACTACAATAATGTAGAGAAAACCCCAACAATCAGACGATCCCCTATTAGCAAGCATTTGACAACAGTGGGAAGGAAACACTCCCTTTTAGCAGGGATAAACCTCCAGCAGAGCCAGGCTCAGGGAGGGGCAGCCATCTGCCGTGACTGATTGAGTGTGAGGACACACACACAGTCTGTACATAAAACAATATAAACTTCACAAACCAAAACAACAAACTCCATTTTTACATACACCCCGTGATTAAGAGCCATATAAATTCCAGTACATTGGGAAAATAACCTTTATATATATTTTTAACTGAGTTCTGTTTGGACATGGCTGAAATTTCACACTTAAACTGTTCCACAATTTTACACCATATATGACCATAGAGTAACATTATAAAACAGTTTGACTCAAAACTTTACCCTACACTTCTCAAACATTTTAGGTAAAGAAATGCAGGTAAAAAGTGTTAATGCCAAGGTATTACAGAGCGAAAAATCATAACAATGGGGGGGGGGGGGGGGGGGGGGGGAACATGTAAAAAACACTTCACTCTGGCAAGTCAACAAACAAAACATTTTGACTGAGTTCAAAAATCAGAAAATGCTATCAACAGTCAGGAAAAAGTCCTTTTTCTCTGAATGATATATGAACAAAACCCTCCATAGAAATCTTCAGAAGGCAAGACAAGAATAAAACTGGAAAATCTGATGTATGCAAGTTCTTCTGAAGTAGAGATATATGACATTCTGAGATTTCTGAGTGTATGTGGAGATTTTGCAAGAATAAAGAGGAAAAACACGTTTGTAGATAACAGCATGTTATGAAATACCACCAACTAAGTATGTATAAACCAAAAGAGAATAAAACAAATGAAATAAGTAAAATGAAAATATATACTTTGGATATTTCCTGTGTTTTGAGAAAAAAAGAATGGTATATTAGGTTCCTGCAGACTATCAAAATATGAGTATTTCTTGTAAATCAGCTATTCAGAACAGGTATCTTTGCATTGCTTTAATCCTGGATTAGCTCTCCTGCTGTACTCTCAAAATATTGATTCTTTATAGGTCAGTCGAGTGCTCTGGAGAGCCTTGGTAAAAAAAAAAAAAAAGAAAGAGAAAATATACCTTTGTTTTTTTTTTCTGGTATTCACTGAAAAAAAAAGTTTAAAAGCCTTTTTAAACCTTAATTAAATATTGATAGTATTTTCAAACTTCAAGTCAGCCTCAGAAGTTTAGGCCTCATTTATATATCGTTTTACCCAGTTGGCACAGACCCACTGCATGAGCCACAGTGTGATTCAGTGCCACAGTGAAAATACAAGGACCACTGAATTTTCAGCTTATCCCTGTCACCCCTCATCTACTTCAGGCCCACCACGGTTCAATACATGCTGTGTGTATAGAGGTATGTAATTGAATGTTACCTATACCTTTCACTGCTCACAGGTTCTCAGTGAAACTGAAACTCTATCAAATACCCTTCTCAAAAACAAGCCGTCTCCGGTGTAAAGGCACCCATCGGTATGAAGTGAACACTGCAGCAGCAACTTTCTGGTTTTATCTGTGGTGATTCTGTGGAAACGTAAGTGAATCATCTGGCCTTAATTTCACCGACAAAGATCATTTGCAGGTAACTGATGAATTTAAAGGAGATGTTTATGCTAATTTTAAAGTTGACATTATATCTATTAGACTCTACCCGAGGCTCTTTTGCATGATTACAGTTCAAAATAATCTTTACGAATTTTCATAGTTCACATCAGTGCCACCATGAGTTCATCACAGCCTGAAACAATACTGTAGCTTCCTTACCCCTTCACTCTTTAACCCCTCTGTCTTCTAACTGGCTACCTCTCTCAAACAGAAGGTATTGAACTGTAGGTGGGTTGGGCTTCTGGACTCACAGTGAGAGCCTTTTGCCTGAGAGGACATAGTTCATAAAAGATGGGACTAGCTACCATGACATCACTCAATGTTTCTGAAACCTCAAACGTGCATTTTACTGTCAGCATCTTGGTTGCAGAAAAGGGGCAGGTCTGGCTGACTGTAGATAATCCTCAAATTTAAAACATGACCAAGACCAAAAAAATTACAGAGCCTCACAAGGGACATTGGAGAAAAAAATGACATGTACTTTTGCAAGATCCTGCAAAAGGGTTGCGAGATCGTGAGAAAGACTGTTCTTTCTTCCTGCATTGATCATATTTCCATCTGTACTTGTGAAGCTGTACTGCAGCTTGTTGTCAATGAATTCAACCAAGACTGCCAGGCACATCTTGCTATGACCTCTGTCCCCTTACACTTCCTACACTGTCAAAATAAAAACCTATGAATCTTTTCCATGGGGTAGTGTTTTCCATCGCGTCGAGTCGCAAAAGCAACTTGACATCTCAAAAAACTTTTTCAGAATCTTCCTTTTTTTTTTTCTCCAATGTCCCTTGCAGGGCTCAATATGAATCAAAGTGAGTGTCATAACAGAAAGTCATTTTTCCATAGACTCTGATGGGGTCAGAAGCCTTTTTTTTATCATAACTGTGGCCATCTGGTGGTCTTCTGATAAAATGCAGGTTAAGGCAACTTAGGACTGGCTTCCTTTTTCTGACCTGGAAGCTAAATCCAGACTCTATACTGCTTATGGAGATGATCATATTAGAATATCGACTATCAGTGACATCATACAGAGCCAAGAGCATAAAAAAACCATCAAACACAACGTCTTAGAGCACTCTGAGCTGTTGATTTGTGTGGATTTATTTCAGATATGTTGACCTGATTGCTAGGAAACTTTGGCCACGTTTAATTAACCATCCAAAATAGTTTAAATACAATGTATGAATGTACTATTGCAATCCTTGTCCAACGTATGGTCCACTGTCCTTGCTTTGCTTGCATATGTTCACCTTACTGTGTTCTGTGAATTTATATTTCATTTTGAAGGTTAGTTTCTCACATTACTCATATTTTCACTCCCCTCCTTTGTTCCTTTCCCTGCCCTCTTTATTGTCTCGATTGAGTCCCCTTGTGCCTCGTCATCCCTCTCCCAGGTTTGTATCTGTGTGTGTGTGTGTGTGTGTGTGTGGACTGACTCTTTGGAAATGCCATAGTATTTTGCAACTGCCGTTCCTCCTCCTACACCGTTGACAGCTGGGTCTACACTTAATTATTACCTCAAAGTGTGACAGTAAAAGCACAACAGGTCCACTTTAAGACCTGTACAGTACCTTTTTGATTAGTTTTTATTTATTTATCTATTTTAGTAAGTGTTCGCTGGTATTTTGGAACCACTTTCTGTCCTGAAACAGATTTCTGCCAAGCCGCCTTGGCTTTTTATTTGACAATAAAAACAGTTGTTGCCTAACATTTATCACCTCTCATTTGTTGCCAGGTCAGCTCTCTCAGTTTTTTAAAACAGTCACACACCAAGAAAGTCCTGGATTTTTCTTCAAAGTACCTTCAAATAAATGAGGGATGGTGTTTAATACAATTCTGGGACAACCTCACCGAGAATTACACATTGTCATTCACTTTCCTATCTCACCTTGCAGCTGAGGTTATATAAATCCAGTCAATTATGAGGAAGGCATTTGCAAAAGGACATATTTCACTATCAAATCAATAAATGTTCCAGCAAAAAGAGAACTCCATTCTCTACGTTCATAGCAAGTTGAATAACTTTTTTTTTTAGTCATTACTGCAAAAATGTTTTATTTGAATCAGCGCAAAGACTTCTCTGTACTCTGCACATGGGGATATTGAAATCCCTCCTGTGTCTGTCACTCTTTGAAATCCTAATTTGCTGTAAGACAGAAAGCAAGCTTGTCAACTGAGAAAATTGCTACCTATATTTTCACACTATTCCCTTCTGTTTAACGTAAATGACGTAAATGACAGTCTGTCGCAGCAGAGACAAGTAACAAAGCTTCACCACAATATCCATACCTTCAGTAGAACAATCTCCCTGCTTAGCTTGTACATGTACAGTAATGTGCAAAAGTCTTGAGCCACCTGTCCTTTTTCTTTCTTTTTCTTGTTTATTTTAGAGCAAGACCTTATTTTTTATTTAGTTTTTATTTTGTCCTGATACCTAATGGCAGTCAGGGTGCCATTGCATAGCCTGTAAAGGTCTCGGCGTCCCTCCATGGATAAGCTTCCTCAGACCATCACCCTCCCATCACCAAACCGGTCATGCTGAACGATGTACACAGGCAATATAACATCCTCCATGTTTTTTAGACCCATGTACATCTGTCACATGTGCTCAGGGTGAACTGCGCTCATGCAGTGAGCACAGGGCCCACCAGAGGATACCCTGCCCGTAGGCCACAGTCATAAAGTCTATTTCTCATTGTCTGATCAGAAACAAAGCCCTGTCCAGCTCTCTATAGTTACTGCCTGTCCCTTGAAATATCCTCTACGCTCTTGAAACTGTGCTGGCAGACACTTGTGGTAAGAATACATATAGATGTGCCATCCTGGAGGAAGTGGACTACCTGTGCAACCTCTGTAGGGTCCAGGTATCACATCATGCTACCAGTAGTGACACTGACTCTAGCCAAATGCAAAATTAGTGAAAAAACAGTCAGAAAAGATGAGGAGGAAAGAATGTCAGTGGCCTCCAGCAGTAAAACCCTTTCTTTTTTAGTAGTTCTCTCATTGTTGACCCTTCAGTGAACTTGTTAATTATATTAACACCAAAGCAGCTGAAACTGATTAACAACCTCCTCTGCTATTTAAGTAACCAGACCAATATCCGAGAAGTTTAATTGATTTAATGCTATACTCTGATAAAAAAGTCTTCCTTCAACTTTTTTGAGAAATGTAATTCTACAGGCCTACCCAAGTGTTTCCAAGTGTTTCTTTGGACATTGGCTGCTTTTTTTTCTTTTTTTATGTTTTAAGCCACTGAACACCAACCTTTGAATCATTCAAGCATTATTTTATAAAAAAGCACCTACCTCAAGGGATGAAGCAGCATTGTCTACACATACCAGGTAACTTAGAAGAGCACCAATTTAAAATTGCATCTTTAGGCGTTTTGCTGCTAGGAGCCTGCTGCAAAAACACAATTTGTTTTCCTCTACAGTTGAATTTATGAGGAAAATGCCAAAATAACACTGTTTGACACATATAAAATGTGTTTTGTTAAACCACCTGACAAGCAAAAAAATATTACCGGTCAGGTACTAGGACTTTTATGTCTGCATTCTTGAGTCAGTAAGCATTGTTAATTTTGTGTTCATTGCTGTGTATTTGATAAGTATTCCTAACACAAACAATAGCTAGTGTTTGGTGTTATGAATTTTATTGGTGCACATTATAGCTCTGTCGGGTATATTTGTCAAGCAAGCACAACCACGTGCTTTGAATAGGCAGACATGAAAAGATTTATTCTAATTGCCTGGTAAACACTTACACCCTCACACTCACATGGTTTGAGCTAGAAATTCAGGGGCCCCTTGAGAACAAAACAGCAGTTATTACACCTGAAATATATGTAATTGCAGCCATCCTCTGAGGCCTCTGTGCAAATTTCGGCCTCTCAAATCACTGATGCTACACACTTTGTGGAAAAGCCAGCTATATTAAATTGTTCGCAGCACACAATCCATCTGGATAGGATGTCAAGTTGCACAAAAATGTTCCTGGTTTTAGTTTGTCATCTGCGACCGCACGGAATTGAGCTGAATCATGGATGATAGATTTCAGGGTCTCGGTGTATCTGTGTTCAGGCTAAGTTTGTATGTGTGTGCAATGAACATCTCTGACGTCACAAGATTATTTCTTTGTGAGTCAGTTAGATGAAAGAGACAATGTATCCCCCTCGGATCTGCAAATGATTACGGGCAACATATACAGATACAAGGGATGGCACACAAGGATGTGCACACAGGAGGCAGAGCAAAAATCAAACCCTCGCTCAGACCGGATATGAACATGATTCACCGAGTCACCCGGGAGTGTCATTTCTAAGTATCTCCAGTGGGACTCGCCTCAGGTAATCCATAAGCAATTATTCTGCGGAGACAACAGACAGGCCTGTCATATCCGTTCTCTTCTCTTGGCAAATGCACTCAGGCAAGAACAAACGGTGCCACGGGCCAGCGCACAAACACACCCACGCACGTACACACGCATCCATATACAAATGTGCATCTTCTTCTCACCTTCACACACAAATACACCTAATCTCACGCATACGCGATGCTCCACTTTTTTGTGTTTCCTGCACAAATTCATCAAATTCACCTTTTTATTTTTTTTCTGTTATCATATTTTCCCTGCTTCTCATCCTCACCTTTCTCTCCTTCATGCACTCTCACATAGCAGTTACATTTCAGACCTAATGAGGTCTTTTCAATGCTCTTATTCATTCCCCATCAATGATTGTGCGCGCAAGGTTCATATTACCCATCACAAGAAGTAGTACTCAACCTGAACAACCGCTGTATAATGTTTTTAGCATCTCTGAAAGAAAGATGGGGCTTGTTTCAGATTATCTATAATACAGATGTTACTGATTTAATTGTATTTATTGGTGATGTGCACATTCAAACTGGCTTTAAATCTGCAGTGTGTAGAGAAGAACTGGGTCTGCAACAACAGCAGCAGCCTCAATGTTGTCATCTTGTGGCCTCAGAGTAAGTCGAACCATAAATTGTAGTGATTTGATCCATTTGGCTGTGAAGCTTCAACATTCAAAAGTTTTCTTTTTGGAGCCAGAAGTTTCCAATGTTTGGACAGAAGAGACAGAAGAGGTGGAGTGCTAAGTCATTAGTCATCGATGCTAGCACACCTGGTTTCTAGCATTGATAGATTGATAGTTAGATGGTCTTCACAGGTACAGATACCAGCTAATTAGTGCTAAGCAACATTATAATGAACTACCAAAATTTCTCTCACCAAAACTGGAGTATAGGCTTCTTGAACAGCCAGCTAGCATAATTAACTTCACAGCATGCTGTACTGACATGGCCAAATTTAATGCAGTTAGCAGCCAAAGAACTTCAGCACTACAGATCAAACCAAGAAGTGACACCTAGCAGACAGAAAAGGTCAATTACCTACAGAATCCAACCTAGTTTTTGCCCCAGGCTCTAAATATTCCTGCTATAAAGTTAGCTATTTTAACATGGGAGTTTATGGAGGTTGAGTAATTATTAGAGCCGCCATCAGGAACAGGAACTTTAGGCTCTTCCTCATAGGTTGGTACATAAGTTTAACAGGTTTTCGATCAATTCTGACACAGCTTAAACTAACCTTGACTTGGAACTGCTGTTAATGACTTGCCTTATCTTCCTTTATCTTCACCCATCTCTTTTCAGTGTATGTGTTTATGAACCACTCTACATTTAGTCATTACTCATTATTCATCTCTGGCTCTTCTTCATAGAAGAGTGATTTTTGAGGTTTGTCTCAAATAATGTGTTTACCTTTCAATGTAAAGGGCCTTGGGGAGACTGTGATTTGGTGCTATATAAATAAAAATGAAGTGGGTTGAACTGAATGTGAAATGGAAGATTTGGTGCTTTTAAAGCATGATACCTTTTGGATATATCTATGCCCACATTTGCACAATTTTCCTATTAAACGTCTGAGGTCGGAGTCATCATCTTTGATGACCCGAACACTAGCATCAAACCCTTAACCAGTATTAGAATTTGAGACAAGCAAAAAGTGTTTATTTAGAAAATAATGTCAGTAGTTTTTCATGTCTGTCAGTTTGTTCCCCGATTGCAAAGAATTCGGAGAGCATTTTTTTAAAAGATCAAATTTAGATATCTTACTTGCATATGGTGGACCTGAAAGGACTAAAAGAGGGTACTAATCCCTCAAGCTTTAACATAGTCAAATTACAGTATAATATGATCCTATTATGACCTAATGGTCCCATTTTAGAACTTGTAATAATGTACTGTGATAATTACATCTGATTATGAGAATTTGAACTTTGTGATCGGATGTGCGTGTGCAAAATGTTTTGGAAATAAAGAGGAGGAAAGCTTTACCCTTATGAAGAAATGTCATCTTTCAGTAGACAGTGATAAAAAGCGTATAACACAGACACATTTATTACATTTCTCGATATCAAGGAGAAAAGAGAAATGTGTACACATTACAGCAGGTATGGTCACTCAATTGTGAAATTCATCATTCTCCAGAGTTCTCTGTTTAGCTGCAGAGAACTCTGCAGAGAACTGATTGGTGATAGTGGAGATGAACCTCTCCACTATCACCAATCAGACAGCCTGTCCTTGATGTAGTTCGTAGAGGCAAAACTCAGGTCATTGTGCTTATGTCTCTTTCAGACTTCCCCAAAATAGTGAGACCTCAATAAATGTGATCAACTTCAAAATATCCATCACATAAATTATAATAGGTAGATTTATCAAAAACGTTTGCACTTCCCAGGTCGGGGAGGCCATTCTGCTTTATGGACTAGAAAATCGTTTTCTTTGTTGACCACAACAGCTTTAACCCTGCGGTCAGTCATCAGCACTGACACTGTAACCCTAAGCCTAAGAGTATGCTATCAGAATGTGATTTTTCACAAAATATTCTTCCAAGTCTTTGAAATGAGGGAAAACTTTTCTAACTGACACACACACCAGGTCTTTGCCTTCATGTGTCCTTTTTGTTCTAAGGGCGAAGTTGTAAGGACTTTTACAGAGATTCCTTTGGGTACACACAACACATGCCACGGCACACGCATTGAGTATTATCATTTGACTTATTCAAATTCATCTGTCTGATTGGTTAATGTTTTGACTCATTCTTTGTGACTTCTGGAAACTTTTAATTGTCTATTCTCCAACAAAATGATTGACCTGCACACTTTTTCAACCTAACCTTAGAGTGCCATCGCTATTGTACCTAAGAAGCTTAACTCTTCAGCCCCTGAAAGCCTGAGCAGGAGTAAACCCTGAAACTCTTTCTGAACTGAGCAGTTTCTGTTATACTTCAGGCCTGCTTGACTGGGTTTGCTTCAGAAGTTAGTGAGGGTAATCTCTACCCATTCATTTACCCTTGGAAAGACCCCAAACCTGTTTTAATGGTCGTTAAAACCATGTTTTTACTGATATACAGTATACTGAGGTGTCAAAACTCATTAAGGGTACTGGGGATTATCAGAAGTTGTGTTTTGGGGGAAACGACAACTTCTCAAGAGTTTTTTTCTCTGCAGTGGTACTGAATTTACACTTGACTGATTTGTCTGACAGTACAAGTCAGACAAATCAGTGCCTGAAGTCTTCATACAGAGGTGAAAAGTCATCACCAAGTTAATAGTTACAAATTCCTTAAGACAAATTCCTGCTAATTCCAAATGACAAACAACATAGTACAGATATTTATTTTATTATTATTTATATTTCACAGCCTCCTCCAAAGTAAACAGCCAGCATTATGAGCTAAACAGTGATGGCAGTAATGGCAGACAGAACTTTTAAAGGTGGCTTGGGGTACAAACATAAAATATACCTTTTTATACATTTTCTTTACTCCTGATTTATTGTCAAGTGTTCTTTTTATTTAATACGTTAAATCTGTTAAAATATAATGAGCGATAAAACTGTATTTATACACATATAGTAGTACAAACATGCCAACCGAGCAGTGGCCGTTATGAGGAACCGAGGGTTAATGCTATCTGAACTTTTACTACTACATTTAGTAACACCAAAGTCGACTCACATATGAGAAATGCTGTCACTCAAGCACATACAGTACACACAAGGAAGTGCAGCCTTGTTTATTCTCCTACTTTTCCGGGTCCGGTACTCCCTCCAGCACTTTTCCAATAAAAATAAAAGTTGATGTGTTGCTCTCCTGCATTTTAAAACCAGATGAGACACATTCTAGCTCTGAGCCAACTTCTGTTGCACACCGCCCCGCTGGGACTTCTTTTGCAAATGCCTGCCACTTAATTTGGCCTTATTCAAAAGAGAAATGAACAGAAATGGCTGAAACTGACACGCGGCCAGTGTCTGCTACCTTTTTAATTCATGCCTTTATCATTTCTTGTTGCTTGGTTGCTCCCCTCTCTTGTCTACCTTATTTTTTTCTGCCAATTACTTGAGTGCACAAAAGCCCTTCCCCATTTGGAGTGCAATAAATTATCGTCTCTTAATTAGGCAGCGAGGCGGTAAAAGCATGTCTGTCCAAGTTTGTTTCAACCCAACTGAAGATTTTATGATTGAGAGGTGCAAACTAATTGGATTCTTGACTGGCTGTCTGGATGAAATTGCAAGACTATTGAAGAGAGACTGAGTGAGTGAAGGTGGGAGAGAGACGTTTTAAAGGAAAGAATCCCAGGAAAAGAAGAAGCGCTGAGAAAGACAGATTGTCAGTACCAACAGAAAGGAGAGTTCAGAGGATGAAGGGAAATTAGAGGCAAGAAAAACCCAGGGTAAAGACATGTTTATTTAGAAACCGTGATAAAGAGGCATTATGATCAACCATGAGAGAGTGTGATTTCTTGTAGTCAAAATTACAGTCATAAAGATCACACTACTAATTCTCTTTTTTTTTTTTATCTTAATATTTGGGGCTTGATGACTGTGTTCAGCTTCCTTGCTAAAACTTTCCAAAACCCTATCATTTTTAAACCAGTCACTATTCTCTGTTGCCAATGGCCTTGCCTGATCAATAGATTAGATTGTTCATCACAAAAAAAACACCCTTTTCCAACACAGTAAGATTAGAATGCTAAGCTAGGCCATACATAACAGGTCTCAGATTAAAACCAAATGCATTGAAATAGAAATTAGGGTTTCTGTTCCAAAAAGATTTAAAAAGAGGGTTTTGGCAAGCGAGGGTACATTTGAATATTGTTCGTCAGGTGGCGGCTGGTAATAGGAGCCCTAATAAGATGCTGAGCTGGATCTGATTCTCATTAATGACCCTCCTGTCTGCTGTCTCTTCAGGAGGCTTAGGAATGAGACCAAAGCTTGTGAGAATAATGAGTAAGCCACAGAGATGTTTTGTTTTTTTTTTTTTTTAAGAAGATAGAGTTGCTATTAAGTCATGAACTTTGTGGAAAAGGGAAAGAGAAATTTGTTCTTAGAGTAATTGCATTGATCTGTAACAAGGCTTAGCAATGCTGACAAGATGAAAAGCCTGCTACCTCCAAATTCCACAACTGCTAGCCTGCAATTAGTAATGAGAGTAGAAGGGCTAATTGCAGGCTTAGGAAATGGAGTAGCCTGCTTTTTAGGGGTTTTCTAACACCAGCTTTTAATAAAGCCAGGCAATGAGTTCTGTACTTTAAGGGGATTTTTTTGAGGCCATCAGTAGATATGCTTAGCTGGACAGCCTTTGGCTCCCTGTAGCTACCCTACCTCCTTACAGGTGAGACCCAACTAGCAGCCAAAAGCCTTGCAGCACCCTCCCAGATGTACTTAAGCCAAGTGCAGAGGCTCATTCTAGACGTAAACCAAGCCCAGAAGCACAATCTCCTTTGCCAACATTCTGGTCTTCAGGATGTCGGCCAATTCCTGGATTCTCAGACTCTGCAGCTTTGGTGGTCATTAAGAAGCTCAACCGGTAGGTGGAAAACATAGGCAGCAGCACATCAAAAGATATGGTTGACTGCCTTTAGTGGCAAATCTCTGCTGTAAACAACAACAACAAAAAAAGAGTGGGCCTTCCATTTGCTGTGAGAGACAATCAGAGCCAGCAGGGTTTGCAGCTGCCCACATCTCTCTCCACCTCTCTGCTAATGATTGACCTGGAACCTGTTAGCCACAGAAGCTAATAACTTGTCCACAATAATTATGATTTTAACATCAAAACTAGCAATTATTTTGTCAGAGTGGGTGTTATTTCTTACAAATAGTGGTCATTTAGCAGGTAATGTATAATAACACTTTACCAGTGGAATGATCCCTTTAGAATAAAAAGCAAATCAAATCACACTGTGGCATCTTTAGATTTGGCAGGGATGGGGTATCGCACTGACAGACACATGATTTTGTTCACTTTTATGGCTAGTCATTTAGAGATCTCAAGTCTCAGAAAGTGCTGCCACTGACTGACCTGAATGACATTCAGCTTAGGACTCTATGCCAGACTATTGCATCAGTCCTCATTTGTCTTTTCGTTGAAGAATGACCATAGCTGCATGCTAGTGTTTATTCCTGAATGAAGTTAGGACCACCCAGATGTAAAAATCTAAGGTGCGTTAATTTTAAAAAAAGGAAGTGAGTGCAGGTTGAGCTACGTTTTTTAAAAACAAAGGTCTCCAGTTGGTGAAAAATGAAACCGGGAACCTGTTTTGCATCTACAGTGTATTGGATCTCTACCTGTATTATCACATTTTGAACGTCTTCTGATTTGAGGGAGGTAAACTTTTTTTAAAATTGTATTTCAAGCCTTTTTTCCACTAGTACCTACTGAGCTCAAGTTAACTTGACTCTACTCTGGACCACAGTGTTGGTTTTTGTGTACCCATTTCCCTCATTGCTGGTTTTCAAAAACTCGTTTCAAATGACTCGTATGTGACATCATTGACTAGCCAATCGGTGCATGCAGTCTGTTTTAAAATATTTTCAAACACTTTACTAAAAAAGTGTCTGGTACGAGGTACTAGCTCCTAACAGAAAACTATAAAAACATAGTTGAGTCCAACTGAGCAGAGTGGAAAAGGGCTATTTGGTATTTTGAAGTGTACAAAGGGAGTTTATTCAGAGATGAGTCAAAGATTTGCTGCTCTTCACCCAAATTGGTCAAAGAATCTTGGAAGAGTTCCACAAGACCTGAAGATCAACACTTTGTCTCTGTGGTCAGCAGCAGGTATTTGGGAACGGTTTTGCTAAGCTAGGGCTGGAGTGGAAAATGTTAACACAAACACATTAAGCCTACCAAATGAATCCATTTTTGGAATAAGAAAATGACCGTTAGGCTGGTGATTGCATATCGATTGCACAATCAGACCACTCCTACGACATTATGCCTGCAGTCAAGCCTCATGACGTAGTTTGTCTGTCTATACGCAGACATAGACACCTACAGCTTCTAATTGTGATACTATAACTTGTGAGGATTAAACAGTGGTTTGGAGTCACAGAGTGACCTGGTGGAGAGCCAAACAAGTTACTTGCTCATGCATACAGGAACTGCATTTCATTTTTTGATTTCGTCATTTATGTTCAATGAAGTCTAAATCAGTGAGAAGATGTATTATTTTTTTGGTTTGTTTTCCACAGCTGGACCAGAGGTCTCACTGTATATGAAATACTTCAACTTCATACGCATGAATTCCTTATAGATTATTATAAATGCCAATCAATCAATCACCCTGATCGAGAATACCTTTTTCTTTGATGCCAGTAATGACTCACACACACTCATGTTTGCAAGACTTTACTACACTGCACTGACATATTCATTTTCTGAAAATTCACCTGGAAACTAAGTCTTTACCCATAAACTAAATCCCCAAAAAGGGAAGCTGTGTGAGTAAACATCTTTATGTCCTTATGTCTAACACATGCACACAAAACACATACACACCAGGTCAAAGTACACAGAAATTCATCTGCTTTGTTGCCATTTACTGTCAATAATGAAGTGCGATTTCTGTGGAGGTACTTGTGTGTTTATTTTCTTGAATCCTAGCAGTGACATCTGCTGGTCATTACAAGTAAGAGCCCTGTTTGCAAGACTGCACAGAGAACAAAGCTCCTGTACAGCCAAGCCAAAGACCTACATTAGCAGTTAGACATTAAGAAAAAAAGGAAAGCTATTGTACTTTTCTTTTTTTAAATTTAAGTGTGAAGTGTATTAGAATTCCTTCTGCACAGAGCTGGTGTATTAAAAGCCATTTTAACATGTTACAAATTGGAATGATGTGAAGTCACTAATGCTGTTGTTAGACTTGGGTTTGTTTTGTTTTTGTTGCTGCTGTGCCTCTGTAAGAAATGCTCTCTCATTTTGTACACCCACTCCTGAGGGAGTTGCTGGTATTGCTCATCTTGAAATTCTGCAGTTGCCTATTTGCTTAAAATGCCAAATTGTTAGCAGCAAGCAGCCACTACTGCATGCCCACTACACACACACACACGTATATTATATTATATATTAGGATGGCAAAAGCCCATAGAGTACATGTACAGCTCCCCAGGGAAGACATAGGCTGTGTCTTTTTGTCTCTGTGTTGTAGTGTAGCCATGAGAAAAAAGATCCTCATGGGACTGCAAGGCCTCTGGACTCACCAGACAAGTACAGCTGCAGTGCACAAACAGCAACCCACTGAACCGACTCTGGCCTGATGGCATGTGCAAAAATGGGACAGTGTTTGCCTAAAGGACAGTGAAGTGGTCTTGTGAAGGAAGGTCAGTGGTTCAACTTCCCACGGGGGAAAAAGTATCATCAAGGTCTCCAACAGGCAGCAAAGAAAAGGCCTGAGCTGTTTAAGTACACTAGTTCACACTAGTTGTCATGTGTTAATACAGTGCGACATCACGAACCGAGGCTGTGGAGAAAAACAACACGAGCTCGGCAAAACCTTCCCTTGACAAAGGTTAATAAAATTGTCGGGACTCAACCTTTTGATGTACATTTGAGGCAAGCAGTAAAATCCCAAGACACATTAAGTTGCCGCATCGATTGTTTAAAATGTCACACAAACTCTTGTATGGCAACGCCAGAGGATGGGTAAGTGTAGAGAGTTGAAAATAGCTTTCTAGTAAAATCTGGTATCAGAAATAAACTGGGGAAAACAGCCCCCCGCCCCCCCCCCCCCCCAAAGGTTTTTGTTGTGATTGTATTTTTGTACCTGTCATTTAAAATGCTATCCTACACCCAGCCGCTAGAGGGCGCATTACGCGCAGTGGTATCGAGTAGCGTTTTGGGGCACAGAGGAAGAATAAACCTTCCTGTTGTGAAACTGACATCAGCTCAACGTGTGTCCCTTTTTCTATTCTTTATCACAGGTTAGTAAATGCATTTAAATGAATGTATACTGCAGACCTTACAAACGGACGATGTTGTTTATGTGGGTAATGAGCGCAACTCGCTAAGGAAATGGATTCGTTCTGAGTTGTGTCTGAATTGTGGGTTAAGGCTGCAGGCTAAATGATGCTAATGCTAGCGGACTTGGCTAATGTGGGATACTGAGTGTGTGTGGGGAAGCTAATCTGACCTGTGAGAGACTCTGATAAATGGGTTTTATACTATGTTTTATTCTTCTGGTTGATCTTGTGGTTACAAGAACAAGTTGTGGTTTAATACAAAGACATTTATAGAGTGTTATAAGGAAACTGTTTGATCAATGCTGACTGCACAGTAGTAGTGAACGCTGTTAAAGGAGCATTGCACTCTATATAGTTGTAGGTTGTATAAGAACAGTGAATATGTTTGTTTTCTGTCAACGACATTATTTTCTTGTAAAGAGTAAAATAGCTATATTTTAAAAAAACAGAAGTTACATTGTCAGTACAGTGGAAATACATTTCACATAAACAATTTAGCGCTGAACAAGAATTAAAATGTTTAAAAATGAGTTCATTTTATGATGTTTGTAATTGTAGTTAAAAATGAAGTACAGAGTACACTATTGTGTTGTGTTTATCTTTGTAAAACAAATGTGTTTATTGTGATACATTGTGGATCTGATATTATCAATGGATTTAAGCAACATTTTGTTTATGTTTTGTCAAAGTTGTATTGAGAGATTTATACAGTCTCTAGCTCAGGGAATTGTGGCCATGTATGGTAAACTGGACTGAAACACAAGGCCATTTCTTTACAGTTAGTATGGTGATACCTGAAGCTGTTCTAAGCTGTTGTGAAGAAGAAACCTTCCTGTTGTGAAACTGACATCAGCTCAACGTGTGTCCCTTTTTCTATTCTTTATCACAGCACCACACGTTGTTGAACAGGAAACCAGTTGCCCCTCTGGTCATCATCTTAGGGAGGCAACAATTCTGGGGGCTCGTCCGGGATTAGCGCCATGGCGGTCAGGTGCTAATCAGCCAAGAATTGCGGGATCCCTATCCCTCTGATGCACAGCATTAGTAACGATTGACATCAGGTATCCAGACATGGCCACTCTGCACGACCTACAGTGGGAGATCCAGAACCAGCTTCATCAGCTGACCAGAGCCGCTAACAGGGACCTGCTACATAAACTTGTAGTATTGTGTCAAGAAGAAGAGGTGGAAGATGTTCCCAGCGAGGATGCAACTGAGGTGGAGCTCTTTGACTTTATTGTTGACTTCCTGAGAAGTAAACGACTGAAGAGCCTCGAAGATCAGGGCATGTCTCGTCTGCTTGCATTTCGTGACCTCATTGATGACCTGCAAGCACCTCAGGTAACTGTTGAACTTGGTCAAGCGTCTGATGAAGGGGATGCTGTTTCTGTATCAGAGACTGAACCAGCAGTAGTAGCATCAGTAATGAAAAAGAGTATCCCAACATCAGTGATTGCTGATCCTGTAACTGGTTTAGTAAAACTGACAGATGTTGCTGCATTGTTACCACATAGAGAATTTAAGATACATGGTGGTCAAATCTCAGACTCAGCTTCTTATTTGAGTTTTAACTGTCTATGTAAACAAATTGATGAAGGTCTGGCTGAGGGGTTCTCAGAAGCTGAGGTCTTAAGAACGGTGCTCAAGATAATTAAGCCTGGTACCTTTAAAGACATGCTCATGACCAAAGACACCCTGACCCTTGCTGAGTTAAAAAGGTTCCTTAAAGCACACCTTAGGGATAAGAGCAGTACTGAATTGTTCCAGGAACTAAGTAACGCAAAGCAACATGACAAAGAAAGCCCACAACAGTTTATGTATAGGCTAATGGGGGTCAAGCAGCATATAATGTTTGCTTCTAAACAAGGTACAGACTTTCAATATGATAGCAAACTGGTGCAGGGAGTGTTTCTTCATTCGCTTTACCAGGGGATGAATGAAAAATGCTCATACATCAGACGAGATCTTCAACCACATATTTCAGACATGAATGTGACTGATGACGTCATACTCGATGTGATCACAAGATCACTGAGGGAGGACACCGAGAGGAAAACCAGGTTGGGACAGGTATGCAAACAAAAAGCAATCAGTATCAATACAGCCCAGCTGGACAGTGACAAACAGAATGCCATTCAAGTTCAGGCAGAGGTGCAGGCCAATCGCAGTGCTATACAGGAGTTAACAGCCCAAGTGTCATCTTTGGCCAAAAGTTTGGAGAAAGCCATCACACCGGTAGTGAATGTGGCAACAGAAAACACCTACAACCCTTTGCCACACACCAAACAGTCAGCCAAGCCTGAAGTTAAAGGGAAATGTCACCAATGTGTATCCCAAGGAAATGACACCTGCTCACACTGCTTCCGATGTGGAAAAGAGGGACAGAGAGCTATTGGCTGCTTACAAAAGGGAACTCTGTCGGGAAACCGTGTGAGGTCGCTGGGGAGGGACCACCAGTGACCTTGGAGAATGCAGAGTCCCCAATCCCAGAGAAGCTGCACCCGAAAGATAAAATTCCATCTTCAACCAAGACCTCAAAATCATGTCAAGTGTCCAAAAGGGAGCGTGTTGCCCAGCTGATTGGGGGCAGGTGTATGGTAACTTGTTATCTAGATGGGGTCAAACTTCAAATGTTGTTGGATAGTGGGGCCCAAGTAAGCATTGTGGAGAAGTCTTGGGTGCAAAAAGCCTTGCCAAATGTGACAATTAGGCCACTGGAAAGCCTACTCTCAGATGACCCACTCAAAGTCACTGCAGCTAATGGGACAGATGTGCCGTTTGAAGGGTGGATAGAAGTTTTTCTTGAGATCACAAGTAGCAGACATGGCTCAGTTGCTATTCATGTTTCCATGCTAGTAAGTCGAGGAGGGTTGAGCAGCCCACTACTAGGCTTCAATGTGATACAAGAGATGATTGCAGGGAATGGTGATCAAAGAGACGACGACAACTTAGTGAGTCTCCTTTCAGAAGTCCTGAGAATTCAGAAGAGTAATGCTGAAAGTCTTGTTTCGGTGGTTCACACAAAGCAACCCCTGGAAGAGTCAGAATGTCCAGTATTACGAGTTGGAAAGAAGGGACTCACGATCCCCCGCAGTCAGATCTGTCAGGTGAAATGCCGCATGAGAGCTTTTCCTGGAGGAGGAGTCATGTTGTTTGAGCCGAATGTAGACTGTCACTTGCCAGATGGGTTGGAGTTATTTCCTGCGCTCGTTGAAGTGCCAGCCGGCACCTCAAAAATAGTGAGAATACCAATCCAGAATTCAACAAGGCATGATGTTTTTTTACCTCCAAAAGCAGTCTTAGGATTCATTGAAGAAATTATTGAAAGCACACCTGTAAACATCCATCCAACTATGCAGGGGCCTAGAGAACCACACAATGACACCCTTCTGTGCGCTACCCAAACAAGTCCGACCAGTGAAGAACAAAGTAATTGGAAGGAAAATCGCCGGGCTGGCAGTGTGGAGGAAAGATGGCATCCAAATGTGGATTTAGATCACCTGCCGGAGCCTGACCGGAGCACGGTGCGGCAAATGCTTTATGAGGAATCAGACGTGTTTGCTCGTGATGAAGGAGACATTGGGTGTGTCCCTGGCTTACAGCTCAAAATCAATACAACTGATGACACTCCAGTTCAAAAAAGCTACAATTCCATTCCACGGCCACTGTTTAAGGAGGTGAAGGAGTATATCCAAAATCTCCTAAACAGGGGGTGGATTAGGAAGTCTGTTTCTGCCTATTCCTCACCTGTAGTGTGTGTGCGAAAAAAAGACAACAGTCTTCGCCTGTGTGTTGACTTCCGTGAGCTTAACCGCAAAACCGTCCCAGATCGCCATCCACTCCCACGGATCCAGGATTTTTTGGACAGCCTAGGCGGCAATTCATGGTTCTCCATCTTGGACCAAGGGAGTGCGTACCATCAAGGGTTTGTGAGTGAGGAGTCAAGACATCTAACTGCCTTTAGCACACCCTGGGGACTCTACGAATGGGTACAAATACCCTTTGGACTGACAAATGCACCAGCTGCCTTCCAGAGGTGCATGGAGGGAGTGTTAGAGGGCATCAGAGACGAGTGTTGCGTGCCGTATTTGGATGATGTCCTTTGCTATTCCAAAATGTTTGACGAACATGTAGACCATCTAAGACAAGTGTTCCACCGGATGCGACAACACGGCATTAAGCTTCGCCCAGCCAAATGTGAGCTCTTTAAGAGACAAATTCGGTACATCGGGCGAGTGGTGTCAGGAGAAGGGATTCAGATCGATCCAAAGGATTTGGAAGCAGTTCTAGCCCTGAAAGACAAGAAGCCTCGCACAGTTGGAGAGGTCCGGACATTGCTTGGATTTCTCAGCTACTACCGGTCCTTTATCCAAGACTTTTCACGACTGGCGAGGCCCTTGTTTGAAATTCTCCAAAGCCCAGCTGAGACAGGTCATGCCATCAAGCCTCAGACTGTTAAGGGAAAAAGTCCAGCGACCAAAGGGAACAAGGGGCAACTTCCCTCTCGCTCACCTGTCACTTGGACTACTGAACATCAGAACGTGGTGTCCCGGTTGGTGGACATGTTGACAAACCCCCCCATCCTGGCCTACCCAGATTTTGATCTTCCATTTGTGTTACACACGGATGCTTCAAACGAAGGTCTGGGAGCTGTATTATACCAACGCCAAAACAACAAACTGCGTGTCATTGGGTACGGCTCCAGGACCTTAACACCTGCAGAGAGGAACTATCATCTGCACTCGGGCAAACTTGAGTTCCTGGCACTTAAATGGGCTATTTGCGACAAGTTCCGGGATTACCTGTATTATGCACCAACTTTCACAGTCTACACCGATAATAACCCCTTGACCTACATCCTGAGTTCAACAAGACTAAATGCTGTGGGTCACAGATGGGTTGGGGAGTTGGCGGATTTCCATTTTGACATTAAGTATAGACCCGGAAAGAGGAACGCTGATGCCGATATGTTGTCCAGGTATCCCGTGAACCTGCAGCAGCAGATGAGTGACCATACAGAGACAGTGTCACCGGAGGTGGTCTCTGCTGTGTGGCAGGGGACAAAAATGGTACAAAACGATGATGTTCCCTGGGTGGCTGCATTGCAACTAAATGGTGATGATGGAAATGCTGTACCACACAATAGCGTTTCAGGCATCATTCCCAGAGATATTAGAGCTGCACAACAAGCAGATCCAGCTATTAAAGAAGTTATTTCTTTGAAACTGAGAGCTTGGACTCCAAATGAAAAAGAGAAAAAAACAATGTCTAAACAGACAAGGAGACTGCTCTATGAGTGGAACAAGTTAGAAGTAGAAAATGGACTACTCTACCGAAAAACAAACCAAAACCGACAACTGACTCTGTACCAGGCAAAAACATTTAGAATACAGACCTCCACATAGAATATCAAGAAAATATCTTCTTACTAATTTTGGAGTAGTACAGATGGGCTTACATAATTAGTTGCACCTCTTTGCATAAAATTATTAATCGATATAGACTAGAGCTATTTATCAATGAAAATAGATAGAATTACCATGAGCAAGCACTTGGCAAAAAGTGGAAAGGAAAAACTCTCTTTTAACAGGAAGAAACCTCCAGTAGAACCAGGCGCAATGAGAAGCAGCCATCTGCCACAGCCAGCTGGTTTGTTGTCCCTCCTTCAGATTGTTTCCTCTTTTATTTTGAAATTTACAAGCTAGTTCCTTATATGGCTCATGGCATTGTGTGCGCCCTGGCTTTGTTTCGTCCCCACCCTGTGGTATACCATCCTTTTTGCTTGGGTACATTTGGCTTCCTGTTGAGTATTGTCACTGTTGTTACATTCTCCCTGCTGGCGTTCAGAGTTTGGTTTCTTTTAAATTGTTTTTGGACATTCAGCTTACCTGGAGTGCTTTTCATCATCCATGTAAGCTTGGAATAAAATTCAATTATCTTACCTACCTGCTGTGTGCCTCCACAGGTTACAGTAACATTTCAGTTCAATTCAGTTTTATTTATATAGCAACAAACCACAACAACAGTCACCTCAAGGTGCTTTATGTAGTAAAGTAAAGACCCTGCAATACAATTTTTCCTTAAAAAAAAAAGACATAAATAAAATGTAATAAAAAGTTAAACTGTTGGTAAACAAAAAAAACAAACTCAGAGCTGCCTACACCGACACATTATTAAATCTCAAAAATAAGGCTTAAGATACATAGTTACAATACCACAACCCATATTTCCAGCTTGTTTTTTTGTCATGATGAATTTTATGAAAACAGGCAAAGAGCCATCCTAGCTGTGAATTACAAACATACACTCACACACACATGCGTGACTCTGCCATTTGGTGACCTGAAAAATTGTCTTTGTGTCCCTTTTGTTGTTTGCTCAGTGGAGCGCTGGGTAAACTAATTTGGCGTGCTCATGCCACTGAACCGTGTGAACGACACACAGAGCTTCAACTAATGCTACACTACAACAGTCTAGCAGTGAAGCCCCAGTGAACCCCTGGCGTCTTAGAACAATTGCTCTTGGAAAAATCAGGAAGAGCCCCCGATGTCCGCGGGAAGTTCACGTGATAAACTTGACAGCTTCCTCTTCTACGGGAAACGTGTAAACTCAAGTGAACTCAGCAGGCTGAAGTCTGAACCTTCTGAAGTGTTTGACGTTAGAACATTTTTTGAATGATTCATGGCTTGACAGAAAAAGCCCACGCTGTCAAGTCCCTGTGCAGCATCTGTTCCTATAGAGTGAAATAGCAGTGAAGTACAATGCTGATGTAAGAATATTGATTACAGCAGCTTTAAATGACTGATTCTTGCTTACAGCATCAAGTGCAACACCTGCCCGAAGGGCACCAGTAACTTTATTCAAAACCAAAATGTCACAGTCTAAACTTATTGAATTTGGGACCGCCTGAATTTTCTCAATATGTGATCTTTATTTTTCACCAGAAATGGCTCCTGGCATTTCTCCTGGATATTTTATGAGAGCGACTCTTGACATTCTCACACCGGCGCCATATTACTTAAATGGAGAAAAACAAAAGAGCACACTTTAATGTGAAAAGGAACCATGTTTATTTTTCACTCTCGTACAGACTTAGCTCAGACAGTAGTGACGCAAGCTCTCGTACTGTATTTTTTTCCCGTAAAAATATCCACAGAGACTGAACGGATAACATCATGGCCTCTTACAAAGTTCAAATGGAAACATTAAATTAAACACAATATTTGCATCATTTACAATGAAACACAGAGTTCAATCTATCGCCAATAAACACAGAATTGAAGCTCATTTGTCCTATGTATTGTGTTTTGAACCAACGTCCGTCAAGATATACAACCAAATCTTTACATTTACAATTTTGTAATGCTTAACAATTATTCAGTGGACTCTAACCTAAATTACAGAGCACATACTGTACTTGATTGTGTTTTTTCTGGGAGGTTTTGTTATACGGATTTGGACTATTTACGTATCAACAGCTAAAACTCACGTTGGCTAATTTTATACGTTTAAATTGGAGAAATTAAGGAAAAACAAAAAAACAAATAGGACCCGGTGACTGAGTGAGGTGAGTTTACCCTACTGACATCGTCATTGTGCAACACATCTGAGGACAGCCCCCCTGTGCGTGGGTGGTTGACTTAATAAAGTATCTTTTTATAGACAGTCTGAATATAGGTTTGATGACCTGAAGTGTAAAAAGAACATGTAAAGCAGTATGTAGAGATGAGAACACCCTGGTTTTGGTGTAACGGTACTGTGGCACAGATGTGTCCCACTAAATATCCATATGCTCAATTAGCAGAACGTTTAAAAAAAGAAGAAAAGAAAAGAAAAAAATGACACTCAAATGTCCATTTCACACCTAATCTCCAATAATAACCTGTGTCTACAACTGTAACACAATTCACATATTATGTACCACATAAAATAATAATGACAGGACTTGTATGACTGCCAAAAACGAACTGAACACAATAAGTCCAACACAACACTTTCCCAATATGAATACATGTTAATTGCACCAGAATGCATTTGAATGTTAAGCTACAAAAAGCATGAATAAAGTATGAACAATGTGCAAAGACAAAGTCTATATTTAAGGGAACTCTGCATTTAATATTGAGCTATTTTCTTCTCTGTCACATTTTAAAAATAAGTCTCCATTTATTCTCATAGCGTAAAATTGATATGAACAGCAATGGCTACTTTGGTTCCTTTTTAATGAGCAAGGAAAAGATAAGAGGGGTGAAATTACTTTACAAAATATACATCTGTAATTCTGCTCTTTCCAACAACCCTGACTGATGAAAGTATACTTTTTGTGTTTATGTGTGCAGTGTGTGCAGTTTGAGGGAATTTCAAAATGCAATATCTAAGAAAATAATCTAAAAAAGGCAGGTAGAGAGGAAAATAATAATTGATTGTGGCTTGTATCCTAGTTACCATGGTACAAATAAGCTCACCATAGCCCAAAGTGCCTTAGAGTAGATTTTTCTAGTCCAGCACAGTCTTGAGACTGATTTAGACTGAGTTATCACAAAGCCTTTCAAAGTCAAGCCCAACATTAACCAGAGTCAGATTTGATTGAGCAAATTTTAATAATAGACAGAAAATCTGTTTGAGAGGCTTTGACAAAGCAACACGTCATGCAATACGTCTTCTTTTTTTCTTTTTTGCACAGTAAAGCTGCACTAGGTAACTTTGCACAAATGCTAGCAAGTTCTGTTGCTGTCTGAGAAAGTGAAGTTGCTGTGATACTCACATAGACATTTAGCCCAAGACAAACAGGGTGTTATGGCATGTATCAAAGGAAGCCAGCTCGTAAAGGAGGAATAAATCAGACATTTGCAAGTCTGGCTTTTTATTAGGACAGTGTGCTTGCTAGCTTCTGATAGAGATGCCATTGCCTCTGGGTACAAAAGTGCATATGAGGAGAATTTATGTTGGGTAAATAGAGCAGAGCTGGTTGAATTAAAGAGGATAGATCCCTCTTCTGTTCTCTATCCAAAGATGAGTACTTTCTCATCTCTTGCCCAGTGCAGCTTTAAGATACAAAATTTGGGTTGATTTATTTTTGTCTCTGTGTAGCCTTCAGTTGTTGGGTTCCAGTCCCTCTAGATGGTCAGGGATCGGTAGACCAGTAAGAATGGTTAGACACTTGTTCCACACGTTGAACACAGGACACACGGGTTGGATGAAAGAGACATGAAATGTGTGTAGGTGCTGGGAGCCTACAGCATCATAGAAGCTCAGGTATCCGGCATCGTAATCCAGCAGGACCCCAACGCGTCGCAGGTGGGGTGACGGCTCAATCGCTAGCTCCTTGCTGTTGTGACGAACCACCCAGGAGTTGTTGCAGCGGCAGAGCACCCAAGACGCTGAGTTCTTGCCGATCCATTCGTGCTTGGGGGCTGACTTATAGGCTATGCCTACAGCATACCTTGGAAGGAGATAAAACTTCTATTATCATTATTTGGAAACCAAAGACCATCAGTATTTGCTTAGTTGAGTATCTCAGTATTCTGTTCATAAGTGAATGTGGTGGTATAAGCAGATGAAGTGGTGAACTGTCAGAAGTAATTGTGAAATGAGGCAAAGCTTTCAATTTCAACATCAATCTAGGTTCCATCCTTCATTTGTTTCCATGACTGAAAAGTTGGGATTGCGGATACAGCTACCTGCGGAGTGTGTCTACACGCATCTTTAGCAACAGGCTGAGGATCTCAGACATCTATAAGGACCTGCTGCTCCTTTATGCAGAAAGCAACAAACTGAGGTGGTCCAAGCATCTAAATAGGATGGAGCTTTCCTTTTAGAGGTTCTCTGGTCATGCTTGGCTGGGAGGAACCCCAAAGGCTGATCCAGAATACAATAGAGGGATTACATTTGTCATCTGACATAGGAGGATACCTCAGGAGAAAGGAGGAGGTTTTGGTGGGGAAAAGTCTGAAAGCCCCACAACCTAATTTTGAATAAGTGGACAGAAATGCATAGATGGATAGATGTTATCCTCAAACAGAATCCATAAATTATTACTTAAAATGTGTAGCTCTCACCATGTGCTCCCTCCAATGAGAGCTTCCCAGTAGTGACGCCCACTGTCAATATAGACATTTCCCACTACACCGTAGCTGCTCTGGCTGGCGAACCGCTCTTGGCTGTGGCCTTTCTTGGATGTGGTTTCATCTCGCTCCACTGTCAGGTTGTCGTGAGACACTTTCAGCTTCTTGTGAGCAGATTTAGGATCAAGCTTGAATGGCTGGCCTGTTCGTAGTAAACGAGATAAATAGAAGAGTTGATTTACAAATGGTTCCCATAATTTGCTAGGAAAAGACAGAGTATACCTGAGTTCTTACCAACTTGACCATAAGGACCATGTAGTTACCAGTAACAGATTATAGTGAAGACTTTTCTAGCATACGTAATTTCTCTCCTTGACCTAGTTACCACCTATGGCAAATATTTAGCAGTCCACCAAATAAATAGTAATTAGGGGCTGTGTGTTTACAGACAGGAAAAAAAAGACTCAGGACTATTTCAGTCTTTATTATCTTACTGTTTGTCTTTAAAGTCCCTGGTTCACTGCTTCTGCTCCCCGCTTGGTTAATAGCCTTCACAACAAAGATATACTTGGTGCCACTCTGCAGACCGTGCACTGTATAGTGGTTCTGCTTGATGTTGGGAACAATCATCCAGCTTTCCAAGGAGTTACAGAGACCTGAGAGTGGAGGAAAAAAACAAAAAAGTCATGTCAGATTTAGTAAATAGACAGTTAATTCACTTAAATTATAATTCATTGTATTTATTTTTTGCATTATGCGACTCTATAGGACAAAGTCTAGAATGAAAATGAAACTGAAGTGCTGAAAAATTCATATAACTGCAGGCATTTCTCCTTAAAATAACTCAAAAATAACAGAAAAACTATTTACTTAAGAGTTCCCTGGAAGAAAAATGCATCGCTGTGTGAAAGGACGGTGAACAAAATAACTGGTTGTGTGCAACCCCATGCCAGTGGAAACAGGTGAGAGGGTGTGAAAAGGCACATGAGGAAACTATTCACACCTTATTGACTTCATAGCTGCACAGTGCTCCCTCTGCTATGTGTGTTTGTGTGTCTTTGGTATGTGCTTTTTATTTAATGGCACTTCAGAGCTGCTGCACAACCTCCTAAGGCATATGTGTGTATATGTGGGTGTTCATTTTCCCTCCATTTCATGTCTTTGTTTGCCTGCTGATTTACTCGGGAAGTTGCCACTGCTCGTTGTTATCCATCCATAGATGGAAACCAGTGTTTTGGGTGTGTGTGTGTGTGTTTTTTTTTTAAATAATGTGCACCCACAATGCAGATTTTAATGTCACTGTCACATAAACTGTTATGCCATATTCTAACAAAGACCTTTAAACAGACAAAATTATCATCGGGTGCGCTGACACTGAACACAAAGTCGTTTAAATATTTGTTTTACCTTTTAAAATGTTAAAGCAAGAGAGGAAATGAAGAGTCATATTCATTTACGAAATGAAATGGAAGCATTTCTGCAGTTATGTAAAGATAATTTGCAGCACAGGCCTAAAACTAACCTGTATATTATGGAGCCCTACAAAGGACATTGGAAAAAAAAATGAAGATGAACTTTTGTGAGATCTCGCAAAGCTTTTGCGAGATCACGCAAAATAGGCCGCATCCTTCAGAGGCTGCATTTGAAGGCTGATTATGTCACAGCCAGGCGAAGACGGCTGTCCCAATTCGAAGGCTGCTCCAAATGCATCCTTCATTTTCCCGAATTTGATGGATGGGTCGGGTGTATCCTTCGTGGCCCAATCTATCCCAGAATTCATAATGTGGCCCAGCCAATTCCAGTTTCCAGCAATGGTTGCAGCTATTACGCTTTTAAGATATTTTCAGGCAAGAATGTAGCTGTGTAAACTTCAAATATCTGCTCGGTTTATCAAGACATCAAACACAAAAGTGCTGCGAGGTTTTCGATAACGTCTGTTACCCACCAGCTCAAACCTAACCAGGAGGTCGAGGCCCACTAGAGCTGACGAGAACACCGCACTTCTGGTACATCGTGCCTGGATCTCCCGTCAGCTTCAAGCCGGCGGCCTCCGAAGGATGCAGCCTATTTTGGAAGATCTCACCAAAGGTTTGCGGGAAAAAGTAACTTGAGATCTCGCAAAAGTTCATTTTCATTTTTTTTTCTCTAATGTCCCTTGTGGGGCTCCGCAGTATATTGTAAACTCACATATGCTAGCTTAATTCTTTCAGAAATGGTAGCTAGACAGTGAGATAGCCTTGATGACTAACTTTAGCTAACGCAAAAACATATCTTGTCAAGGTGATTATAGATGATAGTTTGTTATGTAATATATAATTCACTGATTATGGAAGAAAAAGCATCTAAAGTCAGGCTAACAAAAGCTAGCTTAGCATAAAAGTATGATCTGTTAATAATATAATATGGTCTAGTAAAGCTACTTTCAATATTCTGAATTATTTACAGTATATTGACAATAATGTGCTTAGTAAATGAATAATCATAATGAAAGTAGACCGGCACCTAAATTCATTAGTTATCAGTTTAGGCTAATATGTTAAACATGTATTTGTGTGTACTTTGTTTTTGAATGCAATTTAAATTTCTTTGGAGGAAAAAGAAACAATGAAATGTAGTTAACTAAAAATCCTGAATCCTGAAAATTATTAAATCCATGATGCTAAAGACTAAAGGCAATATTAGTGTATGCCACCATGCAGTTATTATTTAACTACTGAGGAAGCTACTGACACTACAACAAGCTAAAAGACCTCTAAGACTAAAAAGCAGTTTGTGCATGATCTTGTCATGCATTTCCCACTGGAAATTAGATTCAGAAGGCTGTACAAAACAATTAGAAGGATAATGTTTTCACTGTTCCATTCCATAAAATTACAATACTTCTACTTCCTGCATAGTGATACAACTCAATTTCCACAGGGGGGAAACTTCTTGCACATGACTTGAATGCCAAAAGAAACACCTCTGACATTACCAGACCTGATAACAAGAGGAGAGAAAAGTCACGCTGTCTTCGTGAATGGAAAGAGACAGAAATGTGAAAGCAAGAGAAGAAACGAAATGACAGTTTAATGGCTGTCATTTTTAAATACTCTTTAATCTGTGAAGTAATGACAAGGCAATGGCAAAGGTGTAACCTTACATAGATGGGAAGGAAAAAAAATAAAGGAAGGGTGTAACCCAAAAGTATCAGGAGCTGAGTGAAAAGGAGGGAAACAAAGCATGGGAACCAAGAAAAGAAATGGAAAAAGGTACTTTTGCTGTTAGGTAATTCTGTTTGAATGTTAGAAAGGATTTCAAAAAGAACAGATGAAAGACAGAGAAAAGGCGGTTTGATTGAAAGGGAGCAGGGGATCTCGCCTTCAGATGCCCTGACCCCATTTTCTTCCTTGTAGTTGTTGCTCACTTGAGTGTGCTCATGATTGTCTAGGGCTTGTGTGTATTTGAGCAAGAGTGAGTATGTCGGCATATACTGCCTGTCTGTTGTTGCTCTACGAGACATTGTGTCACTTAGCGTGCGTCAAGGATGCTGATTCGTTTCCCAGCTGTCATCCCTCCTGACACATCTCACTCCTTCGATGCCACTTAAACCTAAATGTTTCACATGTTTCAGTGTAAGAACTCTGCGTTTCCAGTGAAGTCTAATCTTTTACTGAGTGCTCTCCATGCATTCTGGATTTGCTATTGTCAAATCTTATCCCTCTTTCATCCTTCACAAGCTACAGTCATTTGATGTGTGACAACATCAGGGTGATAGTAGCATAAAGGCCAGAGGCTTCACTTCAGGAGCTTCCACTTCCACTCCAACGTTATCTTAGAAAAGCACTTCAACTCCCATCTGCCTAAGGGGAGCTAGTGGCCAGCAGTAGGGCAGCAGTTGATCTTAGGTCTAACGAGGATGCCTCCTGGATGCCTCTTAGGTGAGGTGTTTCAGGTATGTTCTGCCAGGAAGAGGTCCTGGAGCAGACCCAGAACTCACTGGAGAGGTTATATCTCTCAGGTGGTTTGGGAATGACTCAATGTGCCCTCGGATGAGGTGAGATGACTTGTCTAGAATTAGGGTTAGGGCTTGGTTTTGGATGTTTCAAGGTGGATGCATTTAGAAGGCCCAATTGACATTGGTATGGGGCAGAATATGGCTTTCTGGCACTACTTTGTCTACTTTCAAGGTGCATGGAGAAAAGAAGAAAATCTAAAGAAGTTAAAAGTCTATCAACACTTTAATAATAATTTTAGTTCTTGACCAAGCCATTAAAGCTCGTAGCCCTCATCACGGTCATCCCTGATGTCTGTAGTGCACCCATGCATATAGACAGCTGTCACTGGATTACTGTGATGATGAATAAAATTAAACTACCATAAAAGTGTCAGCATTCAAACATAACATGATTCTTAGACAAGGTTGATCTTCTTAAAGGATATGTGAATGTTTATCCACAATTCAGCGTGACAGATGGAAATTACATCAATCTGTTTGCATTCACATTTACCAAGTTAGTACTGCTAAAAGGATTGCTTTTTTTCCCACAAATTACATTAATTGGATACTTAGGAAGTGGAGTTGTACCTTAATTACTTAATGGAAGCCATTACGGTGCTTTAAGACCCTGAATGTGGCGCTCAATGGGTCGCTTCAACCTCTCTCCTTCCCCCTGGGAAGTTTTTTTTTTATGCAGTTCAAAAAGCTCTTCCCTACAAACGGCTCACCATCTTTCAACTTTCTTTTTTATTTTGCTAATGCTAATGAATTCACCCCCGTAACCTCTTATTTTCTTTATTGTAGCTGGGACCTTAAAAATAACTACTAAAATAAACTTTGTAGATTGGTTATCTGAGCTGGGTTATATCTTCATGTATTTATTCATTCTTGTGCTTTCAAGATTTGAAAAACCATTTAGTTCTTATCTGATTCCAGCATTCATTTCATACTTACTGGCAATGTTGGACTGTCCGGTGAAAATAGCATACTGGAGCTCATAGGACGTCACAGTGAATTCATCATCTGACGTCCAGTGGGCAGTGATCGTGTCATAGGACGCCGTGCACAGTTCTTCCCTTATGCACGGAGCACTTGGAGCTGCAATGATTGAAGAAAAAAATCATCGCCTCAGGCCCTAATTTTAGATTGTGTTTGGATAAAATTGCAAATTACATTAGCGATATTCCAAAGTGATGACACACTCAAAGGTTGTCAGCTGTTACAACGGTAGCCCTGATTAACCTTGTACGTGTTCATTTGCTTCGATTTATGAGTCTACAAGCTTCATTACACATAGGACTGAGGATGCTCTTTCTAATAGAGTGGTAGGCTGAGCATTAAAAGGAAGGCAGGAGCAAAATAATAAACAATTCAGATAAAAAGCAGATCGCATTAACAGCGGGAACAGTAAATGTAACAGCCCTTTTTAGGAGTAACAAATGCGAGTCATTACATAACCAGAGATGTTAGATTGGCTCTCTTCCACTCATGCATTGATTCATTGGAAAACTTCATTATGTTATAACTGTTTTTGTTCCACAGAGAAATAAATACAATGAATCACTCTTGTATTCAGTGCATGAAACCTCTCGGTAGCAAGAGATAGAAACAGAATGGACCGAGGTAAAGAAATAAAGATACAAAGGCACAGCTTAAATTGATTGTAAAGCCACTTCCTATCTCTTTCTTTGTCTGTCACTCGCTCCCTCTCCCGAGCCTTCTGTCATGAGTGGCTGCACATAGTGGAGTGATTCAGACTGATTCACTTAGTGAAAAGGCCCTCCAGCGAAGCCCTCATGCATCACAGAGAATAAATACGAGCCAGCCACTTTCACAGACCTTCAAAACCCACTACACTACCTCATTTTTGTCCCCACCAAGCTCCATAATTCATGCAGTGACATTTTGATGGGGCCTTGCAAATAGGGCATCGGAAATTAATGTTGAAAATTAATTTTAGAGTTAATAGGCTGGGGTCTGTTCAAATGCAATGCTTGAAGAAAACCAAGACATCAAAAGATTTTTTTAAAATCCTAAATTAAAGCATGAATATAATCTTAATTGGAGGCAATATTTGAGTTTCACAGTCCATGAGAAACTGAATCGTGTAATCAAAGGGCTACACTATAGATTAAGACTATACATTAGGTCAGGGATTCAAAGAAAGAAGCCATCAAAAGATGATGATAATGAGGATGAACATGAACAGCAGTTCTCAGTGATTGTCACCACACATTTTGAAAATTAGTTGTCTGGTTAATCAGTATAATCTGTCCTGTCTTCCACCTCTGTTGTTGTGATTTAGCACCGTATAAATAAAACTGAATTGAACTGAATTGAATTATAATCAGCAGACGTCCATTTGATGAAAAATGGAGGTTAAACATAAAGGTTTCCCAAGCAGAAAGTTCTGGGTTTCTGGGTAAAAATAAAGCCTGCATTTCCTTGAATGGCCACTTGAGGCTATCTTCAAATGCAAAGACTTCCATGTTAAAAGGCTGAACTTTACAGCAGAATAAACATCTTTACAGCCTGATACAAAAGACACTTTGCATCTTAATGCCAAATTACTCCCTTTTGGAGTCACCCACCTGAATTGTATCTAGGCTTATGCGGTCAGATTTCGTTGAATAGGCAAAATGGCACAATCTCTAAACTCCTTGGAAACATATCCCTAAACGTAAATTTTGTGTCACAAGCATTAACAAATGCTTTTTACGCTTCTCACTATATTTTGTGTTTTGAGAAATACATATCCAACACAGTCAGTTGCAGATATTCCCACTTTATACATGCCACCCTGTCACTGTCCTCTCTTTGTAAATACTTAAAATTTTAATTTAACCTTTAGGGCCCTACATGGTCAAGCTCCTCAGTACTTATCTGACCTGCTGAAACCACATTCCTCTTCCCAAGCTCTAAGGTCATTAGGTCAGAGACTGTTGGTGGCCCCACGCACTCGATTTAAAACTCGTGGTGGTCGGGCCTTTCAGGCAGTGGCACCAAGGTTGTGGAATTCTCTCCCACTGGTTTTACGCTATATAGACTCCACTGATTCTTTTAAAAAGCAGCTGAAGACATTTTCATATAGGCAAGCTTTTATTTAATTTGCTTTTATGTTGTATTTTATTGTTTTACATTGTTATTTGTTGTATTTCCATTTTTTCATTTTCTTTGTTGTAAACCACTTTGTGATTTTTATCTGCAAAAAGTGCTATAGAAATAAATTTTACTTACTTACCAACAGTATTTTTTTTTTCATCCAATACCCACTCTGCACTTACGAAACACATTAGTTAAGCTGGCCCATAGTCTACTAACCAGTATTCTAGCATTTTATTTGAATGCTACTTGGCACTAATTAGCAGTGATCTGTATAGTACATTGAATGCCTGCCAAGCTTGTTAGCATTAGTTGGTAACATAGCACATCACCCAAACACAGTCAGGCTATGATTTTTACCAGTGAGGTAATCCAGATTCTCCAACAGCTTCTTCTCTCTAGTAAAGTCCAGGGCAAATGTGTCGAAGGTGTCAGTCAGGTGTATCTCAGGAATCAGCACTTGGGTTGATGCAGTAGCCATGGAAACCCTATATCAGGACCAGTAGATACTTGTAATACACTTTTCATGTGAACTAGTCAGTTTAAGTTATTTTGTAATTGTATATCTATGTTATAGGGGTGTTTTTGAAGGGTAGACCACCCGAAAATAGATTTTAACTGGACTTGGAAAAAAAAAGCATCGCTCATGTCAACATCACAAGTGTTAGCGATACAGTGACAAGCGTTTTTAGCATTTTGCAAAGCATTGTACATAACATCCATATACAGAATTAACACCTCAACAATTGCTAAATAAAAACACAAATTCCCAATCTAAAGAAAATCATCTTCCTAATTAGTGAAGCTGTGTAGATTAGATTCTGATTGAAACACTGCTTTTTTATGAAGGACTAAAGGATAATGATTTATTTTTATATCACCCCTTTTGTTTCTCCTAAGGATGCACATATTGGAGAGCAGGTTTTGTTCTCAATTGCCAAATCAATTAGTCAGAGAGCTTAAGCAGGGAACGGAATAAGATTATGCTAAATAGAAGATGAAATCCCACTCTACTTGTTTTGGCTGTTGGCGAAGTTATGTACACAAAGTTTTCAAACTGTTTCTCACCATTTATGTGGTTGCAGTCTTTAACCTCTCCCTTAAGCTAGATTTTAACATGCTGAGCTGAATAATTAAGGCATGCGGTCAGTGTGTGGGCTGTCTGACCTCTCATTGATGCTCTTGGCTGTCTGCAGAAAGCGAGCATGATCGGTTTCTTTCAGCGTTTGATCGGCCTGTGTTATGAGGGCTGTGGACCTCTCTATGCATTGCTTGCAGTTGGAGATCTGTTGGGCGAGCTTCCGAAGCCTCTGTGCCTAGAAAGTGTGAAAGAGAAAGTCACAGAAAAGACTATCAGGATGAATCAGAATGGATGAAATAGTGGTTATGCAAGTTAAGGTGTTGTGAATCATTATGGTTGATAACATAATCAGAGCTGATGGCACGAAACGTCCCAGAAATATGGGGTTTTATGGGCGCAAGAAGATGGATGTTAACATTTTGAAGTCACTCATACATGAAAAGGTCAAATCCACGGTTGACTAATGCAGGTAGTCATCAAATTCTGCATGTTTTCTTCTACTGATATTAGCATCACAGAAGGTTAACAAAGGGCATGAACATACCCATCATCCATAAATAAAATCACAGGACATTTAGTTTAGCTTTCACTTTACTTGTCTCTTTTTCCACATTCTTTTTGCACGTGACACTTCAAGGTAATGTTTTGGACATAGCTACCCATGATTGGTTGGTTTCTTAAATTCTGTTTTGAAGCCTTGAGGAAACAGACTTGACAACGAGATTAAAAAGTCATTAGGCATTGAGCACATTTATCCGCTATTTTGAAAAAAGGAAAACAAGACTTTTGAAATAGACTTTTTATTTTATTCAGTATGACATAAAATTAGTGACTGACCCATCAACTTAGCAGGATAGCGTTTATAGGTGTCATAGGGGCTCATTTGCTTTCCCATAGACGTCTATAGAACGACTATAGAAAGTCGTTTTTGCAACCAGATACTGGCTATCTGGTGGCCTTCGGATAGAATGGTGGTTTAAGACAGCAGTCACCAACCTTTTTTGTACCATGGACGGGTTTATGTCCGGACCAGCCTTTAAGGTGTTGCGGATAAATACAACAAAATAAAACCAGTACCGGTACCAAAAAAAAGAAGATTTATTCATAACACACGGGAAACGACCCAGGGAAACCGAGTTAGCGATAAAAACAATAAAAAAAATAATGCTAAAATTGCTGAGAACCATGAATTTCACACCCAAGCCTCAACTCTCACGGCCCGGTACCAAACGACTCACGGACTGGTACCGGTCTGGGGGATTGTGGACCGCTGGTTTAAGACACTTCCACGCTGACTTAATTTTTCCAGCTTGGAAGCTATGTCCATGGTTTATCTTGTGTATGCCAATAAAAATGTATGAATTCAATTATTCATATGAATCATTTTAAGGGCATTCATTCTGGTAGGGAAATCTGAAATCGTGTTCATTATTTGAGTCACTTTACCATACCTACCTTGTTGCTCATCTGCAAGATGCTTTGCAACCCACCAAACTAATGTAACAACATGCCTCTTGTTTTCTGTGGTTGGAGATATGGGTGTATAGGTCTTATTGCCGCACTACTAGAGCTACCATCAAAAATAAATTGTTTCATTTAAAAAAAAAAAAAAAAAATTTTTTTCTTGGCTGGAGTAGTCCTCAGAAGCTCCATATAGATTTAAAATCTTAACAAAAGAAAAATATATAAAGAGCAGACAGGGTGCTTGACAAAATGTTTTCTTTCAATATCAGCTAATCTTCTCATGCCCCAGCTAATCTTAACTTTTTCATAGCTGTCAGTGATTCTGCTAAATGCAAATCTGGGATTTTAGATGGCCTCGTTTGCTCTTCGGTTTCATTTTCTTTCCCTGTCAGCAAAGATTTCAGGAGACAGATTTAGGTCAGTGGTTGCATTGAGGTCAAAGGACATTTCATCAGCAGCTTGGCTTGCAAAGAACCCAAGATACTGTAATCCTGATTTAAGGGCACTGAAAATTTCCATCAATTGCTAGTCATTATTACTACAGAAACTTTGTCTCAGAAAAGACAGTGTTGAGTTGTTTTTGAGTATGAGTATCACAAACACCCAAAATCAATTTGTAAGAATTCTGTTGGTCTATAAACAATGATCCATCCATCTGTATCCATTTCTCTATTTGCTGCACAATCCTAACAGCTGAAAGCCTAGATTACATGGTAAAAAAAAAAAAAAAAAACCATCCCTAGTGCATTCCAAGTCTCATTAGACGGAGCTTAAAGAAATCATCTTGGTTTAGAGTACGAGAAAGAGTGCCGTCCCATATGCTCTGGGATCTGCTTTTGGGCAGTCTGTCTGTTTTTCCCTTCTGTTGAATATGTGTTGAAGGGTTTGCCGTCTGTTGGAAGAGTAAGGATCAGGACAAGCAACTGTGATGAAGCATTGTGTTGAATAGAAAATGAGGTCTGATGATATCTTAAATTGATGTCAGAGAGTTTAAATTGGGATTAATAAAAGCTTGGCCTTATAAGTCAATCAACTCTAGCAAAACACAAGCTCTAAATTGTAGTTCTGTGTCATGTAGATATTAAACACACAGCATGAATGAGGGAATCCATTTGTTTCACAGGTGATTACAGCTGCAGACAAGGTTCACTCTCGGAGGATTATTATGTGTGCTTGAGCAGTTGATAGATGGACTGAAGCAGCATTTTAATATTAAATGAAAGTTGTAAGAAAGATTAAGAGAATATGTAGGGAAAGCTTGTTATAAATACAGCATTTATAGCAAACAAATGGTGTCACAGTCCTCGCCCCTCTAAGCGTTCTATGGGCAGAAATCTGTGCCATCAGAAACTGAATTTGAATAAGTTACATTTGAATTTGAATTGCTCGGATTGAATCTGAATTGTAGCTTGAATAAATGCTTTTAAAAACGGAATATGAATTAGCCTAATTTGAAATTCAATTTATTGGTTTGAAAATGATCATCACTAAACTGAAATTGAATTTTATAGTTTGAAAATGAATTAATTTACTTTGAAACTGTATTTTATCCTTTAAAAATTTAGCTCTCGAATAATTTCAGATTCACTTCTCACCATTCAGTTTCAGTCCTACAATTCAATTTCAGTTCCAAAATTCAGTTTTTTGGGACTTACATCTGGTTCCGGTTCAAGAGTAATCGAGCGCAGATTAATGGAAAGTGTTACTGACGGGAATCTACAACGTCTTGAGCTGAATTAAGACTTCAGAAGTCATTCATCATGTCGAATGACCAGCGGATAAACTCTCAGGTTGGTAATAAATGTATTACATGTATAAGAACAAGTGTCATGTTAACAAATGATAGCCGTACAGTAACTTTTATGCTTATTGTAGCTGTTAGCTAAAAACGCTAATCTAGCGTAGTTTGTTCTGGATTCAGCTTTGACAAACAAATATGATCGACTGTTTCTAGTAGAATTCCAAAGTTGTCATCTTGTACCCTGTCAGAGCCCTGTATGCTTGCAGAGACCCCTACAGTAGGGAAACATGCAAAACAGTGTCCAAACCTTTGTATTTTAGCTTTATTTATGTCTTACACAGCATCCCAACTCTTTAGCTTAATAACTTTAGCTAAAGTGAATAGTTAGTCTAATTCATTAGTGCAGCATTACTGGATCACCTCAGTTTGAAGTGATATAATATGATATACAACTATCACTGAAACAGCAAACTTTGAAAATAAACAAACAACACTTCTCATTCTCTAAACATTCTCTAAATAAAATTCAATTTCAGTTTAGTGATGATCATTTTCAAACCAATAAATTGAATTGCAAATTAGGCTAATTCATATTCAGTTTTTAAAAGCATTTATTCAAGTTACAATTCAGATTCAATCCGAGCAATTCAAATTCAAATTTAACTTATTCAAATTCAGTTTCTGATGACACAGATTTCTGCCCATAGCGTTCACCTCACCTTCCCCTCTTTGATCTTGTTCCCGATGATCTGCCTCCTCTGCTGAATAATGTCAATCAGGACGTCACACTCCTCCAAGAGCTTGCCCTCCTGGCGGGACGCGTTCACCTGAGAAACCAATTCACGGCGAGTATTAGACAAACAAAGAGACTGATGAAAGGTGTGGATGGGGTATATAGAGGGATGTATGTTTAGTGATTCCACATCATGTCCACTGAGGGACAGGGTGTTATTTTCATCCATCAGCCAGCCCTCCTGTCTGGAAGCAAACACTTGACGAAGATGGGGCATATTCAGCTATTTTGCCTCCTGCTGGCTAGAGGGCTGAGTGATAAGGAAAGTAAGCGTGAAGCACTATGTCTGTAAGAAAGCACACATGACTCTCAGAAATATGCTGTGCAAGGGTAATGAAATGAGCTCTTATACACGGTACAGTGTATATATATTTGCCTTTTTATATGAGTGTGAGAATTCTGAATGTGAAAGAAATGTACAGTAGGTTTATGTTTTTGCTGTTTTATATATTAAACAAGTACATAAAAAGGTGAAGCGACGTACAAATAGACCTTGTGGAAAATCTGACTCTCTGAGCAACTTCAATAAGTTGCTTTTCAAATTCAACAAAGGGCATTTGTGAACTGTCACAGACATGTAGACATCTATATCAAAATGCCCAATTCACAGCAGAGATAAACATGTTCACAGGCTGATAAACTAAAGTATTTTTGGTCGTATTTTCCCCTTCATAAAAACTCTACTTCCTAACTCATAACTAGTTATCCATTATTAGGAGTGTGGCAGCTTTCAGAGGCAGGTTGGCTAGCTACAAACTGGATGGCTACCTCTTTGCTAATCTTCGGTTCAGCTAATTCAAATCAAAGATCTAAATCTTCAAACTGTGTTTGAGATGTTGGTGCCTTTTGAATCATTTTTAATGCAATTATCTGACAAATAATATGCCATGCTCTTCCACTAATTTTACTAAACAGGCGTTCTATCTATTGTAGCTAACCTAGGTTAGTTAGCTTGCTAAAGAAGCTAACTAGTCAAGAGTACTTATTATTCTTGACTAGTTAACTTGCTAAAGAAGCTAACTAGTCAAGATTACTTATTATTCATGACAAAAAAAAATATGCAGCAACTTTATTTTTACAGATGCTGTTGTGTAGCATTTAAGGGGAATGGAATATACAGTGGGGCAAAAAAGTATTTAGTCAGCCACCGATTGTGCAAGTTCCCCCACTTAAAATGATGACAGAGGTCAGTAATTTGCACCAGAGGTACACTTCAACTGTGAGAGACAGAATGTGAAAAAAAAAATCCATGAATTCACATGGTAGGATTTGTAAAGAATTTATTCGTAAATCAGGGTGGAAAATAAGTATTTGGTCAATAACAAAAATACAACTCAATACTTTGTAACATAACCTTTGTTGGCAATAACAGAGGTCAAACGTTTACTATAGGTCTTTACCAGGTTTGCACACACAGTAGCTGGTATTTTGGCCCATTCCTCCATGCAGATCTTCTCAAGAGCAGAGATGTTTTGGGGCTGTCGCCGAGCAACACGGACTTTCAACTCCCGCCACAGATTTTCTATGGGGTTGAGGTCTGGAGACTGGCTAGGCCACTCCAGGACTTTCAAATGCTTCTTACGGAGCCACTCCTTTGTTGCCCGGGCGGTGTGTTTTGGATCATTGTCATGTTGGAAGACCCAGCCTCGTTTCATCTTCAAAGTTCTCACTGATGGAAGGAGGTTTTGGCTCAAAATCTCACGATACTTGGCCCCATTCATTCTGTCCTTAACACGGATCAGTCGTCCTGTCCCCTTGGCAGAAAAACAGCCCCATAGCATGATGTTTCCACCCCCATGCTTCACAGTAGGTATGGTGTTCTTGGGATGCAACTCAGTATTCTTCTTCCTCCAAACACGACGAGTTGAGTTTATACCAAAAAGTTCTACTTTGGTTTCATCTGACCACATGACATTCTCCCAATCCTCTGCTGTATCATCCATGTGCTCTCTGGCAAACTTCAGACGGGCCTGGACATGCACTGGCTTCAGCAGCGGAACACGTCTGGCACTGCGGGATTTGATTCCCTGCCGTTGTAGTGTGTTACTGATGGTGACCTTTGTTACTTTGGTCCCAGCTCTCTGCAGGTCATTCACCAGGTCCCCCCGTGTGGTTCTGGGATCTTTGCTCACCGTTCTCATGATCATTTTGACCCCACGGGATGAGATCTTGCGTGGAGCCCCAGATCGAGGGAGATCATCAGTGGTCTTGTATGTCTTCCATTTTCTGATGATTGCTCCCACAGTTGATTTTTTCACACCAAGCTGCTTGCCTATTGTAGATTCACTCTTCCCAGTCTGGTGCAGGTCTACAATTCTTTTCCTGGTGTCCTTCGACAGCTCTTTGGTCTTGGCCATGGCGGAGTTTGGAGTCTGACTGGTTGAGGCTGTGGACAGGTGTCTTTTATACAGATGATGAGGTCAAACAGGTGCCATTCATACAGGTAACGAGTGTGGGGGACAGAAAAGCTTCTTACAGAAGACGTTACAGGTCTGTGAGAGCCAGGGATTTTCCTTGTTTGAGGTGACCAAATACTTATTTTCCACCCTGATTTACGAATAAATTCTTTACAAATCCTACCATGTGAATTCATGGATTTTTTTTTCACATTCTGTCTCTCACAGTTGAAGTGTACCTCTGGTGCAAATTACTGACCTCTGTCATCATTTTAAGTGGGGGAACTTGCACAATCGGTGGCTGACTAAATACTTTTTTGCCCCACTGTAAAGGTGATTACATCTAAACAGTCAAATTATTATTTTCATATACAGACATATATACCTACAATCATTGTAGGTATATATTATGGAATTCACAATATGGAATTCCAGTGTAGAGCCTAGTAATATCCTAAGTGAGCAGCAGTATTATAAAAGGAGCATAATTAGCCTAATTTCAGTCTGTGGACTGAAACATCTGTGTGCCTCAAATCCCACTGATGGCAGTTAACTTTAATAAAAATGATTTAGTCTAGCTGGAAGGTGTTTGAAAAAGTGCAGCTGACCGCTTTCAAGGTGGTTCTGCCATGAGGGTCCATTCTGTGAGGCAATTGATTCACTTTGCAGTTGGAACCTGTACAGTCTGAGCAGGCTATAAAAGTTGTTCAAGTCCAATTATCAGAGTGCAGGTCCAAACATAATGTGTAATTTCTCATTGTGGTCATTTCCTAGTGGCCCTTTCAGCACCTTGTAAAGTGTTTTCTTGCTGCAGCAGAGCGATAGCACTGGGAGTAATGAAAGGGAAGTCTGCTGTGAGTGTTACCGAGCTGAAGAAAGACTGCACAGTTATTCATGCAAACATACACTCTTACAAGCACACATCGATGCTGACAGGTGTTTTAATAATGACATCATAGGGGCTCATTTGCGTTTCCTCCACAGAGCCAAACGAGGTTGGAGTAGACTTCCACAATATCCTCAGCGTCCCTTCCTAAACAGCATTTATGTGATTTTCTGGGATCATTTTGCCAACAGAAACAATTTTCCACCTGGATTACATCTCAGTGCTTATGTTAGACATGCCGAGCTGAATGCCTAAGCTCTGCTCTATAGCAATGCCTCTGCAACTGTCTTTTCAACACTGTTAATTGCTTTCATCAACATCACTGTGACAGCTCTGGGGAAGCCTGACATTTTTAACAGTTTACTGTATATGTTATCTCTGAGTGGCATTTTGTACACCACTTAGTATACTTATGCAGATATAAGGTATTTTGGGTTGAAGCCTTTCTTAATATAAACCAAAAGAGCACATGCTGAGGCTAATCTGTTCCTTGGAAGGCAGCTCTTTTCATCTCTAGCCGCATTTATTTAACTTCTGGCACTGATTAATGTTTTGATGTTTTAGGAATGGTTTCCAAAAACTGATTGAAACAGCCTAAAATGAAGTTGGAATAAAAGCCTCAGAATTTTCTGGCATTAATTTGTCTCTTTAGTTTACCAGAAAGCCCTAACTTGCTTTCTCGGACATTACGTGACTGTAGAGGGTGACATCTGAAGGTGTCACTGTGGATTTAAGGTGATATGCCCCTCTATGCTTATCTCTCAATAAGATGGCACAGACACACAAAAGTAATCTTAAGCTCTTTTCACAGATGCACTTTAGCCCTGAAACTTTTCGGGATTTACACAACAGACATTTGAGAATGCAAAGATCTGACACATCCTGGATGTTAGCCAGTATGCCCTCTGTGCCCTCTCTGTTCAACTTAGTCTATGTGCTGTCTGAACATGCCCATGTGAGAATAACACATCTAATGTTCCAATGTATTAACCAATAGTAGGTGGGTGTCACCTTTGCTGTCACCTATATGCTCTATGTCAGGGGTGGGGGAAATCCAGGCCTCAAGGGCCGGCGTCCTGCAGGTTTTAGATGTGTCCTTGATCCAACACAGCTGAGTTAAATTGCTAAATTACCTCCTCAACATGTCTTGAACTCTCCAGAGGCCAGAGGTAATGAACTAATCATTTGATTGAGGTGTGTTGACCCAGATTGAGAACTAAAACCTGCAGGACACCGGCCCTTGAAGCCTGGAGTTCCCCCACCCCTGCACTATGTAGGCAGTACCCTTGACTAAACCAGTAATCACACTTCTATGAGTGCAAATACATGTATTTATGAACTATCTATGGCTCATTCAGAATAATCAGACTGAAAGGCTAGTCTAAAGGTAGGGTAACCCATAACTGACAAGCATGGTTCTGCACTGGTAGTCCACATGGACTTTTGGCCTTAGTGTATTATGAGTACTCACAATCACTCTATCTGCACTACCCAAGATAGCCACCAACGTGGAACCATAAATCCCACATCAGGAAATAATCAAAGTTGAGCATGGTCTAAAGGACGAGGTTGCACAGCACCTATATTGTCAATTGTTCCTCACATTCTTCAACTACCACTTTGTTTTTGTGTCACTTTCTTACAATAAATTAGATATTGAGTTATGTGTAAGCTAACGTTAGCATTGCTTGCATCAGCACCTGATGCTTTTACCTTTTAGCTTTTACCTTGCAAGCTTAGGGGATCGCTCTGATCTTAAAAAAATGATTGATTGTATGTGGCCTGTGTTGGTGTACCACACAACCACACTGGTTAACACAGCTGTCGACTGTCTTACTTTTTAACATCGACTGTTAATGACTTCCTGTGGTGTCTGGCACCATAATCAACTCTACCAATTCTAGTGCATTTCTAGCAGTGGTTACCAATCCCTCAGGAAGTAGTGCATAATTACAATATCTTATCAGCTAGTTTCCTGCTTCAAATCCACTTTCATAGTTTGACAAAGAAAGCTTATTTTCAAGTAAGGAAAAGAATACTTTCTGTACCCTTGAACATAGTTAACCTGTTAGTAAATGGATGTCATAATATAAACAGCAGTAACAAGGGAGTGGCGCAGACACACTGTCATGTACACAGCCACACAGACACCCACACACAATTTGTGACCAAAGTACATGATGTGCTGTGTAAAGATGTGAAGCATCTAATGACTGTGGGCAGAACCCTCCGGAGCATATGATCAGTATGACAGATTATAGTCTGAGAGGGACATTAAGTGATTCATTTAACCACAGAAACACACGCATGCACACAAATTATTCAAGCCTGGAGGATATCCAAACTTTGTAAAATGCGCATCAAACAAACTTTCTGGAGGGGGGGGTGGGGGTGAAGTTGGTCTTGAAGGGCCTATATTCCCTGACACGCATCAGAGGTAACGCTTTCCTTCTCTCTCTGGCTTTAAAACAAAACTGCAAAAGCACTAATCCTTTTTCATTTTCCTGTGTTCTTTTTCTTTTTTTAATGGGATAATTTCCTTCCTTTCATTTAAATAAACAAACCAATTAACTGCCTAAAACGATCCCTCTTTGAGTATTTAGGATTATTGCATTGAAACTCATTGTACCTTCACCAAATTACAACTGTGCCCCATTTTTGCAAAAGAAAAAAAACAGCATATAAGGGTCCAAATGTGGTTTGGCACTAGATTCTTTGAAAAAGAAAAAAATGTGTCACGATGCCAGCCGAAAAAGAATGCGTGCGTAATTTGGTGTGGGAGTGTTAAATGAAACTGTGGCCACAGCCGAACCACAGCAGATGGTGACTCAGAGGAACTGGGTGTGCAGTCATTTTTTCTTCTTTGTTTTTATTTTTTTATTTTATTTTTTTAAACATGACTCGTTAAGGAAGGTTGCCATTTGCTTGATCTTTCGCCAACATTCAGGGTCTGAGAGAATCTCAGCAGCCATCTTTAGTGAGGCTTTGGGAGAGGCTTAATGTGATGTGAAAAGCTCCATCAACAGCACGCCAACCAAAGCTGAGTGACCATCTCTTTTTTTTAATCTATTTATTTATTTATTTTTAAGCCCTGACATATTCATGCCAAGCACATCAGACAGCTCAGTTTCCTGAGTTCACGTAAGTTGTATTTGTATTTGATGTATTTTTTAGCCCATGATCGTTATTGGTTTTTTGCTTGCAACTTTTTCTAGTCCAGTTCGACCCTGTGCAACTTGACCTGACGTGCTATCAGTGTACACCTCAGAGGTTATTTAGGGTTATAGATTATGTTGCGAAACTCCACCGCATGTGTCATAATGCACTGGGGAGAAATAGGTCAAGTGGGTTTGTTTGCCCTTTTCATGTTCATCATTTATTCATCAGAAAAGGATCAAAGTTTTTCTTTCTCCTGTTTGAAATTCTTGCCTCGTCACAGTTTCCCCCTGAGCTCAAAGCTCACAGGAAGCATATCTGTGTGATGGGAAACATGAAAACATGCTCGGAAAAAAAAAATGTATACAGCGCTTAAATGTTAATAAATCATAATCCTCTTTCCTTGCAGCATGCAAAGGCCTTGCCACGCATGCAGGCTGTTCTCCGTTATTTCTAAACTAAGATGTCACTGCCTTTCAACCACTGCCTGTGGCATCACTTTATTTAAAGCTTCTTAGTGGGCTAGTGGAACATGAACAGGCAGGCTTAGCACAGAATTGCCTTCACTCGAGTTAAATGCATGCAGACATTTTCACAATTGGTTGTTATCCCAAAAATAAACGTGTTAAACTGAAACCTGATGATTTGCACTTGCCTGTTTCTGCACTCAAAGCTTTTGGGAAATTTCAACATTTCAATTTTGAAAACAGTTTTCTTAGTGCATGGAGGTTGAAAGATGTTGCAGATGTTACATATATTTGTATTTTTATATATTTATATGTAACCCTTAAAAGATGCTAAAGACGCTATGTTTGTTTGTGTACATATATTTTTGTCTGCATCCTATGTAATATCAGATTTTCGCACGTTCTCTGTTATTATTAAGAATATTTATGTGAAATTAAACAGAGCTCTGCAGTTAATGTAGATGCTAGATACATTTTAGAAGCAGTTTCATTAAAAATATATACTTTAGGAGCGTAATATTCATAACGTATTAATCACTGAAACTTTGAATGTTGTAAAAAAAAAATCTAATATGCTGGCCACATTCCCTGAGTCTACGATGACGCCTCCAAAATAACTTTTACAAATAATGAGAAATCTGATTTTCTTGAGTAAACTTTGCTTTACTCGTATTTGTTTTTAATGTAAATAAATCTACACTGTCACTTGTCATTTTTTTTCCTTGTTTCTGGGCAGATAAAAACAAATATCAGACCAGTAAATGTGAATGAATAAAAGCAGGTTTAAAAAACAAATCACTGTAAATTTTTACCAAAGTCTGCTATGTTTACATTCACTTTTTAAAATGATATTCATTAACAGTCTCACAAATACATAAAGAAAAAAAGGTTTTTGCAGTGGCATTACAAAATACAAAACACAAATAAAACAGCACAACAGTCTGAGTGAGTAATCAAGGAAAAATAACAAATATAAAAATAACTAAAACAAAAAAATAAATATTATATTAGGTTTTGAAAATGATAGTCATATTCAGTCATTTACTGTAAGTTTTGTTGTCAACTCTTACTACATGCTAAGCTAAGGGTTAATAAACAATGTTGAGTAACTATACTGTACAGGTTACACAAGAGATGCTACAGTTAAGTCTTAAGTAGTAAAATATTGTATTATCCATTGATTTGATAAATTCCAACATACAGCTAACTATAAAGCGCCACGTGGGACTCACCTCTACATGCTGACAAGTTTGAATCAGTTTTCCCATAAGAGACTCCAGCTCGTTGTTCCTCTTGATCAGATTACTCAGGTTGGAATCCAGAGCTTGCTGCAGAAAGCAATAACACAAAAGAGACAACGGAGAAACTGAGAGACAAGTAAAGAAAAAAACAGTCTCTAACGTGAATGTAAAGAAATCAAAGTGGAGAAAGAGCTGTAAATACAAGGAAGATAAAAATGCAAAAAGAACTGCTTTCCCTTTTAGTTTTCTCATGGAAGCCAGAGGGGTTGTAAGAATATCAGAACAACAGCAACAACAGAAAAAGTTCTAAAGCAAGTGGAAAATGGCTGCGTCTGGAAAACACAAGAAATAAAATAAAAAAAACTGTTTGATTCCTCAGTTCAAGTCCACAAAATAACAGCAAAGAGAAGCAACGATTTTCTATCAGCTCTCCTTCTGTGCAAGTGTCCCCAGGAGCTCCAGCGTTATCGCCTGTCTTTTTAAACAGGTGCGTTTGGTGACCACGTACCTCTGAGTGATACCCCTCGTCTCTGTACTGCCTCCTCATACTGCCCCGTCCGAGTCCGAGCCTCTGACAGAGAAACCTACTCTACGAGAGGATGTGACCGGGACAGCCACTCCACTGAGCACCAAGCCATGCGCAAACCCGGCCAAGCGGCAAATTAGGCATCAAAAGCTTTCCCTATGAGAGCATGCAGCAGCGCTCCCGGCTAACGAACCGGCAAACAGGTGACAGCACGTCCCTTAATGCTCCTCCCTGCTCCCCCCCCCCTCTCCATTCCCCTTTTCCCCCCTTTTTTTCCTCCTCTCTCTGTTGCTTTTCATCTGCCTGGGCACAAGCTGTCTCTACTTCTAAGACCATCATATTATTGCCAAACCAAGCGTGCTTAAGCTGCTCTGATGCCACATCTCCTCTTGCCCATTCAAAACTGTTTTCCAGATGAATTTCACCCCAGACTTGATGAAGTTTGAGATTTCCATGTCTCCAAAAACAAAAAAGGTATGCAAGTTTGCTGGAGCAGCAAGGCCGTGACAGGCCGCACACTTTTCCTAACGCACAAGAAGTGAATCTTTTGCTTTCTTTACAGCTGCTACTTACTTGCCTTCACAAGTCAGGCTGCTGTGAAACAACATTTGTATTTGCTCGACCTTTAACCCCCCACCCTTTTTTTATAGCTGCAGTGTAAACAAAGGCAGTTCTGATGCTACAATAAGGATTAAAAAGGCACTACCAAGAGGGAATATTGTATAAACAACCACGGTAAATAGTGATAGAGGTTTGCGTGTGCAAGCATGTGTACACTACTGTACTCGGCTTAAATGGATGGCCTTAATACGGCGATGACACACAAAAACCAAACAAGGCATACAGGACTCTTTGAACAGAAATATGGCGCTGTCATCATTATCCCTCTAAAAAATTGAGCTCTGAAAGGATGGAGATGAGGACAAGAGAAACAACAATAAGTCAGCAGCTCCCTCAGATCCAGTTGAAATGTGTTTCCACGCCCCAGTGTAATGTAGGAAAGGTAAAGTTCATGAAGTACACAAACACGCACACAAGGGAAAAGGAGCAACAAAAATTATGTTAAGTTTTCCGTGCTTCTGTTTACGGCTACGTTCCTGTTCATGTTAACATAACCTTTGCGTGTTTGTTTGCTGTTTTATTTGGACTCCACATCGACAGCATCCATGTTGCCAAGTGGCGTTTATCTCTGGGGATTGCTAGCCCTGTCAGGTCACCTGTCAGTCATCCTGCCGGTTTATCCTACCATCTCTCTTTCTCTTTGTCTGCCTGTCCTCTTTTTCTGCTGCCGGTCCAAGCAAGATTTTTACCCTGAATCCCTCCAAAAGAACAGAAAAGTCTCTGTGTGAAGTTAATCTGCTCTGAATCACCTTGGCTAAGCCTTTTTGATTTGTTGAGTTTTATTATACATAGCGAGCCGCAGGATTTAGATTATCTTAACATGGATGCAAAATGATTTAATAAAAAATGATGGATACTTTCACGTTTGACACTGCAGATGTGAAATATACAGTTTATAAAAATGTGGAACACTTACATGTACTAAAAAGATTTTATTGCTTGAATGCTACGGTGATCTTAGACTACCTTTTTCCTTCTCCATCCTCCTTTACTAAGTGGTTTTTGTCCTGACACAAAGACAAAGACTGACACAAAAACTTTAAAACTTAGTTATTAATTCAGAGTGTGTGACTATAGTTTTATTATTATCATGATATTTTACTTGTTTTTATTTTATCAGAGATTTATGCTGCATTATAGCTTGTTTGGAGGTTCTGTTGGTTTTGTTGTTCGTCCCACTGAAACACAAGTTGCCGATAAAAACTGAGCTAACCGACTGAGGCAGTGCCAAAAAATGTGTTGCATATAAAAATGTCATGTCAAAGTGTTTTTTCTCACTTCCTTGTTTGATATGGCTGTCTAATGGGAGGTAAAATTGTAAAAATGCTACAAATACTTGTTGTACACCAATAATGATTTCTTTTAGCTGGTTGTTCATTGCCATCTGCTGCAGAGAACACACTGACTGTGGATCAGACACTGATACTACTCCACTGCAACACCAATGAGCCATGCCCAACAGAGTGAAAACAGATTACCCAGTAAAACTGTCGTTGATTTCCAGTACTTTGTGACATCTCACATGTTTCTTTCATAGAAAGCCTAAAATATCAAGGTAGGACTTCTCAGTCCACTTGGTTTCCACACTTTCAGAAAGCTTGTTAGTTTACTCCCACAACCCACCTAGGGTTTATGTAAACATCCAGAGGTCAGCGATAGAGGAGCAGTCTCAACCTGCTCTGTAGAGGCGGTTTGATTCAGGCTTTTGTGTAGAGACTTGAGACTTGGCTCAAACTGAGTAAATAGGCGAAGTGAATGAAGAGCAGTTCCATCAGAAGACGCATAATTCAAGCCTGTTCTCATTCCCATGGCCTCAATTAAAGCTGTTTTGGCAAAATCACCGGATTGGGGCTTTTGGAATGAAGGTATATTTGGCCCCTGTGCCCGGATGCACAGGCTCACGGTGTTAGTAAGATGGGTTTAAGTCATTATTTTTCAGATGTTGTGAAAGAGAATTTTTTTTTTGCCAAACTATGGTCTTTTCTTTAGTACCCACACCGAAGCAAGAAATTTCCAGTGCCTAAAACTAAACAAGTACTTTTCAGTACCTGAATCTAACCAAGTAGTTGTCAGTCCCTAAACCCAACTAAGTAAATTTCAGTACCCAAACCCAACCAAGAAACATTCAGTACCTAAACCTATCAAGGCGTTTTCAGTATCTTAACCTAACTGTAACTTTGTTATGCCCAAATCTAACCAAGTAGTTTTAAATGGATAAACCGAACTAAGTACTTTTCAGTACCTAAGAGTAACCAAAAGACTTTTAGTGCCTAAATGTAGCCAAAAAGTTACAAGTGCTTCAGCCTAACAGCCATGAGAGTTCAAAACAGTTTTTGTGAGGTTTTTATATTTCAAAGAAAGGCTTATTCCCTCAATGGCATCTGTTTTTAATTAGTAAGAAGCTGTTCTGCTGCAGCATGCTCAGAACTTCTCTTAGGTTCTTCTTAAATCGCCCTAAAAGAATCCACTCTTTGAAACCGAGGCAAATTTTTCATCTCTTTCATCACCTAACATCTTTGTGACGGCTTCAAAAAAGGTTACATGTCTCTATATAACAAGCATCACACTTGTTATCAGTGTATGCACTGTTCATGTGTTCAAAAATGGCTGTAGATGCATGCTGTGAATGAAACAAATCACCCTGGAGCAGTGCTGATAAGCTAAGAATGTATGCGAGCGGATCACACATGCTCGCTCACTCACAGATAGCAAATGGTAAGCAACTGAAGTCGAAACTTCAGAGGACCTACGTCTTTTCTAAGATTTACTGTGACATTGAACAGGATTGTGCTCTGAGGATTCATCTCCATTCTCTTCCTGGTTCATGAGTTAGAGAGATCAGAGAAACCTCAGTCATGCAGATGAGGAGAGAGACTGTGAGGAAAAGATGAGGAAGAACAAAGGCAGACAGTTAAACAGCAAGACAGACATTAAAGAGGAAGCAGGAAGAGGAAACAGGAACTTTAAAAGAGTCCATGCTTGTTTACTGCTCTGCTTTATAGTCTGTCCACCTGTCCCTACACACATCTATAATGTATTTATCTCATATCATCATTGAAGTAGGCGTTGTGTATTGGTTGGTTTCCACTAGTGAGCTAAATTATAAATTGGGAACAAATTGTTTGTGTTTTTTTATCAATCTGAGAGAAACACAGATGACTGCTACAGGAAAAGGGCACTGATTATGAAGCAAAGCACAGCAGAGTAAAAAGAAAACACAGCATGAAAGGAGCATTGTTGTAGAAGAAATTGAAAAAGGATGCGTTGTGTGTGTGTGTGTGAGAGAGAGAGAGAGAAACAAAAACGCCCAGAGCGAAGAGAACATTGAGTACAGGAAGTAAAAGTTGTCTGCGAGTGCTACACAATGCACTGTAAATTTTCACAGAGTGGCTTTTACTTATTACAGTTAAAGAGAGAATCTCATATCTGTATATGAGCGCATGGGATACCAAGCATCTTATAACATCCTTGGTTTGAAATTCAGACTCTAGTTTAGGATTTATCCTTTTATCTTCTTAGTAGCTACATCAGTACTGCATCTAACAGCAGCAGGCAGATCTTTCGAGGGCAAAATGACTCAAAAGCACTAAACAACAGGAAATGCTAGTAACCAGTTCCGAAGACAAAGAGCTTTAGCAATGACAAAGCCCAGTGCACAAACACAGCAGTCTATTTATGCTAACCACAAATAAGCAAAGGTTGATAATAATCACTATTTCAACTTTACAAGGGCAACAATACAAATGCTAACATTGTGCTTTCACCTCAAACATACTGTACCAGACTTTGATATGACCAGAACCAGACCAGCGAAATATCCAAAATGTCGAGGTCCGGGCTCTGGGGAGATCAAGACTGAAAGAGTGGCTTTTCTATCCAGGTACACTTTTACTGCATTGGTGGAGTGTTTGGGATCATTGTCATGCTGGAAAATGAAGCCGTTGCCAATCAGATTCTTCCAGATGGTACTGAATGATGGATCAACATCTGATGGTATGTTTCTGTTTCATATTTCCATGAATTTGGATCCGCATAGTCCGCAACATCACTGGCTGAAATGTATCCCCAAACCAGACAGAGCCTCGACCGTGCTTTACAGATGGCTGTAGACACTGTCGTACCTGACCTGACTTGAGTCAAGAAAGAAATTTGGATTAATCACTTCATTTTTAGTCTACTTCCTTACAAAATTTGGTATATCTACAGCCTTTTCTCTTTGTTTCCCTTCTTCATAGACACTTTTCCACCTAGACCATTTTTGACGAACAATAGAACATAAACTGAAGGGCCAGATGCATCTCTCAGGCCCCCAGTCAGGTCTTTGTTGGATTTTTAGTTGATTTTAGTGGATTTCTGTTCATCTGGAAATGATTCTTTCTTTACCCTCTACATGTCCAATTTCCTTGTTTTTTTTTAAACACACTGCACACATATATGCCATGTTTGCAGGTAATAGGTAATTTTTTTTTTGGGGGGGGGGGGGGGGGTGTAGCTGAGAAAGATGATTTACCAACTAACTGACTCTTGCTTACTTCCAAACATGATCCTTACTCAGGAAGTCCAAAAAGATCAGCTATTGAAGATTTAAGTGACTCTATACCATAATATTGTAGGTGATAAATATGACTGGCATATTAAAGAATAGCCAGTTGCCCCCTAAAAAACATTGCCAATGGGTTTACTTTTCATCTTGCTGCATCAGTAAAGTGATGCAGAGTGTCCTCTACACTCTGGCATCACTGTTGTGTGGTCAGAGGGAAGAAGCAGTGCTCACTCTCTCTGTTTGAAAGTTTCAAGCTTGTTGAGTTTTTGATCACACCCAGCGGCAGCACCAGTGGAGGGTGTGATGTCAAATTGCACTGACACACTGTGTGCTTTTGGCTGTCAGCATATGTATTTTTAATTTAGCTTTTTATTGCAGTTTTATGATCCACTTTAAAGATTGTTTGCCAAAGTCAAGGTTGCATTTAAAAAAAGGAAGAAAAAAGGTCAGGACGATAGGATGGACTGTCAAAGCATGTACGGGAATAAGTCTTTTTTATGATATAAAAGATGAATGAAGTGGCTGGAGGACATGGAGCTAAATGTCATGCTTATCACCAAGGTTATGGTTCAGAAGCTTTTGTGTTTGCTCATGTTTTAATGTGTTTGTACTTGACAGCCCCACGTATTTTTTAACACTAAAGGGCAGCTGATTAACCAAAGTGGATTACAACAAAACAGAACCAACCTGTGATTTGAAATTACACACACAAAGAGCAGCTGCCATCTTTTATCCTCAAGGTTCTTTCTCCTCAGACCCAGAGCCAAGGACTTTAAAAGCTATTTCCAGCCGCCTCCTCTGTGACGGGGGTAATTTTATCTCCGAAAAAGGATGGGTGTTCCCACAATAACCTCCATGGCTCTTATCAGACACACACCACCACCACTGCCACTGGAAAAAAAGGAAACTATTCCAATCATCTGATATTCTCCCCCGCACCCCCTGTGGAGTGGGGATATCTCAAACTGCAGCAGATCAGGGCTAAAAGTGATATGAATGAAATGTTCCAGAAAATATGACCAAAACAGTTTCAAGTTGTCAGACTTTATAATGAAAGAAAAAAAGTGAAAAATCATATCTAAAGAAAATCGGGTGACTTGTAACAGATTGAGCATTTTGGCTTTAAGCTATTGGAACTACCTAACAAAGGGAGGCTGCATGCTGGACCTCCTCGTTTAAGAAGTCTCCCCAAAGTTTTCTGTCTTTATAAATTAAATATCAAATGCGTTTTTCAGCATTAATATTGCATTGCACTTTACTTGGTAATTATGTTAGACCTCAATTTACTTCCTAGCCTGTTTTTGTTTACCACGCAACCTGCCTTTTTAAAGCACAACACATTCACTGTATACTGTACAATGCTCATAAAATCTGAGGGCAGTCTGTGTCTAAATGTACTTGTGTTGCATAATCATAGCTCAGCATTGCTTTTATTTATTTATGACTATATGCTGTCTGGTTTTAATGCATTGTTTCACAAAATACTGCCATGCACAGATTAGAGAAAAAGAAATAGCTTACAGAAATGAATTAAAGTTAAATGACGTGACATGTGTGGTGCCTTGAATCAGAACTTATCCTGAGGCAGAGATATATTTTAAGCCTCACTCTTACTGAAGACAGCAAAACAAGCCAGTGGTCTGAAAAATAAAGTGTGGCTTTTAATGTGATTAGCAATAATCCGTCTTTAACTTGAAGGATAATGTATAATATTCAGCTCAATGGCCTTTTTTTTATTATCCTGGACTTAAAGTCGTGTTTATGAAAATCAGAAATGCTGTTGTGTTAATGTTTTTTTCTTCTTTTTTGAAGAAAAAAACCTGGAATTTTCACCTCAGTAACAAACAGTCACTTTATAAGTTTGTAAAGTGATTGCAAATTTGATGCAATTTCTTCATAACAGCTCAAAAGAGATGATTGAAATTAGTTCCTTCATTTTTTTAATTGCATGCCCTTCACCATTTCATTGAGACAAGGTGCAAAGACAGTTCATTTCAACTTGCTACCAAAACAAAACAAAACAAAACACAAAAAAGCTAATACCATGAAGCTGCATTATACTGGCACACCCCACTGAATATAAAAGAGTGAGTAGATGTAGCCAAAAGTACATGGCATCAGCTCAGTGGTGGCTTATAACATTATGTTTAGCTAATAATAGTAGCTTGCTAACACAGAGCTAATGTTAGCTATATGACAGCTAACACAAAACATGGCAAAATAATCAATTCAAATCAATTTTATTTCTACAGCACCAAATCATAACAACAGTCACCTCAAGGCGCTTTATATTGTAAGGCAAGACCCTACAATAATACATACAGAGAAAAACCCAACAATCACATGACCCCCTATGAGCAAGCACTTTGGTGACAGTGAGAAAGAAAAACTCCCTTTTAACAGGAAGAAACCTCCGGCAGAACCAGGCTCAGGGAGGGGCGGGGCCATCTGCTGCGAACATTTGGGGAGAGAGAAGGAAGACAGGATAAAAGACATGCTGTGGAAGAGAGACAGAGATTAATAACAAGGATGATTTCATGCAAAGAGGTTTATTAACACATAGTGAGTGAGAAAGGTGACTGAAAAGGAAAAACTCAATACATCATGGGAATCCCCCGGCAGCCTACGTCTATTGCAGCATAACTAAGGGAGGATTCAGGGTCACCTGGTCCAGCCCTAACTATATGCTTTAGCAAAAAGGAAAGTTTTAAGCCTAATCTTAAAAGTAGAGATAGCGTCTGTCTCCTGAATCCAAACTGGAAGCTGGTTCCACAGAAGAAGGGCCTGAAAACAGAAGGCTCTATCTTTAAATACCCTGTCAAAGCTGAATATAATAGTTAAGATATAAACAGATAAGAAATAAGGATTTTTTAAAGTCAAATATCAACTATATTCTACTGGAGTATAGCCTGGTGGAAGGCTATACCCCAGTATACGGAAGCCTGATGGTTTTTCCTGCCTCCTCCAGGCTCCAGTCCACATGCCTATATATTAGGGGTGCAACGATACACAAAATTCACAGTTCGGTTCGGTTCGATACTTTGGTGTCACGGTTCGATATTTTTTCGATACAAAAAAAAATGTTCATGCCTTTTTAATTTGTCATTTATTAAATTTTCACGGCACATTCTGCACCATACCTCTGTGCGTTCATCATTTGTTTGAAGCCAGCTCACCTCCTGCAACCACTTTTCCGAGAATACGCGCTTCTTTTGTGGTTCGGACTCCTTCTGACATTTCTTTGGAGGCGGAGGAACATCAAAGTAATTGCTTAAAGGAGCTTCTTCGACATCTTTAAGAGTTCTAAACAAATGTCTGTCCTCCTCCAGAAAATCTTATGTACGCAAACACGCGTTGCAACTTCTTATCTTGTGCGCGTTTTTTATTTTGACAGGGAATGCGCACCTGCGGACCACTTATGTGCAGCCCTGGTTATTTAGCTTGTCATATTGCAGCCACAGAAATTCTTTTGTCCATGAAACCATAAAGCTGCACTTTCTTTTTGCCTTATAGTCTGATTTGTCATAACTTTTCCGTTTTGTGGTAAGCTTTTCTTTGGCTGTCACTTCTTCACGCTGACCTGTCTTATTTGGCTCAGCAGAACTAAAATATATATCCTGCTGCTTTGACACACGCACTCACTTAATGCTCAGCGATTCTCTGCGCGATCAACCTCTCACATGTTTAAGCTTGCTGGGGGAGATTTCACTTGTCATGTTTGCATAGTAAGCTAATGATTGATAAGACGATGTCAGACGAATTGGTGCGCAAATTATCGTGACTCACCAATCAGTGCTGTCGCTCTCTATACACAGTTCGCGCGATTGCAAAGTGAAAGCAAAAAACAAGCGCAAATTCAAACGCGATTTCAATATGTCACATATTGACAGTGGCTCACCGATGCCAATGACATAATTACCCAGCTACATTTCCAAAAGAATGCAAAAGCATTGACATAGATTTTTCCTTCCTACGATAGGCCGACGGGCAGGGCAGAGAGATTTTGGTAGCCCGACTGGAAAAATCGCTAGCGATTTTGCGAGCCCTGTATCTGATTGAGGAATCACTCATCTTTGGAAAAGAGTTTATTACAGAGAAATGGCTCTTTCCAAAATAAAAGCTATACTATACGCTTCTTCTGGGCTATATTCTCAGCAGCATATTAAACATATCAGGTCTCCATAAGGAGAATCATGTGCTAACGGCTGTCTAAATGACTCGGGTAAAGCTTGTAGCATGCCTGCTTGTTGTTTTTCTCTGCTTCCACTTGTCTTTGCACTAGGATGATGTCGGCATAAATGTGCAGTCATATTTGTTGTGTTCCCACTAGTGCTGTCAGCATAAATCTCACTGAAATGACGTTAACGCCACAACACGGCAAATCTCCGTTAACGAGCTACCGCGGATCGCCCCGTGCGTGGGGCTGGACGGCCAACACGTTAACGAGCTAACTGCGCTAACACACTAGTTCCCACCCATGTAATTGAGCATTGCTGGCACATCCAACATACTGTTTTACTTTAGTCCATGACACGCTTACCTTCAGGGTCATACTTCACATGAAAACCAAAATAGTTCCAAACGCCAGATCTGAATGAGGGTGGGGGAGGTTCAATTTGCCATGTTGCAAGGAGAGCTTAACTTCTGTCTGGCTAGCTTGCGCTGCGCTCAGTGAATCTGCGTTCGACTACTCCGCCTAGGCTGCACTGTCGAGCGCAGATCCACTGAGCAGCGCAGATCCACTGAGCGCTCAACACAGACAGCACCGCCAGAAGGAAAGTTGATAAAATAAATTAAAAATTTTGTATTGTTCGATACATATGCGTACCTCAGTACCATATTGAATTAACATATTCAATATGGTACTGAGGTGATGATACTGAGGTGATGAGTCAAAAAGCTATGTTATTAAACACTGAAAATAGTGAACATAGTCACTGAGTGACTGAAATACTTGGAAATTATTCCAAATAATAATTGTTGAAATAATTTCAACTATGTGATTTTTAAAATAAACTTTCAAAGTTATGTTGCAAAGCACATGGTTAACTTGAAATACAATATGTAACTCAAAATTTCATGTCATTTTATCTGAGATGTGATTTAAAATGTTAAAAATGTAAGATACCACCAAATTACCTGAAATTATGACTTATGGATGGCAAAAATGTTTTGTTTCGTTTTTGCTTGGATAGAAATGTCCTTCCTAATGGCCTCACAATTCATTTAAAAAGCTGCCACTAGAATACTGCCTATACACCAAGAAGAGAGAACGCATTAAACCAATTTTTCTGGCTTCTTGTGTGACAGCACAGAACTTCAGGACCTGGTTTGCTGAATAAAGAAACAAAAAGCAGACACATCTCTCACACCTGCAAGGACTGGTTCAAACCAAATCCAACAAACTGACTTTAAACCAGTGCACAGTTGTGATTCAGCTGCATTTGGGGCCTAGAGCTGCCCCAACTCGAGCTATGTTTAAAGCCAAGCTAATGACTTTTTGTTCTACTGCTTTTACTTAATATGGACCTTGTACTTATTTAATAAATTCAGATTTAATCTTACCTGCTCATTCATTCAACTGGTTCATATTTTATTATGTTATTTTCTTCGTCTTTTACTTTTTTCCCCTGTCTTTGGCTTTTAAAGTGTTCTTTTTTAAATTTGCATTTTAATATTCTTATGAAGTTTTCCTTTCTTTTAAATATTTCAGTAGATTATGGAGAGCCCGTTGAAATGCCTGTGTGTATAAACTGTGTGTGTCCGTGTGTGTGTAGACGTTAGTGCCTTCGTGTGTATGTTTCCTTTTGTGTAAGTGTGCCAGAAAAATCGAGCGAGCGCGCTCACAAGTTAATGAAGCAGTCACATATGCTTTGTTTTCCCATCTGTTGTCAGTGTCCTCACAAGGTACTCTGAGTGATGTCAAACAGCAGGAGGACTATATATTTCAACAAGAACTTCATTTAACCAACGAGCCCTGTCAGAAGTAAATGTCAAGACGTTTGGGGGGGAAATGACTGAATAACAAAGTTGGAACATGTGACAGAAATCCCTCATTTGGTTTTAGACGTGTATCCTCTCGCATAACTGTTAAGAAACGCTTGAAACTTGGGAATGCACATGAGCTGCAGTAGTATTGCTCACGCGGATTTAAAGTATGACATGGTTTGCTTGGCCTAAACAATTTGTCTTGCACGCTTTCTTGGCTTACACAGGCAATATTTAAAAACCTCTGCGCAAGTAGGAGACACGAGTGCCATCCCGTTGTTTTGTTTTGGGTTTTTTTTGGGGGGGGGTTGTGTTTTTGTTTTGTGGTATATGCGATAATTAGTTTGTATAATAACTGCAGGGTGTGCTGACCTGTGCTATTTCTCTCTGGTTGAATGGAGGGAGAGCGGGGAGAAAGAAAATCACGATAATTAGATGATGCACTGACCTTCCTGCTAATTTTTCTTCTCTGCTTAAATTTGCTGAAACAGGCAACATGAGGCGGCAGAGGCACCCACATTAAATCTAATGACAAAGAACATCAAGCCCATCATTGGAGGCAAAGCTGGTTGTAAAACAAAACAATGATAAACAGAAAGGCAGGAGGGAATGTTTTAGGCTTATTTATTGGGTGCACACATATGTAATCATAATCACTGATTTTAGTTAGGTTGAATTTCTCCGATTATATCACTGCAAGCCCTTTCTCCAAGGACATATTACCAACTACTAACACATATTTCAAAGCCCTTGTAAAAGGAGAACCACGCTCAGTCTTGACATTTTATTTAAGGGTGCTTAGCAAGGCTGAATAAACACTATCTCTGTGTGTGTGTGTGTGTGTGTGTGTGTGTGTGTGTGTGTGTGTGTGTGTGTGTGTGTGTGTGTGTGTAGTACGTGGCCAAAAAATGTCCCCTGGTTAAATGACACTTTGGTAAAGTTACATGTATTTCCCTGCCTGCTGCTTTGGTGCGGGGGTGGGGAATCTTTATTCTCCCTGTTGCACATATGCTTGTGTGGACTTATCAGCAGAAAAGCTCAAACGTTGTTTTTATTCAAAGGTTTGACCTAAGTGAATGCGCTTGTGCTGGACATTAGAGGTGACACAGCTGCAACCCAGATGCATAAATGGGTATACTTAGGATGCACCAGTGGGGATCATGATGATTGGGGACGATACCAAGAGGAATACAGAAATAGCACAAAAAAGTCAGTTCCTCCAGCTGCTGCTTGAGGCTGCCTCCAAAAGTGAGTCAGTCCCAGTAGACTTTAAAGCAGAAAAACATGTTTACAGCCCTGTGCTCTATAGCTAATTCCCACTTCTAAACAACTATAAAGGAGTGTTTTTGTTTTCTTTTAACATGACTCATTTTTTCTGGAGGAGAGTTTTATACAACCTAAGACACTTTCCCCCATATTTCAAAGCTATGACATCACAAAAATGTGACTGGTCAATATTGATCGTGGAAAAACATTACAATAATGGGATATCTCACAGACCCATTTGTGCTATAATCAGCTAATTTCAGATCATGTGCAGGAGGAGGAAAATGTGGTGATAGAAACATAGTTTTTTTCTTTGATAGCACAAAGGGACAAGCTCATGATTAGTCTAGGACAGAAACAAGCACCGCTAACACAATCTCAGTTCTTTTGCAACCCTCTACACAAAAACATGCTAACACAAAGCTAGTCAAGAGCACAGAATGAAGACAAAGTTAATCGCATGCTGGCTCCAGCCCAACAGCCAGAGTCTGAAGTTCAACAGGTAACAGAGGCAGTGACATTGTAGCCTCCATTCCATATTTGTAAAGTAGAATTACCATGGCGATCCCTTTAAAGTCTCTTTGAGTTTGTTTTCAACTTTGCTTTGTGTTCTTGGCACATAACATGCGTACATATTAAAGGAAAGATTGTATATGTGTCCTCATTCAGACAATCATTTGAGTTGTGTGCAGAACTGTAGCCTATGGTTGATATTCCTAACTTGTAAGTATGAGACAATTTATTTCCATTCATTTTACTTAGATGAAAAGTACTGAGTAATGTGTAATCTGTTACTTGTTTTGAGTAAAGACTCTGACTGGTTATGATTCAACAAAGCTAAGCTGAAATAGTGATAGTGTATCTGTATGTGCCTATATACTGTTTTACATAACTTAAATAATGTCTAATTTTCAACTTTAACTGAAGACAAAGACGCATTCTAAAACAGAAAGTGTTGTTGCAAACTGTTGACCTGTTGGCTTACTCTAACTGAACAGAAGAAATGTGTTCATTGTGTGACATAGGAGGCCGTTTGCCAGAGAAAACTTTCTCTGTGCTGATCTAAAATCAGATTACTAGCAGCCTAGTAGGACCGCAAACGTGAGGTAAAAGTGAACTTACATCATCAGGGGTGTGATGTGGAGACTAGCGATGCGTCTTGCATTCATTAATTCAGCTTTGTAAATGGAGGTAACTGCATACTCCTAGTTTCTGGATTTTGCTTTGTACTATGAAAGCTTGGCTCTGGACTGAAGTCGCTATACCTTGGCCATTTCTACTTTGACCTATTTTTTCCCTTTTTTGTCTCCCTTCCCTTTTATAGAAGCCATTAAAATACTCCAACATTATGCAAATGTAATCCTAAATCACTGGAGACACTCTCCAGCAAAGTGCTTATATTAGTCAAAGGCAGATTAATAGAAGAAACCATCTGGTGGACATCCAAGGTAACATTTACTTCTGCATGATCTTTGCTGTAAGACACACACAGGCACAGACACACACTGCCTCCATCTCCATTACCAGCACATTGTAATAGCCATGCTCAATTAAGCACACCTACACCCAACAGGCAATTGGTGCTCGTTAACCTGCAACCTCATTAAAGACACCATGCCTCGTCACTAATGACACTCCCCATATTCGCTCTGTGTGCTTGCTTCTGAACGCCCTCCTGGCACAGTGGCATGGCGCAGTGATTATGCTAATTGCTTAATTATTCAGCAGAGATAATAAGTCAGCACATGCTAATCTCACATGATAATCGAGTGAGATACCTGGATAAGGATAATAGAAAATTTCACACTTTTGAGCAGAGTAAAATTAAAGTTTAATATTCATTATATGGGTATAAGATAAAGAACAAAGAAAGTATAAGCTTATCTGTCATTAGAATGTGACGGATCTTGCAGGTTTTAATTAGAAAATGGGGATTTTTAGAAGATTTCAAATGTGAAATAACTTCATTAAAATCAATTAAGCAAACATAAGAAGGGTGAGAAAAAAATCCATTTCTGTGCTTACCCTGAGTTTTTCATAGCGGTCGCTCAGTGCTGCCACCTGGTGGTCCCTGTGACGTCCGACTAACTTGCAGAGTGAGCAGATGAGCTGATCGTCAGTGACACAGTACATGTTCACCTTTTCCTCCTCGTGCTCCAGGCACTGGAGCCCTCTGAGGTGGCAGTCCGGCATAGGCTCGATGAGCCGGTGGCCAGTGAACGGCTTCTTGTTGGGGTGCGTCGCTCTGAGGCATTCGTCGCAGTACGACACCTCGCACGTTACGCATGTCTTAACAGCGTCCTGTGGCGGGTCCTGCTCGCAGAACTGGCACTGGACCGGCTCCGGAGGTGTGCTCGGGCTGGACATGGCAGCGCTGAGGGGGACCAGGGCCAACCGGTTGCTACCTTCCTCGCCGGGAGAGTTGGGCCCACTGTGAGGGGCAGGCAACGACAGCGGCAGGGAGAGCCCGGCTGAAGATGAGGCCCGTTGAACTCTATCAATAATATTCTGCAAGGTCACGTTTCTCTTAAGTCCTTCTAGTCCACGCTCTGGACTCAGGGAAATGACATATCTACAGGTGGGGCACTGGAAGGCGCCGATACTCTGAACTGATTCGTTGGTGGTGCAGTGGGAGACGAGGATGCGGTGGGCGCAGCCGAAGCACAGGCTATGGGCACAGGGGAGCAGCAGTGGGTCTTCAAAGAGCTCCAGGCAGATTGGACAAGTTAGCTCTGACTCCAGAGTGTCCATCCTGATTAAAAAAGGCCAGGCGGGACCAGGTGCAGTGTCAGCGAAATCCAGAAGAGCCACTCAGCTGTCTGGAGGCCAGAGAAATAGATGGAGGCGAGCAGAGAAAGGGAGAAAGGAAAAGAAAGCAGGGGGATTTGTGATTAAATGGTGTGAAATAGCTTACTTCTCTGCGCTTTCTTTGGAGGGCTTATATCTCAATGGAGTAGACCACTGAGTTGACTTAAAGCTGCCGGGTTTTCTACATCTGACTGAAGACTGAAAATAAGATTAAGCAAACAGATTAATTAGCATGGTTCAGTATGTTCCACCAATAAGCATTTAGAAGTTTAAAATCAACACCTGACGATAATTTGGCTGTGGAACTTCTACTTTTGTCCACAGTATTAAGTAGAAAGGAGGCACAGGGGTCTATAAATTCCAAATTATTTATATACTGCCTGTGACAGTGGCCTCAAGGCTCTTTGATTTGTAAGCTACATACCCTTCAACATTAGAGAGAAAACCTCATTTATCAGACAGTTCTCTATGAGCAAAAATGTGGTGATGGTGGGAAGGAAGAACTCACTTTGATGAGGAACAGACAGCCATCTACTGAGCAGTGAGGTCAAAAAGAAGACCGAAAAGAAGAACACAGCAAGGCCACAAATAAAAGACAAGGAAAAACTACAGGAGAGATGCTCAGTGCATGATGGGAGGTTCCTCATCATGGTTCTGGGTCATCTGACCCAGCCCTAATGATATCCTTTATCAAAAAATAAAAAATCTGAACCTTAATCTTGAAAGTGAAAATAGCTGGGAGCCTATTAGCAAGATTCAAGACAGTCTAAGTTAGAAAAAGCTGCATTAGTATGAAAAAATAAGCTTATTTATATGAGGCCATATTTATATGGCCTGATTATTGGGGTCTTCTGTTGTGTAGTACTGATTTGGTGCTTTATATATACATTTGAATTGTACTAACAGAAAGCGTAAAGACCATTCTGTAGGCTGAAAGCCAAACATATAGTTGCTCTAACAAATATCTCATGGTCTTTGTAGCAGCCACATTGCAGATGTGCTGTTGACCCACTTTGTGCCCTTTTGTGATTCTCATTGTTGTTGACCGCAGTACGCTATAGGTTTCCCTATGCTTGGATTAACAAGATTACACACCAGCAGCAGCAGCTGCCGCCGTCAAGAAGCATCTGTCAGCATCTGTCAAAAAAATAAAAAATAAAAAAATAAAAAAAGAAGCATCTGTCAGTCTGGACTTAAAACTACTGAGCCACAAGCCAGTAATGCAACTTCTCACTAATCAGATACTTTATGTAACTGGTGTGCAATAGTGGCAGTGACGTTTGCTGTATCCCTCGTTCTTTACCATTAAGTCACTGTACAGATAGTACAGAAAAGGCCTTAACAAAAGTCTAAGAGCAGGTTGAAGATGTCTTTTTTTTCCAACTTGCTCTTAAATGGGTGGGATTATGGAATGTGGGAAATATGTTTGTGCTCTACTCATTTTGGCTACAGAAGGCTGACCCCACTCATGTTTTCTCAAATTATATTTAATTGCCTGATGCACGATAAACACACAAAGTACATTTTGTGCTAGCACCTTCTGTGACTTTACTATCTTTCTTTTAGCTATGTACTAGAAGGGGTATAATTTTCCCAGCATGCTCTGAGTGAGACAAAATAATTATTGTTCCAAGTCATCTGGTACATCATGTTCTAGCAAGAAGCACTGCGAGATTAGATAAGGGTAGCATGAGAAATGTTTTAACTAGCTACACTGAAAGTTTCAGAACTCATCCGAAACTACCGTGTTCACAGACTGAATGACGGTCGCACACAAACTCGACATAACCTCTTTGGCGGAAGTAATAATGCTTCAAAGGAATGACTATAGATTGTTCTTCTCACCTGGTTTACATTAAAGAAAGGAAAGAAATGAAATAAAATTTGATGAAGCTTGATGAGATTTTTAATGGGTTTTTTTTGTCTTTTGAGGCTTCTGTACATTAATTTCAAGCTATTTCAAGCTATTTTTGCTCAAATCATATAAATTCAACTTTGATGCACCTTTACCACTCGAGTTGAAATGGGAGTCTTGTTTTAACATTGACTACAGCTGTGGCTCCATCTGCCACATCTGGAGTCAGTTGCTAATTAGAACACATGCCAATTCATTTCTCCTGCAGAGCCGCTGACTCTGGATTTCCACGTGAACTTGCATGCTGTCAACATGTCTCCAAGAGACTCAGAAAGAAAATGTAGAACAGGCTCAAACTCAACTCAAATTTAGAAACACAAAACAACAAAATGTAGCAAGATTTATTGTTTTATAAATTCCTGATTATGTTGGAAAGCATTAAGGGGAGCTGCCTGCTAATTAATATAACTAAACGTGCTCAAGTAAGCTAATAAATAAGTGTGGCTCTGTTTCCAGTCAGTTCTAATAAAGAAAAGTTACCTCTGAGACTTTGCCTCCAAGTTAAAAATTCAACAGTGCATGCTTTCTTCATTTCTGAACTCGTAGCCCTGGGCTTTTTAATACACTTTTGGTTAATTTTAAGAAGATAAATTGGATTTTACTGTAGCTGAAAATGTCAATGAAAAAAAAATCCCTATTTTAGAAGTGAAATAAAAGTGAAACCAACCCTTAGGGCTAAAAGGATCTTTGCCAGTTTCAAGAAATGTGTCACAGCACAAAAAACGAAAAAAGAAAGAAAGAAAATGTCAGATTAGCACAGAGATAATTCTGAAAACAATGAGATTTAAAAAATAAATGATTTTGAGTATGAATGCATTTGATTGTAATGAGTATGTAAATTGATATTATAAACTATGCTCCAATTTCTACACGCTTTAAACATAATAACGACAGTGATACACACACACACAAAAGGAAGCAAGGAATGAAATGAAATGCAGGAAAGAAATCCGCTCTTATCTCCACGGTGCGGCCCTTTCAGCAGATGTCACTGTTTACTGAGATTAAAACTCGTGTGAGTGGACTGCTGCACTCTGAATATCTCCTCTTTATTCTCTAATCTATCTTTATGCATGGTTTCCTCTCATCCTCTGGGGAAAAAAACAGCAAAACAAGTGCTGCAGATGAACTGTCCTCATATGAGCTCAGCACAGTCCAACCACCACTTTTAGTACCTGTGATATTTGAGATCAGATATTTACTGTGAGACCTGGTGAGCTGGTGAAAGAGATGGGATGGGGGGAACTGTGTACAAAGACGTGTTACCAAGCAAGCCCTTGATCTCTTACACCCTTATATCAGAAGGGAAACGCAAATGCTGGAATCAAGCAAATATGGAAGGATATACTGAGGAAAATGCAAGTAATTGAATGTGGGAGATGGGAGTGATTTGGCAATCGCATGCTTTAAATGAAACGGAATGGGTATGTGTTTGCTTGGACTGTTAAAAACAAACACTCAGAGAGACACACTCTTCTACACTGGCATCGCAACATGTGCACACACAGTGATACATACTCGACTGTTGAGGGTTGAAAGGGTTAGCATATACTGTTATTCTTTTGGTCGAATTGCCTTTTCATAACAGCATCGTTGGATGTTAGCTTAGAGCAGCTCTGAAGCTAAATAATCACTAAAGGACCAGTTTCAACATGAGGGAGCAAAGTTTATGTAGTAGGGTGAGATGTAATCTTATTTAGCCCAAGTATTTGACAGTATGCATCTGCGGTCATGCATGTAAACACAAACTTAACACACGGACTTCTCCAAATGTAAGATCATGGCAGAAGAGCTCCAAATTCACTCCTACCTAAATGCAAGCAATGTAAGATTGGGACAAATCTTTCAACTTTTTTTATGATTCTTTACAACAAGAGGCTGCGACCTGGCACAGCTTCACTAATCTGTTTCTTATATATATAAATAAGGAGAGAACACTTGTGTAGGGAAGAATTATCATCAATCTCTGTATTTTAACTCCTGTCAGGTGTGTAAAGTTTTTTGTGACAAAAAAAAAATCTTCTTAAATCCTACTTTTACCTGGCATGCAACCAATAGTATCCAGACTAAGTTAGCAACTAGCTTGTGGCTAAAGATGCCGAAAAGCAAAGTAATTTTCTAGACAAACTCTAGAACTTGAACTAAATGCATATGTTGTCATTTAAAGCCAAAAAACAAGCCCTTGAATAGCTGTACACCATTAGCCTAACAGTTGGAAGACTAAGCTAAGTTAAGCTAACTTAACTTGTTGGTAAATGTAAATGTCCTGCATTTGTACCGCTTCTCTAGTCCCTAAGGACCCCAAAGTCCTTAGGGACTAGAAACACTACATTCAGTCATTCACCCATTCACACACTGGCGATGGCAAGCTACATTAGAGCCACAGCTGCCCTGGGGCGCACTGACAGAGGCGGACACTGGCGCCACCGGGCCCTCTGGCCACCACCAGTAGGCAAACATGGGGTTAGTATCTTGCCCAAGGATATTTGGCATGCAGCCTGGCAGCCTGGGATCGAACCACCGACCTTCTGATTAGTGGCTGACCTGCTCTGCCACTTGGGCTACAGCCACCCGGCTGTAGCCGTAGCTCAGGTAAGACTGAATATCCCAAAGAGGTCATTGTTTAATCTGGTATCCTCTTTATTTTAGCTTAATTAGATATGGTGCATTAGCCAAACATCTTTTTTTTAAAACTTTTTTTTATAATGTTCTACTATAATAATAAAATAATTTAGATATGTTTATAATACCCTTTGTTTATTTGTTTATCTATGAATTCTAATATCTAATATGTTGCATATGTTATTTTAATAAAACTAATGAAACCCTTAAAACTTAATCCTAGAAACATATTTTGTTAAATCCTACTTATGATTAGAAAAATTAGATGACACATCTTCACTCTTTCAAGGTGATTTCTTTGGATTTCTGCTATTGTTGCAGGACAGGGTCAAAATGACCAACCATGGCAGTTGTGAGGGGAATGAATGATGCAAGTGGTTTTAGTAGAGCCTCATAAGCTAAAGTGAATGATAACTATTTCCTGAAACATCAGTTTTTTACTGTTCAGTGCACTTTTATGCAATCTAGTAATCATCAGTTCATAAGATACTAAAATATAAAACCTTATAGCATTGTGTATCAGGTGATTTTTTAAAAGTATTCCTTTAGGGCAGCAAATTATATTTGCCCTATTTATTGATATCTGTGATGAGTTTTCACTAATAAGCGACTGGGCATTTAAAGCTAATGTGTTTGTACAATCTTTCAGCACATGTTTAACACTTTCCCCTTTTTCTATCAGTAACAAACATCTCAACGTGACTCAAGCTGACAGAAAAAAGGGCCGGCACAAACTGGCTAAGATTAGCTGGCAAACTTGCAAACATTTATCCTTTAAATTAGTTTGAGGCTTGCATTTGTTTTTAAAAGATGTCAAAAAATGTGACAATCCAACCACGTTGATGAAGTTAATATTAAAAAATGTTTGAGCTCGGCCAATCGGATGTCCTCTAACTGGTTCATTATGTTCCACTTGTTCCACACTGATAGCAGTGGACTATTGATCAACTGTTGTTAATTAAAAGATAAACTACATTAAATAGCTCACTGAAAAATACCACAATCATCCAATATTACATTAAAAAAAGTTCTATTTAATTTTCAGGTATTCTTGAAGTGTAAAACAGTTCCACTCCTTCTGGAGCACGCTTCCTTTTGTTAATCAGACTCTCTAGACTCATCACAATGAGGTTAATACAAAGCAGAATCATTAAAACAAAAGAAATCTAATGCATGAGTGTTGTCTGTTTGAAGGTAATGAAAGTGCATAAATGAACTAAATATGAATTGGACCAGTCTAAGGACTGCACTCCATTTATGCACTCCATTCCAGCACACAGCTGTCAGCCAACTAACAAACAAAGTAGAGAAGGTAGATGCAGGAAAAAATAACTTCCTGACAAAGCCGAAAAAAAAGTTAGACATTGACGAAGCTCTGACAGGTTTGAAAAGGGAGGGAGGAAACCTGGAGGCACGAAAGGATGAAGAGAAAAAAAAACCCCCTCAGTCTGACAAAGGAACACACACAAATCTAAATCTGCGCTTACATATAGACATGCATAGTCACACAAATCCAAATTGGCAGGTGAGACAAGATGAAATGCCTCTCAACACACCATAGGTGACACTGTTGAACCATGTTTTGAGGTGACAGAGCACAAAACAGAAGAAGAACGAGTGGAAAGGGGATGTAAAGAAGTACTTTCAAAAAACTGGAGGCAAAGAAGAGAAAGCAAGAGAGAGAGAGAGAGGAGACAGGCCATTCAGAGTGGAGGAAAAACGTGATGGAATCAGAGTTGTTTATTTTTCCCACCATCACTTTGTGCCCCATGACTGTCAGAGCTGCCACTATGTGTGAAAGACTTGTCTGCTGTGCTGGAACCACTGAAATGTCAGTACCAATAGCGTTCAGTGGGGGGCAATGCAAAGCTGAATGAGCGGTGGAAGACTCGTCCGCAGTCATTTCTCCTCTGTTTCTCTGCAGCTTCAGCATGTGAAGAAAATGTTTCATTCTGAACAGGAACTGATGTTCCTAACATTACTTGCAGCTATATTTTTATGGGATGCTGGATAGTGCCTCATCCAAAATGACATCTATCTAATTTATATAAGTCTATGTATCAAAAAAGGAGAAGGCTCATTATATTTTTGTTCTTCATCTTTCATTAAAATGCTTAACAATTTTGTGTGTAGACTAAAAATGTTCACAACATATTTATCTAGTTTATCGAAATGTTGTGTAACAGCTGCTTTCAAAGAAGTTCTAAATGTCGCGTTTCATTAAAATAATCAGTTTTTCTCTGTCTATATTCATCTATCTGCTTGGAACAATCTGCGATTGTTATTCATTATTTAACTATTTAAGGTTGTCTAAAAAAACAGATTCATGATGTTTTGAATTTTATCTTATGTTAGCAGCTCTATCCTGCTGTGTTATGAGTAATAATGCCATTGTACACGTTACTAAAGATATGTCCTCATGCTAAAAGTTTTCTGATATAATGCTAAAATTTAAAAAACAGCTTTAAGCATACAGACTAATCCTTTCTATCAATACTTTAATTGTTTGCCTTGGTCACACAGTGTTAGCTATTAGCACGATACTATATAGTCTTTAATAAGCTTGAATGATGTTTTCACTTTTTAAAGGTGCCTGTCTACAGGTGAGTCATATTTCAACAGGAAACTGTTTTCAACCAAACTATACAGCTATTATAGGTTTAGCATTAGTGCAAACAAAATCGCTAGCAATAATCCTCATTATGTCATGAAACTTTGCTAGTTTAGGTGTAGTCTCAACCAGCCATTATGCAATACTTACTTACTACTACTTACTACTACTTACTAATTACTAATTACTACTGCCAGTGAACACTATGTACTGTACGTGGTGTTAGCTCAGCTCAAATGTTTAGTACCCTGAAAAGCTAAAAGAGCTTTTTAAACTGCTATTTAAGTCGCAGTTATAACACTGATTAAGATTTCTATTGTTTACTGGCTGTTTGTTGGTGCTCGCAATCAGTGCATCCCTGCTTCTGTCTGTAAAATAGCTACTGTCTTACATTTTTGTATTTTCAACCATTCCTAAAAGAGGATGTGGTTATTGAAGCTGCTGACTGTTACGTGTAGGGGAGCCTGCAAAATGATTTTTTTTAACTCATTAACAAGGAAGCATTTCGACAATAGATCCTGCTCATCATGTAAAATCAATGAATGTTCCCACGAAGAGGATTTTGAGAGTGTACAAATCTCAAGGCAAATGAGGAGGCAGTTTAATTTCATTGCTTTAACCACAAAAAATTCAGTCAGAAAGCACAAACTGTAACAACATTCAGTGAAACTCTGTCAGTGACCTTTTCCTCAGAAATGGCAATATAATATTCAATAGATATGATAGGCTCAGAAGGATCAGATTGACATTTGTTTATCTCAGTCTTCCTCCGTTTCTGTCTCTACTCATCTCATGTTACATCATGACACAAGTCCAAAATGCTACATTTCTATTTTGAGTGGGCACAAATGTCATTGCCCCGATGCCTCGCTGAAACGCCTGCTGTTTTATTTTGAAAAAGAAAAGTAACTTTTCTGGCCATTATCTCAGCGTTCACTTATTCAGTGAGGGTTAAATCAAATCCAACTTTTTTCCCTGTGATTTCTAAGTACTCTGGCTAATCTACTTTAACCCTCATCCTAAACCAAACCCTAAGTATTTAAAGAGACTACCAAAGATTTGGTGTGTGTAGCAACGAGTGTTTGTTGAGACAGACAGGGTTGGGTTAGAGGTTAAAGTACTTTTTAGAAATGAGTTCATATTTAGACAAATGCTCACTCACTCCACATACAAATCTATCTGAAAATAACTAATAAATTCATTTGGAAATTAAGCCTCTGTCAACTTTTGATCTCCCTTCCTGTTTATATTTGGGCCCGGCTCCCCCCATTAGTCTGCATTCGACTTCTAAATCTTTCATTAACGTCAGGTCCATGAAGGTTGCCGCTTTCCTTTCCCCTTGTAGTTTGAACTGTTAAAATTTTCATAGGACCTCTTTCTTTTCTCTCCATTTTCTAAAAACTGATTCAACAAGAGAATGATGCAGACAAAAAAAAAATCCCCAGACGAGTGAGAGAGAGATTCTGTGTTCGATTTAAAGGGAAAGACTGAGTGCTGCCCTTTTACATAATGTACTGAGACAATCATAATGAAGATGATAATTGTTGCTAACTGCAGGTCTAAACACTAAGATGTTTTATATGTTTTTGTAATAAAACTTACTTCGTGATCATTTGTTCTCTTAAAATGTTGCTTCAGGAAAATTTGATTGCATTGCTTTTTCTGATTTTTTTTTCAGCACAATGAATTCTTCAACTGAACAAAAACCTGAAAAACTGAACTAAAACGAGCTACACTTCTGCGTGGAAGTGTAGAGAGATTCCATTACCAGATAGCTTTGAGTAAATTGCATAAAAGAAATTACTCGGCAATAAGTACCCAAAAAAGCTATGAAAAAAACCTCACATTTGGGTGCAGGGTCCATTTGGTGATTTGACGTGTGCGACTGTGGCAGTGCACGGAGCAGAACTGAGAAGTAGGTCATCCCCATTGACCTGGCTCACATAATAAGCATACACACTGCATGTGTGTGTCACTTTATGATCTCGCTGTTCCAATTTGCTCTTAACTCAGAGAGGCAGAAAATAGCAAACACACAGCGAAATGTTAGAACCGAGCGAAAGAGGGCAAAGCATCTGAAGCCGAGCCAAAACATGACGATGTCTGGCTGTCAGCCTTTTTAATGTCACATTTTACACGCCGCAAAGTCTTTTCCTGCTCAAACTTCAAAATGGAAATTTGAATCTGTAATAGATTCAGGGTAAAGGTGACCAGAACCTGTCCGCGTTGGATTGTCAGGTACCATTTTGCCTAAACTGCCCACAAACATCGCCTACTTTAGTAACTGGGACAGAGAGAGAAAAAGAAGCAGCTCTCAATTATTCACATTTTTATAAAAAGCTGAATAAATTATTTACATTTTTGTGAGCTCTTCAGTGCAACCTCTACTTGGCTTCGCTTTTTTGCCAACATCTAAACCATTTGACACCTCACATACACCAATATGTCAAAGAATTTTAAAGATCCCTCAAATGTTTATGTTTTTCCCTGAATTGCAAATCCTATAATCTGGTTTCATAGGAGGGCTGGAGAGAGATTAACCTTCAGCCTCGTGCGGTTGTTGAGAACAAGGAGCCTTTTCGGGGGCTTTCTCTCCTTGCTAAGGTCAGAGGAGATTAATATTAACTGTGCACAACCAAATGTTTTAAATTAAACAGATTTTTATTAAATGTAAAATCTAAGTAAATGTTTTGAACTTCTTCTTTTTGTTTAAACATTCTACTTAATATACAATTTCATTGTACTTGGCCATCAACAATTTTTTTTTTTTTTAAATCCTGCAGACTGTATTCTTTATTGTATAATGCAAATGAGCACAACAATGTACAGAACCTCCATTTTTATATATCAATTTTTCAACGATATAATCCAAAAGTTCAATTTCATTCTGTTTTATGCACCAGCTAGAGTCCTGGATATAAACTATTAGCTATAGTGGCACATTTAGGTATAAACAAAATAAAATATATAAGGACACCCCCCCCCCCCCACACACACACACACACACACGCACTCACACACACTGGTTGTGTGGAAATCATCAGCCAACCCTAATGGTTATAACCCTTTATAGGAATGGCTTCATGACAAGCAGATAATTGTCAGTTCAGTTATCGACTAAAAGCACACAATGGGCTGAACACCAAAGAGAAATAAGATGCAGGCACATGTCATTAATTATGCCAACTGATCAACAACTATGAAGTATTCTGAACTCTAAGAAAGCATGGGATAGGTGACATTATAAGCTTAATTTCCACAGCCAGTGTGTACATCAGGATGTCAGAGGTCAAAGGTCCAGCAGTCCAGCGCCTCCAACCTTCTTTAACCTCATCCACCAGACGAGGGTCCTCTCCTGCCAGGTCTCCAGGAACAAGAACCTCCTCCTCCCTGTCCAGTGAGGGGATTGTAATCTGCATTGCGAAAAGGCTTCTTGTCCTTTGGTTTCAGCATCGTCTGGGATGAGCTGGTCTCCTCAGTGGTCTGAGAGAGTTTTGTAGCTCCTTTATAACTCTTCCCCTGCTGCATGCTCTCCCACATCTCTATTTTCTGCCTCCTCCTCTCCTCTTCTTGCAATTTCTGTTTCTCTCTAAAGATGGACGCTTTGGCATCAAGCTCTTCTTGCATCTTCATCCTGGCTGCTGCCACAGCCTCTTCTCTCCTTTCCACCAGTGTTGTGAGGCTGGTGGCGCTGGGCTGTGCTGGCTTGATCTCCTCTTGTTCAGGTGCAGAATGAGCAGGTAGAACATCACAGCTCCAAACACCAGGAACCAGCCATACTGGGCCACGAACTCCTCAACCGTCAGGCTTAGGGAACTCAGGTCTTGGTTTTTTAAGGGCGGCTTCTTCACATGGCCATCAATAATTAACGGTCACATCAAGCTCTGGAATTCCAGGTCCAAATTATTACATTAGCTAAAATATTTAGTTGTGCTACAAGTGTTGCATTATGTTTATACTTCATATCAGAATGCATGCCTCAATACTGTGCTCAGTTACTAAAGTATGTTGCAGTGTTCGTGACTATCACCATGACAAAACTGTAAAAAGTAACATTTTATAATAAACTTACAAATTTAAATGTAAATTCTGTTAACTGAAAATTGTTGAGCTGGTACATCATCATGTTACATAGTATCTTCCTGCATCCAGCATTTTTCTACAATGTTTTCCTGCACTGTTAGCCTTCTGGCTCGTCTTGTATGTAATAAATCTTGAAGTGCAAGAATATTCATTTTATATATTCAACAGCCTTGCTCACAGGTGTAGTTGTCATAAATCCAACTAGGACAGAGGGCGGAAAAGTTGGGTGATGAACATGCCCAGAGTTGAAGCTAGCGAAGTCCAAACAAATCAGTTCGCTAAATATAAAAAAGCTTTTTGAGTGTTAGATGTCAAATTCAAGGGAGGATTAGAACTCAATCTTTTTCCTTTTCCTTTCCTTCCTTCCTTCTACCTCCCTAACTTCTCCTTCATGTTCACTACAGTATGAGACTGGATATTTAACAAGTTACCAACACTAGCAGTTGCCACACGCACGCACACACTAAAAGCTTTTGTCTGATTCCAGATACCCTGCCATGCTGATCCCTAATCAGCTTCCTACAATACTGGCTGTGACCAATCCCGGCCTTTCATGTTTCGAAGCGGTCAGTCACACCTAACACGATTGGCTGGTGATAGTCTGGGATGCAGAGGCTATTAGTGATTATAATAAAGGGTGACATTTGTGAATGTGGTGTGGGTGCGTGTGTGAGCCGGTGCGTGTGTGGCAGGGTCTGTCTGGGATCTCACTTGTGTGACCCAGATTGGGTACAGTGGCGCATGTGAAAATGGAGGGCAGTAGGGGGGCGGAGATTATGTTAACAGCTCAAAAGCTGTAGTTGTCAAGGACAGTTTTTGTCAGGGAGAATGATCCTTACTCTCCCACCGCATGCAAACACACAAAGGTGCCTTCATCATCTATTAGTAAAGGATTTCTATCTCCTATATAACTTTTAAAACCTGGTGATCTCAACATATTGCCCATAAATTCATGCAATAAATAAATGTAAAACATTTTATGGAAAATTAATCGCACAATTCTCACTGTGTGCCAGAACGGTTAGCGCTGTTTTAGGCTCTATCTGTGGCCAAAGGTTCAACAATAAGCATGTGTAATCAGCAGCTCTAAACACTTTGTTTCTGATTTTTTCTACTCTCAACTCTAAATGATGTCACAGGGGTTATCCCTAATGCGGTCTGCCAATTAGAAGAAAGTCGGCTTAAAGGAAGGGGAAAGGCAGCTAAAACAGTCTGCTTCAGAGATGAAGTGGATGACTGCGCCAAGGCTCATCATACATGAACAAGTGTCATTTTGAACTTTGAATCACGCAATGTGACTTTAGTAGAGTTCAAGAGCAAAAATACAGAGCTGAAAATGAGTGTAATAGTCATCTTTTTGAATTGGAGTAGAAAAAAAACACCCTACACTTAGCTGGAAGCAAAACGTCACACCTTTCTGACACCTTTTGATAATCACACATCACAATAGTGCTAGCTTGAATTCACACTGTAATAGAATTCACCACAGCAACAGTTCAGTTAAGTGCCATTTACTGTCCGATCCTTAAAAGCTGATGCACTTCAACGTTACTTCTGGTTCACTTTTCAAACTGTACAGTAAGATCCTCAGTTGGCTATTTGACATAAGACTGACTGCAGAAAAGAAAGCACTCACTGAACCCTCATATGTTGCATTTCCAGACACTACATGTTTAGTTAATGTCTCCTTCCATGAGCACAATTATTCTAAAATGCCTTAATGCTGCCTCAAAATGTGTGCTTAGGATCCCCTAGTGGAGATGAAAGTGATTAAACTGTGGTTATGCCCTGAAGTGCTAAATTATCATAGCAACTTTGATTGGATAATGAAATGTTTTCAATGTGAAAATGGCCCCAGAGAGCTGGTAAAGATTAGGTAAGCCAGTGTTTGCATGCATGAACAGAGCACTAGTGGGATAAACACCACTCATGCACCATTTGCACGACTCATGCAGTGTAGCATGCAAAAAGATCTTGTTTTCGGGAACTATTCAGGGCAATTAAGATTACTGATGCAAAATATCCTTCTTATCGAGTTACATTTACATGTTATTAAGGCTTTCCTACATAAAACAATGAATATCTTATAGTTGTGCACAGATTTCTCTGTGGAAAAACTCAGATTTTCTTTTGTGTTTGAAGATTTTTAACTTGTTGGAAATTAGGATTTCATCTTGTTGAGAATTTGTTAAGTTGTGGTCAAGCAGTCACCTTGGACATCTGCTTCTTCAAGAAAAAGCTGATTACTTCTATATAAACTCCGTTTAACCTGCCTGAAATGCCTAAATGACCCTGTTCCACAGGGCACCTTGTGTCATGACACCAGAGATGTGGAATATGCTAACAATTATACTAGATTTTTAATACAAGGCTTCAAGTCATCTGTGTTTATGTTGAACTGGAAGGTTAGGAATGTCAAAAAGCATGATGGTATTCAACCTATCCAAGACCTCAAGAATGATGGATATTCCAAACACATCTGCCGAGCCGCAGCTGATTGAGTAAGTCCCTTGATGCGTATCAAATGTCCGCAATGTTTTTTCAGAACCGAACACCCCAACCTGACACCTGTGAAGGGGTGTTTTTTCAGGCAGCATGCTGAGAGGATCACTGATTTTGCCTTCCATTAGTAAAACTGAAACTTCATGTTACATAAACAATTTAAAAGCAGTGCTGATCTTTGGGATCTTCATTTTTGTATCTTTTTAATACTCTGAGAAAGTATGACCTAATTAAGGATGGCTCCAAAAGTTAATTCATGCTGCCCACATAAGACAAAGACTCCAACCTACCAAGACTCTAATGCATACCTAAGAGTGAGTTGATGGATGCCAGTTGAAGTGATGAAATTCTAAACACATTTTAAGAAAAAAATTTTAAACAGAAAATGTAGCAAGTTTACAAAGACTGAAAGCAGCATTTCGAACTTGGGAGAGGTTAGCTCAGAGCATTCAGATTTTTAATGCATGGCAGAAATCATTGTGTGCCAACAAAGACAACTGTGCCTGATTGCTGTCTGCTAGCTTTACCTCCTGCTAACCTGAGTTGCTGAACTGGACTTCTGAACACACTTAGCATTTTGAATACAATGATGTGACAAACTACATTGTTTTCTATGTTGCTAAACCAGAAAGTCTGCTTGAATTTTGGTGTAATATATTAAATATGTTACTTAGCACTGATTAGTAGTTATCTTTAAAGCTTGCTAATCAAACTGCTTAGCATTAGCTATTAATGTGATAACTTCTGGTTCCAGAAAGCCAAGATGGCAACAACTATGATGCTAGAATAATTAGAAATCCATAGGCGACAATATCAGTGAGTGTAGTCACATGGCTATGTCCATCTTTTACAGTCTACGGATTTAGTTTAGGTTTTGTGTTTTTATTATTTCATGGTGAAATAGTCAAAGGTTCTTAGCTGATAATATGTGGAATCAAATGACCCAGAAAGCAAAAAAATGCCATTAACAATGTGCAAAGAGACTTACAGAAATTGAACTGATTTGTTTAAGGATGCTAGATTAAATCTTCAGATTTTATCCGTAAAATTTCAGGCTGTTTTTATCATAAATTTGACAACGGTAACATCACTCTACTCCATACTACAGGCCGACTCTTATCAGTATATTTTTTAGTTATGATTTCCAAATTCACCAGGCAATACAACAACTACTTGTTCAGCGGGGAAGCATCATGCAGAATGTGTGGCCACTCATTAATTTAGTCAGACAAGCAAAACTGTCATTTACATTTAGCGAACGAAACAAGGATTTAGATTTTAAAGAAGAGTTCGACGTCACTTATTTATTTATATATTTTCATTTTTCTTCTTCCATTTCTCTGTGTTACTGTTCAGAGAGATTCAGTATCACAGGTTTTACAGACCATATTGCCACATTAGTGGAAAGTTATTTGCAGTGCTGGGTCACTGCACCGTGGTATAATCCTCCACTCAACCTTTTAGTATAAACATGAATTATTTCGACTGCAGATCAGACAAAAAGGCTACACTTCAGCCTCCATTAAGTGGAACAAACTGTGTAATAGCCTGATAGTCGTACAAGCATTGTCAATTTCATATTTATATAGTTAAAATGTTGAAACTTGTCTAATACCACACTGCAGCACACTGTTGAGGCTCCTGACAACTTTAAAATAAAAAGTTTGAGGATCCACTTATCCTCTCCACAGGACTGCACAAGCTGCCAACTCTCACTGAACCGATTGTGCTCATTGTCACCGTTTCTGATGTTTCCATAGCAACACTCTCATCTTATCCAGTGGGTGATTAAAGAACGCACTGGGGTGGATAAAATGAACTGATCTGGAGTGGAAATAGAGCGAGAATGAGAGCAAGAGAGAGAAAGGAATCCAGTATGTCTTGTCCCTTTTGAAGCGTGTTTAGATAGCAATTAGCAGTTCACCCCTCGAGCGTCTGAAGTAGGCAACTGCTGACGCTTTGAAGACTCTCAGGAGTTCTACCTCCCCGTTTTATCATGGATACTACATGCTTGTGAAATAACAGAATATTTGGGGGCAGCACTGCTGTCTGCTTGTCACGGCATTAGCCACCAAAGTTTTTCTGGAATACATTTTTTTCTTGCGATCAAAGCGTTATTGCACTTTCTTTGAAGCTAGGTCATATGAAGTGCTTTTCCATAATTGGTACCTGTACCTGCAGCATGCCCCCACTTTGGAGAAACTAAGTAGTGTGCTGCTTTATACACTGTTGCTAGCAAAATAACAGCAACCTAACCACCAAAATCAATATCCTAATTGTACTTTTGCAGTGCTTTACCTTAGAGTCCGATCATTCAAGAATTTTAGAGAGCCTCATCAACTGGTACCATGATTGGTTAGACTTTTTATCAGATTCAAATGGACTTAGTGACACGACTCCTAGTGAAGACACATGCAAAGTACAGCAGTCTTGAGTTTTGGTGATATTGATTAGTCTGACACTTGCAGTAATTAGCAGATACAGTATCTGTCTGTGCATTGTAATTAGGGCTGCCACAAACTATTATTTTGATAGTCGACTAGTCACCGATTATTTTTGCGATTAGTCGACTAATCAGATCATGCATCCATTGGATGTAAAACGTACAGCTTATTGCACCAGCATGCGTCTGCTCTTATATAACTATCATTAGCTTACAGCTTTAAGTGTTTAAGGTATGTGTTCTCATCGGCTCTAGAGAGCCTTGCCCCAGGCTAGCTATCGAGCTGGTGGGTAACAGACGTCTCTGAAAACTCTGGAGCGCTTTTGAAAATATGTGGTGCCTTGATAAACTGAGCAGGGCTGCGCTATGAATTCTGGGACACTGCTTCTTCTTCTTCGGAGTTTAACGGCAGCTGTCATCCTTGTGCATGCAGTGCTGCCATCTTCTGTTTCAGTCCATTATTACACTCTTAAATACTACTTATTCCTGCGTCTTTTGGGATCTTACAAAGCTTCAAACGACACGTCGACTATTAAATTAGTCGTCGACGATTTTGATAGTCGACGTAATCGTGACTAGTCAACTAATCGTGGCAGCCCTAATTGCAATCAACAGTTTATGGATACAGCTGGCTAACCACGCTTGCTAGCATTAGTTGATAATTGAGCACATAACTCTCTTGTCCAAATATGCTAACATCAGGCTAAATAAAAGAAAACAACATGGAAACCGCCAAAAATTTTAAATTTGAGGAACTTTGACGAACTCTGATGTCAAACACTGACTTTGGGCTCCAGAGTGGTTAGGCTACGAGTGGAAAAATGATGTAAACAAACAGCTTCAGAAAAGGTAAAGTCTAAAACAAAAGTAAAATAGTTTAAAAAAAAACAAACATGTTTCCTAACTTGAGGCCCCAGCTACCTCAGGAGAAGACAACAATAAAATTTTAAGAGGAGATGGGGTTTGTGATTAAAAATGACTGTTGAGCTGGAAGTGAGAATATGTTGTGAGAATACTAAAGTCAAAGCTGTAGTTGATCAGCAACCAGTGTTCTGGAAGAAAAATTAAGTTATTTTTTTGTCTAGGGTGTTTCTGAAGAGGTTGGCCTCAGTATCTCATCAGAAAGGACTGCCATACAGCGAGGTAAAACGGTGACACAACTTACCCTACATTTTCTTCATCTGTGGGTCTCGGATTAAAATATATTTGGCTTCCAACCCTGTAAATAGCAGCACGTTGCTTAGCTTGCAGTCCATTAATGCTTCCTGCTTCTCAAAACTAGAGGCTACACTGTCTATAAATACCTCACACAGCTCTTCTTCAAAGAAACCAAGCCATCCGTTTTACATCAGCAACGCTCAAAGTTTAAGAGTGCACCTTATCCCCGAGTCAAGTTTACATAAACTGACAGATATGCTCCAAGAAGGAAAACAAATGAAAAAAAATCAGCATTTGCTATATTTGTCTACATAGTTCCCACGCTCAGTCTTCATTCACGGGAGAGAAAGGGGGGGTTTGAAACCTAAGATGCTTCAGTCAAGCCTGCCCAGGCTGACAATGTCTCAATGAAACATGTCGGGGGGAAACAGGAAAAGAAACCGTAACAATGCTATTGTTGCTATATTGGTCGGCAAAGTGACAGCTAAGGACCAAGTACAGAGAGGGTCTTTTTGTTTTGCCTAGTCTATTCATGTCAATGCAGACTTTGAATATGGCAACTTATGTTGAGCACATAAGTACTGCTATATTTGGATGGATTGGATCATTTCACTTCCATGTGACTTCCACACAGCAAATTCAAAAGTGTTAAATGTTTTGGTGTTAGTAGTCTTAGAGTTAATTTTACTCTAAGTAGAGTCACATTCTTTTAATGTAACTCTGAGGTGTAAAATGACAGTAGTTAAAATCGAGTGTTAAAAATGAGTGTTTCTATTTCAAATCTGGAGGTGTTACAATGGAAACATTAACTCTTGACCTCTTAACTCTGAACTCCTACAGGGGCTATGACACTAATAGAGTAAATTCACAGACTCCGCCCCCAGCACGGCTCCAATCGAAGCTGAAGTGAAGCCGTTTCAGAACATTTTGCTCTACATATTTGAGTTGTTTGCCATGCTTGGTAAGTCATTTTTTCAAAGATTGTTTCAATTATTATTATTAGCTTTTACTTCTGTGGCTCTTTGGAGTTGAGACAAAGCTGTGTGAAAGGCATTAGTCATGTTGCTCGCTGATAGCATAATATTCTGTTTTAGCTAGCTGAAAGGTATTGTTTGCGGGCAAATACCACAGCCTTGAAAAAAAGCTTGCATGTGAATTTTCAGTCAAACCTTTGGTCAAATACACCTAAAACAATGTCTAGAATATGAAATGTTGGTATAATGGTGCTACTTGAAGCCTGAAAACGATCTCCCATAAAAAACGAGCAAACAGCAGTAGCAGATGTCCCGACTGAGTTCTACGTTAGCACTTAGATTCCTCCAGTTTTGTGCACACGGTTTAGGTAAAAATGAAAAAGGTTGAGGTTTTACATTTAGTTCAGTATTACCTGTTGCCTGTGTCCTTGTCTTTTGGGAAAATATTTTACACAAGTAGTGGCTCAAAAAGGATTCCTTTTTTTTTTTTACTGTGCTTCAATTGATTTGTGCCATTAATTAGTGTCAACTAATTTTTATTCACTCTCCACATAGGATATGCTTGTGAAGATGGAATATGGGGGAGAGCAGAAGTGCGTTGAAGTTCCACAAAGTGATGAATGAAGGACATGTATATTGTATTGAAGAAATAAGTGATGAGAATGCTGTTATTTGCATTTACCAGCTCACCTATGTCAGATCTTTTGATAAACAAAATTCTAATGAAAGTGAGAACATGTAGACTGTTACATCTTTAGAAAATGTTTTGAAATTGTGGTGCACAGTTCAGAATAAATGTTTTTCAAAAACCATTGCATCTTTTTAGTAAATGTTTATTTCCAAAAGAAATTTCTAGAAGTTCAGAACAGTAAAATTCCCGCTTTTTAGAATTAATTAGAAGATAACTCTTACGTAGTTAAACTAAAATACTCTTTGAGAGTTAATGTATAAACTCTTAACACCAAGTGTTAAATTATCAACTCCAGACAGATTTGGTGTTTAACACTAAATCAGAGTTAACATACCAACTCTCCAAAAAGAGTTAAATGAACACTCTCTGGTGTGGACCCATATAGACACTTTAATAGTGTTGAAATCAAATCTGACAGTGTTAATTTGGACATGCTGGATTTGCTGTGCATAGACAGTTACAATTAATGGTGAACAGTCTCTGTGAAAAGTGCTACACAAACCGAAAACTAAGTGTTTTCAGACAAGTTGGCATCTTCCAAACAAACTATGGACAACTGTGGTAATCTGCTGGTGACCAAACTTTGACCTGTACGGAAAAAAATACTTGGGTTTATAAATCATAGCAATCATAAACTATTTACTTTTTTCCCCACCAAAAAGTTCTATTTTATGAAGACTATATGGTTAGGGGTTAGAGTTACTTTACATCAGACCTCATGAGGTTAAAGCCATTTCCAACTTCAACATAAACTATCACTAAAAGTGAGCAGCACCTACTTCTATTTAATGCATTTGATTGCTTACTTAAGGCCTCAAGTTAGGCTACAGTGACCTCCCCTTCCTCAAGTTCTCCACTGTCTGATCAAACACAGAATCCTGGATTTCCTTGATCTCACTGAGCCACCGCAGGTGAGAAAAAGCACTCGCAGCCCTGAGCCCATGTTATCCAGCTGTCACCCACATGATTCAGCACGCACAAGATGCATGCACGCTCTCACACACATGCACTGATGTGTACTTAACACGGCTCAGCACAGAGAAATTCAATAACTTGACCTCTGGGAGGCTTAAAAACACAGAATGAGCGACTTGTGCGGATGTGAACAACGTGTAGAGCATGTAGTGCAGCTAACCTGTATACGAAGGTGTTTTATCCTATCTGCACATACAGGGCTTTCAAACGAGGAGGAAGGAATTGGGGAGGACAGTACAGATAAACATCTCCCCTTTCAAATTAACGCTGTCAAACTCCCTGCACACTTTAGTGGAAAGCAGACAAAACATTTGGGACCTCTGAAGCTGCTCTTACACACTCAAGTACTCAAGTACGAGCGCACTTTTAACCATCCTTCAAGGCACTTTCTCCTGTCTCCTTTATGTGTGCCGGCGCTTCAAGCAACCACCAAAATATCCAGTGGCTCTTTGAATTTGGGTCACAAAAAGCCAGACTCACATGCTACGTAACAATGCCCACACACAGACTTTTTTTGGTAAGCTGCCAAAGTTTTACAGCTAATACCTGTCGACCTCTTAAAGTGGGATCAGCTGATTTGCTCGTGTCTGTGGAAGCTGCCACACTTCATGGAGGACCACGAGCCCAAATTAAAAGCTGAAGTTCTTCAGAACTCCTCGCTATAAATGTCTGTCCAGCAACTGTTTCTTCACAAGTTTCTTTTCAACCACCATACAGACTGGCTCCACACTACTCACTGGCTCAGTCCTGAAGCCACCCCTCTGTCATTATCATTCCAGCAATGCTGGCACTGAATGCTTCCACTCCTTATTTCCACTGAGAATACAGTCTGATCTGAGATGGAGGGTGAAAACATGCGGGAATCCCCCAGGGACTGGGAGACTTAAGTAAACTACTCTAAGAAGAACTCCCTCTGAGACAGCCCACACCTCCCACACCTCCATACAGTAAGCACACACACATACAAAAAACTAAATAAATACAAATCAAACTCCCCTCTCTTCTTCCTGTTCCTTACCTTCCACATGATTAAAATCCCATCATCCACAAACAAAAGTGAAAAAGAGAGGAAGAGAGAGAGGAGTGGGGGGGGGGAGGGAATGTCAGCTATCTTTGGCTCTCTCTCTCTCCTCTGTGGGATGCAGAAACAGCAGCAGCAGCAGTGGCAAAAGCAGCAGCGAGCAGCAAACTTGGGAGTCAGAGAGGATGTGGATGCGTCTCCGTGGCTGTGTCATCACCTCTCATGACATGTTTCCTCCCCTGCCTGTGTAAGCCTTTCCATCCTGACCCGGTACAGAGAAAGAGAGAGAGAGAGAGACGGGACAAAGTAGTGTACCGCCCCCCTCTCTTTATCCCCTCCTCCTCTGTCCATTCCTCCCTTTCTGTTTCCCTGTATTCAAATCTGCCAGCGAGCTGCTCTGTCTCAAAGTAGGCCAATCACTGAACTGCTGGGGGGTGGAGTCAGGGCCCGCTGTGTGTGCAAGTGTCCTTGCAGTCATACAAACAGACATTGGGTGTCCATGTTTACTTATCCTTGCTGTAATATGCTTTGCATGCAAATTCATATTCCAAGTGTGATGAGCACAAAAAAAAAACATCCCATAGTTCTCAAGAGTGGATTTTCAAATAATTGCTTAGTCTCAGATGCAATAATTGAACAAATAAAAAGACTCCAGATTATTTTGCTGGGTTTATGTTTTTGTCTTGCAAATATTTACTGCATCTCTCAGTCACTTCAAGTGCCCTCTAAATGGCCAAACCTCCGGGAGTGAAAAATGAAGCCAGTAACAGCAGCTCCAAGAGTGGTTACTTGAGCCTGAAATGCTAGAAAAGAGAAAGTCCCCACAGGCTGTCGTGTTAAAATGCCCAACTTCATAGCATTAAAATACACGCTTACAGATACACGAAGCATTTGGGGTGTTTATGGATACTTTCCCCGTAACAGCCTTATAGTAGACACATTTTCATAACTTCTCCTGTTGGATATTTTTAAGGCTAAAAGTTAGAGGTAGGGCTGTTTTGATTGGCATAGATGATAACTATAATACTTTTAATCATGAGAGATATGGCTTGCTTATGTGGCACAGATTGTCCAAGAAGTTTCAGGTCTATTCTTGGTATATTAAAGTGCAGTATCATATTAGCCCATAGCTTTGCACCAGTTAGTGCTTCCAGCACATACAGATTATGCAGCTTGTTAATCGAGCTAGCTTATATTTACACCCCAGTCACTCAGGCCAAGATTGTTGCCCCAGTTGGCAACTGGGTGCCAACCACCATTTGGTATAGAAAGAACAAACTTCCTGAGTGTTTGCTGTAGGCAGCTGGAACCCTGAAGCCGATCACTAAAGTCTGGGTCATCCAGGTTTAGAGTACATCAGTGACCGCCCAATAGCCTCCTGTCACTGGAGAAAATCTATATTTCGCAAGTAGTTGGCAAATGGTTGCTGGAGGTTGGTAGGTGAAATTGTTTGCTAAGCTTGTTTGTTTACAATGCCTGGTGAACCAAACTTCAGATTGCCACAGTTGTCCATAGTTTGTCTGAAGATGCCTACTTGTCTGCAAACATTTGCCAACTGCTAGTAAAGTGGTAGTAAAGTAGTTTTCCGTTTGCATAGCATTTTTCACAGTTGCAGCATTAACTTTTGCTTTAAAGGCATCACAACCCTTTCATAGTTTCAGGTATTGTTTGGTAGTTAAGCATAATGGAGGACATAAAAACTGTTGTAAAAAACATTGCTAAGATTACATTTCTGATTATAGCTAATTTGTTTGGAGATTTGCAATGCAAAACACGAAGGAAGCCAAGAATCCAGAGCCTGAACTTAAACTGGTCCACAAATCACATGTTGAGCTGTCAGGATTTAAGGCTCCATTTTCTAACTGTGCATGTTTCTAAAGACGAATCACTGTATTGATCGGTTACACTGGTGCCAGTACTGAACAAAAGACCTGATGTGTGTCCTCATCAGGATAGGGATTTGTGTTGACGTGTGGGCCTACAAGTTTTACATTATTCACTTCAAAATAATAATATGTATGTCTGACTTTTGTTGAATAAAAGTTACAAACTGAATTGCTTGAAATACAAGTGCAGCAAGAAGATGAGGAAGTCTCTTATTGCATATTACATCCTGACACTATGTTTATCATCGTTGTGGTCAATGACCCCTAAAGACACCAGTTGAATTTGACATTTAACTTTAATTTATACCAGCTGTGCTACAGTTAATAGCAGTTAGTGAGGAAGAACATTGTTTATGCTAGGGAGCTTAAAACCACAGTGTAGTATAAATGTCGTGACCGTGATTTGTCATTTACTAGGAGAATAACAAGCATAGTGGAAGCTGTACTAAAGGCGAATGCCATCAACAGCAGTTCAAAGTAAGAACACTTCAACAAATATGTTAAATATTTGTCAAATGAAGTTCTCTTTGTATTGGAGATGAGTAAAATCCACTACACATGAGACACCTGTGTATTACCTTCCATCTATCCACCCCTGACACGTCCTCATCACAAATTCACCCTCTGTAATTTATTTAAATGCCTCCCCAATGCTCCCTCTCTCCCTCCACCTTGAAACCTCAGCTGTTTTGGCTGCTCCCCATAAAAACAATCTCCTCCTTTTTTTCCTTTTTTTTTTTAACACAGCCCACAAGGAAAGCAGCTTAAATTAATCTCCAAGATGCAAGTCAGTCGCACACACAGCCCACGCTGGCCTGTCATTACTGCAATTTTTGATCCAGAATCTTCAGCTGCTTGGAAAGCCTACCTGTCTGAAACGCAGTGGACAGTTCACTTTGAGAAAGCGATTATGTGTGAGAAATGGCAGAAAGTCTGAATCAAAACCATTTTTAAGAAGTCTACAGTTTATGTTTAAAAAAAACCCTTGATAGCAAGCAGCTCATTGCTAGCTTATCTGCAATAATCCCTAACATTTTGCCCTAGAGAAGTGACTCCTCTAGTTTTTGAGTGTAGAACATGGTTCCTGCTCTTGCAGTGGATTGTGGGTTTAACTCTATCTTGTATGCTTGTATGTTTTGGCTTGAAAATATGTTGAATATGCCAGATAAACCTGTTTGTTTGGGTCTGCTAAGTCCCAAACAGCATGCCTAAAACTGTCAATGCTTGGCATTTCGTTTCACTGGCGCGTTTAACAGATTCCTATTAGATAATGTGTTTTTGGAGTTCTTATAAGGTCATTTAGAGCCAAAGTGGTAAAATACGCTTAAAGTGGGAAAGTATGGCATGCTTAGTGAATTTTTTAAACATCAGGGAACATTTTCATATTCCAAACCCTAGACTAAGTTCACTAAAGTGTATGTGTATGCTCAGTGTGTGTGTGTGTTTGCTGCGGTTGCAGGATTCTGGTGTGTATTTCTGGCGGTTGGAGTGGGATCAGTCGAGGTGAGGCTGCTGCTAAAGAATGCTCTTTTGGAAAAGGACAAGGAAAGAGTTTCCATCTCGGGTCAGTTGCCGGCAAGAGAGCAAGACCACTCACTTTCTGAACACTCTTTACCAGGCCGGCAAGACGTGAAGTGTTCCCTCGCTATGTGAAGAAGGAAAAGTAAAAGCACATGCAGTTAGTAAAAAAAAAAGAAATGTCAAAGGAAAAATATAACCCTACGATCTAAGAACTAAGAATAAACATGAGTTGACTGGTGAAATTGGAAAATATGTCTCGCTAAAGGTTGGACTTTCAGGAGTGCCTTTTTAAAGTCTAAGATATTAGCTTCACAGAGATGGCAAGCATAGTCAGCTATGCTAAGTAACATACAAACACATTAATTGAATTTCTTTCTGCTGGTTAGTGCAGTGTGATAGAGTGTGATACAATTACAATGTGATGTAATTGTAGCAAAATTCTTAAAAAGCACACTTAATAATGAAAACTATAAGAACTTATAGATAGCTAGTTACAAAAGTATCCTGCTGGTACCACTGAGGAAACTAGCTATACACATACCAAAGCTGTATTCTTAAGTAGACATTTAAGCTTGATTGGGACTTCTATGGAAAGTCTGGGTCCTAACTTACGTTGTAACCTGAAACTCCTTTTAGTCCTACACCATAACCGTCCACGCCACTCAAGTCACTGCCGGCTGCATCGACCCAGCGTGTAGTTACATTTCTCAGGAGGTGCATGTCAGGTTACATATAAGGTTACGGTGTAGGGTTAAAAGGAGTTTCCGCTCCTGATGGACGTTGCAATGTAGATTTCCTGCTGAAGCATAAATAACACAAAACTCTGTTTCTGCTCTAAAGTCGGGCCTTTTAACATTTGAGGATTGACATGTTTTCAGAGTCGGACTCAAGTGGCCATTTCAGGAACTGCAGTTTATGCAATCAACATAACGTCAGTACACTTGTGTACGATCGCCAGTTCCTGTTGGAATTACGAACATCGACCAGTTCTCAAGCAGTAAATTCATCAGACCATATCTTTGTGATGCTAATACCTGCATATAGGCCCCTACTAATCAGAGAAAAACTCTTTGTGAGGAAGGTAAGAGTTTCGTCTGAGGGATTAATGGAAGTCTAACAGAACTGCTTTGAATCCACGCAGACATGTTCTGAGCTGCTGCCACTGATAATCAGCACACTAATGGGCAGGAGTATGCTACATCTGTATCTGCCTACATCCAGAAATGCACAGAGGACATCTGTGTCATAAAGAACATCCCCACCTCAGTCAGTAAGAGTGGAAAACAGCATCTCCAGCTCCATCTCCCTCTCCATTAGCTCGCCTCAGGGCTCTGTTCCGAGCCCACTGCTGTTCACGCTGCTGACATATGACTGCAGCGCTGCATCTGCTTCTAATCACATCATCAAGTATGCAGATGAAACAACAGTGGTAGGTCTCATTAGGAACAGCTATGACCTGTCCTATAGAGAGGAGGTGAAGCGATTGGTGGACTGGTGCAGTGTTAATAGTCTGTACCTGAACACTGAACATTAAGAGGACCAAGGAGATTATCATCAACTTCAGGAAAAAACAGCCCAGTCATTCCACACTTGTCCTTGACAACAGTGCTGTGGAGGTAGTCAAAAGCATCAAGCTTTTGGGGGTAGAGATAACTGACAGCCTGGACTGATCATTTCATACAGGATCAGTAGTTAAACGGACTCAGCAGTGTCTGTACTTCCTGCTCCTGGATGAGGAGAGCATACCTTCGCCCTCCCATCCTCTCCACTTTCTACCGTGTCACTGTCGAGATCGTGCTGACCAGCTGTACCTCCATCTGGTTTGGCAGCTCCAGGGTCCCAGAGAAGAAGTCGCTACAGAGAGTGGTGAGAATTGCTGAAAAGATCAGTGGGACTTCTCTTCCATCCATCCAGGATATCGCACACAGACGCTATCTCAGCAGAGCCCGTAACACCATCCTTACTATTCAAACTGGCATTATTCATTTGATTGATGTTAATCACCAGTCTATTTTGCCATCTGACTATATTTTGTTCTATTGTTTTGCGTGAACAGCCTTTACCTATTTCTTTAAAAATTGCTGCCTATTTTTGAACTTACCATTTATTCAGCTTTCTGTACCACTAAAGTGAGAGTTTGCTTTCCTTTGAAACAAAGTTTTGTCTTTGAGCTTGCACAGACTCAAAATGTTTTATTCCACTGATGCAACACTGTAGACATGGATACTGTATTGTGTTGCATTGACAGGTTGTCTGTTACTTTTTTTCTCCTTGGAAGTTATCCAATAGCACTCTTTGGAATTAAAACATGAACACGAGGACTCTTCATTCAAGTCTCTCAGCAGACACAGTAGCTAAAGCTTTGTATGGTCTGCTGTAAAGCAGCGTGACTGTTTTTCACTTTGAACTATATATCCCTGTGATGCCCCTGGTGGTATTGTGATTGTGCTTCAAATGTCATTGTGGAAAAAGACAAAGGGGTGCTGAGTATTAGAATAATAATGGCTTCATTTGATAACTTTTAAAGCAAGAAATAAAGGAAAAATTGTTTTTTCTTCTTTTTTTTTAGTAAAAACACAAAATCTTCCATTCTGTTCAGAAATGTCATTTCCGTGAAGATGTTTTGACACACACATAGAAACACAGATGTGTTCACAAACCGGAGAGACCGAGAAAGTTTGACTCTGTTTGTATTCAAGGCTGCGGTTTTGTGTTTGTACCCAGAGAGCTTTTTTTTTTTTTATCTTCAGCTGTAAGAAAACATGAGACAGAAAATAAAGTTAGTGACGGTAAAAGCTTTTCTATGGAAACCCAAAGCAATATTTCCAAGCTTGATTTTTATCGTCTGCTTTATGAAGGCTGCTCCATCTTTTGGTAAAATATAGGGCCTGTACTCTTGCCTTTTCATTTTCAAGTGTCCCATGACGACTCTCAATTTGGGAAAGGTTGGCCTCCGCTCAGAATTTAAAGAGGCTTTACTTTCAACTACCAGGAATGAGAGGAATGCAGAGGGGTCTGTCTCCTCTCTCGGACCATTACAGGGATAAAAGACGACAGGGTTATGACCAAGACCTTTGCAGAGGGCAGCAACGCCGTGGGTAGCCTGGGATTTGTAGGATTTACCTCACATGTGTGCACTTCAAGGTATTTAAATAGACCCTGGTCAACATCCTGGGTGAACGATATGCAAAAAGACAAATTCTGTAGAGTATCCAACAATGCAAATCCTTTCAAACCCACCAATCCGTACTAAAAAAACATCAGATCCATCTGCATATTATCTTCCAGAGGCACCTTTACGACTTGGATGGAGAGCATCTTAAAACCTCCCCTCTTCACTGATTGTTATCTTTAACAGTATTTACTGTATGACTCATGTGAAGCTTGGGAGATGTTCTGTATAGGCCTTCTTATGTTTGCTCTTAAGTGCAGACCTTCTTGTATAAGACCAAAAGAAAACACAGGGCCATCTTTGTAGTTGCAGTAAAAGCCCTTTTGGAAAATGCCAAACAGATTTCACCTGAAGCTGACCTTTGGCCCTTTTTTTAAGTGCAAGTTCACATGCGGTCAGCAGAGGACTGGTTTTAATCAGGAAGTCGAAGACATACAGCTGGTACCAGCTGAGACATTGTCTGCTTTGAAGCGCAGTTTGGGATTTAAGAGGGTGTAAAGTAGGAATGAAGTTGCATTTTGGTTGTGCTCCTTTGTGTGTTTTGTTAAGGAGATACTCTTGTGGAGCCTGGAAGCTATCTGTCTCTGTCAAGTGACCTCAGTAAATAAAGTGATCTAATCTGCGAGAAACTAATACACAGAAAAGCCTCGAAAAACAGACATTAGGAAGGGAGCAACCAGGGACAAGAGGCAAGACAGACAGATTAAGAGATAAAGGGGGGGGGAGGGGTAGTGCAGGAGATAAAGAAATCAACATGATAAACACTAAATGCAAGGTCTCTCTTTTCTCAGATGTAGATATATTTGTATGCAGACGAGGAAATAAACTAAAAGGGGAAAAAGAAGAAAAGAAATTGAAAATAAAATGACTACAGATCAAGAGTAACCTTTCTGTGGCAGCAAAGAGTAGTTCCAATAACAAACAAATGAGATGTGGGGCCTCAATTTGCTCTGTTAGTACACTCCATGTAGTGCACACTATTTTTAAATAAATTATATTGCATATTATGTGAGTTTGTGTCTAATCGAAGACAGTGAGTTGTCTTAGTTTTAGGCATAGCAGCAGTAGCATTTGCAAAACATACCTATCACCCAGCATTCACTTACAAGCAATTCAACTTGTGCATCATCTGATGACACATAATACAAGTTTACACTGAAGGCCACTCTTACAAATAAATTTGAGACACCTAGTATTTCAGTGTAATGTCGCTATTATAGTAGCTAGTGATGAAATAAGAAACAGCAAATAAGGCAGTGGCTAGCAATGACTCCTGTCATTGTAAATGTTGAATACAAGCTCCCTGTTTTCGTAGAAGTAGACACATTTTTATTGAAATAGAAAAGTAAATGGCTGTTGATCAAGAGTAACTTTTCTTTAGCAGCTAAGAATAGTTACAATAAAAAACGAATTTGACCCTACACCTGGTATTTCAATGAAACGCTGCTGCTAGCTAGTGACCAAACTCAGTGATAGCTTGCTATGCAATGGCTAGCTAAAACTGCTGTTATCCTATGCTCTTCTACTGGAACAGCAATGTTATTCAGGTAACCTGTTAGAGGATGTTCAGATGGTGAAGGTTTTATTCCAAGAAAATATCCTCCACGCCATGACATCACCACCACAAGCCTGAATCACTGACATAAGGTGGCTCCACGCTTTCATGTTATGCATGCCAGACTCTGACCATACCATCTGAGAGTCATCAGACCAGGGTTCTAACCATCTATAGTCCAATTTTGGTGAGACAGTGTGACTTCTAGCCTCTTTTTTCTGTTATTCACTGACATGTGGCTCCTGGTGTGCTCTTCTGCTTAAAGGTTTGATATCTTGTGAACCATTTAGAGATGCTCTGCTGCATACCTGGGTTGTAACAAGTTACTGTTGCCTTCTTATCACCTCAATGCAGTCTGGCCATTCTCCCCTGACCTTTGGCATCAAGAAGGCATTTTCCCCAGAGAAGTGCTGCTCATTGGATAGTGTCTCTTTTTCAGACCATTCTCTGTAAACCCTAGAGATTTTGATTGTGTGGAAAAAGTCCGGAAGATCAACATTTTCTGAAATACACTTATTTCAGACTATAGGATAACAGAACACACTTCTGTGTTCTGTTATCCTATAGTCTATCATAATGCTTTAATGTAAACACAGCACATGTAACCTTGGCTCTACATACTATCCTGGGTCTGTTTGTGGTAGCATTGGTTATATTCATTTCATCTGTGCAAATGTACTTAAAGCTAAATGTCACTTCATCATTAATTGATTTGAATCTTTCATTTGTTTATGTAGTTTGGTTATACTTACCATTGTGTGTTCCTCTGAACAGGTCCTATGTGTAAAACAGGTATGTGGGAATGGCCGCCCCAGTACTTCCTGGTTTTATAGGATATGATGTCACTGATTATGTCAATTGGGTGTAACCAAATGAAGGGGTGTTTCTTTTGTGTAAAATTGTTTATTTCATTTAAAATAACCCCATGAGTCAGAGTAAGTGAAGAGATTGACTTTTCAAACTGTTTAGTGGGGTGAATGAGTTTGTTAAGTGGAAAAATTAGTCTTTGTCTAGACTATGTTATTTAGTCTACCCTGTTTTCCCAATGGTGGAGGTTAATGAGATCCAGGTGTGAGTAGAATTCTATATAAAGCAGGTGAGATTTTGACTGAGAGGTGCTTATGTTTTTGTGAAATAATTGTTGAAAGGCGACGCCAGAAAATAAAGAACACTTAAAAGAAACTTGAACAGTCTGCAGATGCTGTCTTCTTATCACCTTCCATGCTGCTTATGTCGTGCTACCTCACAAATGGTGGCAGCAGTGGCTCCAGGCCAATAGGTGATAACAATGCAGAAATCAACCAAGTCAAGGAAACCTCAAGGGCCAACAGATTTTCCCCCAGAGGAGGCCCAAGATGATGGCAACCTTCCAGAAGCTACGGGTGAGCACAGCACGGAAGAACAAAGTCTCTCAGAGCTCTCAACTTTATTAAAAGGCCTGATGCAACAGCATGCTGACCGTGAGGCAAAATGAGACCAGGACAGACAACGCCAGGATGAACGGTGGCGTAGAATGCAACACCAGTTCAGCCAACTGCAACAGGAGGTCCAGTCGGAGCGCCGGGAGCATCAGATGCTGTTGGAAGGTGCAGTAGCTGATTCCGGCACGCCTCTGAGCCCCTCAGTGCGGCAAAAGGTGCAGCAACCTGTTCAACAGAGAGGAAACCCCCGAGTCTTCCACAGCACCACAGTCATCCAATCTGGGCAGAGTAAGCGGCTGGAAAGGCCCGAAGATGCAGCCCTATGGTGAGGATGAAGATATTGAACATTATTTAACCACTTTTGAGAGGATTGCAACAGGATGTCAGTGGCCACAAGAAGAATGGGCACTGCATCTGGCTCCACTTCTTAGTGGTAAAGCACGTGCGGCATATGTTGCTATGGACACTGAAGAGACAATGGACTATGATAAAGTAAAAACCGCCGTTCTTGAAAAATTTGAAATAAGTGCTGAGACTTACCGAATCAGATTCCGCAACATGACGGTGAAGGACGATGAGACACCCAAAGAGCTGCGAACGCGCCTTAAAGACCTATATGAAAAGTGGATGCTTCCAAAGGAGAAGACAAAGGACCAAATAGGAGATGTCATAGTGATGGAGCAGTTTCTCAGAGTTCTTAACCCAGAGCTGAGGACCTGGGTGAAAGAGCGCAACCCCACCACTTCAAAAGAAGCTGCAGAGATGGCAGAGGCTTTTCTTGCAGCCCGACGATCACAAAAAGGGTACATGGTAGGAAAACCCAGTTCAGCCCCTGCATTGGTGGGTAAGTCAGGGGGTGGGAATGGGTACAGAGCTAAAGGCCCTAAACAAAGTTCCCCAATCACTAGCAGTAGCCACGCTAGAGAAGCAAGGCAGAGAGGCCCGTTGGTGTGTCATGCCTGTGGTCAAGCAGGTCACTTTAAGGCAGATTGCCCAGGTCAGCAAGTCAGTAAGACTTACATGTGTCTTTCACCACAGTGTTTTGACTTGCTAGAGGAAGAAACAGAGTCTCTAGTACCCTCCAGTGATCAGGAGCACACTATCTGTGTTTTCATTGAGGGAAAACTGTGTGTTGCCCTCTTGGATTCAGGCAGTAGCCGCACACTTGTCAGACAAGATTGTCTCCCTAGCGACACCACATTTTGTGGTAAAGTGAAAGTCTGGTGTGTTCACGGTGATAATGTTGATTATCCTATTGCCAACGTTTGCCTTCAAGTTAATGAAAAGGAGTATGTACTTACAGTTGGAGTAATGGATAAACTTCCCTACCAGATTGTGTTGGGCTGGGACATGCCAATTCTTGGGGAGTTATTAGCAAAGACAGAGAAGGACTGAGAAGAGAAGAATCTGCATGTTGCATGTGAAGGTCTGCTAGTAGTCACTAGGTCTGGTAATAAAGCTTCTCATTCAGAGCCAGGTTTGAGTGAGTTGCCCTATGCAGACAGTGAAATTCCAGATATTGACAGACTCAGTAGGCCGCATATAAAGAAAAGTAAAATGCAGAGAAGACAGGAAAAAGTGAGGGGGACAGAAATTGCTGATTCACTTCCTGAACCAGAGATTGATGAGCTCTTGGTTGTCCCGAGCAATATTGTCCAACTCCAAAGGGAGGACCCCTCTTTAGCACCCCTGTTTGCTAAGAGCACCCAAGAATCAGCACAGATTACAGACAGAGTACGGGAAGTATTCATTGTTAAGAACGAACAACTATATCGTCGTAGCAAAGTTGGTGACCAGTTGGTTGTTCCCAAAAGCTTAAGGCCTGTAGTCTTGCAGTTGGCTCATTCAGTTCCTTGGGCAGGCCATTTAGGACATCTTAAAACCTTTTCCAGAATGGTAACTCGTTTTTTTTGGCCACAGCAATTTTCAGACACTGTCCAGTTTTGCAAATCATGTCCACAGTGTCAGTTGACAGCCCCGAGTAGGAAAGGAGACAGAGCCCCACTCATTCCTATGCCTGTGATAGACATCCCCTTTTCTCGTGTTGCCATGGATATTGTTGGCCCATTGGAGAGAAGTAGTTTAGGGCATAGGTACATTCTAGTGATCTGTGATTATGCAACAAGGTATCCTGAAGCTTTCCCATTGAGAAGGGTCAAAGCCTGCCAAATAGCTAATTGTCTGATACAAATGTTTTCAAGGGTGGGTATTCCCAAAGAAATCTTGACAGACCAAGGCTCAAACTTCACTTCCAACCTGTTGAAGGAAGTCTACAAACTTCTGGGAATTACCGGAATCAAAACGAGCCCTTATCATCCACAAACTGATGGACTTGTTGAGAGGTTTAATAAAACCCTGAAATCAATGCTGAGGAGGTTCGTAAGAGAATCAGGAAAACACTGGGACCAATGGCTACCATTTTTGCTTTTCGCCTATAGAGAGGTACCACAAGCATCAACTGGATTTTCTCCATTTCAGCTCTTGTACGGCCATAATGTCAGAGGTCCACTGGATGTACTTAGGGAAGCTTGGGAGGAAGCTAGCCCTGAAAAACAGTGCTCTTCCCTCTCTTATGTGTTGAGAATGAGGGACAAGCTTGAACAGTTTCAGGAACTGGCTCATTGTCACCTAGTAAGTGCCCAGCAACGTCAAAAACAGAACTATGATAAGACAGCTCGCAGGAGGGCCTTTAAAGAAGGACAAAAAGTGTTGCTGCTTTTGCCAACCACTGAAAGCAGTCTCTTAGACAAATGGCAGGGGCCATTTGTGATAAACAGGAGGGTTGGCCCTGTCACTTATGAGCTCAATATGCCAGATCGTCGTAAAAAACACCAGGTGTTTCATGTCAACATGTTGAGGGAGTGGATTGAGAAGCCAGAGCAATCACTTCAGTTGTGGGCTCGTGTTGTACTGCAGGAAGAAGAGCCTCAAGAGCAATTCTTTCCCACCAGTACTGTAGAAGAGCTATTTCCGGATTTGAGCCATCTATCACCAGAACAGCAGGAGGAGCTCGCGGCCATAATGCCACAGGAGCTTTTCAGCACAAAGCCAGGCTACACCCATCTTATTCAGCATGACATACGCCTGCGTTGTCCGAATCAACCACCCATCAGGGATACCACCTCCAGAGTTCCAGCAAAGCTAATGCCAGCATTGAAACAGGAGGTGGAAGAAATGCTTGCAACGGGGATTATAGAGCCATCTAGAGGTGAGTGGTGTAGCCCTGTGGTACTCGTCCCCAAGAAAAATGATGCAAGACAGAGATTTTGTGTTGACTTCTCAAAACTTAATGCTGTCTCTGTTTTTGATGCATATCCTATGCCAAGAGTGGATGAATTGATTGAGCGCTTGGGTAATGCTAAGTACCTCACAACACTCGACCTTTGTAAAGGTTATTGGCAAGTCCCCCTAACAGAGTCCTCAAGGGATTTAACTACATTCAGGGTTCCCAGCGGACTTTATCGTTTCAGAACTATGCCTTTCGGACTACATGGAGCTCCAGCCACATCCCAGAGGCTGGTGGACTTGGTTCTGAAAGGAGCTGATGGCTATGCAGCAGCGTATATTGACGACATTGTGGTATTCAGCGAGACATGGGAGGACCATGTGAAACATCTGGCTGATGTCCTGCAACGCATCAGAACAGCTGGACTAGTCATCAACCCTGGAAAGTGCCACATTGCACAGACCGAGGTGGAGTACCTGGGATACGTCATTGGGGGTGGGGTCATCCGCCCTCAGGTGAGTAAGGTCGAGAACCTTGCCTCTTGTCCTCCTCCAACTACAAAGAAAAAGTTGAGATCCTTCCTGGGTTTAGCTGGCTGGTATCGTCGTTTCATCCCCAATTTCTCTACCAGATCAGCTATTCTTAGTGATTTAACTCGTAAATCGTGCCCCAACAAAATTAAATGGACTCCAGAGTGTGAGGCTGCATTCATGGATTTGAAAAACTGTTTGTGTAATGAGCCTGTGTTGCAGTGTCCGGACTTTACGTGCCCATTTATTGTACAGACTGATGCTTCAGGAGTTGGGCTGGGAGCTGTGTTGCTGCAAGGTGATGGAGAGGACCAAAGACCTGTGCAGTACATAAGCCGTAAGGGAATGTGACAATGTGGCTAGGACAGAAGTCATTTGCCATTTGTCACTTGTGTATATTGTTATTCTGTGTTCTGTTATCCTATAGTCTATCATAATGCTTTAATGTAAACACAGCACATGTAACCTTGGGTCTCCATACTATCCCGGGTCTGTTTGCGGTAGCATTGGTTATATTCATTTCATCTGTGCAAATGTACTTAAAGCTAAATGTCACTTCATCATTAATTGATTTGAATCTTTCATTTGTTTATGTAGTTTGGTTATACTTACCATTGTGTGTTCCTCTGAACAGGTCCTATGTGTAAAACAGGTATGTGGGAATGGCCGCCCCAGTACTTCCTGGTTTTATAGGATATGATGTCACTGATTATGTCAATTGGGTGTAACCAAATGAAGGGGTGTTTCTTTTGTGTAAAAATTGTTTATTTCATTTAAAATAACCCCATGAGTCAGAGTAAGTGAAGAGATTGACTTTTCAAACTGTTTAGTGGGGTGAATGAGTTTGTTAAGTGGAAAAATTAGTCTTTGTCTAGACTATGTTATTTAGTCTACCCTGTTTTCCCAATGGTGGAGGTTAATGAGATCCAGGTGTGAGTAGAATTCTATATAAAGCAGGTGAGATTTTGACTGAGAGGTGCTTATGTTTTTGTGAAATAATTGTTGAAAGGCGACGCCAGAAAATAAAGAACACTTAAAAGAAACTTGAACAGTCTGCAGATGCTGTCTTCCTATCACCTTCCATGCTGCTTATGTCGTGCTACCTCACAACATGCCAGCTTCAGTGCACAAAGAGGAAAACACATCATCATGTAGCAATTTCAAATATCCAGTGGCCTTGAGGTTTTCATTGATGAAGAATGGACCCACTATCGTTGTACCCCATATACCACACCAAACTAGAGATGGCACGATACCACTTTTTTATGTCCGATACCGATATCATAAATTTGGATATCTGCCGATACCGATATGAATCCGATATAGTGTGTTTTTTAATCAATAAAAATGTTTTTTAATATCTTGCTGCTTTTTGTATAAGTTCATACTCAAATTACAAAAAAACAAACACTAAAGATATTCTGTTATACCTGTATGCAAAAAATATACTGCACCCAAAATATTTCATAGTTCAGCAATACTGATCAATCTAATAAGCTTAAACCTACTCCATCCTCCCTGTTCTGGTATTTTAAAGAGTAAGCACCCTAACTAATAGTGTTCTAAAACTCCCAGCCAAAAAAAATATGGAACCACCCACCCTCCACCTCATGATGCTTAATCGATGTAATCAACTTTAATTTGATGCAGTGTGGGAAAAAAATGCACAGAACTCAATTATTTTTCAAGAATAATTAAATAGATTCAACATCTTTCTTCAACAGAATTGCAGACTGCACAGATGGAAAAAGTACTATAGGTTACTAGGGTATATTAGACTTAATAGTTACTATATACAGTAATGGACTTCTATACATTTTTCATCAGATTAAAACTTTGGGTGTAAGATTCGGATAATTATTGATTAAAAGCATTTTAAATGACAATAAGAAAGAAAAGTATGTTTTTGTGCCCCCCTTTTCCCTGTTAATGCCCTATCGGCCCCACTGGCTAAACTTTGCTAGATCCGCCGCTGCGCAGTTACCAGCCGTCAGCTATGTAGAAAAAGATCCTGGTGTAAAAAGTAATATTAAATAAATTCTAACAACAGCTTATCAAGCTTAAATGTGCTGCTGTTGTTCAGCCGCTGGTTTCCTCTTTCTGGCGCAAAGTGGGCAATGAACAAACAAGAGAGATGGACTCGCGACAGAAATGCCGATCAGCTGATCATTGATCAGTTTCATGATTGAAGTAGCAGCAGGAGAGGGAGGGAGAGAGAAGAGGCAGTTGCTCCATATATCGGTTGTTAAGCGTAACGCGGGAATGCTTTACAAACATTTAGAGATGGACTTACACACTTGTTTTACTTCTCTTGGGGATAACTTTGTCAGAGATGAAATGCCGGGTTGGTAGCGAAGCTCCAAATGCTCAACCAGACCACCGACAGGTCTCACACGCCACAGCCACTCTATCACGTGACACATACCGCTCCAACGTGCTAAGGTTATGAGTTACGGCGTGTCGCAAGTTTTGTGAGGTGCTTTTTTGATATTTAACGGATCGGATTACATTTTTTTATTTCTCTCCGATATCCAGTAGTTTAGGTCAGTATCGGACCGATACCGATACGTAATATCGGATTGGTCCATCTCTACACCAAACCATCACTTTTGTTGTTCCAACAGTCTTGGAGGGATCCATCCAATGTGGGGTAGTGTCAGACCAATAGTGGTGGTTTTGTTTGTTAACGTCACCATTCACATAAAAGTTTGCCTCATCACTGAACAAAATCTTCTGCGTGAACTGAGGGTCCTGTTCCAATTTTTGTTTTGCCTATTCTGCAAATTTCTGGGTCATCCTCGTTGAGATGCTGCCATAGCTGGAGTTTGTAAGGGTGCCATTTGTGAGTAGCTAATATCCGCCGAAGGGATGTTCGACTAATGCCACTCTCCAGTGACATGCAGCGAGTGCTATGCTGTGGGCTCTTGCTGAATGAAGCTAGGACAGCCACTGATGTTTCTTCATTAGTGACAGTTTTCTTGCGTCCACATTTTGGCAAATCCAACACTGAACCAGTTTCACGAAACTTAGCAAGCAGTTTGCTAACTGTAGCATGGGAGATGGGTGGTCTCATAGGGTGTCTTGCATTGAAATCTGCTGCAATGACCCGGTTACTGCGTTCACCAGATATCAACACAATTTCGATCCGCTCCTCACGTGTTAACCCCTTCGACATGTCAATGGCTGTGAACAAAGAGAAACTTGTAAATAACTCATGAAAGAATAAAGTTACGTTGAAACTAAGCACACCATTGTTTTTCTTGTGACATTACCAATAAGTTTGATGTGTCACATGGCCCTCTTCCTATTGAAAAAACAAAAATTGTATCCAAGATGGCCGACTTCTAAATGGCCACCATGGTCACCACCCATCTTGAGGAGTTTGCCCCCTCACATACACTAATGTGCCACAAACACGACTTTAATATCACCAACTATTCCCATGTTATTACGGTGTAGCCATATAAATGAACCACCCTGTACTCAGACCAGCCCAACTAGGCCCAACAATCATTCCACTTTCAAAGTCACTTAAATCAGCTTTTCTTTCCCATTCTGATGGTCAGTTTGAACTTAAACAGTTGCTGATTAAACATTGGTGCTGACGAGCAGTTGAACAGGTCTTCCTTAAAATGTGTGCTCAGTCTACATACTATACTTACATACCCATATGTCACTGCATGTACATGAATGTACCCATTCACTCAAAATAGCAAGAGTACATATGGACATATGCGATTTGAGAAACAAGAAGAATACTGAATGTTGCAAATTTACAACGTGAATCAGCAGATAGCACAGAATCAGAGGTGAGTCTGCACTCACGTCTATTTGTGTACGTGAACTGGATGAACTCAAGCCTGACATACAACAATATTTTGATTCCCCACTGTTTGTGTATTCCAAATAAAAAAAGAATGAGACAACTGAGGTCAGATTGAGTAATAAACTCTGAACCATGAGCAGTTGTGAACATCTCCTTTCAAGCGTGACATAGCATTGGATGTGATTAAAAACAGGGTTACAGTTAAATTAGACTCAGAGCAGTTCTTTTTTTATTCATGCGGGGTACTAAACATCCTCTCTTCTAGATCCATTGTCTAAATCTGGCACATTACCCAACAGCTAGAGCTCAAGGTCATTCTGTCACCACTGCAACATCATCTGGGCTAATGCAAACATGCCCCTATGCACAGAGAAGCATGCAAGCATAAATGCCCCCAAAGCCTGCACACTAATGTGCACCCGTATTGCACACGGGCAAACGGGGATAAACATAGACATGTGCACATAAGTGTACTCGCACACATGCATACATATGGGTGTCAGGCAGCATCATCATTAGCTGTCAGTGGACCCAGTGTGGCCTCAAACTGTCACTGGAGGACTCCCGTCCCCGATGCTTGCCTTCAACCCATTGCAGTTCCAGCTGGCACGCTATGACATCACATAATTTCACCAAAAAAAGACTAAGACAAGAAATGTCTGTATCTTTAAAACAATAATAATAATAATAATAATAATAATAATAAAGGTCAAAAATGTTTATTTTGAGCAAAAGATTGACAGCGTTTTAGGAGTTTAGCCATAAAACAAAACCACTGGTTTGGTTCATAGCCTCCAACGATCTTATCTTTGTTCAGCATTTCAGTCCAACAGTTTGAATAAATAAGAGCTGCTTATTATTAGCAGGCTACCACAACTTCATTATTTGTTACAGCTGGCTGTGCTGCATGCATTGTGGCTGGGCAAAAAAGAAAATCTGTCTTGGCATATAAGACAAAATCATTTTAGCTCAAAGTCAAAAAGCTTCGGCTTTACCGGAGCTTTCGCCTGCACCTCGTATCATCAGCAAATGGAAGTCATTTCAATTTATAATGCTAGTCACAGAATAAAGGCATGTATAAAAAAATAAGAAGTCAGGGAGCTTCATAATGGAAGCATCATTTTCACATCAGTAAATTTTAAATGATACCCAGCACCACTGATGCTAAGGCGTATTTCTCTGACCTGCCTAAAGGCCCAATCCAGCGTTAAAACTCTGTCAAACGTAATGAAGTTGGACAGTTTTTTGACCAGGCTCTCATAAACCGAGACACTGAAAACTGTGTGGAAGACCTCCATGAAACGGGGCTATCTTTAAGCCATTTGTTACTGATTCATGAATCAGCTTAAGGGTCAGTAACATCCTGCTTTTTTTAAGTAGCAAAGAGCAAAAAAGATCAGATCATTCTGCCTTTCTTTTTTATATTCCTATTACTAATACCAATCCAGTTTTATTAGATCAAGATGCAACTTGGGAAGGTTTAAAGAGGAAAAAGCATGAGCTGCACATAATAGGTCACTGGATATTCTGCACCACTTGGTGAGCATTAGCCGGCTCTCGGGCGGTCGCTGTCACGCACAACCAAGTTTGTTTCTCTGTTCAGGCATCGCTGCATTATCTATTAAAATTCTCACACGGGGGCAAGAGTACCGCAGAGTGTGTCTGCCATCTTGAATGAGGGTGTGATGAGGGTGTGATGAGGCATAAAAATTCTCTTCACTCCTGCTTCCTTTCAGCCCAGGCTACAAACAAAATCCAGTTTAAGATATTTGCCGTTTGAGGCCGAGAGGAAGGTCGGCGTGTTTTCCCTTTATTGTCCTGTCAAGTACAGCTGAATACCACGGAGCTTTTCAAACTAAAATCCTAATTATGCCCCCGTGTAACCCTCTAATTAGTACATTAACATATCCGTCTATACTGCTCTACTTGAATGTCACACCCATTCAGCTCACCATTCGTCCTTGCTTCATTGTATAACTCATGAACCGCACATTCTACAGTAAATGACGGTCTTTACAAACTTGGATGATAAAGTACAGCAAATGTCAGTGGCTCATAAGCACTGAGAGTACAGCTGGTAAATTACTAGTGTTGATAACATTTTATAAATTTTTTATGCTACCATAGATGACATGAGACAGTAGCAATTACGTGTTTATAACCCTGGTACATTTTAATATATGCTATATTTTGTATTTGTTGTTGATTACGAAATGTGATATTTATGAAAAAGATTTCAACAGTCAAATACTGTTGTTCAATAAAAGCCCCTTGCAATTCAGATCAACACTCAGGGTCCAACATAACTGATGAAACAGCCCTAATTGCCTTTTAAGCATAGACTGTATATAAAAGATAGACAGGCCACCTACCGGTTTTGGACTCCACATTTATCTCAGTGTCATCCACATGGGGCCAGAAATTACCACATCTGGATGTAGTACTAAGAACTAAATAATAAACCAAGGCTAAGCTTTACCACCATTGCCGTCTAGAAGATGTGCAGCACCCTAAACTACGGATACTGGATGCCTGTGCTGGCATTTCTCCTGCGGTGTTGCTATCAGTGTGTGAAGAGTGGGAGAAGAGGGTTGCATTGACAATCCAACACAATGGGCAGCACATTGAACACATTTTATAAGTAGTCAGAAACTTGTAAATAACTCATGAAAGAATAAAGTTACCTTGAAATCAAGCACACCATTGTTTTTTGTTGTGACATTACCAATAAGTTTGATGTGTCACATGGCCCTCTTCCTATTGAAAAAACAAAAGTTGTATCCAAGATGGCCGACTTCTAAATGGCCACCATGGTCACCACCCATCTTGAGGAGTTTGCCCCCTCACATATACTAATATGCCACAAACAGGACTTTAATATCACCAACCATTCCCATTTTATTACGGTGTATCCATATAAATGGCCCACCCTGTAGATCAAGCACTGAGCAATGTAATTAAATAAAACTATCAACAGCTGCAGGAATAAAATGCATATGATTCGAAAAAGAGTCATTTCATGAGTATATTTACTTTAGGTACATTTACTAGATATTAAATATATTGGATTATAAAACCTGTGAACTATTAGGATAGCTTTTTTCCATCTTGCAAAAGGAATATCCATCACAAGATTATGGAGCTCTACTTTTCACAGAAATCTGTTGAAGAAAGAAGCCAAAACGCGTTGGTCAATTATTAAAGTTGTTCATCTTCCCTTAAGTGTTGCTGGAGTTCCTACATTGTGAATTTTCCCACTGGGTCCACAGTAAAATAAATAAATAAATAAAAAAAAACAATTAACAAAAACGTTCAGTTTAGTAATTACCGGGGCACTACCAGAACTTTTTTTCTGTAATTTTACACATTTATTTATTCATGCTAACAGATTTATTTCATTTTCTACAGCAGCATTTCTTGGATATGTGGAAAAACTCAGAAATGCTGTTAAAGCTGCACTTCTTTTTTCTTATATTAAGATATCTCAGGAATTTAAAAGTGTAGTTAAATATCTTCACAGTGACAGAAAGGGTGGTTTCAGTGGTTTGGCCTACTTACGATGGGTTGCATGTGGCCCCTGATGTAAAATGAGTTTGACATTATCAATCTAACAGATGGTTTTACTTCCATGAGATGTGATCATGTGACTGACTGATTTCAGATGGAACCACTGTCTGTATTATTGTCTACTTATAAATTCTTTAAAACAAGTATTGCATTACTTGGATGGAAATTATAAAGTATGTTGTAAATGGTCATTAAATGCTGCAAACTGCATCTGTCAAGTTTTATAAAAACATTTGCAACTTTACAAAAACTACCCAGACAAAGTTCATAGATGCATTAATTAGGAAACCTCAACTGGAATAAAAACTACTTGGAGTAAAGTTAAAGAAAACTGCAAAAAAAATAATAAAAACATGATGGACAGATTGAAAGTGTAACTGCATATCATGCAAGATGACTCTCTCCAGACTGGCCAATGATTCAATCAGCCAACTATGACATTACACCAGCTGGAACACTGATACCGACTGTGAGCACAGAAGTGCACACCTTACTTTGGGTTAAAAATAAATAAATAAATAAAAGATATTGCAGCTCCCATCATTTGAAGACCTAACAGAGGTCATAGGAAATTCTATGTGGAGATGATTGAGGAGCAAGTTGTCATTTTAAAGTCAAAGGCTTCTTTAGCTGAGCATTCCCACTGTGAAAAAAATGGACTTTTTCACAGGTGTGCCGAATGACTGCGTGAAGCATGAATAAGTTATAAGTGAAAGTCAGGCTCTCCGACCTCCCTCTGCTCTTGTACCCTGCAGTGCAATGCTGCTCTGTGATTACATGTGTGTGTGTGCATGTGTGTGTGGTAGTTAATGTAATGCAATAGTTAATGTACTATAGTCCACCCAACGACGAGAAAATATTCTGATTTATGGGACTGCCATCGCCTGTGACAAGAAGAGCACACATTTGCGCGCGCACACACATCGGGAACAACTCGCTCTGCTCATACCGAATAAAAACGTACACATCTTCTATGGCAATAAAAAGAATCCAAGATGCTAGCTGTGGATGCAGATAACTATGAAATAGAGTCAGTGAGAGGAATCGAAAGCTGGAACATTAATCAAAGAGCATGCATTTTGTATGAAGGTAGGTGGCGGGGGGGGCTTAAACAATGTGATGGCAGCATGGCAGTATGAGACAGTGATTAATTATGAATGGAATAAATGATGCTCTCAGTTGGATCATTAATGGGCTGAATTATTAATTAAGTCGTCTGGGCTTTAATAAATCCTAAATATACTTTTGACAATGTTTACAGCTTCAAGACACGATATGTGATCAAAATGTAAACACACAAGTTTGTTCTGCCTTTTAAAATTTAAAGAGAAGTATACAACATTTGTTAATCATGTTTGCTTGTGAATAAATTTTGAATTGGTATTAAAGTGGAACTGACATGATGGTGGGGGGGTTCAAATAATGAGGTGATGCTTGTGAGCCTAAAGCCTAAAGTTCAGCCTTCAGGCTGCTCTAAATACTCCCTGTCTGGTGCAAAGACGCCACTTGCTCTCCAAACCTTCTTTTTGAGGCTCAACCAATCAGAAAGTTACCCTAAAGCGAGAGGAGCTAATGTTTGCTTGTTTCACATGTCCAATGGTTGACAGCGAGGCCCAGAATCAGATAAATAAGTGAGATTTTGAACAGTTAATTCTCCAAAGTTGCTCCAGCAGAGTGCAACAATAACAATATGGAGCTCCAATAAAGAGAGATGGATTTTACTTTATTTGTGTTGCCATATTATGCATTTTATTATTTATATATTATTTATATTTATTTTATTACACATATTATGCATCTATGTGCACATTATGCCCCACCTTCTGCTGCCAAAATGAAAGTAGCCAAACATATTTTCTTGCAAATGAGTAATATATAATCTTCTACTTCAGCTGCTGCTTTAAGGGGGCATCACAGTTGATCATCTGCCTAATGGATAAGGAATTATCAGAGACTATAGCCTATTCCAGTTCTGTGTTTGAGGGATTCGCTTAGACACATAAGGAATATTTGGATTTTTTTAGATTGTAGAAGTAAATCAATGAACCAAAAACCTGTCCACATAAAATAGGAACGTGACTTCGGACCCTTTGCTTTTCAGCTGTTTATGGGGAAGCTGGACAGAGACAGACCCACCTATTTAAGTCACTTCGAATGCATTATTCAGGCAGGGAGATAAACGGGAGGTTTTTGTTTGCGCATGCAGGTGCATCCCAGGGGACGATGCTTCTTAAAGCGAATGACATTTGCTTCCAACATGGTTGCCTGCCCTCTCTACGTGTCTTGTTTCTCTATCGTGCTGGAGCTGTCCCCTCAGGCTGTGCCAACACCTTGTCTCTATTCTTCTAACATCAGCAGAGATAAATAGTGCCAGCCACAGACACACGGGGCCAATCTCACGAACTCACACCAGCACATACACACTGACCTCAGAGGTTTAATCAATAAACCACCCGCAGCACTTTTCCAAAGCTTACAGAAAGACACTGTGGGACTACTTATGTGTGTGTGTGTTTTGTTACCACTCTCCAAAAAAAAACCCACCCAAACATGCCAATCTATAAGCCAATAGCAGCACTGCATCCCTTGGAATGCACAGTTTTGTATATCTCAGTTCATGTTATCTGTTTGCACAAAAGAAATCCATTATCAGCGGTGACGCTAAAAGAAAGTGTTTTCTTCAAGTGTTTGACTCTTGCTTGGAAGAAGCATCACCTCCCATTAATACAAATCGACTTATAGATTGAGTACCTCACAAAAGTTCAATTCAGTTTTATTTATGTATCACCAAATCACAACAAAAGTCATCTCAAGGTGGTTCATATTGCAAGGTAAGGACTCTACAATAATACAGAAAACTAAGACAGTCAGACGATCCCCCGTGAGCAAGCACTTGGTGACAGGGGCGAGAAAAAAACCTTTTAACAGGAAGAAACCTCTTTCAGAACAAGGCTCAGGCAATGGATCTGTTGTGATTGGTTGGGTGGTGAGGGGGATGGAGTCATTCAAAGCTGAATTTATTCATCCCTGTTTATTGTCTTGTTCCTGAGAACCAGGACATGTTTCCATTATTGGTCGGAGATCATTATGTAGGATTGTTGACAAAAATTGTGGTTTGTGTTTTGCGATCACTGTTAGCCCCTCCCAGTAGCCACTGATGTAAGTGGGCTCATCAAATTTTCATCCCATGGTGGTGCCAACGTTTTTGTTTGTGGCTCTTGATTGTTGGCAGAAAAGACCTAATTGTCACACAGATTTATTTAAAAGTGAGAACTTTACATATCAATCTGCTTTCTTTAATTGTTGTCCAACTAGGTTTGGGGTCTGTAGCTTATCCCAGCTGAGATTATGTGAAGAGCTGGGTACACTTTGGACAGGACAAAGGAAACCATTAAAATATTCAATTACACCTTGGACAGGTATATTGGATAAGCAGTCACCAGGCTAACACACAGAACAAGCCTTCACATTCAAAATCACACCTTTGGGCAGTTTCGATTCATCACTAACTGCATGTCTCTGGACTGTGGAAGGAAGGTGGAGGACCCACAGAAAAGGTTGCAGCCAAGACCTTCTTACTGTCAGGCAACACTCAAAGGTCTATTACGAGCTTAAATACGGGCTAGTATTTCCACAAGATCAGTGGCAATTTCTGGGGATATAGAAAGTTTTATTTTGTTCTGTTTATTGTCTTGTCTTGTTTTGGGTTGTTTTGGATATTTGAATCAGGGAGGTCATTTTCTTAAAAAAAAAAAAAAAAAGTATTTTCTTTATTTTAACATTATTTGCTAACAGGTCAAAATCACAATATCAGTTAAAGGGTTGATATCAGCAGATACCAATATTAAGCTGATATCTAGGCATCTTTTTTAATCACTTGCAAGGCACCAAATCACAACAACAGTCCCCTCAAGATGCTTTATATTGTAAGGTGAAGACCCTACATATCGATGGGATCCACTAAAATACAGTTCTAAATATTACTTATAACCCTCACTGAATTTATTTCAGGAAAACATGCACCATAATTCTTTTTGCACTCATGTATGCCATGCTAATGAATGCAAATCATAATAAGGTGAATTAATATCCAAGAAATTCCCAGCACTGTGTGACACGGATGAACCTGTAAAGACGAAATTAGGCTGCGTAGGGAGTACTACTTCACAGCTCTTTTTTGGAGCAAAGAACACTGGTGTCACATACTGGTCCCACATCAGCATCCAGCAGAGAAAGACACCCCCACATAAAAAAATACCATCCTGATAATTTGCGGGCATTGGTAGTTTAAACAGTGTTAAAATGTGTTTGTTTTCAAGGGTATAAAGATGCACAAATGCATTAATGTATTGTACAGTGTATTAGCCAATCCAATACAATTTGAGAGACCTTTCCAGTGCAGGGAAGGGATGTTGAACTAGAGCAAACTTTTTCTTTTGTTCTGCTGCATTTTTTCGACATAGCTTGGCTCCTACGGATACTGTTGACTAGTTACATTCCTATTCTGGTTTTCCCCTAATGCAGACCAAACAAAATGAAATCTGAGTCGCAAGTCTCTGGCATGGGTTTTGTGTTTGGACAGTGTAATCCTTTGTTATTCTTACATTATTGGTTGTCGTATTGACAATGAATTGGCGGGTACACCACAATGTTCAGATTGCACTGTGACAGTCATCTCCATCCACCCACGGGTTATTCTTCATTAATAGTAATGAATTTATAGTCATGAGTAATGAATAATTTAAATAAATATTTAAATATATTTAAATATTTGTTTTCACTGAGAAATATATACACTGGCTCTCTCACTGTTTTACTTACAAATCAGAACTCTACAGTTGAATACTGGCTCTCCTAAAAGTTGGGGGACCTTTTAACCATAATCCACAATGTGATATCAGGATACAGTGATAATACTGCCTGTTTCTGACCATATTTTTTTTAATGTTCAGCTGCTCTTTTTAGGCTTGGAGAATTGCTACTTCTGCACCCCTCTGCAAGTTTATGAATTCTCCATGAGGACACATCGACGACCCCCTTCTACTTGTAGTCCAGACACTGACTCTGAGCTTCAGCTGATCAAAGAGCCAATTAAGGCTGGCAGCAGTATGCGCACAGTGTTGCAGTGCTAATCAATGGCATACTAAACTGCACAGGCACAAAGACTTGGTAAACTAGACAAGACAAACAGTGTCAGGTACTGCTGGAGTCACTCCGAATTACCTTCTCTTGGTATTTACATGGTCTCTTTTATTTTATTTTATTCTCATTTTATTTCAAATGAAGGGGGAAAAGGCTACCACTGAGGTTTTTGGACTGCTGGTTCCATACATGCACTTTTCATGTCCTGAAATTATGAAAAGTGCATGTATTTGAAATTATAGTTTTCAAATACATGCACATGAAATTATAGTTTATTTTGATAATACTCCAGCATAATTGAGAGATGAATGCGCAGTGATGTTTCAAAATCACTGACAAGAAGCCAGAATTGCTTCTAGAAAGAGTTTTTCTTTGTCAGGCTGTCCACTGTGACTGTCTTGTCTGGACGCAGGCAAGTACTACGAACAAAATGGAGAAGAAATCATATCAGAATGAGTGCAGGGACAGTGTTACTTGAGGAAAGCTAAGACTATTGTAATTATGTGAAAGCAATACAGAATAACTGAGAGCCTGACTGCATTATATTGCAGTAGATGTGTTGAATTCTCACCTGGTGCCTGTTTGTTATGTTTTTATTAGCAGAAAAAGCACAAAGGGATGCACAGAACTGTGCAATAAAGCTTACGCCTGAGAGACTGGCCAAGAACACAAGTAAATATATACAAATACATGATTACGAATTCATTTTCTTAGCTAGGAGTGGCTCCTGGTGTGGTCTTCTGCTACTGTAGCACCTGAGATGCTCTTCTGCATACCTTGGTTGCACAAAATAGTTATTTGAGTTACTGTTACCTTCCACGCATTAGCTCAAAGTAGTCTGACCATTCTCCTCTGAACTCTGCCATGAACAAGTCATTTTTACTGAATGTGTCTGTCTTTTTTAGTCTGTTATCTGTAAACCCTAGAAGTAGCTGTGCTGGAAAATCCCAGTAGTTTTAGAAATACTCCGACCAGTGTGTTTGGCAGCATGAACCAAAAGTTCAAAGTCATTCAGATCACCCTTTTTACCGATTCTGGTACTCGGAATGAACTTCAGCAGGTTGGCTTGACCACAGCAAGCCGTATTATTTGATAATTACATTAAAAATACTCTGAGAGCCAACAACAGCAGAACCACAGTGGTCAGGTCTGGTACAGTGACATGAATGGGATGAAGTGAAACAGAGAAGACAGTGGTTGACTACAGCTAATACCCCTCAGTTTTTAAGCATTACCTGTTTTGCAGATGGATCCAACAAATGCTTTGTGAGGATCTCTTGGGTCACATTTCAACCCCAAAACTTTTTTCAGTAAATGTAACCAAGCAGTAAATCTAAACCCAACCAAACAACAAGTTAAACTGAAACTAAATGGTACATAAAATCAATGCAAATCACAGTGTGAAACATAAAGTTCCCAAACAGGATACGAACCCTGGTTTCCAGGTTAACAATTGTTTAAAGTCTCTTTCTGTGGATGTTCTCAAAGAGATAATGCTATCTATAGAAGGTTCCTAGCTTATTTAACAATAGTAAAACTTTATGATTCATCCTCTCTCAATACATCGTGTATTTGAGCCAGCCATTACATGACAATAGCAAACACAGCCAAAGCTTCAGGCAAGCAAAAGCTTAGTTAAACAGTGACGGAACAGAACAGGACACTTGACTGTAATTCGCAGTCCATCTCATTACTAAGTGTGTTTGGCTCGCCTTAGCTTTGTCGTTATGCAGATAAACATTCAAGTGCCATGTTTGGTCACCCGTAGAACAAACCAATCCTTTCATCCTGTCCCGTATCCTCAGGGTGAATAAAGGGGGCCACTACAAATAAAATGCTTCTACTTGCATTTAACCTCCCTCCTAATTCTCCTCAAACTCAAGCCTCTGTCTTCTCTCTTTATTCAAACTGATCTTCTTGAGCTTTAGTGTAAGACAAGGAGGTGGCTATGAGCCAGTATTCTGCTGTTGGGGAGCTGAAACATGAATGCCAAGATGGATGGGATTTTATAGCTGGAATGTGGGGGGTTTGGCTGGGCATGAAAAGATTGGACACACTGGCAGTCGCTGATGCCAAGGCCTTCTAGCATGAGACCCTGCTGGGTTCCAAATATGGCAAAGTGTGTCAAAATTAAACTTCAAAAGGAGAAATATTTTAGGGAGTTTCATGCCACATTAAAGTAATATTCAATTGTTTATTTTATATTTTCATAGTAAAAAAAAATCTGTTTCTGACAGAAAAACCAGAAACTGTAGCAGAATATAGCAATAATGAATAGCTAGCATTAGCAGACTGTTACAACCTCCAGAAAACATATATACAAGAGATAAATATCACCCATTGGTTCATAGATTCAAGCTTTTAAACCTCAACTTTAGCATTATGACTGCTCTCATATTGTTTTGGGGTTTTTTGCTTTTGCAGCCCAAAATGAAACGTGTAGAAAGGTTAGCAACCAGGAAAGTTATCACGTAACGCTATAAAGTTTTGATTGCAAGCACTGGACAAATCATGGGACACAAATGTATATTCCCTGACAGGCTGTGAGTGGTTGCTGGCTGATGCTGACTGAAATTGGTTGCAAAGAGAGATTGGCTGCTAGCAGTTTACTGTTCTTGCCCACAGTTTGTATATCTGCAAATACTTGCTACTTTACACTCCAAGCACTTGCAAAACTTGAAAGAGTGCAACATAAACTACAACAAAATGATTTTAATATTTTTAACCAGTGCAATTGCATGGAGGCTTTTGGTGTAGCATTGCATAACTCTTTGACATCAATTCCATGCTAGCGACTGCCAGCAATCTCTAGAAACCAACTACAGAACACACTCTTCCCTATTACCCAGCATTTACCAATGGGTATCTGATAGGCCTCTAGCACTGTTTGAACAGGCCTTTACCGATCAGTTTCACAGCAGCTGCCAGAATCTGTAGCAACCACTCGCAACCAGTCAAAGAATACACGTTATTCTCTCATTATTCTCTCACTGGTTCTTGCTAGATGCTCGCTAGCCGGCCTCTAAGTCTGTGTGACTAAAGTCTTAGAGAAACAGAATTCTAGGAGTTCATTCACCACTCACCAAAACTGCTGTGTTTTACAGAAAGTCATATCCCTTACTGGATAATTTCATTAACAATGTTCTAAAAGGCATTAATACCAAAAGCATGGTTTAGTTCAGTGATTCAAATTAGGGGAGGTGCAACATTAGCTACTAGCTAAATTCACAAGCTTTGGCATTTACTTGTCAGTCAAAACACAAAGACACCAATCAATACTAATTTAAACTTTCAGCCTTAATCGAAATGGGTGACTAATAAAAAATTTCACTACTAGTGCAGTTGTCATGAAGGTGGAAATTAGCAATATGGAGAGACCTCTATAACTTTCAGAATTACCCGGAAGTGTCCAAATGAAGAACTGCACTTTTTCATCTTTGGTTTCATTTTACCTATGGCAAAAACGCAAATGCCTCTACTTTTTAATCCACTCACTCGCCATCTTGGGTTTTCTCCCAGTACTTGTACACTTCACTGTGACAAGCCAGGAAAGTCACACGTTTGCTCCAGGTTTGTGTCACGTATCCAAACCTAACTCCTTATACGGTTTCACCTCATTTTACTTCAGCGCTACTAGCTCCAGGTATGCAACTGTCACATCCTGCTGCATTCACCAACACCTCCCTCTCCACATGTCAGCACTGATAAGGGAATTGAGTGCCTGGCATCTATAATGGGGGAGGGAGTAGGAATGTTATGAAATACAACTACTTCCACAACCAAATCAGTAATGGCCACAGCAAGCAGTTGGCTCAGTTAGAAATGAACAATGACACATTTCATACTTCTTGAAGTAAAAGGTCAATACACTAGCAGAACTCACAAAAATCTCATCTACAAAAGATGAGCAGCATTGGAGCCTTCTGACTGAATAAAATATGCAATTCTTCAAGAACAGAGTATAGCTGCTCTTGTGGGGAATCATCTCAGCAATTCTAATGTTTGTGATTGTCAAAGAATGTCTATAAGAAACTTTTCAGCCTTTCAGTTTACTACTATAGCTCAGAAGATATTTAGATTAAGTAAAACACCCAAAAGACACAAATCTTGAGAATATAAATGAATTGCTAACGTCGTTTATGGACCACAGTTAAAACAGATTCCATTTATCTCGCAATGTAGTAAACTGTAGATTCACTTTGCTCAATCGCCCACAGAGAAATCCTACTAACTGAATACATTTTACATCATTATTTAATATTAACATCTCTGTGTGTTTGTATGCCGGTCTTTAAAAAAAAGGCAGTCATAGCCCCAGTGCCAACAACTCAGCCCCGATGCCTAAACCAGGCAATAACAAATACAACCAAAAGATTAGCATAGGTAAACACACATTCACTACAGATTTCTGTGTTTAGCATTCAGCTTAGCAAAGCTGTCTATAATTCATAGCTGTGTATGGGCACTGTTTGTATTATTCATTATCAATTTTCTGTTGCACCTTCCTACAGACACATTGCATTGCGGTGACACATCAGAGGCTGTTTAATGCTGAAGTCTACACAAATTTATGCAGACCTGAGGGAAGCTGAACTACTTATCAGTTTCAAGTTGAACTGTACTTTTTAATCTTTGCAGAAGGGTGACTACGTGTGATGCACATCGGGGTGGGAGAACGCATTACAGAAGAATCTGCTTGAAGAAAGGTTCGCAGTGACTCATTCCAAGGAACTAACTGTTCAAGCACAATAGAACACATGACTGCTTTTGCATTGCAACCATGGCTTACATTATTTAGCATTAGCAACATTTAGCACCTAGAAGACCCATTGGCTTGACGTGTCTATCTAAATAATTCCTTGAAAAGCAAAGACTTTCATTCATTCGATGCTATATGTACTCTGGTGGGCTTTTTTTTTTTAACAAAAGCAGAAGCTGCATCTTTAACTTGTTATACCCAGAGTCCAAGAGAGGCTAACGAAGCCTACAAACTAAGCCTATTAGAATGACTAGCAGGAGATTTAGCATTATAATACATACAGGCTATCCAGTTCAAATGTGGAACATTGTTTTCCATTATAATTGAGTCCAAACAAGCAATTTGTCCACTGGCTCTTATACATGGAGAAAAGGGACTAAATTGGCTGATATTATGACATAAACAAAGGCCTCTTTGGGTAAATGCAGGGTACAGCTAATATGCTAATAGTAAAATATGGTCTTTATCAACTTTCATCAAAATGTATAGGTACAATTGTTTAATTGTATAGGATTACACAAGTTAATAATCCACTTAAATCCCTAATTAGCAGTTATCTTTTATTTAAATAATTCTGTAACAGGTACATTTTTATGAAAAGTTTGTTTTTTGTGTGTTCTCATACTTGCCTTTCATTCTTGTCTAAATATGCAATAGTCCCAGTAAATCAGTGCTAAAGCATGTTAAGTTCACAGGCAATACAAACCTACTCAAACAGGCACGAACCAAAGTGGAACCAAAGGGCAAATCTTTGCTAAAAAAATCAAAAATGCCACTTTAAAACAATAACAGCAGCATGCACGTGCATTCAACTGCCACGCTTAGACCACATGGAGCAATCAAGCCCCCAACACCACCACCCCACCTCCGCCCCCACCCCATTCTGACCCACTCCACCCCTCTGATGTATGACATCCTATTGTGAATGTGCTATGAGGTAAAAAAAAAAAAAAAAAAAGAAAAGAAAGAAAGAAAGAAAGAAAAAGACCCTAAACCTATTGCCTCTAAAGGATTGGTCCTGGAGAAAGTGAATTAAGCAACAAAAGAGGCACTTACGTTCAAGAGCCTCACATGGTCGTCCGACAGAAAAGAAGAGAAGCGGGCAGTGATTCCAGCCTCAGACAACAATAGTGAGTAACCTTGAAGAGAGAGAGAGATGGAGAGAAAGTGAGGGTGGTGTTGGTGGTGGTGGTGGTGGGGGGGAGGAGAGACAGTGAGTTAGAGAGATGAGAAAGAAATGTGAGAAAGAGAAGAGACAGATTGATGCGTCCACACACCGCGGCGTAGACGCAAATCAAAACACTTTGGATCTTTTCTTGCATCTCCCCTCCTCTCCTCCTCCCGTTCAGTTTTGCCCCCCCACCCCCACCCCCACCACCAACCCGTGCCTTCGGGTTCCACATGTGTTCAGGCTCAGGCAAGCGTGAAGCGAGCTGAGGAAATCAGCGCTGCAAGTGCTTTGTCCGGCGGTTGGGAAACTCATGCTTCCATTACGTGGAACATTGAGCTTTCTGGCTGCCTTCTGTGGGTCTGATCCGCAGCAGATGGATGGAGAGGCAGGAGATGATATCCAGCATCTTGGCCCTTCTATCACACCTTTCCTGGAAGCTTGCCCTAAACATAAGATTTTATTTATTTATTTTTTAAAACTTGCATGTCCTCTGGAAAATGCAGATAAATCTCTTTCAGTGGCATGTGTCCAGTTTCCCCTACAACTCTGTTTCTGATCATACTGCACTTTTTTTTATCCTCTTTAAAGAGATGATGCAAACTGCTTCAACTTTTATAACTGTCTGCAGTTTTCTACAGCTTTGAGTTGCTTTTAACTTTTAACAGTTTCCACCCGGGGGAATGACAGCAGAGCGCAGCAGGATCAGCAGTTGTTTTGCAACTGAAAAAACACAGATTAACTATGAGCACTGGAGTCTTTAAAAGTAATATCAACAGTTGGTTGATTGGTAGTTTTACCCCTGTCAGAGAAAAAAGTCTTTGATGAATTTAATTTTAATAGGAAGGACAGGGTCATGAAAACAGGATCCAGGTATGGTATCGTTCTAATCCATTAATATGTTTTTAAATCCAGCTTCAGTAGTTTCAGTCTAATTGCCTTCAAATAAATGGCTTACACTTACATTTGCAGGCATATTCTACTTTTATTCTACTTTGTTTATCAGCACTCGGCTCCTTTCAAATGAAGTTGGGTTACCATGGAAACACACCTCTTACTGGCAGCACAACTCTCTGTATCATAGATTGTAACATGTCATTTTTTAACTGCAGATCTTCAGTCAAAGCTGTGTTAAATTGTATATGGATATTGAGTATATAATGCATAGTATGGAATTTTGGATGCAAAGTAAGCCATTTTTCATTATATTATCATGTATACACTAAAAAATAAGACGGTTGAAACAAATAGTAACAAATGCACTGGGTCTTGGAATCTGTCACAGACTGAATAATGGAAGGGCGTAGCCTCCATAAACTCATTAACAGATTTTGAACTTTGCATTTTTTAAACTCAACATTGTTATTTTGGCTATTTGCATTATGCCAGAAGTGACCCTACTTTGATGAGCGAGTGCTAAGCTATCAGTTAATGCCAGTAAGCTTGGTTAGCAAGGTGAATTAACAGTGGGTGCAGCACACATGTAGTTATTCATGCTAAGTGACACATGACAACATTCTACAGTTCAGCTCACTAAAGTGGAAGTACGAAGCATGATATTTATCAGGTGAATCCAAAAGTCACAAACACCATGGAGAGAACGATCTCAGGGTGGAGTCCTGTTGGCTGAGTTGAGGTCTGGTAATATCAAATCACCTACAATGATGAGTTGCCAAAAAAAAAAACAACTAAAATTAACCCTGTGTACAACAAACAAGGAGTTTGTACCTTGTATGTATGTTATAGTAATGAGCTCTGTTAATAATATTTTTGTTAAGATTAGCAAACAAAGTTATCCATATTTGTTTGGTTTTAGCTTTGCATGTAACTATACTAACATCTGCAAATTCACTTGAAATAAAAGGCAGGCTGCAGCACTAGCTAATGCTATTGTACTAAGACCATTAGAAATTTCCCAGTTAGATGTTAGTTAAGTAGTGCTCGATAAATTGATACATTTACCAACAGAAAGCTGTTATTTTACAGTGTTCCTACAGAGAACTGTAAAAATATCACAGTGCTGTTTAGTATAGATTATAAGCTGTAAAGTATAGCTTTACTTCATCATGATTTCTTAGTTTGTTTGTTTTTTTTATGTATAATTTTCACAGTTAAATGTTTCAGATCATCAAATTTATATATTATACAAAGATAACCTGAGTAAATACAAAATCTCATTTTTAAATTATGATTACATTTTTTAAGAGAAGCCTTTCTAAAACTACCGGGGTCTATTTCAACAGGTAACTGCACACCCTGATTAGCCCCACTTTTAGAAAGTTTGATTTTACTAGCCACACCCCAGCCTGCTGAATCAAGAAATCGCCTAAATCACTAAAGAGATGTAAACTGATGAGGAACAAAGCAAAATAAACACAAATACTTATCTTTGAGTCAAACTAACACAGCATTTCATTTTTTTTTTTTTTTTTAAATACACCAACAGTCAAACACGGTGGTGGTAGTGTTATGTTCTGGAACTGCTTTTCTGCTTCAGGACCTAGACAACTTGTCATAATTGATTGACCCATTCATTTCAAAGGCCATTAGTTCATTTCCTGAAGCTAAAGCACATTTAGGTTATGCAGCAGGACAATAGTCTGAAACACACCACCTCTAAATGGCTCAAAAAACAAAGAAAATGAAGGATTTGTAGTGGCCAAATTAAAGTCTGGACTTAAATCTAAATAAGATGCATTACCTTAAACAGCCTGTTCAAACTCAAAAAGTCTCCAATGTGGATGAATCACAACAATTCTGCAAAGAAGAGTGGCCCAAATTTCCTCCAATGCAGTGTGAAAGACTCATTGCTACTTATTAATCCTCTCCAGGCAGGCGTTGCAGATTTGCAACAGTTAAAAACTAACAACCTGATTACCCCACATACATATTTTATGAGGGTTTTTTTTACTCAGAAGTACCACTGCAGGACTTGGTTGTGCATTAGCAACAAAAAGTTTAATGAGCCTGAGAGGGTTAATAGTCAAATGCTTGATTACAGTTTTTGTGTCAAAACCAATTAGATGTAGCAGGCACACAGGGCGAGTTAGGTTTGGATAGCTTTTTACATTAAGAAATTAAATCATCATTTTAAAACTGTATTTTTTATTTCCTTATATTAACTTTGTCAAATATTTACATTTGTTTGATGATCTGAAACAAGTGTGACAAATAGGCAATAAATGAAACAGATAAAACGGTGGGTGCAAATACTTTATATCAAAGCTCACAGCTCATGTTTGATTCTTACAGTACTTTTAATACTTAATATTAGCTAGAAAAATAATACAGTATCTTTCTAGTTAACATTCATATCAACATTTACAGGATTCAAAAGAACGATATACCACATGCAACATTTCATGCATTTTGCAGCATGTAATTTTGTATATGTAATTTTGTAGGTTTTTGTCCAAGGCTTTATCCAAAGTAAGACGACAAAATAAATGAAGCCATAATATTTGAAGCATCTTTGAAAATGAATGAAATTTAATGTTTGTTTTTGCGGTGGTTTCCTGAGTCGGATTATAAAATAGCAGTTGTTCTGAAAGGGTTTCTGGCCATGTTTGCATGACTGACATGTGTCTGAGGCTATCACACTCAGCTGTGTTGTTTATACCACCTCAGCTTCACTTAGTGTCTGGATTATTTTGGTAGCCACAGCAAAGGCAGTGACAACAGATGAACCCAAATCCAAACCCCAACACATCTGAAGCTAAAAACTGTCAAAACTTCAAAACCCTCCACTCTTTGGCTTTTCTGGCACACACTCAATAACATGTTTGTGATGACAAGAAAGGTTTAAACATCGAGCTGAAGGCTCAGTATGGGTGCACACCAGGGCAGTATTATGAAAGAAAACACAGTTTCTTACAGTCATTATACACTCAGAAAAAAATGTGTCTGGAATGGCATATGGCAAAATTATAGAGATTAACTGATTTACCCATGCATTGAGTAAAGACAGTCATTTGAACCCTCCCATCTGACAGTGGGTAGGATTTAAATGACCTAAGCTCTTCCAGCGGCCCTTAATAACATGATCAGCAGCTAAGTCAAGCTCCACAAGGGAGTGTAAGTCCTGCTGATGATGACAGACTTGCCTAATCATCGTCTGTTTCAGTATTATGAAAAAAACAACAACAACAGATTAACATGAACATTAATAATATGCTTTTGAGTGACTATTTCATGCTTCATAAAGATTACAGAGGACGTGAAGCAGATTTTTATGTCTGTATCTTCTCTCTCTTATGCCTCATGGACAGGTAGATAATCTTGCAATGCTCTATCTTGCGAGGCAAGTGGAAGGATAATCTTCCACCCAAGAGATGTTCTTTAATTTTTATGTGTATTACCTTACTCATAATACGAGCAGCAGTGTTTTTGTGTGTGTGTGTATCTTAATAGAACAGCTCTCTTGCTGCACATTGCTTTGCAAAGCTATTTTGGTGCACTTTAAACAACATTACAGTACCGATCATTGAGGGAATAATAGACACTGTAGGGCTCCCGTGAGATTCAAATACATTTCAAAGCTGTTTAGCTGTTGTGTTTGGATGTGGTGCAGCTGTATTAATGTTTCCCCTGAGCTTAAAGTTCATTGCTAATATGTTCCACACCAACCTCTGGCACTTTTTTTTAGTGCTTTCATCCTTTCTTTTCTGCAGTGGAACAAATTATGAAAGAACTGTTTTGTCTTACTTTTCATTACTTTAACAAAAATGTTAGCCGGCCAGTCGCTTTTATTTGCTGTCATTATCAGTGTATCAGCTGTGATAAGATGTTGTACTTTTTAGTAGTGCTGTGTGATACTGCAAATTCTGGTATCGATCCTATATCAGGTAAATACAGGACCAGTATTGCCAATGCTGATTCTGATACTGAATCCTTCAGTTTTCAGGCCCCTCTTCTGTGGAACCAGCTTCCAGTTTGGATTCGGGAGACAGACACTATCTCTACTTTTAAGATTAGGCTTAAAACTTTCCTTTTTGCTAAAGCATATAGTTAGGGCTGGACCAGGTGACCCTGAATCCTCCCTTATTTATGCTGCAATAGATGTAGGCTGCCGGGGGATTCCCATGATGCATGATGAGTTTTTCCTTTCCAGTCACCTTTCTCACTCACTATGTGTTAACAGACCTCTCTGTATTGAATCGTATCTGTTATTAATCTCTGTCTCTCTTCCACAGCATGTCTTTTATCCTGTCTTCCTTCTCTCACCCCAACCGGTCGCAGCAGATGGCCACCCCTCCCTGAGCCTGGTTCTGCCGGAGGTTTCTTCCTGTTAAAAGGGAGTTTTTCCTTCCCACTGTCGCCAAAGTGCTTGCTCATAGGGGGTCATATGATTGTTGGGCTTTTCTCTGTATCTATGAAGCGCCTTGAGGCGACATTTGTTGTGATTTGGCGCTATATAAATAAAATTGAATTGAATTGAATTGAATTGATATTTTCAGTCTATAAAGGCAGCTTATGTTGGGGAGATCACTGTGAGATGAATCATCATCATCATTCTGAACACATTTTAATGACCACTAAGTCACTGATTTTTAATTGCCATAATAATTAGTTAATAACAACAAAACAGACCTGGAATGTAAATGTGTCTGTCTCTAAAGCACTTTGGGTCAACGTCTAGCATCTACATGTGTTATAAGATATAAATAAAAGAAATGTGACAGTCAACACAAAAAGGTTCAGTTATTTTTCATAGCACATGCTTGAGGTTTAGCTTTACATTTTCAAAAAAATATATAATTTAAAGTGGCCTATAAAACTAACTTAAAACAAAACATCGATCCTATCAAGCTAGTATCGTTCCAATAACAATACCAATGATGATATCGATACTGTCGATATTTGGATTGACCCACCCAGTTCTACTTTTTAGCCTCTGTTAGTTAGATAAGGTTAGAAGTAGTAGGGGGAAAATACATGCAGCCTGTATTTTATAAGACAGTGCAAAGAGCAGACATTAATGTGGGAAAAACACAAAGAAACTGACCTTCAGTACATGGACCGCCTGCTTAACCAGGTTACCTATAGCTGTAAGCCACTTGTATGAGTTTTGAAACTTAAATGCCAGAACTATGGTGCTATTATTAGACTGTAAAAAATAAATACTACATCATAGTTACAAGATGTTAATAATATTAAACTGTTAGGCTTCTGTGTTCACCATGAAGACACTGAATGCCCAATTTGTCTACTTCTTAACACCAAAATTGTTGATGATTAAATAATAGGGGATTTTTAGTCACCTGTTTTATGTTACAAAAATACCCACTTTTCACTGATTTTAATATAAAATAAATTTTGATTTTGAGATGGGGGCAAATGCAGAAATGTTAATTCATTTCCAAGGTTTTAACCCTCACTCCTGAGACACTCTATTTGGTCAGCCTACTGCCCCAAAGGCTTCTCTCTGCATTCAGTGAAAGTGATGAAATACAACTTAAACACACCTCATTAAAATGAAATGCATTAAGCTGGAATAATTCCACCATCCGTAAAGTAGAAACATAGATTTGGCTCTAAAAAGCCATTTAATAGATAATATATCACCAGCTCGGGATCTTCAAGCATCACTTTTAGCTTAATTCAATACTGTTAGAGCCAAAAGATGCCAGCAATCACTAAATCGCATCTTGATCTTTGCCATCGATCTCCATGGATCTATTTTCTTCCGTTGATCAAAATCAGGGTCATGGGAGGGTTGGAGCCTCTCCTTGGACCAGTTGCCAGTCTGTCGCAGGGCTAAATCTCTCTAAAAAATAATGAAATAAAAATAAAAAAGCAGAAAAGGAGTTTCTGGGATGCAGCGCCTACCAAAAACCTGAATGGAGACCAAATTAGTGAGGAGCTGCTTAAAGAGCCTACACATACTGTGTGAAAAGTACTGATCAAATAAATGTATGTGAGCTAGTATTAGTGCTGAAACAGAAAGAACATAATATATAATTCCCTTTGCTGATACCAGTACAGTATGATGCAGTATGATACAACCCCCCCCCACACACACACACCCCCACACACACACCAGAAAAATACGAAAGTACCAAAATGGCATTCACTGCATTGCATTGCTGGAAGGATACAGGGGTGTGTCCAGAGGGGGGCACCGGGTGGCACTGGTCCCTCGAAAATGTTTATGCAATATAAAACTATTTTTATATTGTTCTGCAATGCTGCTTTATGTGCATCCTATTAGGACACATGAGCCAGAAACTGTGCCCAATGTTTTCTATGCACCTGGAAGAAGAAAAAATATGTGTTGCCAGATTTAGTTGACCTAGTGTGGACATGAGTTATAAAAACAGTTGGAACAGAAGCGTCATCACACTGAGTGCCGCCAGCTACAAGGTGAGGGGAAGCTTCAAAGGACCCTGCAATGTAACTGAAGTTTAATTATAATGTGTTAGGTGCTAATTTCAAGTTACTCAAGTTTTACAGCTCAGTCCTCGGCTGCCTAAAGTTACTAGCCCACCTTCATCCAGCTGTAGCTTGGCTTATAACCTCCACAGCACATCAAAGAGGATAATTAATTGGATCAATATGTTCCAAAGTGAGCTGATGTGAGGAATTTACTTCAGTTTCAGTGACACATGTACATCCAGATGTGTGCCGTATATAGGCTGGATGTGAAACAAACAGGTCAGGGCTGCTTATAAATTGGCGTGAGGAGGTTTCCTTCCGCTCAGTCTATGCAGCCAAGAGGTCAGTTCAATACCAGAAGGGAGTCACTAACACACGTGCACCATCTGTTGACCCACTTAGCCCATCTGTACAGCAGAAACGGCACACACACACACAAAGGTACATTGCTGGCATTAGAAAGCGACAGAGTTGGTAACAGGTCACTGCTCCATCTTTATCTCAGAAGTGAGACAGCCTTTTGTGGTGTCATCAAAAAGTTGCTCACATTTAAAAAGCAGGCAAGCTCAAATCTCTGGGTCAAAGCTCGAGTGCAGTCACATTAAAACAGAACGTGCAAGTGTTGCTCTTCGTCCATTTCCTGTTTTTTTTTTGGTTTCTTTTTCTTTTTTTGGGGGGGGGGATCCAGCTGGCCACCATGCACTGAGATGTTTTATTTCCTGTTTGTTCTGCTTTTAAACTGGTTTTGGGATTCAATTAAACTCAGTTTTTCTTTATATTGTAAGATGAAGACCTGGCAACAATAGAGAGAACACCCAAACAATCAATCAATGGACCCCTTTTGAGCATGCACTTGGCAACAGCGGGAAGGAAAAACTCCCTTTTAACGGGAAAAACCTTCTGGTTTTTCATCTGCTTAATCTTGGAGTAATTTGCCAGTTATTTGGACCTGTGGATGAGTAAGTGTAAACTTACAGCATCAAAAAATGTGAATATATTTTATTTTCTACAATAATTCCTTACAGCAAAAGCAAACCATTCTGTCAGCATAACAAAGTCAAATAAACAGGACATACATTCCTCTTTTTCCCTTCAGGGCATGATGAAATTATACCAATTATTTACTGTTGCTGCATACACAGATGCAGGGTTCTAAGCCATACTGTACTCTCTGAGTCATTTCATAAATATTCCACATAATGTCTTGACTGAAACAGTGACAACAAGGTTTGTTTTCCTATTTGGGGATTCAGAGCATGGCTGACTGGAGAGCCATCAGAGCATCGTACTCAGGAGGGGGGTTGCTCGTTTCAACAAAGGGAAGTCTAAGTGGAAATTAAATATTTGTTAACACATTTTTTCTGTAGAATTGTCAGAACAAAGACAGGGATGTTTTATATAATATGCTCTACCAGGCAGATGGGTCCATTATCAACAACAACTACCCACTTCCTCGCTCAGTCCCACGAGGACTTTCCTTATATAACGCAGAGGAATCAGAGGAGTCAAAGGGTATGATAGCTGAGGGAAGATAGAAAGTGCAGACAGTGCAATGTCCTGAGGGAGGAATCACTGTAAGCATATTATCATATTAAAGGACAAATGAGTCAAATTTGATGATATTTAAGAGACTGGGTTGCTTCTAGCCCATGTACAAAACATTCATGACCTATTTGCATGTAAACGTACAATCTGGCTACGCTTTCTTTTTTTTTCCATGCTGAAAGCTTTATTTCCTTATTTATGATATCACAACTTGGAGGCTTTTCTAAGCAGAATCAATTGAATCTTTTTGGTAACTTTAGTGTATAAGTACTCACTGCATTACATAAAATCTTAACATTAAAAAATATGTGTATCACAGTACTGTGCAAAAGGCTAGAGCCACCCATTATTTCTGTATATTTTGTTAGAAAAATGAGAAATATAAGCAGCAATTTATTGAAACATGTACAAACATAGATGTAAATATAGCATATAAGGTAAAAACAGGGCTTCTACAACTGCCAAGCCAGGGCTGCTGGTGTTACATTGTGTGTTTCTATATCCAAGATCATTGTCATGCTGAAAAATGAAGAAATTCCCAATCAGACACTTTCCAGGCATTATTCCATTGTGGATAAAAATCCTGTTGTACTTTTCAGCATTCATAATTCCAACAATTTTAACAAGATCTCCAGCATCACTGTGTGTAAATCATGACAGAGCCCCCACTGCTATTCACAGATGGCTATAGACACTCATTGTTGTGTCTCTCTTCTGACATATTCATCTGTAAGCCCTGTTGCCACTGATTTTCAGTAAAGTTCTTGTGTAATTTGGCATACATCAAGTCCAGAGAAGTCCAGGTGCTTCTCTCAACTCTTGTATCATGTTTTTGTTGTCCTATTTCCTATCTAAGAAATAGGACATGACTTTGTTCTCAATTTGTCCAGTTTCCTCTGATTTTTTAAAGGGCACATGGCACAACATGCAGCATAAAAGTGAGGGGAGTAACTCCCTGGAAACAAACTATGAAGAAATTCGGGATTTGAAACTTTTGCACACTGCTGTATATTACATTTTTATATCTTTTAGAATTATTGACATGGTCATGGCAATAACTAGTTGTGTAGTGATGTGTCTAAAATGAACTGCAGAAAAAAATTAACTGCAGTAAGAGCTGGAGTCACAGGTTTCATTCTGTCATTATGGCTTCTTCAGTCTGTTAGACAAGCCACTTGTATATAGAAAACTGCACTTGTATGATTGTGTGTGTGATCAAATGAATGAGACTTATTAGTAGTAAGAAGCACTTTTCTACTTCCAACTGTTTACCATTCAGTACTGGGGGAAATAACACCCTCTGAAATCTTAGCAGCTTTCAAAGGTAGCCCGTGTTAGTTAGCAAGCTTTTAAAATAAGAGTGATGACGCTAGTTCACCAGTAAAATGGCGTTAGGTTCCAAAAGTAAAAACAACAACAATAGAATTTTCTTAAAAATGCCAAAAAATTAATTGCCGCATATAGAAGGCATTGTTTGGAATACATTGCTCAAGGGTAAGTTAACACTATGGTCTCCTACTGATGTAAAGGAAACAATAGAATTTAATAAATGCTTTTGTTAAACACACTTGCTAGCATTAATGGCTAACTTTGCACTCCACACTTCTATCCAAATTTGATCACTTCCACATAAAAAAACACATAAAAAACCCCATCAAGGTCATGGCCAACATGCAGAAGGTGAAGCTTTAAAAATAGAATTAGCTGTGTACTTCTACTCTCAGTGGATTGAAATGGTGAAGTACAGAGTCATTCAATAGGCTGTTTATTTTCATCCGCTTTCTCTTCTCAAGTTATGAAAGACTGGAACTTATCCCAGTTTACACTGGGCACCAAATCCCTGGCTAAAATAATCAAGCTAACCCTTTGGCTTGGTTGTGTTGTGGTCATGGTATTTTCCCAAATCTGTGCACTAACTTTGGTCAATATGTGTTGGCCATGTCATTCACAGGATCCATGACTGAGTTTGCACTGACTATTGCCAGTTACGCCAAGCAGATGGACTAGATATGATTGAGGGAATCCTCGGCTGCATGGAAAAAGGGGTTATATTGTGTCCCGACCGCTCCATGTCCTGTCTGTTTTTGGCATTGCTCCTCTCTCTCCTCATTTTTCCTTCCCACCAATGTAATGCAACTCCATAACAGAAGCTGGCATTTCCATTCTGCCTCTGCGTGCCCAGTCTTCTGTGGCTTTTTCTACTGGCCATATTACTGGATATGCACATGCCACTTCCCTAAGCCGCCATGACCTCTGGCAATGCCTGGAGGCATTAGAACATGTGCAGTCGGGGGGAAGGGGTGAGCATGTCTTCGTCGAAACATCTTCCATGCCAGCTTCTTCTTGCTGACTCCCTCGACCCCTTGGCTCGCCTTTAATTATCCTATACATGCTGTGCTAACAGCAGGCTGCGAGACTCAGCTGTGAGAAGCAAACAAGCAAGCTGACCTGGAAAAAGCATGCCTTTACACTTACGGGCCCGGAGGGTTTAAAGGCCACTATATAGGAGAGCGCGCCTGGCAGAGCTGAAAGCATTGGCAATATCGCTCCCATCAGCCCTTGCTGTATTTGTTTGCCATGAGCTGCTGTTTTGAAACTCGTGTGCATGTCTTGGACGCTTGCTTTCACATGAAAATTGGAGCTGTGCTGTGGTTTCGCCAAAGACTTTGCTTTTCTCAACTAAATCCAGATATTACAGGAGTAAGTGAAGGACTCAGAGGACACATAAAGACCTTTGAGCATCCTCTTGGCTCTCATTCTCATTAGATAAGGGACTGAATGCTTGCAACACTCCATTTTACAAGGGGCTATTTCCTATGGCTTCCTCCTCCAAGCGTGCGTAGTAATTTAATTAAGCCAACTGACTTTTCTAAAGGGCAACTGCTAAAACCAACACAATTAATAAAATGGGTGACTCCTCTGCTCTTTGTTGCTCTTTGTTCCCCTCGCCTCATTTGAGTGGCTCAGCACAATCCCCTCGCGGCCTCCCAACTTGATTTGCATTTAGAAAAGTCAAATCTGGCCTTTCTCCTGTAATTATTCATAAACTTTAGGTACACGGTAAATAGCACACAAAGAGCTCAGCGAGCAGAGTTCTGAGAAAACTTCTCTTTCAGAAGTTTGTATAAGTGAAAGCCACATAAGAGGCTTAACATGAGAAGAAAAATAATGGAGCTTCACGGGCACGGAGAAATCATTTTTAGGTGCTCTTTCACGCAAAAGCACTACGCGCTACACTGTGATCACAATGTTTTTTGGGAGGTTTTTTTTGTTCGTGTGTTATTAGGAGTCTACTTATTCTTTCCAAATGTCAACATTTAACCGATGATGCTGCTTCCAAAACGTTGGCTCCTCTTTGGGATTTCTCTCTAAAGCTGAGGGTTATTAGCAGGCTGGCTGTGGCTTGTAAGATGGCTCCGGGGTCCCATAGGACAGTTCAAAGTGTAACGAGGTTAATTAGCAGGAATCATGACCTAGACTAAAGAAAATTTTTTATAATGTATATTATAACAATGGTGGGTAATTTAGAACCTTTTAATTGGAGACTTTAGACAAAGAACTCCATAAGTCAGACAGTATACTTTTATCAATCTGTTCCAAGTACGGGCTTGAAAAGAAAGGACATTTCAAGGCCATCGCCAATACCTCTTGGGGGATACACACTACTGAAGGGAATTGATATTTTTGTGAGGTGTCTTTTTAGTTGTACCATAAAGAAAACCTCATATAAAACTTGTATCTATTCAAAATGCAAGGGAAGCAAGCCAATTATACAATTTGAAAAAACAAAATACCAAAAACCACACACATACACACAAATATTTAGCCATGAAAATGAATAGTCTGTTGCTTGGTTTCCACCAGACAAGTTATTAAATCCAGCAGGCCTGGAGGGTATTACCACTGTCTACCACTAAAACTGCCAACTGTGTGACAAAGTTGGAGCAAATACCTTAGATGCAGATTTGCAAGGAGATAGCCCATATGGAAAAGATATATATAAATCTTATAAAGTTTGTATCTGTCTTGTGTGAAACTTGTATGAAAAGCATACAAGAGTGAAAACAGATATAAGATCCCTTGGAAAAATTATATAAATTAAACTTGTATGTTTTGAATACTTACTAAAACAATATATGAGAGTAATGAGAAAGTGGCCACTTTCATGCGTAAATCATATAAGCCTGATATGAGTCACTATATGAAGTAGGCCACATCTTATGCAAGTCTTTTCTAAGCTTTTACTATTTCTTTTCCATATGGGAGACCAGGGAATCTAATCCTCTTGTCATTAAGATCACATGTGGATCAAATTAAGCGTGATGAAAAAGGTGTTCATTCATAACATTTTTATGGTTCATTGTTTTCATATTTAAACATTATTCAACTCAAATTCAGGTTGGCTAATAACATACATATGCTAGCTTAATGACTATCTTAAAGAAGAGGGGGGAAAAGCAACATAATATAAAGATGAATAACTAAATGCTGCTAGTCTAGACTTAACTGTGGGGAAAAACACTTGAATGATATAATTTCTTCTTACTTTTTTGTTTGCTTGACATTTTCTATTTGCTAACTTAGTAAGCAGATTAGCCTGGTGTGTTGAGCTTTGCTAGCCATGATTTGACCGATCATGACTTAACTGAAAATCAGTGGCTGGGAGTCAGACTTGAAAGGACCTGTTTAGTGCCATTTGTAAGGATGAGAATGGTGAGCTGAATGATAAAAGTGACATCACATCCACTGGAGAAGACTGCAAATCTAGTGCTTAAATGTAGTACTCATTTGCTATCAAGCTAAAAAAAATGTAAAAGCTAGCTTTAACAGTATTAACAGTCATAACTTTGTCTTTTGCATCATTAAGCATGGTCTTTGCCATTTCTTGGGTAACCCTTTATAAGACTGTTGATTTTGGTGTCAGTTTGTAACCTATAATGAAGAACAATGCTGTTTAGAGTGGCCCTCCGATTATTTTTTTGCCTAGGACCACTAACAGACTCTAGGATAGCCATTGCTATTGGAAGGGTCAGTAAGTATTTGTGTAGGGTTCTCGTCATTCAGGTCAAGGTTGTCTTAAGAGCTTGAAAAAAGAAGGCAACTGGACATCTTTGGTCAGTAAGTGCCAGACAGAAATTGTAAAACCTTAACTGGGCTACTAGGTTAATCTTTATGCATCACAAGTCTATGGTAGTTTTATTATTTTCCATTTATGTTGAATAAAAGACAATTGTTTAGCTCAAGGTCTCAAATGTACATCCTATATATCCATGCATGCACATTTCCTTGGAAATCTGCAGTTCTAATCAAAATCCTTAGACAGTCAGATAAATCTTATGAATCCACAAGGGTTAATAAAAATCTGGGCTGCTCATTTATGCAGCATAATTTAACTAAAGGTCTCCACCCACACACATACCGTCCATCCGCGGCTCAAGGATACACTGGTCATGCAGCTAACGTGTGAAGGTCAGTGTCTGGAGGACGTTCCCCACAGCAGCAAAGAGAAAAGGTTTTAAGGTCAAATGCGAAGAGAATATCACTGATGTTTTCATGTATGTTTGTGTTTGGTCCTAGTTTTTTTCTTTACTATCCCCCTGCTTTTTCTGCTTTATGACTTCCCATGGAACATGTTGAGAGAATCATTGGTCTCCAAACCTCTCAGTATACCGACATCTGTTTTCCGTTTGTCTTGAGTGTCCTCAATTACAAATCTCATTACTTGATTTTAACGTACAGCACACATGTTATATTGTAGCGCAACATGGGGAGGTTACTCATGTACACTGACTTTTTTTCTTTTCAGTTCCATATTTAAAATTTCTTGACGTATTCTTTAAAAAGCAGAATATTTATGTTATTTTTATTCCGTCTGCTCCCTTTTAGCAACAGAAAATCTGTTCAATATGACATATCAAATAACAGCCCCTTTGCTTTGTGAGCTGCACTAAACAGCCGATCCCTTGCTCCTCTATCCAAGATCCATAAAAGTGTTGTGTTCTCCGATAAAATGAAATAGCATTTCTATTTTTTGATTTACCATCTGCTTCTAAATTCCCAAATGCAATCATGTTGAGAGCTTTTCAAATAAGGCAAAACCACAGTCCCCACTTCTCTTTATATATATTTCATGTTCTCTGATTCTCGTACTGTATTTCTACATATGTAGAAGTCTATATTTCTACTTTTACCAAAAACGCCATCTGAACAATGCAGCCTCTGGCTCTTAGAAAGCATTAAGGTATGTCAGATGAATCGGAAAAAAATCAGGCATTGAAAGGGAATGAAAAGCTTTCAAAATCCACATGAAATCTTAAAGACTTTTCAAACCTTTCCCTTTCCTTTTTTTTCTTTTCATTTGGAGAGCAGCTCAAACACCAAACAATCTTAAAGGTTTTGCTCAGTGGGTGTACAGCACTTTGCTGTTTGTAGTTTGTTTGACTTGTTTTCTCACCAGGTGAGAACTGCGACAGTCAACAGGGCCGAACCCAGAAGTGTCAACACAAGCAATAGCTGAATGAAAGAAGCTTGGTTGTGTTTTTGTCACTGAGAGCGTGAAACCACTAAATGTGCATGCTTTTGTAAATAAATGATAAATTGTAGTGCGCTCTGTCACATTGTTGCACTGGAGAAACACCTTTTTTTTTCTTGTAAAACCACTTCTTAAAGTATATCGAGGACTGAACGAATATGTAAAACCTGCACAAGTAAGCATTTCACTGTGATATCATTACACATTATATATTACAGACAAAGCGGGCGACAACTAGACGAGATTGTTTGTACCTTTACCCTAACTCCTGCCCAGCACTCCAACACTAGAAGGACATTTCAGAGTGCTAAGCGGACAAAAGTATACATACACCCCATACGTATATGTGGTTAAATGCACCTTATCAAGTAGCAGCTATCTATTGCAGCAATATCAGCAAGCTTCTGGCTAGATATTTGACCTCTCTTTTTGGCATTAATGGTAGACTTCATTTAAATTAGGTAAATTTGTCTGTTGCAAGAAACCAACCAATTGTAAAAAAAAAAAAAAAAGCCCAAAAAAATTAAAAAGATGGAAGAGGCTTGTGGAAAAAGCCCACATCTGAAACAGAGAAAAACTTTACTGTGTTGCTGTTACAGACAAAGATCAAACAACTGCCACATGGGATGTTGTGATCAAGACCCTCCAGGAACAAAGCAGCCACCCTACTTCAGAGCAACATGTGGAGTCTTCTACCCATGCCACAGAAGCTTCATACAGACCTGAAGTCTGACAAAGAGGCTAACTTTGAGGTCCAATGCAGTAAACAACAAGAGCAGATCGAACAGCTCCAGCAGAAGCTCCTTGAAGCTCAGACACAACTGCAGCAAAACACAGAAACTCTACTCTGAAATCAAGTTTATAGCCCAGTTCTGCTCCAACAAGGTCCGTCATGATTTCAAGGTAGAGGAACTGGATCCAGAGGGGAAAATAGCCAAAGCTTTGTACCTTAAAGCAGCGGTCCCCAACCCCCGGGCCTCGGACTGGTACCGTGAGTCGTTTGGTACCGGGCCGCGAGAGTTGAGGCTCAGGTGTGAAATGTATATGTGGTGGGGCGCCCAGGCCCAGAGCAGCACCGCCAGCTCCCCAATCCTTTCCAGGTGGCAGCTCTTCCTGCTGGCGACGCACCTCCGCCGCCTGCTCCCGCTGGGCGGCCGCCATTTCGGCCACCCTCTGGGCCAGCTCCTCCATTCGCTGGCTCCGATCCGGACCCGCCGTGCTGCCTCCTGGGTTTCGGCACCACTGTGGCGAGAATAAGGCACGGCGGGACCACGGAGTATCATTCAGCGCCATCTTTATTTACGTCTCACCACAACCCAACACCAACCCCTGAGTCCCCGTGTTTTAACACGGCGGGCGTGATTGCGGATGCCGTGCAGGTGCGTCCGCATTGGCACCGCAGACCACGCCCCACCACAGTATAGTTTTATCGGTTTTCAGCGTTACTTTGTTATCATTTTTATCGTTTACTCGGTTTTCCATGGTCTTTTCACGTGTGTTATGAATAAATTTTCTATTTTTCGGTACCGGTACTAGTTTTATTTTGTTGTATTTATCCGCGACACCTTAAAGGCCGGTCCATGAAAATATTGTCGGGCATAAACCGGTCCGTAGCGCAAAAAAGGTTGGGGACCGCTGCCTTAAAGTCATGCAGGACCAGAGCGAATAAAGTACCACCATTATAAATCTACTACAAAACAGAGGAACTGTGGGGTCTTTGCAGGAGTTTCTGCAAGGAAAGCAAGACATCGAGGAAGTCAAGCAAGACAAATAGGATTTAGAGCTGGAAACTTTGATGGCTCTCGAGGAGTTTCTACAAGAAATCTAAGAGAAAGAGGACATCTTTACATACAAGCTGGATAAACTCAGTACCCAAGCTAAGTCATGTCTGAGAAGAACTCCAACAAGAAGAAGCGGAACTGCCTGTTTTGACTATTCACCTCACTCTAACATACCGAGTCATTCAAGGATTCAAAGTGTTTATTGTCATGTGTACAAAAAAAAATAGCATTTCTCTGTGCAATGAAATTCTTCCTTTGCTGTCCATACACAAATGCCAAGTTAGGTAGGATTGAAGGAACAAGATAAATAAGGATAAAAATAAGGATAAAAAATAGTACAAAATAAGTAAATGAAGACAAGTGAAGTATAGTGTTGTCAATGTAAAAGGATGTTCAAAGGAGCTTACTGTGCAAAATTAACTTAGTGTGCAGATTGTTCTGATGTGCAAATTGCAGTTGAGGTAGGTCAGCTGTTCAGGAGTCTGATAGCAGTGGGGAAGAAGGAGTTGTTGAGTCTAGATGTTCTGGATTTCACACTTCTAAACCTTCAACTCTTGGAAGACAAGACGAGCCTGGTACATGAACGGATCCAAAACGGATCCAGGGCGGATGAACTGGGAAGTCATCTTCACAGTATCAACAAAACATCAAATAAAAAAACCTAAAAAAAACCCCAGGTCAGTCACTTCATCTAATTGGTGTATAACTCACATAGACAGCAAAGGAAGGGTTGGGAAGCGCATCTGTAACCGGAAGGTCGCCGGTTTCATCCCAAGACACTTTACCCTACTGCCTACTGGTGTTGGCCAGAGGGGCCGATGGCGCGATATGGCAGCCTCGCTTCTGTCAGTCTGCCCCAGGGCAGCTGTGGCTACAACCGCAGCTTGCCTCCACCAGTGTGTGAATGCGAGAGTGAATGAATAGTGGCATTGTAAAGCGCCTTGGGTGCCTTGAAAAGCACTATATAAATTCAATCCATTATTATTATTATTATTAACTGGCAGTGCTGGCATCAGTTCTCAAAAAAACATTGTATTACACAATGCTTGTTCTTTTTTTTTTAAGTAATAAATTACATTACTTAGTTACTTGTCAGAGAAAGTAATTCATTACAGTCCACATTACATTGCATTTGTTACTCCACAAAATGATCTGAAACACATCATCACATAAATATTTGTTAACAATATAAACCCTGGGCTACAATTCCACATACCAACACAGTTCCACGAGATAGCAAAGTGACTCCAGACAGGACCCATCCCAAATCTACCAGAGGCTCTGTAACAGATCCATTTACCAGGTTCAGATTAGCATGCACTTGCATGGTGGAATGGATCTGGAACGCATCAGGACCAGATACAATTCACATCTGGTTACTTCCCAGTTCATCCGGTCTGGATCCCTTTTGGATCCGTTCATATACCAGGCTCATCTTCAAAGAGACTATTTTACCCTGCACTTGGATCGACTCTTTAGAACCTATCCTATCAACTGTCTTATTTGGTTATATAAGAACGTCGATAATCATCCCACCCACCTCACAAAAAGAATCCAAATCTGTGGGAAACATTGAGAGCTTTGTTTGATGCAAACAAACTGATTCACCTTCTGTTTGCCATCATGATCACTGATCCATCTGTTTGTCTGGTTTTTAGGAAAGTTTACACATGTCCAACAAAAAAAGGTCTGACACTAGAAAGTCCTCCATCTGAATCTATTTTGTTCAAGTGAAGCAACAGTAAGGTCATCTTCCTGCACAGGGACATTTGCACGTCCTGCATCTGCTGCAGGTTGAAGGCTTTAGGATGTCGTCAGTGACACTTTGGGAAACATGACTCTTACTGTAATCACAAAATGCTAGACTGACTCCTTCCAGTGATGCATAAATCATATTACTTAATTTGCTTATTTAATAATTTTCTTCAAGTTCTGCTTGAGGACATTATGTTGCTTGGTGGAAAAACTTCAGCCTGATTCCACTTTGTAGTTTTTCAGAACCCTAGCCCATGAAGCTGTCACATTGGTCTCAATCAAAATGATTACCGTGATTACTTTTTTTTTTTTAACGCAGTCAGTTTATATGTCGGTTTGATCACAGCATTGCTCTGTGGCTTCATATGATTTTAAACATTATAACTTACAAATGAGGAATGTTGTGGATTCATCAAGTCGATTTTTTTCCATATTTTTCCCCTTTTGATTTATCTCCCTCCAACATGTGGTGAAGTTGTTGATGATTCTGTATCGCTTTGAATTATTCTTTGGTTATTCTTCATTTTCTTCAGATAAATATTCAAAACATACACATGCTGACTTAGCAACACATTAACATGTGTTTGTAAGACGGTGAATTACATTACTGTCTTACTGAAAAATGTAAAGTGATTACAGTAACACAGTACTTTAGAATGCATTACACCCAGCACTGACTACTAATCAGTTTCTGATGGTGAACATGTAGCCTTCCCCTACCTTGAAAACCCCAGAATATATTAATCGCACAAACGTTGGATTATCACGCGTTAACGTGATTTACGAACATTCGTGACATGAAGTTTAATGCTAATTGATATTGAAATATTGAAATCGATATTTAATGCTTTGTCCTTTCTAATGCAAATAGAACACATTAGTAATTATTTGAATGCATTGTGGTTCATACTGCTGTGTGCGGTCTTTAAATGGCAGAGCTGTTAATCTTTTAGCAGCTGAAATGATCATTTCTGACTTAGTCCAAACATTCAGAGGACATTTGAAAGCAAACAATATCCATTTAACTTAAAATTGTGTTGCTTTCTTTTTTTAGTAACTGTCAAATGGTCCACTCTTGGTACCTGTGAAGCTAACTTTATCGTTCTGCTCTTTGGTCAGGTTGGTACAGCTGTAAATGAGCCTGGCAAAAGCAGAAATTGTTGCAAAAAAGAGAGAAGCGCCCTGTCCTAAATGAGCTCAAAATGTTCAGTCAGATGTTAAATTTGTGATATGTCACTGTGGATGTCAACTTCCGAATTGCATGCAGCCATCTGGTCCATTGTTGCTATAAAATATTAACATGTGTAGCTTTAAAGCTCAATTTGGTCTTTGTTTCCGCTTGATACAGCTAACACATGCTCTAATCTTACGAGTGTTTCAAATATGCACACATTTTGGTTGACAATTGGGGTTCTAACACAACACGTTAGTTACTTTTTAATTCAATTTTATTTCAAAATACCTAAAAAATCTCTTTAAATATGGATGGCAGGTCAGTCAAGGGGCAAATTTTGCAAGCCTGTCCTAAAAGCATTGAATTTAATGAGCTTATATTTTGTTGTCCCTGATATGTAAATGTATTTGGCAGATGGTGCTCCGTGAACTCGTTTCTCCAGACATTACTGGTAACACGCAACATTACCACAAGCTGTTTTCATTGCTGATACAGAGGAAACACCAACACAAGGACATGTTTGCATGTGCACGCCACAAAGAAAAGGTGGCCTATTTGAGGTAAACGTGGAACTTGTGTTCAGATGCCCTTTTGAAGAAGCAAAACATGTGTTGAATTACCCAGCACAGTATCGTACCTCTGCTCCTCCTAAGCATGTGGACCCACAACACTAAGCCATTTGGTTAAAAAACAGTCTCTGAAAGACGAATGACAAACAAATTATGAAAAGACTTGAAGGCAAGATCTTTCAGTGAAGCCATCTATCAGTGATCAGACCAGACACTGATGTTCATGAGGATATAATCCTTTTGTGGCTGATCCAAAAATGGGATTTAGATCTGTGGTTCTTTTGGGCAAGAACACATGCACACAGAGATACACACCACCTTAGTCACTTTTTCCACTCCATTTCCAGGAGCCTGTGGCTGTCTTAAGCAGCTTTCTGGCAAGTCTAACGCCAAACGGTCCTCGTGTGCTCCAACTTTCCAAAAGTAATCTTCTGTCTGTACATGTAGAGTCTCAAACATGAGGAAAAATTTCACAAAATTTAACATGTCTGTTCTTTGCAGCAGTATCACTGATATAACTCTTAAACATCATGATTTCAGTGAAGATTTTTAAAAGCAAATTTGGTAGCGATACCATAAATACACAGGTTGGCATGACTATCAGTAAGAACAAAAAATATGTAAAAAGACATGCCTGCTCCTCATGGGACTGGAGCAAAGTTGCTTGTCTGAAAATTAGTTTAGCCACACTAGGAAAGTCAAAATTAACTAGCTGGATGGACTGCTATGAGATGTGGAACAGTCAAAATCAAAAGGATAAAGTAAAACACTTTGGTGCTAAGAACTAGCGGAAGTACCCATTAAAGATAAATAAGTAAATCTAGTCATTGTGAACGTGTTTGCAATCTAAAGTTAGCATTAAATGTTAATCGACTGAAATTGGTTCCTAAAGCTCCCTAGACATCAAGTGGTTCCCTAGTAGGGATGGGTATTGTTTAGGTTTTATCCAATACTGGTGCCAAATCGGTACTTTTGAAACGGTGCCGGTGCTTAAACTGTGCTTTTTAGCAGTCTCGATGGACGCGAGACTGCTTTTTGGCAGTCTCGACGGACGCGCTGGCGCGTCAAAATCATATGACCAATTTAAGACGACACAGCTACAAGATGCAGCGATTCAGAGTCTCCATTTCAACTTGGGTCGAAAGTGCAGACTTCAAACTATATACCCGTTTTTAAATTGTGTCGATGGGCCATGTAAAACCAGAGTTATGATAAAAAATAATTTGTGTGCCTTCTTATTTGATGCAGCACACCTGATTGTTCTGTAAATAAAAAAACGCCTGAGGCCTTGGCTTCATTTTTAGGTAAATAGTACCATATAACTTTTGTAGAAATGTACAATTTCTATTTGCATTTCAAGTTCAAGTTTCAACTTTCTTTCTACTGGGATTTTGAATTTCTTGTCTGGACTTTGATCACTTGTGCTAATATAGTATGCCAAATTTCAGATATTTGAGGTTGTGCTGAAAATAATGATACCAAACAAGGCAAGATAAACAGTTTTTAAAGGTGAAATATAGAAGTAAAATCAAAGGAGTCAAAACGGCCAATTATACCCTCAACCCCAGAGGGTTAAAGCACTTGTTGCAGGCTGCTGAGTTTGCATATTTTGCTGTGAAGTACAGCCAGACTTTTGACCGCTTCGCCTTGGGCATTTTTAATCTGTAGCTCTGCTCTAAAAGAACGTATGTACCTGTGCCCGCCTACTATCCTTGGAAAGGTAAAATGATTGGCTAGAATTCAAAGTGTATGACCGAAATAAAGCACCAAAATGTGCGCTGCTTTTCAGTCTGGTTACTACCGTTTATGTCAGAACCGGTGCCATTATCGGTACCCATCCTTATTTCCTAGTAACCTCCAGTTGCTAGGAAAAAGTTGTTCTGCGACTGGTTACTGGCAATTGTTGATGCTAGTCAGAGGGAGTGTCAAAATTCATAGGCTGCATCCCCCTGAGGCCGCATTTGTAGGCCGATTATGTCATAGCAACACGACAAAGGCTGTCCTAATTCATAGACTCCTTCAAATGCAGCCGACAAATGTGTCCTCCGGTTCCCCAGATTTTAAGGATGGGTCGGGTGTATCCTTCGTGACCCACCAAACCCCAGAATTCATAGCGCAGCAAAAATGATGCTGATTTGTCTGCTAGCAAACTACTGACCAAGCATTAGTGGAACTTTGAATAGTGCAACATAAACCAGAAAGAGAGTCTGTTCACAAAGTAAAAGCTACAAGTAATGCTCAAGTTGTGGTAAGGCCCAACTTTTACTTTGAAGGCAAATGTTCATCGTTTCCAGTTTTACTACAAAGGATTTGAGTCTCTCTTCCAATCAAGGTTACCAACTATCATGTTTCTTGCTTGTGACACATGCGTGATTAATCCTTTCATGCTGCCAGATAACAGAAGGCATTAATTATTCATAACTATCGTGTATTTGCAACACAAAACAAGATTGGTCAAGACCTAATGGTAAATCACCATTAACATTTCTACAACAAAGTTGGGAGAAGTGTCACACACAGTCCTCCTTTAAGCAACCAAAGACAAAAATATTTTCATCCTTCTCCTTTTTATTTTATTTTTTTTACTTTTTTTAACTTTATATTGCTTTTATCAGTATTGTGTGTATGATGGCTGTTCACCTTAAAATTAGCCATACACTGTTCAATCATACTGTATGTGTTTGTGCTTCTAGCCTAGTAACAATGCAAATACAATTAAAATCCTGTTCATGTGTGATGATAATTTATCACACTTGAGCCTTTAAGTCTTTTGAGAATTTTGAGTATCATTAATAGAACTAAAATGTTTTTGTGAGCAGAGCAAACAACAGATTTGTTTAGATTCACCAATTAATTAATTTGGGTATTGTCCTAATGTAACTGTGGTAGCAAAGAAAGATTGTGGGACAGGCACATGTTATGTGTTTGAAGCACTGCATTGTGAAATTTTTAAAATAGCAATATAGCTTAAAGCTAAAGATCCTGCAACTGCAACTTTATTGTGACGTGTGCAATGTCCAGATGGGACCAACAGATGACCTTACTTGCTGATTTGTTGAGTGAGTGTATTCATGATATTAGCTAGAAGCAATGCCAGGTCTTAGTTTAAAAAAAACAAACATTTGCTATTATTATGTATAAATTTGCCTGTAAGAGCTGATGAATTCATAACTCATTAATTGAAAGTGTCAGAACGCCATTCCAGATTGTTCCAGCCTACTTCAACTCCCTTACATACTGTCACCTGATTAAGATGTGATATATTATTAAGCATGCAGGAAAATATGCTATCCATGTCTACAATGTGTTTGCCCTCTGCTGGAAAACATTTACAGTAGTTGTGTCCAGGGTGGGTTTCCCAGCATGTGACATTTTGTTAAGTACAAGCTTGAAGCAATGCAGAAAAGAAGCTATTTTACAGGAAAATACACATTCTGTGGAGTCCAAAAGACTCTTTCTGAGTCATTGTGCTGACTTTAAACAGAGTGACACAGCACACTGAGGTCCTGGTTTAAACAAAATGTGTGTTGGACACAAATTGATAACAGATGTAGTTTGAAATTGGTGTTTTTTAGCCTCTAGACCTCAACCAAGTGATATCTTTGGATTTCCATCAGCAACTGACAGACTAAATGCTTGACATATTCACAGTAACAGCGCTATACTATCATGGTCATGGTGAAAACAATGAGGCAGTTGCTCCCTCTCAGAGAAATGGAAAGAACCGTATGCTGATGCAGTCATTTCTGACTTGGTGAAAGGCCACAGATGTGGGCGGACACGCCCTGCACAAACCACATGCTGGATATTTCCACTCACTGAGGACATCAGGAATTTAACTGGACTACTGCAGGCAAAACTGAGAAAGTAGGCCAATAATCACACAACATTAGCACAGATGATTAAAATGGGCAAAATTGACTTTTTTATGGAAAAAGAAAATCATCTAAAGCCTTTTGGGTTCTTTTTAGAAAACTTGGTAATGAAACAGCAGGACAACATGTTCAAATCAACCCTGGTATTACTGTCAATCGTAATCCAAGTTATAGAATAATGTCCTCGTATATATATATAAGTTCATGGAAATAAAACCTATGTGACCCTCCATCAGCTTTAAAGATCCCATTATTTCCCCTTAAACTGCACAATTCAGGTTAGTTTGCAGGTAACATTTTATCTTTAACCTCTAACCTATAGTTAGCACTTTATTTTAGATATTAATGGTATTTAGTTCTTTAAACCGAAACCTCTTCCGCTTGTTTTCCCTTGTTAATAGCTTTTCCAGTTTAACTTACTAACCTAAACCCTAACCCACATGGAAACCTGATGGACGCTTCTCATTTTAAAAGAAAGCACAAGTTGTGTGAGCCTAGATGCTTCTTTAAAAGCTAAAAGGTACGATCAAGCCAGTGGATGTGTTTGATGATGACAACATAACTCCTATACCTGTATACACAGTAGATTGATTTTGCTTCTATACTTGAAATATAGAGAAGTCCTTCTGCTCACTCTGTTTTTTTCTTACTGACAAATAGAGCTGTCCACAAAGGTTGTAATTCATTTGGTGCTGTGCGTAGTGCTTTACTGTCAAGCCATTAATTCTGAGACTTTTGTAACATTGCTGTCAAAAAACAATACCCTAACCATTAGTCTTCTACCGCTGAAATTTGCTGGTTTCATTTATTCCTTACAAATTCAGTTTTTCTGCAGGCCTGTGGATCAAAAACAACCTGATTTGTAACTGCAGAGTTTCATATTCACATTGGCTGACCTTGTCCTCGTGAATCTGCTGCCAAAGGCTTTTGTCATCTACTGCCCTTGCTCTTTCTCTTTAAGCCAAATATAGGAGACATCTATCACAATACCTGTGCTGAACAAGAACATTTATGGGAAAAGTGCAACTAAAAATCTTTGTGCAAAGCTTTCTGTGTTTTCCAAATGACTTTGTCTTACATGACTTATTCTGAAGTGCAGGAAGAATTGCCAAATAAGAAAAAGCATGAACCTCTTGACATCAACCAGGTTAACCACTGAGGTATAGAGTTAGCAAAGGTTGCCTTTTCACCACATCCTAAACCAATCATAGTTTTAGAAACTAGAGGACGGCATCCCAAAAAGTTGATTCTGTTCATCTGGACGTAGCGTTTTCAGTGGGAGAAATGTTTCATCATCATCCAAGTGGCTTCTTCAGTGTCAGGCTACGTCCACACTAGCCCTGATAGATTTGAAAACAGCGTATGCGTCTGAAAACGCTCCACATCCACACTAGCGTTTTCCAGCACAACTCTGCACAACTCTGTTTTCACAGAGTTGTGCATCCACATTGAAACGGCCGAAAAAAACGTTCCAGTACTGCGCAAGCGCGAAACGCAAGACGATTCGATCCAGCTCTTTGAGACGTTGCGGCAAAATGTCGAGGAAAAGCTTTTTAAATGGACTAACAATGAGGTGGAGTTGTTGCTGCGAGTAACACAAAAGTACAAAGTTGCAAAAGTGAGTGAGAGTTAAACAATTTGAATTGAAGTTATCTGGAGCATGTACAGACTGATGTTAATCTTTAACAGGGCTGTCAAAATTGAGAGCAAACAAAACAACTGCTGTATAATGCCCTCCACTATCTTAGATTAATTGGTCACTGTCTCAGTGTGGACGGGAGACCAAAATGGAGAGAAAACGATGCGTTTTCAAACGAAAACGTATTAGTGTGGATGTGGCCTCAGCTGACTGCAGGTTTCCCCAATCTTATAAACAATACATTTGCATAATGACTGAAACTAACACCACTGAATCTAGAGAAATTTTCTTAGGGTGGCATGAGGGTGGCAAGGAAATCAAATGGGGTGGAAAAATCAACGCTTTTTTTTTTTCAAACACATATGCGGGCCGTTACATATGATTTAAATGATTCAAATGCAGTAATTATACACATTTTTCATATAAATATAGTCTATAACTTAATCATTTTCTGTAGCCCACATAATTAAACACTTTAGTTACATAAAACGTGAATTTTGATGTTATGTGCTGTATAGCCTGTCTAATAAATAAGTATGTAGCCCAACAAGAATAAAATCCAGAAAGCTACACAACATGGGGCGGTTCATATACAAACACAAGTGTAACTTAAGTTTCACACTTTTTTTGTAGAAAAAAATCAAATTGTTACATGCTTAATTTATACAAAATATCAGAAATCTGCAATGTCATGAACAAAAGGTTCAACCTAATTTTTCATGATTTGTTGGGTTAACCCTCTGAGGTCCAAAATATAATTGCCAAAAAAATTTTGATTTTTCGGTTTTTAGTCTTTTACCCTCTTCCTTTGCGCTTAAGGATATTTCCAGACTGCTTCCCAAAATGTTTGGTCTGAGAGTTGCTCCAAAAAACACACCTAAATCAAATCTCTTTTTCAAAATTGCCATCACTAGAAGAGCAACAACATCAAAATATTCTCTGCATATTCTAGCTTTTACACGGATGTGATAGGAGTAAAAGTCATATGACTCTTTGCACAAATTGAACTTTTATTTCATTTATCCAAGTCATGTTTAGTCGAACATTTTGGATAATTCCCCCTTTTGTGGTCCTTACATACCAAATGTATGGATACCCAGCTTTCAAAGTCTGATTGGCTTGACAATAAACTTTTCTGTACACTACTGAGACTATGTATTGCTGGAGTCCTTGAAGTTCTGCCAGACAGAGGCATCCTGTTTCTACCATGTAGGCCAACGTTAACTGCTGAATTGTCACAGGCTGTAAACCTTGTCATACGCTCATCTACACAGTCTTGCTTTTGATTTGCTATATAAATCTCAATTTGGCTCGGAATATAAGCACTTGTTTCTGTAATTCTTGATCCAGTTTCTAATTAGAAAGTTGGGGACCACAAAAGTGCTTATGGTTCATCCTATGCAGGTCTGGAATATCTATACCATGTAAGTATGATGACGATAAAACTAGTAGCTGGAACAGCTGTAGCTGTGCCACAATTTTAAATCAAATCAAATCAATTTATTTATATAGCACTTTTCACAGGATAAAAACCATAAAGTGCTTCACAGTAATATAAAACAGAAATACATAAAATACATTAATAATCAAACATACAGCAAATCTAACAAAACAAATCTAATTAAAAGCCAATCTAAATAAATGAGTCTTAAGCTGCTTTTAAAAGAATAAATACAATCAAGGCAACGTAATGATGGAGGGAGAGCATTCCACAACCTGGGGGCCACCGCTCTAAAAGATCTATCACCTCTGGTCTTAAAACGAGTTCGTGGGACTACCAACAGCCTTTGATTAGATGATCTCAGGCTGCGAGAGGGAGTGTGGGGTTCTAAAAGATCAGAAATGTAAGCAGGGGCATCACAATTCAAAGCTTTAAAAGTCAGTACCAAGATTTTAAAATGAATTCTAAAATGTACTGGAAGCCAGTGTAATGAACGTAACACTGGTGTAATGTGCTCTCTTTTCCGTGTCTTAGTTAAAAGCCTTGCAGCAGCATTCTGGACCAACTGGAGACGCTCAAGATTCCTTTTGCTCAAACAAAGAAAAAGACCGTTACAATAATCTAAGCAAGATGAAATAAAAGCATGAATAACCATTTCTAACTCAGATTTAGACAGCAAAGTTCGCAGTTTGGAGATGTTTCTTAGCTGAAAAAGGCAATTCTTAATTAACTGGCGAGAGTGTTGTTCTAGGGACATTTTAACTCAAAATAACACAAAAACAGATCGTATAAGAGATCATATCCCAAAGTTGGAAACCCCATGGTTAGACAGGCCAAAAAGCTCTGCACTAGATTACAAGCCTTTCTGGCTTCTATGCCTTTACAGCTAAGTAATTTATGAGGAATCCTTTTCTTCTCTTCAGTAAGCAAGTGGTGGTGGGGGGAAGGCATTTGAAGAAAAAGAAAATTAAAAGGATACGTGGAGGACGGAGGAGATGGAGGAGAAAAGATGGAAAAAGCAGGGAACAGACGACAAACAGCTCGGCAATGAAACATTAATATGCCCACTGTGTAATGGCACGGGCAACTCTGCACTTCTCTGTCATACTCATTTTCTCTTGTAAAAATTTGAACCATGCTTCCCTCTGCGTATTAATCAGTTACATACAGGAGGTTTTTTTTACTGCAGGCATTTACATTTTTGTGCAATTTCCTCATACTTCATAAACACTAGGCCGGCTGTCTGCGGGACAATAAAAATGTCAATAAGTCCCCCCCACCACCACCACCACCACCACCAAAGTAAAGCAAAAGCAGGCACTCCCCCTGGAAACCAGCAGTGAATTTAGCATTCATGTGCCAGAATGTTTAATGGTTTGTGGCACTTGATATTTCTTGATATGTTCGGCGCAGCGAGTGGGAGGAATTGGCAGTTGTGAATGAGGAAGACACTGGAGGATGGTGTCGAGTAGCAGAAATAGAGGCGCAAAGCTAAGATAAGCACGAGCCATGCAGTTATTTGACAAGTGCGGCTAACTGGGCTTTGTTATCTCTGTCTCTTTATGCTCACTAGCATTATAACATGGTTATTTCTGAACGCGGTGCGGCCTGAGAACAACAGAATGTGTCAAAGTAGGAGAACAGTACCAAAAAAAGTGGACAATTTGCAAAAAATTTGCAGCTGTAGAAAGCCTGATGAAGACACTGGAAGGCATTTTAAGAGAAGACAAGGGAAGTGAGGAGGTGCAGCAGAGAAGCGTAGCACCACATAAAAAAAGGAGCACAAGTGACAGCCAGGTTCTTATATCTTGTAATTATAGCCCATGCCATCACTTCTCCTCTCTTCACCTGTCCTCTCATCCCTTGTTTTATCCCCCCCCCCCACCTCTCACTTCCTCTTAGCTATCACTGCCACACTCCAGACACGCATTTCCTCTCCTCCCGCCCTGTCATCTGTCATTTTCATACCACTTCTTATTACTCCTTTGTGCCCTGACCTGGACAGACACAGGCGTTTGCATTTGTGCTCACCCGTGGGAAAGGCTGGCCTGTTAGCTCACCCAGTGGGGCAAGTCCATCACAGCATTGCATGAAAACTGCTGGTTTGTCACACACAACTGCTCTAGCAAGGCGAATATTGAAATAAATTCAAGCTAAAAGGGCAGCATGCCAGGACATCTCAAATGTGTATTAAATGAGAGTGGTGTTGCTTTTTTTTAAAAATAAAATACAAAATACAGAAATTGGTAGACAAAAGTGTTTTCATATGGAATTAGGATAAAAAACAAAGGTTTACCTTTATATATTTTATGGTATTTTAAGTTTATGTATTCCTAAGCAACCCTTGTCCAGTCTTTGTATACCTCTTCATTTTTGGCAAATTCTGCACATACACATACTGTCATGATCCTGGGTCTTTGACCCAGCGTTTTAAGTTTTAGGTAATGTTTGATGTTTATGGTTTATTTCAAGTTCATTAGATCAGCGGTCCCCAACCCCCAGGCCTCGGACCGGTACCGGTCCGTGAGTCGTTTGGTACCGGGCCGCGAGAGTTGAGGCTCAAGTGTGAAATGTATGGTTTTCAGGGTTTTTATCGGTTTTCAGCGTTATTTTGTTATCGTTTTTATCGTTAACTCGGTTTTCCTGGGTCTTTTCACGTGTGTTAGCCTGGTGATGGCCAGAGGGGCCGATGGCGCGATATGGCAGCCTCGCTTCTGTCAGTCTGCCTCAGGGCAGCTGTGGCTACAACCGTAGTTTGCCTCCACCAGTGTGTGAATGCGAGAGTGAATGAATAGTGGCATTGTAAAGCGCTTTGGGTGCCTTGAAAAGCGCTATATAAATCCAATCCATTATTATTATTATGAATAAATCTTCTTTTTTTAGGTACCGGTACTAGTTTTATTTTGTTGTATTTATCCGCGACACCTTAAAGGCCAGTCTGTGAAAATTGTCGGGCATGTGGCGCAAAAAAGGTTGGGGACCGCTGCATTAGATTACCTAAGCTCATTTGTCTATTTCGATTCCTCTTGTATTTTCTTCCCCTGTATTTATGTTTCCCTCACCCTTTGTCTGTGAGGCTGTTTTGACTGCATGTCTTATGTTATCAAGTAAATATTGTCATGTCTTCTTCACATGTTTCCTGTTTTATTTTGGAAGAGTCTGGTGTTCTCTGTTCATTGTAGTTAGTGTTACTCTCCCCTGTATTGTCATTATGTTTCATTCTAGTCAGCTGTGTTCTCATGTGTCTCCACTTCCCCTGATCACCTCATGTGTGTATTTAAGTCCTCAGTCTTCCTTTGTTCGTCGTCAGGTCGTCTGTTTTTCTCGCCATAGTCAGAGTCACAGCCATTGCCATAGTTAGCTTTCATAGTTTGTTCCCAGTTTAGGTTTCTGTTTAGTTATTGCTCTTCTGTTGCCCTCATTCTCGTTTGATTCTTTCGTGATCATCAGCCACAATAAAAGGCTCGCTTTTGTTTAAGTTCACTTCCGTATCCTCACTTGTGTTCGCACCTGGGTCCACCACACACATCTCCGCACGGTCTGTCTCCACAAACCATGACACACACATACACTTAGCTAAAGCTAATGTAAACTGCTTCAACAGTCCTGTAGCCCTACATTCATAAAGACTGACATTTTTAAAAAGTAATAATTTGTTGAACCTGTTTAACTGATTGATACTTATGAACATATATGTTAAAGGCTAGGTCACTGACAATGTCTATCATTTTAGTAGTGTCATTTTATCGAAAAAACGTTTCCGTATTTGTTCTCTGCCATTGCTGCTATCTCCGTTTCTCTGAGGATTGGACACTTCACTGTGAAACACTGTGAGTGGCACAGCACCCCTCTCAATTGCCTGTGGTGAATATGTGGTTAAACACCACATTGAACTCCCACTGTGGACTAATATCGTGCCCACAGGAGGCAAAGTCAAGCTGGCATTCCCTTGATGGAAAAAGAGATGATTGACTGGCCGGTCAGATGAGGCTGACTGTGATTAGCCATGGGTTTGACTGTGTTTGCAGTCGTTTAGCATTTAAATGTATTATACGATTATGATACAATGTTTACCGTCTTTAGTATGTTAGTATAGAGCGCAAGTATAATGGTTATCAAAAAATGTAAAAGTGATGTTGATGTAATGGTGTAAATGTCACCCCCAATCGGTCACGGCGGAAGACCCTCCCTTCCTCAGGATGGTTCTGCCCGAGGTTTCTTCCTGTTAGAGTTTTGTCTTCCCACTGTTGCCAAAGCAACAACAGACAAAGCTGATTTATATCTCCATTCACATCCTAGAAGATGGGCAACATCCAGACAACAACTTCTAAGTGGTAAATTAATATTTCACAAAGTCTCCTTTGCAGCGCCCTGGGCTGCATAGGTCCTTCACCAAACAATAGGTTTCTGACCTGCATTATTCATCCCTCACGCATTCACTCCTCTCTTACTCAAACACAAGCTCGCAGGGGATTCAACTTTCCCGAACTAAACTTCCGATAAGAACCCCTTTAAAAACATCAGCCTCTCCGCCCTTAAATCTCGGAGGTACTTTGAGTCGCTTCATACCATCCCTAATAATGCTAACCACGTTGAATAATGCATTGCTGACTCATATCTCACAGCTGGGCCAAGATAGAGTCCTCTCGGTTTGACAGAATGTCAATGAGTAAAGCAAACAAAACTGATTGTGAATTTTTATAATATGTGGTCGTTTAAATTACCTGCTGCTTTAAATGGAAAAGCCCTGGGACCAAATATACCCATGTTGCTTTACAATAATATAAAAATCACACAAACGTAGCGGTGCATCTATATTTAGAAGTACTCTAATCCCCATTAAATCTAACTTTGAGTGTCCAATAAGCATAACACAGTTATTACAAAATGCTCCAAATACTGGCAGCAGATTTTTAATGAACTTGACATTTAATGCTTCATGGCTTTTAGTAAGTTTCCCCTAATGTCTTTTCATAACGTGTAATTAGGCACGGACTTTAAATAATGTGTGTGTGCAAAGGTTCCTAACACAGGAGATGAGGATCGCTCAGTCTCAATCAGTGTATTATCTCTGCCGCAGACCATTACTGAAGACCGTTACTTAATAGCCCTGAAATTAGATGTGAGGCTGATTGCACATTGATTATAAGTGAATGACGGCAGCGGGTGTCAATTGCTACATTCAAAGGGACTTTAAAGAGCACGAAGAAAAGTCACCAGGGGAGAGTTTTGTCATTGAACAGATGTATTTCACACCTTGAAATCTGGCAATCGAATGTATCTGATATCACCACTGAAAAATTTAAAGTTTAGAATTACAATATGTTACATTAATCTAGTGAACCAGTTTGCACTGAGATACCCAAAGGTGTATGCACGGATACATGCAGCATGACATATTTCTACATCATGTATTTTCTATTTTTTTAAATGCATTTTCACTTCATGAAGATAAAAGAAGAGCCTACAGTGCTGTGCTAAAGTTTGAAAACTTATTATTTTTGTTTTCAGTTTAAAACTTAAAAAAAAACAAAAACATTTTGACCCATTGACCAAAAAACATGCGACACTGATTGGCTTTTTCAATCTTCGCCTTCGGTATATATGCTCACATAAATTTGCGAGACAACCTGAGACACTTTAGAGGTCATCTGAAATTAACACCTTGGTAAATGTAAAATTCAGTCTAAAATACAGCTAGTACAAGGCATGTTGGATTGTAGGTTAAAGACCTCATAATATTACATAGAGATCCCCAATGACCAATCACTTGGCAAAAGTGGGAACGAAAAATTGCACCGTAAAAAAAAATCCTAAAAAAACAGTAATATTCCGGCAGCTGGGGCGCCAAAATAATACCAGAAAATAACAGAAAATAACTTTCTCATGAAAATACGGTTATTTTCAGTAATGACAATACAGTTTGTTGCCCTAATTTTACATGGGATTTTGCCTTTTTCACGTGCTTTTAAACATTAAATTAGAAACATTTTAATGTGATTAAACAATGAAATTACCTATAAACAAGGTCAATGAATGTGGCAATATGAATAATAATACTTAAACGTACAGAAATATACAGTTAACAGTTGGTTTAAATAATAATGGATTGCATTCATATTCATACTTTTTGAGACCCTCAAAGCGCTTTACAATTCCACTTTATAATTCCCCTCTGGCCATCACCAGTAGGTGGTAGGTGAAGTGTCTTTCCCAAGGACACAACGACCGAGAGTGTCCGAGCCGGGGCTCGAACCGGCAACCTTCTGATTACAAGGCGAACTGCCAACTCTTGAGCCACAATCGCCCTAAATAACAATAATAATAATAATTATTCGATGTAAAAACAGTTTATAAGAATCATTTTATATATTTTTTTACCATAGCATTACATTTGAATTTAACAGTTCAATCTTTCAAATAACGGACAAATATTTGTGAAATTATGAGACATTTGTGAATGTATTTTAACAATCTAAATATGCATATGTACAGACAAATACATGTAAAAAACAAGAAAATTATGTTTTATTACATTTACAGTGATTTTACGTTAATTTACATTTGAAATGTAAAATCACAGTCTATTTATGTGAATTTAATGATATTCTAGAAAAACAGTACAAAACTGTAAAATACACAGTAAAATACTTTTATATTACATTTTTTTTCACAGTGATGTCTTTTAACAGGAAGTTAAAATTTGCTCTGGTGATCTTACACTCTTGTTGTGCACATGCATTTCGTTTTGCGCCCCAGTTGCTATGAAAATTGTTCTGTTTGAGTCTGTCTTAGAAACCAGTAAATATCAAAGTGAACACTGGATATTTTATAATTCGATGACATTTGGTTGAGAATCTATTTGGTCATGAAATGGTTTTGATCTGACAACTTTCAGTGTAATCAGTGTAAGTGTATAGTACATGTAACATGTATTTCCGTCTTGTGTGTTTCTTCCAAATGGGCTTGGACGGGCCTCTGACCTGTCACTGTGTTTATAAATGAGTAATATAAGCTGTGGAGTGATCTTAACATGCTGATTAGCTCAGTGGGATAAGCTGTAGCTTAAGAGTTGACTGTAGTTTATTTTTGACTTCCCTCGTCTCACCACCAGCCAGAATTTTTCTTTTTTGTTTGTTGGTTCTGGCTGATAAATGATTAATAGGCAGAAATTCTTGTACGAAAACTTCCCTTTGCTAAAAAGTCAAAGAAGAATGCAAAACAGATGTTAAGGATGGATGAAAAACAAAAGGTGGGGTAACGTCACTTTAGCTTTTATTTTGAAACTTTTTTTCAAACAAGACTGAATCTCCAGAAAGGACAGTTGGGTTTCTTTTTCCTTTAATTCAATTTGCAGTTCCCTCTCTGGTCTCCTCTGTTTTTCATAGGGAGGCATTCTGGGGTTCTCGTGCACAGCCTACTGTATCAAAGAAGGCAAAAAACCTCTGAGAACTCTCCACTGGCTTTATTTAGTTTTAAGCAGTTTCCCAGGCTTTAATGTGGCTGTCTTCCTTTTCTGTGGTGGTTTCATATGCTATATACATAGCATATGATTTTCTGATGACTTGTAATTTTCCCCATTTGGCATAGTGTCTGAAGCAAAAGTTTGTGACAGGCTAACCTGTACCGGACCCACACTGCCTGTTTTATACACAGCAGTCAAACTTGAGAGAAACTTCTTTCCTGTTAACTTTTGACAATCTGAGCCAATCAAAAGGCTGTCTCAATATGTGTCATGAGAATGTGGGAATAAAAAAATAAGGATAAAAATAACATGCAGACACAAAGTGGACAGCTGGTATCATACTTGTAGTTCTAGTTGCTGAAGATTACTCTGTAGAAGTCTGGCTGTATAATTGGGCTTGTTGTCATGCCAGTAATACAGTTTTATGCAAAGTGTTTTCTTTGCTACTTTTGCTAAAAGGATGGTTCTAAAACATAATCATCCACCACTCATCATTATAAGCTTTTTGGCCATTGATCTGAGGACTAGCATAGAGGGACTAGGATAGATGCTGTACTTGCTATACAAAGTATGACATTACTTTTTCTCAGTGTAGAAATAATACTTGGATTTTAGTTTTAGGATCACTTACTGCAGCCAGGATTAAATAACACATTCGCGCATCTTCACAGGCTGTACTGTCAGCCCAATTCTGAGGCTGTTCTGCACTTTTGACTACAGCTCAACTTTGATTTTTGACCTTTGACTGACTTCCACATGGCTGATGACACAGGTAAACATAACATAGACAGATGCTAGAGAAAGATTTTAATACTACCAAGATAAACAGCTGCAAGGTCATTTTTCGTGTTACAAAGAGACCAGGAGTTCTAAATTGACTGTAGGTGTGCATGTGAGCATGGATGTTAGTCTGGCGGCCTGTCCATGGTCTACCCTACCTCTTGCCCTATTACTGCTACCATAGGCTTCAGCCCCAACAGCCCTGAATTGGATAAAGGGAAGAAAATCAATGGATGAAATGGAATCAATTACTGACACACTATAGCGACTTATTCGCCTTACAATGCAAAGGTCAGAACACAATGGTAACTTACAGGAATGTGTGGGCTTAACAGCTTTCCCAAATGAACTCACAACTGAACTGAGTCACGTGTCCTCAAGCCCATCATACAGTAAAGCATTTAAGGCAGAACGCTGAACCATGTAATTTACTATATCAAGACTTACTATATCTGCAAGAAAATTAAAGCTGAGGCAACACACCACTGCAACAGCAACACTTCTGAAATAATTCATTTTCTGGTTCCTCTATCTGTTGCCTGGAGCAACGAATAGCTACTCATGAGAAATAAAGCTCCTCTGCTGCCAAATAACCAAAGCAAAACCAAGAGAGAGCAGTTATACTGCTACTCCCACCAATCTAGTTCCTCTCAGTGGCCTATGACTGCATCCTGCTTTAAAAGCCATCAGGTGAAGGAGAGGTGAAGTGACTTCAGAAGAGTTTTTCTTGGAAGGCCATATCAGAGGATGGGGCCCGAATCAAAGTCAAACAGTCACCTAAGATGATGAGTCAGAAAGTAACTACAGACAGTATCTTTTCACTATCACTGCTCTGCAGACAGCACAGTGCAAAGGAGGAATCAGCAAAGACCAGCTGACAGCCATGCTTAGAGGGCTCATCTGTGAAAAGTTAGCTCATTGAGATTCTGGAGATTGGCAGATGTTTTTTAAGGACACCAACATTTTCAGAGCTGCCTGAAAGAGGAGAAGTAAAATGCAAGAGTGCATTTACATTTATTTGGTCTCGCTATAACTCCAAGGAAGGTCTGCTTGTTAACATCAGCATTCAACATCGTACTGCTGCACCTTGTTGCCTTCAAGTGGGAAATTCACTGTGACAATATTGAGTGGCTTAAATTAAATAAATAAATAGAAATTTAAGCTTATTTTGGGACATGTATAGTTGAATTTTTGCTGACTTCAAACATCTTACAAAGATCCATTCATTAGCCAGAACCAGGAATCCTTTCAGAGTTCACATTTAATCTTACAGCTGTTAACTACCACACATTTACACTGAGCTAACTTTGCAGCTTCTACAGTGAATCCTCAATATGTAATTTATAATTGAAATGATCTCAGAGGTCAGAGGAGAATGGCCAGACTGCTTCCCGCTGATGACAATATTAACTCAAATTACCACTCGTTGCAACCAAGGCATGCAGAAGAGCACCTCTGAACGCACAACAACCTTGCAGCAGATGGGCCACAGTAGCAATAGACCACTCTAGGTGTAGCTAAGAACAGGAAAAGGGGGTGACAATTCACACAGGCTACACAAAAATAGACAACAGAAGATTAGAACTGATCTGATCAGTCTTAGATTTCTGCTGTGACATTCAGTTCATTGAGTTTTTCAATACTTATTAAAGATGACATGAAACACTATATGTACTAGGAACCGAGAACCATTAGATAACTGCACAGAAATGCCAACAAGCTGCTGCTTCCTCTGACCACTTGATTGGGGATCTAACCATGACTCGGACCTACCAGATGCTTTTCTGTATGCTGAATTAGAAGTGGCATTGCTCTCCCTCCACAAACTCTATCCCAAGACTCTGGAATGATCCATCAACAGCAAGAACTCTAACTTTGGCTAATGGTAGCTTATTAGTGTCTAAAATTGGACAGACAATTTTGAAAAGTTGAATGAAAATGCATATTTTTTAAAAGTCACTAATTTTAAGTTGACATTCAAATCCATAGTTGATGTTTGGCTAATAAAAGTATTTGAACCTAAACATGTGCTAGTTAGCTAGCAAGCTAATGACTAGTTTGCTAGCTAGCGGTAGTTGGCAGATAATACTGAGGTCATGTACTGGACTTTCTCATCTCCTTCTCATCAACAGGGCTTTGAATATTTTTATAAAGACATTTAATGAATTAATGGAGAACCTAACATTGGTTGACAAATAAAACTTAAGCTTGACTAAAAGTGAGAAATGCCCATGTCCTTTAATGCCATGGAGATACAGGTATCCAAGACACAGTCTTACTAGTGTTTGAGGAGATTAGTGTAATTGTCAGGTGAGTACAAGTGGTTTCAGAGTCTAAGTGGGTAAATTTAATGAGTCTAAGATAAGCTGCAGAAACACAGAGTAGAGACATTAGAATATATGTATGTAGTGCTAGTTTATAACACACCTTGGAACAATGCAACAGGCTTCATGTAAAAGAAAATTCATTTATATATAAATCATGTATTTTGATTGCATGATTGCATTTTACCTGCTGTATAAAAACATGGGATTATCTAACAATGTGTGTGTGATTTTGTGTCCTCTGTTGATTTGTTGTTGTTTTTTCCCCTCAGCGATATTCGTGAGACACTGAAGGTGCAAATCTGCTCAGATGTCTTGCCACAGAGAGAGCCTTGTCAGGTTTTCCAACACCTTTATGCTGAGCCAAGGTGACTGCTGTCCCAGGCTTTGGCTCTTGCAATGTTGGACGGATGGAGAAAGATTTGCTCCTGCGGACTGCTCCAGACACAATGTCCTTTCTAAAGGTGTAGTTCATGTCCACCTTTCGTGGTGTTTTGCCCTTTCAATATTGGTGTTTGTTGTCTTCTTGACCGTACTTTTTTTTTTTTTTTTTTACATTCTATCGATACAAACATAATAATAATTAGTTAATATAAAAATAAGACCTGAAATGTCACCATCACTGTCTCTAAAGGACTTTGGATCACCTTCTATTGTTTAAATGTGCTAAAGGCTAAAGACAACAGTCAACACAAAAAGGTTCTGACTTTTTCATAGTGCATGTTTAATGTTATTAATTCCATTTCCAAGCTTTTTTTAAACACAATTCAGTGTGCTGCACACTAAACTTAGAGGATAGAAACAAAGTATCGATCCTATTAAGCTAGTGTCATTCCGATATGAATACGAGCATTGGTATCAATATTGTATTGATTTGAATTGATCCACCCACCTCCTCACGGAGGATGCTCAACTGTTTTTCCATCACAGGTGCTCACAGAACAGCAGAGATGGTTTGTTATGACCTGGATTCATACATTGACATCTTCATTGTTGCTCTTTATCAGTCTCTTTTTTTACTTTTACAATGTGCCACAGGTCATACTCTTGCTGGATATGTGTGTGTGACTTTTTGTCCAGAGGTGTGTTAGTAAGTAGCAATCACAGATACTGAGACAGCATAACCTTCAATCTTCTGCAGACATCAACCCATGCCCCCTACTTCCAGCCAGTAGCTCTTTTTTTTTTTTTACTTCTGTAACCATGACAATCTCCCACACCACCACCAAATCTGACTTGGTGTGCAAAAGTCAGTAAGTCCCAAATGTGGCATTGGGGCCAGGGCTGTCACACAGGCAGTCTCCACAAACAACCAGTGATTCATTATTCAGTGCTGGCAGTACTACTTCACTGTGTGCTGTCCATAGTTCATTTATTTCAGGGATGGCATGCTGTATGCTTTTTGAATGACAAGATAAGATGCGGGGATGGTTGTGCTACATGGTTCCCCCTAAACAAACCCTGATAGCTCCAGGTAAAGTCATCATGGCCATCTTGGCATCAGTGTAACCTTTATCCCCTTTTCTTTATGATTAGTGGCCGGACTAGACATTTGCCACAACCTTCTCAGTGGCACACATTAACAGCTTGTGATTTGACACAGTGCTGATTTGGTCCTGTGTGTGCCACGTCACTCACACTTTTACTCCAATCAGTACTTTCTAAGTCACTCATCTCAAACTCTTCTTCACGCTCAACATCTGAGCCCTCCTCCATTAAGCAGCAACACTCAGACTCTCCATCCAGACAGAGGCTGTGGTGATGAAGAAAGGACATCTTCAGCTAGCTTGCCATAACAGTGATCGTGACAAAGATCATTAATGAACTGTGTGTGATCGGTCACAGTGCCTTGGCTGATGTATTATTTAACAGTTCCTGCCTCTTCCTGCTGATGTTCTTCTGACTGTGTACTCATGCTGATCCTTTCTGTAGTTCCCTGCTGCTCCTCCAGACTCATGTCTGTCTCTGTCATGCTGCTACCATCCAGGTGCATGCATGCCTGACCTATGAAAATATACAAAATATGTAAGGCAGAATCTATCCCAGCCTTTCTTTTTCCCTGTTATCTTCCTCACTGTCGCTCTGTTCAAGTTACACGTCTACAATCAAGTTAGCATTGGGATTTTCAACATGAAAAATTTCCCATGTAACTTTCATGTAATGAAATTTATTTGATTCGTGTACATTTTGTTTATACCAAGCAGATGTACTGCATTTTACATTCATCCATCCATTCTCTTCTGCTTATCCTTGTCAGGGTCGCAGGGGGGTGGAGCCTATCCCAGCTGTCTTAGGGCGAGAGGCAGGGTACACTCTGTCAGGCCGCCAGTATGTCGTAGGGCTAACACACAGAGACAATTTTGAGGTTTTTTTACCAATTAACCTAACCTCATTGACTGCATGCCTTTGGATGGTGGAGTCTTTGGACTATTACTGTGTTTCCATACAGATGCTACATGAACCAAACTGCTTTTCAGTAGCAATTTTGGGCTGACAAAACTTCTCACACTGTTGAATAAGATGTCGTTCTTGAAGCCTCTTTCACCCAAAATGTGGTTGGTAATAAGAAATACAAATACAGCGAAGTCTTAAGACTTTAACTCAACATCCATTTGCTAGATCTCTTCTGAGCTTTTAATCAAAAAAGAAAAAACTGTCAGGTGAGCAAATTTCATCCAAAGTTCAGTGATTAAAAAAAAAAACTGCACTAAGATTGATTTTTACATAATTTTGTCAAACTGTTTTCAAGGTCTAAATTTAGAATTTATGCTCCGGAGCTATAAGACCAGTAAAGTTGGAAATAGTAAGATGACATAAGCTTTGTCACTGTATATGACAATGACCCGATTTAATCTGGAATCAAGTAATGCATATTTCATGACAAGGTTTCTCTTTTTAATCATGTTATATCCCCGTACCATATGAGGTGCGCACATATTTTAGAATTGGCTGTGCAGTAATGTCAAATATTTGAATTGCTGTGCGACAGACATTCCTAGTTTATATTAACGCTGCGGCGTAGGCATCACAGCGTGACTCAGAACTGGCATTGTGCAGTCTGTGACCAAGACCTTGCTGTGTGTGATATGCAATTAACCTGAAGGATTGCCGTGAGCGTGCAGTGTGAGACAGACAGCTGCCTAAGCTGTCTTACATTATTTACTTTTCCATTACTAACCATCACTTTTGAGTAATTGGTGAAAATTCAAATTTATAACATGTATATTTAACAGTCAGCGTGGATAAGCCTCACCACTTTATATTCTAATCTGTTTTAAAGTTCTCCCATCGGCTTGTTTATTTCACCTGCTTTCCTTTGGCTTTTTGGTCCTCTGCTTTTCTGTTACCGCACATCCGTAGTGTCTTTTCTTTCTACATAATTGAACCAACGGCTCATTGATTGCAGCTGTGCCTCTGAGTGACCTGTAAACACACATTTGTTTGCTGCCGGTGTGTTTGCCATTGATTTTGAAGTTTTTGCAGTATATGTTCCAAGGCTGTTCTCAGAGTCTCTTTTTGTACTTTTATTCCGAGGGCAGGTAACATTCAGTTTCTAGCCTTCCACTCAGACAGTATTTTCGAAAACAAACAAGTCAAGTGCTTTCCAGCTGAGAAAACAAAGATTTATTTTTCTCTGTGTGTGAGTGTGTGCGTGCACAAATGATGCTTTGAAAGTCATGCTGTGTAACAAAAAATCTAAAAAATATATTATATTTATTTTGAAGGATCCAGCACACCTCTTGTTTTGCAATCAGATAAGCTTGGGCCCATCAACAAAGTAACCTTCCTATGATCCTTGTTAGCTAATATAATTCTTAGTTTTTTTGGTATCTGATTGTTAAGTCTGGCATTTCCAGGTCCAAAGTTTTCCTGGGGGTCCGAAATACAAACAAACACCAAGGCACCACTGAGAGGTAAAAATAGTCCAAATTCTTCCAGCTCCAATAAAATGATCAGTGCGGCCATTCTCATAGGGGTAGCAATAAAGTTCAACATCCAGGAATCCATGAAGAAGAGGATTTATGAGCTTTAGCGGAGTCAGAAAATACTCACAAATTTATATCTAAAGATGATGTACCATGTTCTGACTGAAGGGTTTCCAAAAAATACAGCCTTGTTATCTCTTTGGACATAAAACATTTGGAGGGTTTGTGAAGTTGGGCTAGCTGACATATAGCAATGTGCTAACTACAACGCTATGGTTAGGCTAATATAAATGAATTAGTACAGGGAAGATGGAGGATAAGGATTCTGTTTTTTCCTCAATAAAAGTTATTGTTGAGGGTTCCCAATCGACAGACATCAATGGACATCCTATGGCACAAAGAACATGCCCAAAATAGACCAAACTCCAACCAAGGGAACATCTGAAATGAGCCCATCCATACACACGTCCAACACAGGGTTAGTTATTATTATGTCAATGCTTGGTTTGGATTACTCACTGTGAAAAAGTTCAAATCCTAAGCTTGATATCAACATGAAATCTTTGACGTCCCGGGAGTGATTTTTTTTCTGACATTTTCAAATATTCGTCTCCAGGATAATGTGAGGCCATTGGTTGTAGTGCAGACAGTGAGTTTTTAAAAACTTAGCTTAAAGACATCTTGCACGAGAATAGCACTAGTAAAAAGCCAGAGAGGCCTTGAGTGACCAGTGGTTACTTTTAGAGGAATGTGTTTCCTCTGCATATTCCTGTAGCATGATTTTAGTTTGTCTCCCTTTCAACAGGTGCTGGCAACTGGATTTCAAAGCCACAAACCCAAATCCTGTCCCTGTAATTTAGACACTTGCGAACAATATATTTTTGGAAAACCCACAATCTTTATGTCTGCATTTACTTAGAGTACCTTAATGTGTTGGTTTAATGTAGACAATTAAACTGACATATAATAGACAAAAACCTAAAATCGATAAAATTTCATACATACTCTATTTTAGTGTGAACATGTTTACAGCATTGCTGTGCCTTCCACATTCCTGATTCAGATTAGTGTATGTATGATGGTTGGTTGCACAGCAGCCTCCCATGACATGGCTACAGTAGTCAAGTCACACTCATGAATGCACATTGCTACAAAAACCATGTCTAGCGCATGAGCCCAGAATCACAGTGGAAAACCTTGTGCAAAGCGCATTTATGGCGGACAAATTACACAAATGATGTTGTGCTTCATTCTGTGTTTTGTTGTTTTCACGGTTCTTTTGACTCATCTGCGCTCTCGCTGCAGAGCAAACAGCCATTTGAATGTTGCCATCCATAGATCATATCTCGTGGCTCGAGGAGCTGCTCTCCATCTGTGGCAGCAACTTTTCACTGTTTATTGCACACAGAGTTCACCCAGGGACTCTGTGTGTTCACTTTTCAGAAAATTAATTATAATGTTCTGGCTTGGTTTTGCTGCAACCAAACAAACTGATACTCATGTCAAGCAGTGAGGGTATGTGTCTGGTTCCAGGACGACAACAAGATTAGGTTACAAAGTTTTGTAACATTTGGTTGAAAATCAGTCTGCAGGCAAAAAACAAATTTATGGGTTTGTGTAAAGATGCAGGAATTTAAATCGCTACATTAGGTTTGCACAATTATGTATTTAACTGTTTTGAGAAAATCCTTTGAAATCATTAAAGCTAGTAATGAATTTAACACAGTAAGCGTTGTCTTTGATGTCAAGACCTCTGTGCCTCAGCTTCATTACCTTTATTATCACCAGCACAGGCACCATATTTTACATTAAGTTGTTTTCTGGTACCCTGACCACTGTGCCACTCAAAATAACACGTTAAATTACGTCTTTGTTAGGGAAAGATATCAGGTGAAGGACCAGCTGATAGCCTTATACACATCCAATTGGCAAATCTAATACAAGACATGCTATTTAAGCCACTTTAGCCTTTCTGCAGTTGTTGTGAACTGCAAGCCACTATGCAACCCACTTTTCATGCTGTGTCTTTCTCACAGACTGTAGTATTCTAAGCAAGGAGTCCTGCTGCTGTTTTCCCTGCCTCTGGTTCTCTATTTACATACATGGGGAAGCATGAAGGTCCAAGAACGAAGTCATATAGACAACATAAATTATTCCAGATGTAAATAACAATTGTAGTGACTGTACTGTGCCTTAATGAGCTCTTATTTGAGTAAAGTTAGTTAAAACCTACAGTTCAACATGTTTGGGGGAAATTTAAAAATTATTTATGCCCAAAATGCTGACTGAAGTAACTGCAATACATTTAAATTTTCTACGTAATTTTTTGTTTTACATAAATGTAATGTAAAATGTTTCATTGAATGGAATCTGGTCAAATAAAATGTACTTGAGTGGTATATTATCCTTTTGTGACAAGCATTTGACATTTGATTTGAGATATTTCACTTGCATTTTAATCAAAATTATTACTTCATGTTTATAAGGGTAAGGATTTTTTTCTGTACTTATGACCATTTATCATGTCTTCACCCAAAAAAAAACCCATAGGATTGCATCCTTAGTTCAACAGAACTGACAGGATAATTATTCTAAGATGGTCTTTGAAGTTTCTAGTTCTAAGAGCATTTCAGCATGTTAGTGTTTTGGCTTTTAACATTTCATTGCGCGATCTTGAATGCATTTGTAACTTTCTCTTGAACCACAGTGTGTGAAGGAAAGACAGATTTTGACTTGACAAGACAGTGAAGTTTCTATGTAAGTATCTAATGCCCCTAAAAACCTAAACTTGTATTTCATTAGGCTTATTACAGTATTTGGAACTTTGTGCATCTGAGAGAATGAAAATGAGCATGGTGTTAGTTCACATAGGCCACAAAGTGGATCAGCCAGTCTTCATTCCAGCCTATATAGAACGAAGGCTGCTCAGCTATTTCCTTGTAGACATCCAACTAGTAAATCTTATATGAGGCTATTCAAGTCACCTTTTATCCTCCTTGCATTTGCTGTTTATCTGTAAGCCACTTTACAATCCACCTCCACCTCTATCTCCCCCTTTTATGCCTCTGTAGACAGGAGTTTGATCAGGCATCCTGTTTTGTACATTTTCTAACATTTCTATCCATTTTTTTGGACCTTGTGAAGCGACACATGAGAATGGACCGACTGTGCCTGCTAATTAGGACTTTGTGGGTACAAATTCCTTTCAGGATCTCCGTGTGTCTATGTGTGTGTTGCTTACTTTACATCATGTATTTCTGCAAACATAGGCAAAAGAAATGTAGTTCTTAAACTGTTGCGTTCCAAAAAAAAAGTGACCTCCCTTGCACGGCCTTTGGAAACGTGACAAAACAAAGCGAAATGCACATTTTTGTTTGGGGCATGCATGAATCCCCTGCAAGAGTGGGGCTGAACCCTTGTACTGGCGATTACAAGTGTCTCTGTGTGGATGAGTTCATGCATACCTATTTGTGCATGTGTACTTTTCTGGCAAATTGTTTTTTAGCTTGGCCAACTGGAGAACGTTACTCGGGGCCAAGTCATTAGCTGCTGAAATAAAGCAGCTTTGTTTTGTTGTCATGCTCCACAAAATTCTATTTAAAATCCGGCTCCCTTCCAGAAACTGACAATAAGGGGACAAAAGGGAAACAGAAAGAAGCACACTAGGAGTACAGTATCTGAGACAAACTGCTCCTGGGCTCCTTAAGTGATTGCAATTAATCACAGGCTCCTTGAGCAGAACATGACTTTCTCATTCAAAGCATCACAGGGACGCAGTCCACAACAAAAGCTCTCAGTTGTGTTGTGAACAACTGGGGTGCTGGAATGAGGGTGCAGTTCCTCTGATAAATAGCAGGAGAGCTAAGCAGAAAAAATGTAGCTGACAAAATGAAGAATGCAACAAAGAAAAATGTTCTCAGATTGCTGCTGCTGTTGTGGACTTAAAAGTGAATATCTGATTGTGAACTGAGATCCAATTACTTTCCAAAGTTTCCAGACTCTGTCAGAGTTGATCAGAACTTTTGATAATCTGCGAGAAAGTAAAATAGAGTCAAGGATCAATGAAAGGTGGGCACTGCAGATCTTTGGATGAATCACTAATGAGACGGTGACTTATTTTCATTATTTCTTGAGTCTGTCTCCATTTCAAATGCTGGCTCGTGGCCACCTGTTGGTTACAGCCATTCTCCAAGTCTCTGTCCCCTTGCACACTTAGTTAAACACCCAGATGTTCATCCATTACTTCTTTCAATGAGTCTAATGTTCTTCTATCAGTTAATCTGACTTCTCTGTGGGTGTGTTAGGTGATTTAATATTCTATCAGGCAGGGAAGAGGAAAATATACCCTTCTCTACTTTCTCTTTCCATCACACATCTATTCTCACATTTTTTTGCCTTTTACTTTGCAATTTGTGACAAGGTATAACTGGTCACCACCTGCAACTAGCTTGAGTCCTATTCTTACTTGAGGTTTTCATGATATGCAATGAAGGAAAAGCAGACGACATAACCCGAAAAAAAGATGTTTTATCTATTTGAGGCTCTTGGCTGATCTCTAGTGGCAATATTGGGAAACTACATCAACCACTTGCACACACTTGCTCATTTTTTGACTAAGAAAATAAAAGCAGGAAAAAACAATCGGTTAATGGTATTTTGGGCAGTGATGGACTACAAAAAAACAACAAAAAGCCTCAGTTTGCAGTTTCAGAAGTTCCCATGCGGGGCAGTGAAATCATTTTCCCATGTGCGGCTCGATGTTTTTGGTGATTCGTGGGACAAAGCTACCGAAAGCCACAGAATTTCAAATGAATGCTGAGCCAAAAACACTTGAATCTGATCACTTATTGTCATATTTACACCAGGATTTCAACAGAGCGCCCGGGTGTCTTGCCACAGACTTCGACTGGCTCCGTTATACTCTGTGCGTTTTGAGAGATGACTCACTTCATTGCTCTGCAGACCACCACCTCTCCTGACGCAGCACTTCACTCACAGGCATGTATTTTCTTTCTAAGTGTAATAAGTTTTTGAAGGTGAGACTGTGAAAGTGCCTGCGTGCGCCTCAGTCTGACATTTACAGTCGAGTGACTCAGAGTTTTTTCTTCTTTTTTTTTCTTTTGTTTGTTCTTGCATCTAAAACAAGAATGAGAGCTGTGTGTGACAGCTTTCTCTCAGACTTCCTGGCTCATGTTCATTTTGTTAATGTTCTGCTGGCTGGTTAAGGAGTTTACATGGCTCCCTCTCCCCCTTTTATCTTTCAGCACCTAACAATCTACACCGTCTGCTGCTTTGATCTCCTCCAAAATCATGTTCTTTGTGCATGTACTTTTTTTAAACTCAGATTCCCAACATTAAATTTTTTTCTTCTCACTTTTACAAAGTAAATCAAATTTCACTTCATAAAGTTTTAAATTTCTCCAAATTAAGAAGACACACAATTTAAAAAAAACCAAGAAGTACTTAACTATGCCTTAAAAATGGTGTTAGGTACCCTTTCTATAGAAAATACAACCATATGGCTGCAATTATGCAGTATCTGCTGGATAATGAGGAAAAGAAAACAAGAGATTCAAATCAACGACTCAAAACACTCAGTGAACTTCTCTTAATTGCAACCTAGAAAGCTAAAAAATAATGATTTCTATTTGTTCTGCCAACTGAAGATAATTGGCAGCTGTTTCAATGACTGAAAATCACCAACACTCACTTTAATGGGTAAAAATGAAGAACAGCATCATTAACACAGACTGCTAACTTTCTCTCAATAGCCAGGTCCACATTTGCATGTCAGTCCACAGATGAAATGAAACAGGGAAATAATGCTCTAAGTAAGTCAATAAGACTTTGAACACTGTGGACATTCAAGAAAGATATGATCGTATTATCTGACACACACCAAACTTAAAAACACTGAGCCAAAAAGAGCATTAATCTAATAAATCATGAAACTATTGTAGATTTGGATACTTTTATTCAGTGCCACATTGTACACTGTCTACCATACAATAGTGATAGACTATTGCTGTCTCCAGTCAACCAAAGTAAGTTACCCTATAGGCCTACTTTACTAAAGACACTGAAACATATAACAGTGACTACTGCCTATTCTGACCATAGATAACACTGCATTATTTTACAGTATGGAAACCAAATTTATCATGGCTACTGGAGACCTTTTGTCCAGACTGCCAAACACAATTTTGCAGAATGTAAGGATGCCTGAGGAATGGAGAAGTGTGCTGGTGCCTATTTCCAAGAACAAGGGTGAAAAGGAAAGCTGTAGTAACCACAGCGGGACAAAGCTGATAATTCAATGAACAGCGCACCAGAGGGGTGACGAAGAGAGTGCAGAGAACATATGAGTGGGTGAACACAAGCGTCAGCGTGATTTGTCAGAAAAGGCTGGCAGCAAGAGTGAGAGGGAAGGTTAACAAAAGGGTAGCGAGACCTGCTATGACATAAGTGCCTTCTAGTGGTCAACCTCTGCACCATCAACACTCATAACATGGTTGAAGCATGTCTCTGCTGCCTTATCTTTTCTTTGATTTAAATTTTTTCATTTACTGGCCATTTTAAATGCTTATACAGCTATAGAAAATAATAAAAATCAACTGATATGTTGGGCATTATTAATATATCTGTAAAGCTCTCATTTTTGTGTGCAGTTGGTTGTTAGAATAGAATAGAATAATCCTTTAATTGTCCCACAAGGGGGAATTTGGTTGTATCAGCAGCAAAAAAACACACATATACAAACAGAATGTTATAGTTTCTACAAAAAATTAGGCAAATCTGGTATTTTTAGTTAACTAAAGGTGTTTTTTTTGTTGTGTTTTTTGAGTATGGAAACTATGCCACTGTATTACAGATGTATTATACACACACACACACATACATATATATATATATATATATGTGTGTGTGTGCGTGTGTGTGTGTGTGTATATATATATATATATATATATATATATATATATATATATATATATATATATACACACAATATTATAATAAACTATAATACTGGGGCGATCGTGGCTCAAGAGTCGGCAGTTTGTCTTGTAATCGGAAGGTTGCTGGTTCGAGCCCCGGTTCGGACAGTCTCGGTTGTTGTGTCCTTGGGCAAGACACTTCTTGGCTACAATGTAGCTTGCCATCACCAGTGTGTGACTGAATGTGTAAAGCGCTTTGGGGTCCATAGGGACTAGTAAAGCGCTATATAAATACAGGCCATTTACCACTATGGTATAACCACCTTTTCCATAAAATATTACACTGTGTGCGTATATCTGTGTAAAAGACTAGATTGTAAAATACTATTAAAAAATACTGTTCCATGATAGATTGTACAGTAAAAGCAACTGAACAACACTATCGTGGATAACAACATGCTACACCACAGCATGCTATATAATAGAAATGCACAGCAGTTGTAAACTTTGTCATATTTAATTCCATTGTAGCATACTGATGAGGACTCGCAGTACAAAAAGCAAATACCAGACATTCCATTACAACTTGGACCCAGTAAACCCCACCAAAATATAAAAACAGAACACAACAGCACAACGTTTCTTGGAGTTACAACGTGACATCGACTAGACAAACATCTCGATCTGGGGAAAGCCAAGACCATGGTGGTTACTGAACAACTGCCTCTTTTCTGAATAAAACTTGTTATATTGTATTTTGATATTACAACACTCGAGAGAAAATAAAATAATACAGAAGATTCACAATGAACCTTTAAGCACTGCATGGAGAAACAGCTTTAAAAAGCAAGACCTATGGCACGTTCATTTCCTGACATAGATTTGCATGTTTTCACAAAAATATATTCACAAGCTTTAATTTTAATTTGAGTACAGATGGATAGATGGATTCCCATGGAAATTGTGAAGTGTAAGAGCAGCAACAGGCTAACGTGCAGTCTGTCAACAGATGGCGCCATAGGCCTTTCCACAATCCGTGCATTTCTTGCACTTGTGAGAGGCTCGTTTCCATTGACTTGTCAAAGTTTAAGAAAATAAAATGTGATGATGTTTAATAGTCCATCTTCCTATTTAATGCTGAAGTGGCTCCATATAAGCAAATATTACACCTTAAGATGAGAAAATGTGAAATATTTGCCAGCAAATACCCACTTGACTACGCCTTTTGAGAAGAGTTGGGCATGTTGGCTGTGGGTGTAGATTATTATAAAAACAGATATTCACAAAGTTGCCTTCCACCTTAATTAGCAACAGCAGTGCCACACAGAAGTGAGAAAACATCACATGAAAGCTTTTTTTCCCAGCATAACACTTGGACCACAAAAGCATCATAATTTCTTTTTAGGATTCCTGGAAAAACACATCATTGCTAGTAGACAGGAAATTAGTTTATACCTAGCTGGGATATCCAGCTTGCACCAATGACTTTTTGATCATGTTATGATCTAAGCAACACTTTAAGCAGAAATTCAAATCAAATAATACAATAAATTGTAAGTTTTAAGAATATTTTGGAGAATAAAAAGACATCTGCTCTGTAAAATATTTGTAATGATGGCAAATTTCAACACTTCCAGGTTCAACCTTCTGATTCTACATGGCTAAGAAATTCTCAGAAAGCACTTAAACCTAGCTCTGACTGACGTGCACAGTTTTTGTATCAGTGAGAAATGTAATAAATATCCACAAAAAGGTTTAAATGTTGATTAATACATTATTCTAATTTAACAGTTTTAGGAATGGAAATATGACAACGAATTCCTGTTTCAGTACCGTAGACTTTTATAAAAGCTTCTGAAATATAAAACCAATGCACAAGTTTCATTTTAATGGCCAACAGGGGGCGATAGATTCGAAATAATTTAAAACTGTATGGAAGTCAGTGGGGAAAACACCCATTTGATCTGTGGGCTCGGTAAACACTTTTCTAGTTTATGGGCTCATTTGCTAGTTTCAAGTCAATCTTAATGAAACACGATGCCCAGTTTATTAATTATGGTACTTACTAGAGTCAGCCAGTGAGCATGCCCTGTCCCTTTTCTGATGACCTGTCAGTAACGATAACACCTCAGTGAGCGTGTAGTTTCCCTCAGTTTCAGTCAGATCGAATCTTTATTCATAATGTCCAGTTTTGGCAAAAATGCTAACCTGGAGGATTTCAGAGCTAGTGGCTACTTCCATCTATTATTTACAGTTTGTGCTTTGTGCTAAAATATGAAATTCTTGATAAAAATGCCAGTAACTTAACTCTTGAGTCTTAGTAGAAATAAACAAATGGATGGAATCAACACAACTGAACAACAATGATCCTTTAGTTTAAAGAGAGAGAGAGAGATACTTTGGCACGTTGTTTCTGCAGTGCAGCAGGTGGCGAGAGCACAAGCAAACTTACAGCAGATTGCTTCATAATTAGGTTTAAGCGTCTTACTGCAAGTGAAGCATTTTACATTCAATATCAAAGACAGAAACAGCAGTCTGACAAACACCAACATCTGGACTGCCGATTAAGGGGCTGACTTACATTTAGGTAGATACTTTTAGGCAAATTATACACTTTACATACAATATTTAAGCACGTCTGTCAACAATTTGTGTATTCATATACATATATATACAGTCAAAGGTAATCTGACATCAAAAAGCAACTCAACATTTGATCTTTTCAGAAAGATGCCGCTGAATTACATCATTAGTATACACACAACAAGTCTGTAATTAGCAGCAGTTACTAACGCGTACATCTTAGTGTGTGGTGACCAATGTAGAAATGATGAAATTAAAATGTAAAAAAACGTAAAAAATGTTTTCCTAATATTCTCCATTGAGATATGAAGACTGACGTCGCTCAAAATAGAAAATCTGAAAATATTCTGAACGGATTTTTTGAGGTATTTCAGGTAGGCATTTTTAAAAAATGCTCCTAACTAAATGTTGACATAATATATGGGCCAGGAAATTGAGCAACTTTTTTAACATCCGTACAGATCAACAAATACTAGTGGCTCCTGGATGTAAAAGTCTGTTGGAGGCAGCAGCTGCACGTAAACAACAACGCCACGGCGCTAAGTTGCAGGACAGCACATGATGTTCATAGAAAGCAGGAAATCAGTGAGTGAATGGATGAGAGGGCAGCAGAAATAAAAAGGGAAAGGATAGGGATAAGGAGTGATTGTAATTGGAGGGGTTTGATCTTGTCTTTGATTGGCCAGAAGAGGCGGAGACAGAGTACATTGTCTGAAATCACACCAGAGTTTCTGGCAGTGTGTCAGCATTGTCTGAGGATAGCAGTTGCCATATCTGCCACCGGTCCCTCTGCCACTCCTGCCACTCTGGACTCTGTGCGACCACCGGGGCTTCTGTTGTTGAAGCAGAGTTGCTCTGCTCTGCGCTCGACCTCCCGTGTGGCTGCTGAGCCGTCGCAAGCTGAGGGGTACTTTGTGAGCTAGCCAGTCGATGATGCGCATTATAAGGGGGAGGAGAGCGTCCGTCGAGGGGGCCACCTTCTCCGGTGTTTGCTCCGGCTTGAGGTCTGAGGGTCGAGTTAACTCCATGTCCCCTTTGCGAAGTCACAGGAGGGTTGATGTTTAGCTGCAGGCGTGGTTGCCCCTTGTCCGCGTGAGGGTTGGTGCACACTCTGGTGACCGGTGGGTGGAGTCTGCACTCGGAGATGTCAGGCGTTGTCTGAGTCCGTTGTACTGCTGTCTGATGCCTGCTATCACTATGGAGTCCATCTAGACCTTCCTGTGAGCTGCGGGAGCTTCCTTCTGACATGTTGCTATGGGAACCTAAGAAGAGAGCATCACTTCATCAGTAAGATTGTCAACGAATATTGAGGGAGACACACATCTCCATTTAGTGACTGATATAAAACTGTACAAAGAAATGTAAGAAAGGCTTTTATTAATAATTATTTTTTTATGTTATTGATAATAAACCAAATACTAATTTACTACATAAACCTATTTTTGGTAGATTGAATCACTAGAATTCTCAATCATTTTATTATAATCATCATCTGTATATGTATGAATATACATATACATACACATTTATGTACATATGTCTGCATGTGTCCTATCTCCTCCTTAGTCTTAACAAAACCACATATACACACATACAGTAAGTAATAACATCTATAAGGTTCTAAAAGCCTTTATTATTTAGTATTATTCCCATATCTGGCATCCCCCTGCAAATGCAATGTTATGCTCACAATTTTCAGTTTTTTCATGTGCCACGTTCAGTGTACGTTACCCATTCGTAACTTAGCGGTCACATAAATGTGTATCCATGGTGAGTCATCAGTAAATACAGAACAAAGCCTTAAAAGCTTGTAAAGGTTGTGATGAGACATGGTTGTGAAAGTACAGTCTTATGCAAAAACCTTTCTGGTTTCTGTAGCTTATTTTAAGTTTATCACAACTGAATCGCGGGATGGGGAGTATAATGTGTCATACTCTGAAAACCATGCCCACTGAAAGAGAAAAAGCCACTCAGCCCTAAAACTAGGGGCTGACATGCTAAAAAAATGCCTTTAAGTTACTGAATTTTAGGTGTTAAAAAAGTTGCTGCTTTTACCTAAGGTACTTGCCAATACGGTCAAAAGCTAAACTTCAGCTAAACCTATAAAAACATAGTAACTTGAAAATGACAGCTGAATATTTGACCTATTATTATTGAAATATTAAAAATTATATAAAGTGTAGAATTCAAAAATTAGAGTCCCCAGTTTTGCCTTTCTTCCTGCTTCCGGCATCTTATGACTTTTAGGTATTGTTTTTGTTTTTGGCTAGCACATGAGGTATCTTTAACCTAAACAAGTCAATAGAAAGCTATGACTACTCTTCCTCTTCCAGTCTGGGTAAAACTTAATGCCACCACCTTTCTTTCTCTATTAAAGCTAAAAATGTATCAAGGTACATGTAGTCTGTTGATGTAGGTTGCTACACAAGCTTCCAAGGATTAGCTGATAACTTAGCGCTAACTCCTAATTTGGCTAGTTTGGCTCTAAAAAGTAACAAAATTGTAGTGGTTACAGTGATAAACCCAGTGTCTCAAAATGCCAGCCCACAAACCAATGGGTATCGTCACGGAGACTCTAGCAATCCTTTTGTACAGTCAATGGTTTATTCGTTTTTAACCAGGATCGTATGTGCTGCCTGGCTACACAGATAAAACTAACAGTCTGCATGACTGTGGAAACTAAAGTGGCCAATTTAATATTATAGAATGTGCTACGTGGTTCAGATCTGTTCCCATCATGGTTAATAACTAACACCATGTCTCAAGCGCATAGCGCTCTGGCTCATTAGCCACTTGAAACAAAATTTGCAGCGGGCATGGACTGACTTGAAAATTGTTTACCTGTATATGTTTGATTCTTGAGTGCCGATTTCAGAGTACTGTGCCATGTGCCCCAAATGTTAGCATGTTCTTCTGAAAAGGGCACAAGAGAGGTCAAATTCCTGCCACTTCTGAGTTATACAGTACATTTATTATGAGACATGTTGCTGATACCCAAGAAGAAAGGCCAAAGTGTGATAAGACGTGCTAATCACCTATCTCTGGAAATACCAGACATTGTGCATCTCTCACCTTTATAACCCCAAGTGACAGCTCCGCTCTGCCCCACTAGAGAGTACTGTTCTGGGACGCGGTAGAGCTGCTCACTGGCCGGGCTCCCTGGTTCCCCTCTGCGCTCACTCAGGACCGGGGAGTTGTTATCATAAGGGGACACTTCACCACTCGACGCCTTGTTGGAGTCGCTGGACGAATGCCGCTCGCTCAGGACGAAGGGCTCCTCTGGCTGTAACAGGTCCGGACTCCTGCGGGAGGAAAGAAATAATTAAAATGGGTTCAAATAGTCGGAGATTGAAGGAAAGGGAAACACAAGACTAAGCGCTCTATAGGTGTAACTCACTGAGATGCTTTTCTCCTCAGAAGGTAGTCGACCACATCTGGATCGGTCTCCAAAAGGCTCATTAAAACTTCGTTTTGCAGATCAGGAGGAACCTACATAAAACAACGTAAGCAAAATAACTGAATACTTAAAATCCACCCACCGATGCTGCATTTATCTTCTAAAGAATGGTCAGATCCTTGTAGTCCTTTCTACTGCAAGGATATCAAAATGTACTGGATTTCTAGTAAGTAAAACTTTATTTTTCTCTTTTCCTTGCCTCAGTATGATGGGAAGAAACGATAATAAGTTAATGATGTGCCTTGTTACCTTCATTTCCAGTGGACTTCTTAATCTGATCTTCTAATTAGCTGATTTTTATGCTTATCAGACATGCGGATTAAGATGAAGAGCACCGTCCAAAAACCTAACGTCTGCAAATGACTCCCATCCTGAAATGCTTTGAAAGTAAATGTCGCTCACTAACAAATTCAGACATAAGCAGGTTACAAAACAACTTTCAGATGTCATTCATAGAACTTGAGCTGCCTACAAATCTGTTTTTACTCTCTAAGACGCGCAAGTCAGTCTCAATTCACTTTATGCGATTAATGGCTCTTCATTGGCTTACTGCAGGAATGTAAGCCTCCGTGGCAGATTACGAAACATTAGAGTTTCAAAGTTGCGGACCTGAAATGACCCAAACTGTCTTCCTATTTGAGGGACAGAGAAGAACAAAAGCAACTGATGAGGCAGTAATCTGTGTAATACTGTGACCTCTTCTGACAGCAAATAAAGGATTTAATGCATGAATGTTTGGCTTTTATTTTGGAAAAACAGGTTCAAGGATCTGGATGAAAACTTTAAGACCTTTTTGATTCCTCTGCATATTTGGTTCAGTCAGTTTTTTGCTTTTTTGTTTTTCTAAATTTTTACTTTATCTCATCTTTTCCTTCTCGTCTGTCTCCTTACCAAAGGCCAAATTCCATTTTCATCAGCACACAAGACACAACAGAGAAGATTTTCATCCTATCCTGTGCTAAGGCCTTGAGCCACCCCCTCTGTCCTAATGGCCACCACCTTTATTTTTCAACCAGCATGAACTCCCTAGTCGTCAGTAGTCTTCAGGAAGAGTTCTCCAGGCTTCTTGAAGGACATTCAAAGCTCTTCTTTAGATGTTGACTGCCTTTTATGTCATCTCCCCCCAAAGAACTTGGGCACTTGGTGGATCTGTGGTGCCTGATTGGGCATTTAAGAGGGGTTGTGGTCCAGGGTGGCTTGGGCCTCTTCATCATGTGGTGGGGGCTCTGCCAGGGTTTGGGTGGTTCTCCAGGGTCTGCGGCCCCATCTTCGGCTTGTGCTGAGGGAGCCAGCCTCCGGCAGGGTTGGCTGCTCACTGCCTCTGGTCCCCTGACACCTCCATCCCACCCCAGAGCTCCATCTGGGGCCTCCCTCTTCCCTAGGCTGGGGTGGACGCATTGTTGTTGTCGGGACGTGTGGCCCTGGATCTTCAGCTCACTTGTGTGCAGTGGACAGCTGGGGCCTCCTGGATCTTTCCCTATATGCCTCTGCCTCTAAGTCGGGTAGCATTATTGCAGTCTCTCACCCTCATTTTTCAAGCATGGTCTATGACAAACACTCACACACAGACACTCACAGCCTCTTTCTCTATCTCACGCACATACACACACACAGCAAAATTGTATATTGGTTTGTGTACCCCCCTCTGTTTTGCCTTTTTGGTGCTGTGTATCATATGATTGTGCCTTTAAACAGAAGCAGAAGTTGGACACCCTGTTTACTTCACCCTCAACTTTTTCTCGCCCTTTTCTTTTTCTATTTCTCTGCTTTTTTCTCTTATCTTTCACCAGTCTGGCTTTTATACTCTGTTTGCTCTAGAATAACATCCACAGGACCTACAGAGCAGGCAACCATATGCCGTATGGTTGGAGAGCAGTAGGCCTGGGTTTGAGTCTGACCCGTGGCCCTTTGCTGCATGTCTTCCCCTCTCCCTCTCCCTGCTTTTCCTGTCTATCTACAATATCTGTAGCCAATAAAGGCTAAAAGACCAAAAAATAAATCTTTTGAGAGAATTGTCAAGTACTGAAATACTGAAAATGTGTGCAAAAAGCAGCCAAAGTCCAAATGAAACCCAGGGAACTATTGCTCAAGACCACTTAAAAAAATGACAACAAAGATTGGCTCCTTGGAAGCAAAATAGAAAGAAATGGAGGGTTACTCAAGACTTTTGCACAGTATTTTATTTTTAGAAATCTTCAGCGACTGACCATGAAGAGTGCTTGGAAGCTGGCGATCATCTTTTCCAGCACGGCGATGACGGCCGTGCTCTCCTCGGCCCTGGCTGAGCTCTGGACAGTGAACTCCTTGTCTGTGCTCTTCTGCTTGTGGAGGAGGTTGGGACCAAAGATGGTGGCGAGGTTTAAAGCTGTCATCTTGTTCCCTGTGATCTGGGACACAAATGCACCAACCTATTAATAATGGCTCACTCAGTAATTCCTCAGGCTCAGTCTTTTACTATTAATTTAAATGAACTGCAACCGTATGGTAAGCCAAACTAATGAAAAATAATTTTTTCAATACAATTCAGTTATATTATATTTATATAGTGCCAAATCAATGTAACAGTTGCCTATGCGCTGTATACTGTAAGGTAAAGACCCGACAACAACAGAGAGAAACTCCAACTACCAAACAAGCCCCTTTGGGCAAACACTTGGCGACAGTGGGAAGGAAAAACTCCCTTTTACCAGGAAGAAACTTCCAGCAGAACCCGTCTTTTTTTTAATAATAAATTTTAAATAGGATTCCATGAACTAGAGACATTTTTGTTTTTCAAAGGGTGAGAAATAACAGAAAAATTCGTAACGCCTATTTATAAGAGTAACAACTTAATGGACAGCATTAAAGTTTACATAGAAGATTAATGATTAGTTGTAATCAATACAACACGGAAGACTCGGAATGGTGTTGAGGTGAGGTCGAGGGGTTGAGTTATGTGCTACTTTAACAACAGTCGCCATGCGTGCACGCCATGTGTTTCCTTTGTGTTCCCCCTTGTGTTCTTGTCTCCTGCCTGTTTTTCCAGTCTATTGGGTTTTTCTCTGGGTCTCCACCCCTACTGTGCTGGCGTTTGCCCATGTATCTACTTCAAGTAGACGTGAAAGCTGTGCGCCATTCAAATGGTAAACAAACCAGTTCATATCATCAAACACTCACATATCAAATGTGCTGACAAACCCAAGTTTTAGCTAGAATATTTCAGTAGATGGGTCTCTGTGTTTGCATATGTGTGTGTTTTACCTGGTGTATTAATGCAGGTATGATTACAATATTTGTGATATTTAATTTCCATCCATTTTCCATTTGTGTTGAAATTCAAAGAAAAAAACAACTTTTAAAAGATAAAGGGCAAAGGCTGCATCACAGACACCAGGGACAATTTTCTCATTTCTCTTCCATATTAGGAGTTTTTTTTTTTTAATAATTCCAAAAGAAATGCAGAAATGATCTTCTGTAATAACACAGACTTGGGAGTTCTTCCTCCCACTTTCTCCTCCCTCTCACATTACCATCTCTCATCCATTCCTTTGGAAAATCTCCCTTCTGCTTTTTGTCACTTTAAGCTGAAGATAGATGAAAACTAGCATCATGGGGGTTTCTGAACACGAAGCGCAGGCAAGCACGACAGCTGTCTCTGGCTTTCTCTGGGTTGTGTAATAGTGCATGTACTTTTGGACAATCGACATCTAAAATTAAAAGCCATTTAAAGCTTTGACAGCTTTTTAAAATACAAATTTTTCTTTTTTTTCCCTTTTTTTTATATTTCTTGTTGAGTTTCCTCCCTTTTCCACTCCCAGTCCCAGCACAGAGACGAGAACCACAAAGCAGCCAAGGAGTGCCGATATTTTCCTAGATGAGCTCGAAGCAGTCCGACTTCCTGTCAGAGTTGCGGACAGAGATACTAGAGCCACGAAGGAAGAATCATACGCATCGATGTTTGGGTTCATTCTCTTGTGTATATAGACACACAGAGACAACAAAACAAAAATCCATCTGTGCGAACGTGTGTGCCAAAAAAGCACTTTTTCACACGTAAACACAGCAACACACATTCTCCTGCAAAAGATAATGAAAGTATGCATCACCAGAGACAATAAACTTTCTGTCTCAGTGCACATACACAGATGTCTTCAGAAGTTTCCATACAATCATTATGGACATAAATGTCATGGTAATTTGGGGCTTTTAATGATTTCTTTGAACTGTTCTTTTTCCAGCAAGGATTGTTATACATATCTCTTGGATTTTCTCTAATCCACACAGGGTCAAAGGTATACATACAGGATCAAATTCCCCCCTAATATTTTGTAAAATGTCTTTTAGCAAGTTGCACTTCAACCAGGTGCTTTTGGTGACCATCAACACGTTTCTAGCACAATTCTCCCAAGGCCTCATCCCAGTATGAAATGCCCAAAACACCTGGCATAGGAGGTGTCCAGGAGGCATCCCAGTCAGATGCTTAACCACTTCAACTCCTTTTGACACGGTGGCGCATCAGTTCTACTTTTTTGCTTTTTCTGTGAAATTTTTTACCGAAACTATCTTGCGGTGCAAAAGTTCACAAAAAGTGTAATAGGGTAAAATTATTTGATGACCTTTTTTCTCCCAACAATCAAGTCTGAACAGACGTACGTACACTGCAACTTTACCAGCCAAGTGTGCTGGAGAAAGATGCCGAAATATTTACTTTTGCAGACTTGGAGTAGTTGGCCCAGTCCAGTCCCCAGCCTAAATTGCAAAATTTGAGCAAATGCAACGGTTGACACTATCCCCGGATGTTATAATCACTACTAAGCAGTTTAGTAATCTTACATCAGTGATTTTGTAGTGCCTGTGCGGTTTCTGGAACATATGTACAGAATCCACCCACGCAAACTGCTTCCTATCAGTTCTTTGGTAATTTCTTCCCAATGAGGTGGAACCAAAATGCCATTAAACTGTCCACAGGCTCTACATTTGGATGTTTCAGCCTGTTGCTCACCTCCTGCCCGTCTTTATCTTGCTGGTCATGGGCATGATCAGCCACAGTGGACAGGAACTCCAGCAGGCGGTGAAGTGTGTCACTATTGCATGCTGGGAGAAGGTAGATCAGCAGCTGAACGACACTCTGCTGCTCATATGAGTCCAACACTGCAGTGCGCAAGGGAAAAAAAGGTGTCAATGGGAGGTTAGGAATGAGGAGACAACAGAAGGGAAAGTGGGAGGGGTGCGAAAAGACACTTACATGTGGTGTTAATAAAGGCCGTGTAGAGCTCCTTGGTTAGGAGAGGGTCCGGCAAATCCCTTAGGAACTCCTTCAGCAGAGCAGCTACATCGTGAACACTGTACTCCTCGTCTAGCTGCACATCAATGCCACGATCAAACTCTTCTCGCAGCTGAAGGACAACCAAAAACAACAGGCCGAGGGGAAAGAAAGGAAAACGGGCACTCAGAAACATCCTCTGCACACAACAATGGACATTATATTCTAGGTAGTGCACACGCCCACAGAAACTCACTTCCTTCTGGTCCTCCAAGGGACCTGCTCGACTCTCAGCTCAAACTCGTTTTACCAGTACAGATTCAAATCTCTTCCATCTGACCTTTGACTGACTTCTTCAAAATTACAAAGCCTATTTTGTTGCCATGACAATGGGTTGTCTGCACGTTCACTAATGTGGTCGTTTTTACACGAAATGTACAGCAAATTAAATTAATAAATCCTTTTGTCTTTTACAGTCTGCTCAAATGTGATTGGTCAATAGCACTCAAACTATAGACAGACTACAAATAGAAATCGAAACACTTCCTACACGAAAAAACCTGTGCATTGCTTAAAGACCCTATATATTGATACGCAGGTGATGGCAACATATTTTATTTTTTAAAAAGCATATTTTTTTTTCTAGCTGGTCTCCATGACAATGATACTGTCAATTTGAAAAACTCTGATTTAAAAAAAATTATTGTATCACACAATGAGCCATCATCAGCCATCACGTGACTTGCAGAACAGGTTGCAAAGTGCAACTTAGCTGATGTACAAACTAGTTAATTGTGCTCTAGAGCGTCGAACATCTGCTCATTGTATATTAAGCTTAACATTTAGCAAAAATTCTTACGACAAAGCTAGCATTTGTTTCATCTCAGTCACCACACCTCTGCTATGATGGAGACCTGAAAGTCACAGATGTTTTCTCAGAGGCTGTCAGTGAATGAGTAACCTATGTGCAGATAGGTTATATAAAAATTATACCACCCACACTGATTGCTCCATTTCGTTTAACCCCGATTTATTCATTCTTTCACTGTGTGTTCATTCGAGTCAAAGGTAACGGATAATGAGCGGTGTAGGAGTTTGTAGAATAACTTCATATTTGCTTGAATAATGAGAATAAACTCTGGATCACTGTGAGGCTGGAAAATTCAGTAGATCAAGCTTTGCTAGCTTAAATGGCGCATTTTAGTGCAATGTGCTGGTTTTAACACGTTCTATTCTTGGCAACAACATTTTGTTTGCTGGTGTTGACTCTTGTGAAAGGAAAAAGAAGTGTGAAGAACATTTCACACCAGAAACTTTCACTTTCTACAAAACAGGCCTCTGATTTATTGTTGGGCTTTTTAGCATGGCGCTTTGCATCTTGTTTGTGGATGTCATAAAATGATACTTTCATATAAAGGACAATGGGTTACTGATGAGTATAAAACAACCCAATTAAGGCCCTGTGAGAGATGTTATACCACATGAAGGAATATATTTTACTACATGGACAGAATACTGACCTGTCGGACTCTCTTCTTAGAGCTTCCAACTCTAAAGATCCCCACAGTGTGCAAACCTGAAGTATTAAAAGTGCAGAAATAAGAGAAATCAGTACATGTAGAGTCCCAATTCTGAAGAGGCAGGGACACAGAAAACGTATCAAATGTTTAAACTGAGGCATTTTACTGTTTTATAAAAAATATCAGCCCATTTTGAATTTGATGCAGCAACACGTCTCAAAAAAGTTGGAATAGTTGCAAGAAAAAGCTGGAAAAGTAACTCTTTTTCAGCTAATTAGGTTCATTGGCAACAGGACAGTAACATCATTGGGTGTAAAAAGAGAGAGTTTCTTAGAAGTAAAGCTGCATCTATAAATTCTGGAAAGATTAATGTTGCTCAATATGAAATTGTTAAGACTTAGAATTTGTACAAAACTCTGCACGCAAAAGAACAAGGAAAATTTACTGGATACTGGATGCCCCTGAACCTCGTGCCCTCAGGTGATACTGCATTAAAAAACTGTATTATTCTGTGTTGGAGAGCATGAGCTTAGGAACACTTGCAAGTTTGAACTAGATACCAGACAAGACGTCCAGCAACTGGTCTCCTCAGTTCCCAGACATTTACAGACTGTTGTTAAAAGAACAGGTAATGCTACACAGTGGAAAACATGGTCCGGTCCCTACTTTTTAAAGGCATGTTTCTGCCATCCAAGTCAAATTGATGTTGCTTGTTTTCCCCTAAATAGTACATTTCTCAATTTAAACATTAAATATGTATTTTCTATCATGGTTAAAATGTGGGTTTATGAGATTTCCAACCTTCGTTCTTTTTTTTGTTTACATTTCAAACAGGATCCTGATTTTTTGGGGGGTTTTTATGAGCGATTAAGCAGCTGCTCACCATATTTTTCGATGTGCTGACAGCAACTATCGACGACACGTGGCACCTGACGGTAAATGGGATTCAGGCTCAGCCTTTTGTCCCTGTGCTTCTCTTTTTTACTCGGCGTTTCAGCTGGCAGAGAGAGCTGCAGCGCCTCAAGCAAGCGGGACTGGTTGTCGTCTAGGTCTGTGATGGAGTCGACTGACATGCCTCCCTAGAGGATAATCAACAAACCCAGCTGAATAGAAAAAAAAAACTCCACTTGATCTGTGCGGGCGGCTCAGGCTATGATGAATTTCAATGCCTCACCCTCCTGCGCGCTCGTGGGGCAGCTTCAGGGGTGTTGGGCGATGTTGACTCATTAGCCGTTTCTGATGTGGAACTTAGCGACGAGTTACTGCTGGATAACTCCTTGTTGGACGGCCGCTTGGTGGCAAACTGCAGGACACATGATTTAAGAGTTCAATCTATTCTCTGGAGTGCAAATACATTTGTCCCAAATGTTCCCAAGACTGAAGATGGGAATTACAAGACTGAACACACAGAGGGAGAGCCATACAGACGAGCTGACGGACCTGTAAAATGGACGATACGAGGTCTGAGGAGTCTTTGTGCTCCTCCCGCTGTGGAGGGTCCTGATGAAAAGAATCCTGTCGCTGCCTGTGAGCTCTGTCGTTGGCGATGACCTGGGACAGGGGTATACTAAAGGCCTGGGGTATGAATTCTGTGAAAAAGAGCCAAAAGATGTTGGAGGACGAGAGCGAAAAACAGGAAAGAAAACAAAAAAAAAGGTTAGGGTAACTGAACTAATATTAGCTCCATGAAGAAATGGGAAAAAGAAGCTCCTTACCAACATCCAAAAATAGCTCTCCAGCATAAACAGTTAACAGCTTTCTCACTTCTGCTGCAGCCTGCCTTTTACACACATGCAATGGAGGCATCTCAAACCACATTAACTATATCGGTAAAACTTTTACGGCACTACTAAAGAACTACATCTGTTTTCCAAAATAAGACATCACAGAAAGTCAACCGACGTAAATCCGGCTACGACAGCCCACTAATTCTAGGGGCCTCTGACAGAAATAACACAACTTTGATGACGCTCACCCACGACGAAGTCAACTTCAGTTGGTGCGCAGCTTTGACACATACTCGATATGAATAATGGTTACTTGTTATTCCTTTGCTCCATTTACCCTAGTCTTACATAAGCCCAGAATTCAGTGATGGCACAACTGCAAAATAGCAACCCTGCATTCACGTGCTCCTCTGATGGTCCAGTTGTAACGCTGCCTCTCGGAATATGTCGTTGGCCGTGACGGATTGTGCCGTTTCTGCAAGCAGAGCTGGCACAGAGAAATGCTTGGTGGTCATGCTGACAGTCAGCATCCGATGAGTCAGGCTAGATTTTTGCTCATTCAAAGTCTTTAACGTTTTTAAAGTTTAAAACAGTCATCAGCTTCTCAAGTACTTCTGATGGATGCACACATGCGAGGGCCCAATTACGTGCAGTGCTGCCTTCAGAGAGGAATTATGTCATACTGGGCTATTGCAGGCTATATATTCCATTTACACACAATCCTAAGGGCTGAGCCAACAGCTGAGGGGGGGAGGAAGAAAAAAAAAACTTGTCCAGCTGTGCGGTGTGTGTGTGTGAGAGAGAGCCGGAGTGAAGAAAAGAGGCAAAGGAAGACAGAGGAGAGGGAAAGCAAAATGCAGTCCACAACCACAAGTGAAAGGCTGTGGTTTATGAACAACACTGTGGCACAAACAGTTTGCTCTACAGTCGCTTAAATATCCAACACATACACAAGCGCACGTGCTTATATCCAGTCTCTAAACCCCATAACATAGACGTGATGAGCAGCTAAACCACGTTCATCAAACCATGTCAGATCTTTATAAATCTTCCATTTTAAGACCTTTGGCGTCTCAGGAACACACACTTGATTTTCAGCACTTGGTTTTTCACGTCACCAGTTACATTAACTGGTCTAGGTTCATGCAGGAGTCATCTCACAGCTTCAGGAAGTAGTAAATGCTCAACTCCCGGCACAATACAGCAAGACATAGTTGAAACCAATTAGTGTGTCTTTTCCTTAGAACGACAACTTGCTTGATGTTGTCTGAGGTAAAACATCCGCTTTTAACAAAAGAGACTGTAGCAGCTATTAAACCATTTGCAAATGCAGTTTTGGCTGGTGTTTGACCATCACATGTCTACAGATCAGATTACTGCAGCAGCATCACCAGAGACACAATTTTCTTTTCCCCCTCTGTTTCTCTCTTGCAGAGAGGACTTAGAATCCTTTTGTGTCACGGTTTGGCATGGCAAACCGTGGGGGGGGGGGGGGGTGTGGGGAAGGAGGACTCAGGCGCGGTGCTCTATGTACAAGCAGTGCGTTTATTTACAGTGAAAACTGTACACACAACAATACATCCCCGTGTGCTCCCGACTTCCACTCCGTGTCTTCTCCCAGTGTTTGTGCTCGTGTGTCCGCTCCCTCGTGCCAGTGCACTCTGTGTCTGCTGCCCTCTCATCCAGCATTCCTGTCAGGGTTCTGGGTCTGAGCAACCCAGGATCCCTGAGCAGTTATGGACTGGTTATATTATATGTATATTTGGTGTTGCTGTCTCTCTTCTTCCTGTTTGCGGATGTGTGTATGTGTTTCTGCGAGCGCCGGTCTGCGGGCGCCTTCAGGCCGGGTGGGTGTGGCCCTGCTGGTGGACTGGCCACACACCTGCTCCTGATCAGGCCTCGTCGGGGGAGCTACTTAAGAGAGTCTTGGAGCTCCCACCGACGCGGGATCATTTCGTGAGACTTCCCGTCAGTTCTCCAGTTGGTCTGTTTGTGAGTGTGAGCTTACCAAGTGAACTGAGGGTACTAACTACTGCCTCTATTTTCCCAGGAAGGATTGCTGGATGAGAGGGCAGCAGACACAGAGTGCACTGGCACGAGGGAGCGGACACACGAGCACAAACACTGGGAGAAGACACGGAGTGGAAGTCGGGAGCACACGGGGATGTATTGTTGTGTGTACAGTTTTCACTGTAAATAAACGCACTGCTTGTACATAGAGCACCGCGCCTGGGTCCTCCTTCCCCACACCCCCCCCACGGTTTGCCATGCCAAACCGTGACATTTTGTGCTTGAAACCATGCATAAATCAAGCCTTCTGGGCTCAGTTTAAAGCTAAGCCCACCATGCATCACTTGATAACAACCGGACTTATAACACTATATTACTTATAACATCTGACAGCTGTTATAAGCAATAAGCGTTGATCGAAGCATGTGCATTATTTACATGCCAACCTAACACTCACTCTCTAAAACCTGGAAAAAAATGTACATTTTTGTGTTTTGGCTGCATCTTTTAACTATGCACTGCCATTTAGCAGTTATGAGTAAATTTATTGTGTTTTTTGTCTCTGATTTAAAAAGCTTTATAAACTCAGGTGTGTTTTTCATTCAGGAGGTTGACTCCAAATGCCACCCCATAGACTCCTAGGTTAAAATGTCCAAATTTACAGTGGAAATTAACATGTTTTCTTGCTGCTAGCTTTATGCTAACTGTCTGCTAACCAAGTATGCTAGCAGTAGCTAATGACTAAGCACTCAAAATGCTGTCTTTAACAAACTTTAATTGCATGTAATGTTTTGTCATTACTAGGGTGACCATATTTTGATTTCCAAAAAAGAGGTCATGAAGAACTTTAATGATACTGTTTGCTTAAAGAAAATTTTAACATATTAAAACAATGCCTTCTCTGTGCGGTTAATGAATGGTGAAATAAAAAAATAGAATTAAATAATGGTACAGAAATAAGGCCGAATCTGTATAAGAAAAATACGAGGGTATGAGGGATTTTTTTTTGCAGTTCGTCTGAAAAGCTGCCGTTGTGCTTTGGCATCTTTTAAACATCAATAGGCGCTGATGCACACAGTCTGTCCCGTCTGTGAGCGCAGAACAACCACTCACAAAGCAGCTGCTCGGGGATGAAGTCACACATATAGGCCCTCTGTAGGAAAATCTGGACATTTTCATTAGTCTCGAAAATCGCCCCGGACAGACCGTGAAAAGTGGACATGTTCGGGGAAAAGAGGACGGTTGGTCACCCTAGTCATTACTAATTAGCTAGTAATTAGCTTTGTTCATCTATCACCTTAACAGTAGCACTTTTCCTTATCATTAAGTGTTCTCACACATTCTATAACAAGATCCCATTTTCATTTTACAGTTCACTTCGCTCTCCACTTTAGCATCTTAGAGTTTTTTGCTCTTCCTGCCAAATATGCAGGGTTTGCTTAGCGCAGCACAGTGGCTGATCCTCAGAGCCAGTCCCCTTACAAGGAGTCACTCCACTAAAGCTGAATATAAACTGTTGAAGCCCAGTAAACAGAAACTGTTTTTGTAACCTCCCTGTTCACCTGCCCGAGGGGTGGAGACCACAGACTGGACCCCTATGTCTCACTGGTTGGGTGAAGGGAGGGAGGGGGGATGGAGACAGTCGTGACAACAACTGAAGGCAAAGAGACGCAGAGGGAGAAAAGCCTGTGAAATGGCAAAATATCAGAGTGTGTGTTAAAAGAACGTGGCGTACCTTTGTCTTTGCTTTTCTCTTTTGCGAGCGAGTCCAACTTCCTTCTCAGCGACTTTTTCCTCTTCTGTCCATCTGCACATGAGGGAAAAAAGGGCCACAATAAATCACCTGAAACAAACGATTCCCATATCTGCTCTTTCTTATCTGGATTATTATATTTAATAAGCTTATGTCAGGAATGCAGACATGAATTAACTTCTGTGGTGGGGGAGGGAGGTGAGGTATCCATGCAGTCAAATCCATTTAATGGAGCTGTCAGACAGGGTCAGCAACAGTAGTAGTCAGCACAGGAAAAAATGACTGTGAAAACACATTAAATCACTTATAGTTTTTATCTAAATTACCAAGTATATGTAAGGCTTTTCTTACCTCAGACAGCAGTACATGTCACAGCACCATATATGGGCGCATATACACATTCTTAGCCTGGTTTATCTTAATAAAAACCCTTTTCTGCATTAAGAGCACAGCATTGCCCCCCATTCACTGCATTTACTTTCATAGTGATCTTTAGAGAAGAAGCTGATGGGCTTTAACTTAACAAAAATAAAAAAAAATCTCTATCCTAAAAAGGACATCAATGTCCACATGTGAGCTTTCCATCGAGGTATTTGACCGCAATTCTTTGAAAAGAGGAAGCCGTTTTGTCGGCCGTCAACATGATGAATGGCTCCTGAATTTGTTGACTGATGATCAGGAAACTGTGGAAGCTGCGCCACGTGAGACTTGAAAGTCTTGGGATCCTCATCTTGTGGCGAGGAATGTCAGTTTTGTGGAAACCTCAGCAACTTTTAATGTTATCGTTCTGTCACTCTGGTATAAAAACGCAGTCCTTTTAACACGTGAGATCTTTCTGGGCTAATTCGCAGAGCCTCGATCTGCTGGTGTAGCAACCTCGGTTTGAACCGCAGATGTTCCCTTACAGCTGTGTCAAATGAGTCACTTGGAGGGGGGATGAGGGAACTGCATCCAGTGCACATAATGTGCTTGATGGTGGTGCTGGCAGCTTATGTCAGGTTTCTGATTCATTTAACCTGGCCTGAAACTTTAAGCGCAGCAGAAGCACGAAGTCTGGGTGAAAAGTAGGTGAAAACAGTGAGGGGCGTGAGACACCGCGAGAAAGAAAGCAGATGTTGTGATTGAAAGCGGGGGCAGCAAGAGTGAGAAGGGAGAGGAAGACAGAGGAAATGGTTTGGATTTTTGACAGATTATTTCCAAAAGCTTTGCGGAAATCCCCCCGAAAACGGCACACTCCTCTCCTCAGCTCGCAGCCAGTTGTGAAGTCGTACGATGAACCTTTGCTGGCTTTTTCTCATCCCATCCCTCCTCGTCTTCCCAGCTTCTGTCTTCCTTTAATCCTCTCCTCGTTCTCGAAGAAACCCTAGAAACACGAGCCCTGCCTCTCGGATAAATATCAGACACAAAACGCACGTTATAGCGGAGCCGAAACAGCGATCGGGCGCGCACACAAAATCTCACACAGTTGAAATATTTCTCTTGCTTCCACATGGCGGCCGTCAGGGGCTCTGGAATTCATAAGCAACGCAGACAAGTACGTATTAAATCATGCTGGGGAGAGGTTTAACCTTCAGCTGGAATGCAAGCCCCGGATAATCCACTCACTGCACTATAGTGCTGCTATGGCACCCACTCAACTGATATAGTGCACAATGCTACCCTCACTGTGCCCCTTTGTGCACCTCAGCTTGTAGCAGAAACTGATTCAAAATTCTGATTTCATATGATATTGTAAGTTTTAGCTGTTCTTTTTATTGATTATTACCTTGCAGGACTAAAGTAACTGTAAAGAACAGCAGAATGCAAAAAAAAAAGGTGCTAGCTGCCCCAAAAAGAGTCAACTAAGAAATGTGGGGATTACCATTACAAGGTCAATTTTAACATGTCGTTTGCATGAGTTAATATGCAAGTTAATGAAAGTGAAAGACGAATGACTTCTTAATTGGGTGCCCGTGATACTAAAAAAAGATGATAAAGCAGGGTTGAATTTAGGGACTCGATACTTTGTGGTTTGTAAGACCTTCCGTATACGTGAGTAACACGACTACTTTAAAAACATTAACAGACCAACTGTTAAAAGACTTTGCCCAATCTTTCAAGGCGAGCCTTGACGAATTAGTGGGTGAGGTCATGAAAGCTGCGTTCATGTTATGCAGCCATGTGAAAAATAACATTCAGTGTTGTGAAAAACTAAGCCCAACCCATGATCCAGTAGCTTCTAGAACCAACTTCAGCAGCAATAACTTGAATGAATCATTTTTTGTACATTATCAGTATCCCACATCGCTGTGGAAGAATCTTGGATCACTCCTGGCAAAACCTTGATTCTTTTCTTTTTCAGAGAATCTGCTGTAGATTTGGGATCATTGACCTGTTGAATGATTCAATTTCAGTCGAGCTTTAGCCTTCGGACACATGGCCTCTAGAATATGCAGAGAGGTTCATGGTGAGCATAATGACTGCAAGGTGCTCAGAACCCGTGGCTGCAATAGGCAACATAGGATGAATTTGCTTTGATATTCACTCCTGGGAAGATCGTGGCATTATATTAACACATGCTTGAATGCTAAAACTGCTTAAACGTCTGCTTTTATAGAGGGCTTGATGATGATCAGTTAAGCCAGGGGTGTCCAACTCCAGGCCTCGAGAGCCAGTGGGTTTTAGATGTGTCCTTGATCCAACACAGCTGATTTAAAGGCTAAATTACCTTCTCAACATGTCTTGAAGTTCACCAGAAACCTGGTAATGAACTAATCATTTGATTCAGGTGTGTTGACCCAGGGTGATATCTAAAACCTGCAGGACACCGGCCCTTGAGGCCTGGAGTTGGACACCCCTGAGTTAAGCAAATGCATCTAATTAGCAGCACCTGGATGCCACTTCTCCACTTAATTCCTATGGAAACAATAAGGGTGTACCTAGTTTTAACAGGACTGCATATCTGCGTATTTCTGAACTCCAGACTGATCGACTTCAGGACTACAGAGCTAAAATTACATCACTGACAAGTCCAGTAAGGGTTTACATTTATTAAAATTTGCAAACTTATCTTCCTAAATTGGGTGGGATTATATTTGTTTTCTCTGATATCTAAAAACTGATGCATGTGGACATTTTTAGGCTGGGCGAGACCAGTGGAAAACCACCAACTCCAGCAGTCTCACTGCAGTGCTCTGTCCGTGTTCGGAAAATGAGAAAATTTGACAAATTAATCCAAGTTTAGCAAAAGCTTAATTTTCTGGTTTACAAGAGCAAAACACGGAACAATAAGGTCAACTATATCACTGTTGTGCACACCCTAAGACTTTTTAAATAGCATTTACAGTGGCTGCACTTGGCGTCTGCCACAGCGGAAAGGGAGTTTCATGTCGTTATGAGGACGGGAGGTCAACAGATACCAAGGCGAACAGGAAGCAACCAATCCCTATGTGAAGTAAGGCTTATATCTTTCGTGTGTTGTCACAACTTCCCCAAACATAGACCATACACGACTTCCCTTCAATACACTTGAGGGATGACAAGGGGATGTGGTCAGGGACTTGAGCATTGGCTGTACTTTATGGAACAATTAAAGATATCTGGACAAGCTTGCACTACAAACCCAGGTCAAGCATATCAGTTTGTAGCGCATGTAACACAGAAGAGTCCTGGAGGCAATAACACATGCATTTGGTTTGGTAACAGTCATATAACTGTCAGGTTCTCAAAACCCTGATGTTATCCAAAGCACTTTGTTAGCTCTGAATGGGTTGGATATACTGATTTAAACATAAAAATGATGTGACGCTGTTTAACTCAAGTCTACAGTATGCATTAAAAAGAACAAAACAATCCCCACCTTTTGGCATGGTTATCTGACATCCCAAGTCATAGTCCTGGTGTAAACGGGTGAAGGCCACTTCCTGTAGCCGGGCCCTCTCCAGCTCTGACAGGCTTTGGATGGCAACTGGCATCAGACGCACGCTCCGCCCCGACAGGCTGCTCCAGGTGAAATCCCCCTGGGAAGGACAAGTGAGACAAAACTTATACCAAAAGGAATATTAACAGTATGGGAACATGGAACCATTTCATGTCATTTTACATTGCATTGCTGATTTTTATCGGTTTTCATATAATTTTCCAATTTTCAATTTTTATGTTGCAAGTCCAGGTCAGAGAAGTTACGACATAAGTTATCATATGGTTAGGATTAGGGCTGCGGTTGGGGGTTAAACGCCATCCTGTCAGTATCTATGTGTATTGAATATGGTTCCTCGTCAGGTAACTCGATTGTTGATTGAACCCTCCAGTGACAATACTGTTCTTAACTTTATTCACTTTTCATATAGTATGTTTTGATATGATAGGAGATACAGGTGAATCAAGCAGTCAGCTCAGTGGCTGCATGCCTTTTCTCCTGTCCTCCTCTCCTCCTTCCTATTAAAAGGGAGTTTTTCCTTCCACTTGTCACCGAGCGCTTGCTCAAAAGAGGTTGCCTGATTGTTGAAGTTTTCTCTACAATATAAAGGACAGATTGTTTTGGTGATTTGGTGCTATATAAATAAAATTGCATCGTTAAAATATCTTCTATAATTTTGGTGCGCTCCATGTCTGCTTCCACCTCACTAATCTTGCCAACTAACACTCACTTCACCGGGTTTTACTCTCCTGCTTTACAAAGCACACTTTAGCAATGCAAAACAGAGCTGTTCTTCTTTGATGTGGTCAGCCAACTTGTGATGAAGTCGGGCTCACAGACGCAAAGAGCCAGGCAGCGGCAAGCTGCAGAAAAGAAGCAGAGGTGTGAGGTGTGGACTAATTTGTAGATTTACAGAAGGTTTTAATCTATTCCAGGAGAAGGACGTCTAAAACCTTTTTACTTGGGTAAAATGTCTTGATCCCTGATTGCGTATGGAAATAATTAAGTCTTATGGGACTTAGTTTATTTAGCACCAAATGTTTAAAAACTAATGAACGTGAAGCTGATTAAACCTACTGTACTGCTGATGTAGCCTACAAAGATGAATAAAGACATCACATGCTTTGGAAGACACTCCTCTATTCTAGTTCTAAGGAGCAATTGGGGGCATCTTAAGCTGGCCCTATACTGATGGATCTACAATATGTGCCCTGGATTCAAAATGAGCATATTTACCTTCCAGGTTTGGCTTTATCTGCGATCAGGATGAAACTGAACTGATGTAAAACGTAATTAAATACTGGAGATTCTGAGACAGCATTGGTTTTGAACATTTCAACCATCTGAATCTCTATTCATGCATTCCTGTGTGTCAATTTACCTGATGCCTTAACCAGACTGAGGGCTTAACAGTGTGTAATGTGTCTGCATTTATGTAGGAATTTTCTTTTTCTTATTAGATCCCTGTTTAAATTTTCATCTGATTGATGTTTACGCATGGTATGTAGAAGAAAAATGAGACACCATGAAGACTTAACTTTTCATATTTGGGCCTCTATCAACAATATTTTCCTGAAGCCATTCAACCCTCCCTGCTGTCAGCTTGCTTGTTATTTGACCCCAGTCAGTGCAGTGAGGCAACAGAGCCATCATTCAGCCATGGAAGGAAAACATGATGTGGATACAGGCAACCTGGAGAGCCAAATGACTTTGTGTGCGAGTGAGCGAGTGAAGCGAGTTGCATGTTGCCCCCCTTTCAGAAAGCATTTTATCCAGCACAGCTGTTCTGCATATTTTTTGTCAGTGCACGCCTGTGTACCGCCATTCCTTATCGCTGACTGAGGAAACCCTTTTTCAGCCCGCTTCACTTCAGAGGGCGCACACATACAACAAAAGAAAAGACAAGCTGTTGGAACGATGTTATAAAAAAAAGTAAAGAAAAAAAAAAGAGGCCTGTCCTCGGTCGAGCTGGTTCTGCTCAGCGGGATCACTGAACAAGACGGATGAGTTTCGGCTCTTAAGTGTCGAGCTGAAAACTGTGGAATGCTGACAGAAGAGCCGAGGGAGGGAGACCAAGTCCTGCTATCACTGCTGGACTCTGGTTTATACCTTTGAATGAATGACACACAGGCCGTCAGCTCACTGTTACCAAAGTTGCCTTGTACAATCCAACTCTTAAATAAGATAATATGTTGTGTATGTGCATTTATAGTAGTAAAAGTACATTATATGGCTGCCAAACATTATCTGCCAATATTAGCACTTTTAGCCAATTCATCGGTATCACGTTTATAACAGCCGATTAGTAAAAGAAAAAAGAGACAAAGGAAACACCCTTCAACTTTGTTTTGAGCAAATCTCTCTAAATTTGTATTTAATATTCATTGCAGAAAATTAAGATTTTAACTTTAAAACACACACTGGGTTTAGGGAGTTTTGGTCTTCAAACCATGACAGTAGATGTAGTGATCCTAATCAAGAGAATATGTCAGTGAAATTTATTATTCTTTGCAGAATATGAATTCCACATGGACCACATTTGACCATATTATTTCCTATTAAGCTGAACATGCATGAATGAGACGTGCAATAGAGGCTAGTAAAATGCAGCGCCAGCACGCCAAAATATGCTCAGAAAATAGCAAAGTTACACAATAGTGTTGTTCAATAGTGTTGCACACAGGACAGGACAATCTGTCCAACACTTTGCTCAAAGAATTCAAGATTGCAGAAGACATGCTTACTTCATAATACGCTAATACTTGTAAGAGTGTAAACGAGTAAGTAAATAACTATAAATAACAAATATAAATCTGTTTGTTTAATGTGTCCAAAAGAAAAAAAAACATAGTAACTGTGCGTTGAATTTTCTTACCATCTACATCATTAAAAAACTTTCTTTTTAACCATAATTCCAACTTGATGCTCTGGCTCATGGTTGGCCACTCTTCTGGCCAACAGTGATTGAATATGTCCCAACCAAAACTGGTGCACCAGCATCAATTCTATCTATTTACACTGCATGTTTCTTTAAATTAATAGTAACTTTAAATTATTTTATATTATTTTATTTTATTATATAGTATTTTCCATGCTTAAATAACATTGAGGTAAAGGAATACCAATTCCTTGGTGATGATATTCATCCATCTGATATCCATCTGTAGAATAGTAAGTCCATTCAGGGCACAAAAATCCAAGAAAAAAAGCTCAATGTTTACGTCAGTTATTACCCCTCCCTGTTGTGCACCAAAGTCTGCTAATTATGGAAAAAAAAAGATACAACATTTTTTTTTCACATTAGTGTTCAACCATAAAGAGCAAAAAATACTGGGTTGGAATCCATTTTGGCCTTAATGAGCCAGCACCAAGTTTAACCAAATCAGACATCCAACTGGACATCAGAGCAACAGACATAAGTAACAGCCATAGTTTTTGCATGTAAAAGTCAAGCTCAGGGGATATCATTACACCAATTTCCAGCCTTCCTATTATACTTACCATTTAGTCAAACTTGCAAAAACAGCGGCTGGACACGTGTTGGCAATTTGCCTGAGTTACAGCAGCCAGTCTGAGTCAGACCACAATTGTTTGGAGACAGGTGCCAATCACCTTTTAGTCTAGCATGACTGAATCATGAGCAGCTTTAGCCTGTGCACAACAGATGCAAGCCACTTTGCAAGCCACCTCTTACCCCAGCTCCTTCTTTCATGCTGGCTTGTATTGTAAAGCCTCCAATTGGCTGTTTGCTGGAATGGCTGGGCAGATCTAATCAGATAATTTAAAGTGTAACGGATGCTATTTACTACTTTGTTGATGTTGTTGTTTCAGCAGAAATGACTGAATATATTATGTGAAGGAAGAAGAAAGACCAGGATTAATATGAGACCAAGCATCATTTTTAAGTGTGCAGGCCTTAGTTTAACGCTTCTGTTAAGGACTGGATTCAGCAAATGCTATGCTGACAGATTTTACCCTGGAAAGATTAATGACTCTGCTGACTGGGCCGGCACTATGCAGTTAGATGACTAATACCATTTGGACATACACTGAACTGCAGCATGTGGTTTCTGTTCTATTTTAGACAATGGGACAAATGGTGCAAAAGCCTCAGGCAATAGACTATGTCAGTTTCCTTGGCAACACATACATACAGAACTCAAAAGAGCCAGGAAGTGAGAGAAATATTACTATGGTAACGCACCTGGAAGATACACACACGCACTCAGGCACTGGAACACTTGTTGCTATGATGCACTGCATAAATCATTAGATGCCGTGACCATGGTGAAACAGTTATGATAACCCTGCAAATGTGCACTCACAATGTGATGTTAATTAAATACATCATGAAAGTTATACAGAATGTGTAAAGGTATGTTTAGTGGCACATAACATAAAGACTGGGGTTATAATAAGTCATGCTCTACTGGATAGTTTTTGCATTACTGGATCATTTTGGTCATTATACATTCCTATAATTTACTAAATAATACACAACATGATTTGCTTTTTGCTCAGTCTAGTATTTACCACAACCAAACATCACTTGGACCAGACCACAGGTACTTTTGGTGACTCATTCTAGGTTTTTTTATTTTGTTGGGGGGGGGGGGGGGGGGGGTCAAAGAAAATATGTCTCACAGAATTCTGTCATCTGTGATCCATTTACTACAGGACAATCCCCTAACTCCCATTTGTTGGTCTCACTTTGCAAAATCAGGGCATAGTCACGTGCTAGGTTGCTGTTGTTGTGGTGGATTTAAAACTGGATTCAGTTGCTTCCCCAGACAGGATCTTATTCCGCCATTGGACAGACTCCCCTTCCATTAAATGGCCACTGTAAGCAGAACCAGGGCTGCTATCATCAGCTCCAACACTAGAGTTCAGAGACTCACTGGAGAAACACATTTTTAAATTATATCATTAATAAGAATTGTGTGTGTCCCTGGATACATGCACGAGTGCACGCAGAATCTGAGCACTGCAACTCCACCTACAATACCACAGAGGCATCAGTGTGACCATTCTTGGCCTCAAGCAAGTGGCATTACAAAAACTGCTGTAGCTTTGTTTGTTTTTTTTCATTGGTTTCCCATTGACTTGTGACCGTGTGTCATCAATGAAATGCATGCATACACATGTCCACAAGTGCTGCTGACAGTGTCCTTAGTATAAGAGGCTGAATGTTAAGGACTGAGTATCTCTCTACATACCCTTGGTCATATTTCAGTTGTGTGGTTTTATTTATTTTATCATGCTAAGTCTTTTTGGATTCAACACACAACTGACAGACAAATAAAGCACGATATTTAAAAACTCACTCATTTCTAAGGATGGGGGGGCGGGGGGGGGGATACTCTGGGAATGAATCACCATGCTGAGAGCAAAGAGTTAGCCTAGCAAACTTACATTAACCTCCTAGGACCTGGCGTCCACATATGTGGACATCACATTTTGAGTTGCCTAGACCAAAATACTAAATTTTGCTCTACAAGGGCCTGATATCCACTTACAAGAACATTATACTACTGTCCTATCGAAATTTAAAGCGAATGTCCTCATATGTGGATCTCATTTTTCTCAGAAACAAAATCAGATAAAAATAAAAAATCTAGTATTTCTTTGTTTTTACATTCATCTGGTCCCAATCAGCCCAAATAGCAAAGAGACATTAAAAATGCATCCCAAGAAAGAGTTCGGATCTTAGGAGGTTAAATTGGTTCAACTGAAAAACCATCCAGCACTGGACATACTTAGCTTGCTCTGAATTAGGAAGTAACTTTGGCTAACATCTCAGTCACACAAGTAAAAATAGGACATTAACTTCCTTGCGTCAAAATAAATAAAAGTCGATGGTTGCCTGGTGATTGTATTTTTTTTCCACATTCTGCGACCGGCTACAGCTTGTGGTGACTGAATGGTTGCCCAGAGTTTAAGGTTGTTGCTCACCAACTTTTGATCCGAAGGTGATTGCACAGGTCACCTGAAAGAAGCCAACCTTTCTGCAAATAGTTAGAGTCTGACTTGGACTGACTGTAATCACTATCAAAAATGTCAAAGCTTTGTAGATAATTGCTGCCTAATTGCCAACAGATTGCCAACATGTTGCCATCAGTCTGAATGAGTCCTTGTCAACTAGCACAAGTGAAGAGACTCAACTCGGCTGGTTGCCGGCTGGTTGTATTCTGGTTATATTCCTGTAGAACATGAAGGTTGCTGAGTGCAAATGTAATAGTTAATCTTGAATTTCTGTTAAATGTGATTTTTTGTCAATGTAAACAGCAACAGACATGTGATTTTTGAAAATGTATTACATTTCATTGCTGTACTATCAAAAGCAGATTGCATGTAGTTACTATCTTGGTCCCATTCAATCGCAGACTGATATCAGACTGACTTATTGCAATATTTATGGCAAAATAAATGAATTAAAAAAAAACTGAAGTGAGATAACTGTATATTATTGGACAAAACATATACCGATACACTTTGAAGACATAATTTGCAGCTAAAAAAAGGTGATGATTTGCAGTATATGCTATATAATAATATTACATTGTGGGGTGCCTAGTGATTCTCACCTTTGCTCATTTAAACATAATACTAATAACAACACAATAGTGTAGAGTATAAAAGGTGGACGTAGCTCCACGGGTTGCAAAATACCAATAGAAATCTATAGAAAGGTTATCTGATTTGACCTCTAGAAACACTGCAGAGTTTATGGTGTTAGTCACTTATTTTCGGTCATACTGAACAAAGATTAAATCAGCTTTCTAAATCTTGGTCATGCTATGTGTCAGAAAGGAGGGTTATCAGGGGTTTGCTGATTGCAAATGAGTGTGCAGAATTCGCATCTACTTTTTGAAACATCATCAAGTTGGCAAGGCCGAAAACGCTCATCTCAAGGCTTCAAAACAGCACTTCAGAAACCAGTTAGTGACGTCACAGTAGCCATGTCCATTTGAGTGCGAAGGTCTTTGTGAACGTCTGTGGACCAACTGTTCAACAATCACTCTCTCTAATACACAACACCCACGCACACATCTCAAATGTACAAACTATCCTAGACATTTGTGCAGGTTTGTATAAACTGCTATGGTGGAATAAGTGCAGTAATATTCCTTGAAGGCACCAAAGGCCTGTGAGATCACTTAGAGCGAATACAAACACGATAAAGGAACATTCCACAAATGTTCACATCGTGGGCTACTTCAGTTTGTTTTCTTTTGCCTCGGTGTTAGTGGCTGGCTTTAAATGACCCTTAAGCAGAGTTTCTGTGCCCCAACACCGAACTAGAGGAATGCATGAGTATTTTTCAACAGTCTGATGGTTTATAAGCCTACAGATTGGCTTCAAGCATTGTATTACATTACTTTTGCTGACCTGAATCCCGAAGTTCACATCTGCAGACAATTACCAGACAGCCCAGCTTGCGGATGCCGTTACTGTGTTTGCGGACATTTTTGCATGTGTACTCATCACACACAGATAATTAAGAGGTTTTTCCACCTGTTTTTGGTTGCTTGTGATTTCACCTGAGGGAAAATACCTACTGAATTATTATCACTACACAGTTTACATAGTGAATGGGAAAGGAATTTAGTAGTAGCAGGCTAATCAGCAGTTTTAAAACATTAGATTATAAGCCTCCAGTATGGCGGCTCATGCCGATGGAGTATTATAGCGATAAAAACAGAAAGTTATGGCAGTAAATGCAATTATCATACCATGAAGTCTAGTCCAACGACAGGGTCAGCTGTTGCGATTAGGACATAACTGTCTATATGTAGTTGGAAAAGAACGCAGAAGGTTTGGAAAAAAGGTTTTTAAACATGTCAATGAAATTCGGGCTGGGCAATAAGACAATAAAAAGTTGTTGTTTTTTTTTTCATTTCATAAGTATTATGAAATAAGTTCGCCTAATTTTTTTTGTATATTTCTTTTAAACAGTTTCAATTTATTTATCTTATTTTTTTGGCATTAACCAGACTGAAGTTTTCCATTCTGTTTGGGTTCTTCTGTAAAACTTGAAGCTTTTGACTTCTTAAAGTGTGAATGGGTGGATGACTGGATGTGTAAAGCGCTTTGGGGTCCTTAGGGACTAGTAAAGCGCTATACAAATACAGGCCATTTACCATTCTTAAAATTAAGATTTTTATTATGTTATTTATTTAAAATTTGTTTGTATAATGCATTTATCATGTTGAACTGCTGACTAAAAAAACAAAACTATTTGAATCGAAATTTACCTTATAGCTTCACTTAGAGGTAAAAAGTAACCTTTAAACTTGAGAGAACTAGTAATTTGACTAACAGTGTGATCTGTATTGAGACTGACTTATATGAGTGACGGGTTTATATTAGCTATTTGGCTAATATGTGTTATTGGTATTTATAATGGCCATGAGTAACAAACACATGTAATGACATTTACATTTTTGGACTAAATGGGTACATAAATACACACAACAAATGTTAGAGAAATCTCTTCCATATTTTATGTGTCTGGAAGAAAAACTAAATATTGGCAAACAGATCAGCATATTGGATTTTTAAACTTTTAAATGACCAGATATTGGTATCTAAAAAAAATCCCACATCATTACATCGACTGATGATTAAACATCATCTAAAATTAAAAGTTCAACAGAGTAAATTGTTCAAAACTAATCATTAACATCTGTTGCAGAAAAGTTCAGATTTTATCATCATTGGGTTTACTGGGTTCTGGCGATAGTTGCAAAGTGTTCCTAATAAAGACAATATGTAAGGGAAAGATTTATCATTCTTTCCTGAATATGAAATCCACGTTGCATGTATTTGACCATATTGTTTCTTATTAAGTTGAACTTAAGGAGACATGTAATAGATTCTAGTAAAATGCAAGTCCATCAAACCAAAAGAGAACAAAATACACATATTAGCAAAGTTACACAACAGTGTTGTTCTTTTAAAGCACACACAGGACAATCTGTCCAACACTTCTCCCTCAGAGAATTCTTTCTAAAAGGATCCAAAATGAAAAACCTGGCTCAGTTTACCTTTCAAAACAATTTTTATGTTGACTTTCAACATTTAATGCACTTGGTATCATGGAAGAACTACACAACACACTCTAGTCCAAAAACGCACAGCTTGAGTTAGTTTACGAACCATTTTTTCAGTTTTATATGCACTTTAAGGAATTATTCTGGCATTTATGTTTCATATGATATAGGAATCACAGTGTTTTTAAAATAATAACATCCACTGCCAAAAAACAAGCAAGAGCCATAAACTAGAGTTTTAATGGTTATCGACATTTTTCTAGCTGTGAGTTGCCACCACACATTAGCAAAAAAACAACGGATTTCGAAAGTGGTTCAAAAGCACTTACATGGGTATCAGCTTTCACTTCATATTGTTTTTTTTTGGTCTGCCTTTGCATTTAATGAGGCCTTGCTGGCTCAGCCACAAGAATGAGCAACTTGGAGTGCATGCTCCAAATATTGCCCCCAATCACTGGCATGCACATCTAAAGCCTCGAATGAACTTCAAACATTTTAAAGACAGATTAATATGAAAGGCCTGCAGTAGTAATGAGGCCCGACCTTCAAGACTTAGGTTCTTGCATAATGGTTACATAATCTGCAAAGGAAATCAGGTATTGTATCAACACCACAGTTGATAGTAGAACAAGAAGTTGAGGTAATGTGTGTGTTTATATGAGTGTCTATGCAGTACTGGCTTGTAGAAGGCCAACCTGGTCTCATGGTAAATATGGCATCTATGTTTTTGTGCAAATGGACATCCAGCACTACTTTCAAACTAATGTATTTTATGGAACATGTTTTTATGCTTGCCCCTTGCTTTTTTCCCCAATACCTTAGATTTTCTCTGACAAATACGGAGGAAAAACTGGTAGATGAGTGGTTTAAGAAAAAAGAAAATGAAAAAAGTGATAGAGGCCTTCTGTCAAGTTGCATTTTTGGTCAAGAGGCCACTAAAATAGGGAAATGCTGTTCTGTCAACCTGACTTTTAACGTCATCCTTATGCTAATTCTAACATGATTTGCTAGCTAGCTAGCCACCATGTAGCCTTTCGTGGCATTATCCATTTCTTGTAGACTGCATTTTGAAATCTCACCCTTAGCATTTGAGCCACCGCCGTGTTGCTGTTTTGTAGAAAGAAAAAAATATATGGCCCTTAGCTAAGGGTGGAGTTTTTATTCATTATTATAGTAAGCAAGCTACATTCATTATAACTCTTAATCCATAGTAAGCAATACTACAAATCAAAAAAAGTAAAGCCATACTTTTGGAAGGGCTGTATCGCACAACAAGAAATATTCATCCTGTGCCTCAAAAACTGGGCAGGCCCAGTTCAGAGACTATAATTAGCAGAACCCACACAAAAATTGATGATTGAAATCTCAATCAAGGTTTTATGAAGAGGGAAACTGTCCATAGAAGTCAAAAAACTTTTCTGTAAACGTGAGCATTTTAGCACAGCTTTAAGAACCAATTTCATGTGTTTTTCCCACTTTCACATCGGGCTCATTTTATAGTCTCACAGTTTATTGCTTGTGTTAAATTATTCATTGTTTTTCATCTGAAGTTGTCTTTTAACAATCGGAGCTTAAACGTTTTGCCAACACAAATGCCTTAAAAATGGCATTCTGCAATTCCAAATTCATGGTTCATGTTGAATTATTGCACTGAGACAAAACCCTGGGTCAAAATAGCAAGGATGTACTATGTATGTGTCCGTGTACACCGAAAGAATCAAAACTTTATCTCCCTGTGCATAAATCAGTACACTACATTACTTGATGAAGTGCCATGTTTTGGGTGTTCAGGTGCACCACAGCTATCCCTGGCAGACTAGATTATATAAGCAATATTATACTCCCATAGTATTAAATTCTGTTTTTGTACTTGCAGAAATTAAAGTACTTTAGAGAATTCACCCTTCCCCTGAATTCATGTTAAAATTACAATATGACATAAGCTTCATGCTTATTTTGTCATTATGGTAAAACTCTTTTTTGCTGTAATGTCGCCTTTTCTATCTCTATAGATGAGACCTGTGCAAAGTGAAATAGCGATTTTTATAGAATAATTAATATGTTTTATTTATTAAGCCTTTGTTCTGCATGCAATGTCTTAAATCATAGCATACACCATGTTTTTGATAGCAGATTGGTAGCAGCTGTTCCTCAAATGCTAAGAGTAGGTCTTCAACTCTGCTTTGCCTTGCAAACAATTAATTTGTTTGCAGTGTGTGTTGGGAAATCTTCAAAATGCTTGGGATGGTCAAGGAGCCAGACGATAAACAATGGAAAATTTGACTCTTTCCCTTTCTCCATCCTACTTTATCTCCTTTCTTCACTTTCTCTTCCATATCCAAGGTCATATTTTGAGTAAGCAAGTTCAACATCATTGTTTTTGCCCCTCTTTTGCTGTACCGTTTCCACCGTGATGCTCTGACTAAAATCTAAAAATCCTCTTAGTAGGTCTGCAATAAAAATTAAGCGAGATTTGAGTAAATGAAAAGCTGTTCTTTATTCTTTTTACCCAGGAGATTGCCTGCCAGGTAACTTTGCTGTGTCAGTGTCACCCTGTCTTCACTGTCAGCATTTTGTCTTCTTAGCTGCACACACAGACACACACGCACAGATGTAAATGAAACCTTAGCCGAGGAATGTGTGTAATCCCAACTGTATATGAGTCGGTAAATTCTCCTTCACTCTCTTTAACCAATCTAGCCGGCTGAGCTAATAAAGCTGGTTAATCATTACTAATCCAGTGTGGAGAGTTGAGCATTACAGTGATTGCTCTGTGTGTGTGTGTGTGTGTGTGTGTGTGTGTGTGTGTGTGTGCACTGAGGGGTAAGGATCATGTGTGTTTTAGCATAAATAAGCGGAAGAAATGCATCGCCCGCTACATTTCAAATGAGATAAAGTGATTAGAGCCTAATGGCAGCAGAGATGGTCAGAGCAATCAGTACTCGGTCCTTTGCGTGCATGCAGGCACGTTTGCGAGTTCCTCCAGGACTTTATGCGTTCTACTGAGTGATGTGAAACTCAAATTAAGGTCACAACTCAGCGGTAACCTCATCACTGCCAAACAGACCAGTCCAGGCTTTCAGTGATTAAAAGATGATGATTGCGGTCACCAGACACTTACAGTGTGAATTAGGGAGTAGGACAATTTGCAAAGATAAAGGTTTTCATGTTCATTTGAATGATACTGGTATATTATAATTTCCCATCAATCAGTGTTTATTTGGATTAATAATTTACAGTTTGTACCATCCTCTACAAAGACACCTTCACCAAACACAGTAACAAGTCTATTAACAAGACCATGATCCCTCACTGGCTTCCTAGATCTGCTCATATCATATCATTCATGCATCTAGTATTTTCACAATGTTTTTTTAATAACTCAAACACACAGGATGGAGACGTAAACGATGGAGATCAAAAAAGGGCCATCAACCCAGGCAGGTTCTGCTGTTTTAATGGGGTTTACACCTTGGACAGGAAGTTACAGATTGTGCCCGTATGTGCCTCTATAATTAGCTACTAAATAGAATGATTTTATCTTGATTGATAACTTGGTAAACATATAAAATCCTGAAAGTTTCCAGAAAGTTAGAAAAGACCTATACAATTAGCTTTTTGGTTTATTGGACCAATGTTCCAAAATCTCAAAGATATTCACAAAACTGTCATAAAACACAAGTAAATGAGATTTACACTGGATGTAAACTTTTTGAAGCAAAGGTTAATACATTTTCATAATATTTTTTTAATTAGAATTATATGAAATCACCAATTAAATAAAATCCCGTTAGTGGCATCCCGAGTGCTTTCTTGTTATAGTTTCATGTGTTTCTCAGTATCTTGTTTTTTAACTTTCTAATTCAAGGTTATCAAAAAATCATGAACTTTAGCAGTGCACGGTGGCCTTGAGAGGTCAAACACACTGCAACTTATGTAAATAATCAGCAAGCTCATAAATATGTATATCACAATAATTAATGGGGGGATAGAACAGCTGCGAAAGTGACAAGCTGACAGTAAACAGCTAATAGGGAACACATGCACATACAATATGGGTAATGACCTCATGACCTCTTTCCTCCTGTGTAAGGACATAAAGTTTTATGTTTTGAACTTTAACCCTGTCCAGTGTTTGGATCCTGTCTCCTCACAAATCAAAGAATACTGTTCCAACTATGTTTTTTTTATTATTTTGCTAGTAGGTTTACATCTCAGTTTTGTGGTTACCCACATTATTATAAGCCTGGTCTCACAGGAAAATGTTTAATCGTCACAAATTGTCCTCTGTTTTCATGAGAATTACTTGTCATCACCCTTAAAATTTTAATAAATACCTTTACAATGTGTCCATGGATGGTACGATGGATTCTTGCCCAGGAATACAAGTTAAAAGAGCTTTCATGAGACTGAGCTGGTATTTCTGAAACCGTGTTCGGTTGTCCAAAAGTCAGACCCTCTTTGCATATCTCATTTCTATTTGCTAATAGAAATGCTATTAGCATTGCAATGCAATTAGCAGTTATATTAACTGCTAATTGCAGTTAATATAATAACATATGAAGTTATTAAAGAGTATTGTTACATTATGTGACAGCTGATACATACACAGTGCACGATGTTTCTGAATGTGAGTTTGGGCCATTTATCTGTCAATCAAAGCGGTTGCGTAAGTGGCCCCATGGGCATTAGGTTCCCATCGAACTCTGCAATCTAAGCGTTCTACGATGCCAGCACCGTGAGAATTGGCTCCCTCACACACACACAAACCACTCCCAGAGAAACACTGTGTCATTCCATCAATCCTGGAATGTACTATAAAAAAAGAAATCTGAGATTAGAACCGGCATCTGTGCCAAAACGACATAATGTGCCAGGGCCTCAGATGTGAAGTAGGACTCTAGTATTCCCATTATAATTTTTTTGCTTCTTGCACTAATGGTTACTCAGGTTTCATCCTCACCTTCTAGGCTGCCACGGCTTCAATAAAATATCTCAGGAACAAACAAAAATGAACGTGTAGCACCAACAACCAGACAACGATGTCCCCTTTCTTCCCGCTGTGCTCATGACGACGACTGCGCTCAAAAAACGAGAAGCCTCTCCTTCATGCAGAAAGCCTTATGAGTTTCCCAGAAGCTTTAGGGCATGTGCCAAAGCACAGAATAAATTGTACAAAGAATTTCTGGCAATTAATTTCTAATTCCAAGCTGTTTTTGTCATTAATCTGTCATTTCTGGAACAGATGTTGTCTTTAGGACCGTTTCTAATTTTTTTCCCCCAAGAGCCCGCCATTTTTTTCTCAGCTCGTCTAATTTCACAACAAGCTTGATTTCACCGACCGCACTTCTCAAAGTTTTCATTTGAAGAGTGGTTTTGCAACCATGGCCCTCACCCCCTCCTTGCCCAAGAAGATTTCCTAATTGAATTCTTCCAGGCAAATAAACATTTGCGCGTTGGATCCGTTGGTCTTTTGGGTTTTTCTTTTAAAGAAGCTGGGGTTACGGCTGCCATTTAAGATGACTCTCTCTTCTCCCGGAACCATTTCAAAAGCACAGTGTTCAGCTTCCATGTGAATGCCCTTTGCTCTCGTATTTCAGCTTTTTCCATGCATGTAAGCAATATTATTATATGTTGATCCTATTACAAAAACGGCTTGTTTATTTTTCACACCAGTTGTGAGAACGTGACCCAACCACACACACAAAAGAGAAAGTACAGAACATTCTCTCTGGTTTTCCCTCTTGGTGTTTCTTCCACCGTAACCATTTAACACAGTGGGATCAGAATAAAGTCTCCACTAAGGCTCTTTATTTTCCACGTGGGTGCCACGTTAATCCCGCGAGGTAGTTAAAGAGCAGGGATTATACATGCTGCTCAGCTCCTCAGAATCCGGATGATGCTGGCGAAGAAGATGACAGACTTAAAACAGACCTGCGGTCACTTTATGAGGCACATGCGAGCATTTAGACACAGTGTAATTGTGCGCGCAGCCTCTACGAGGAGGAAAAAGACCCTAAAAAAGTGTGTTCTGCTTGGGGTTAGTTTAAACAACACGTACTTGACGCGTAACAACTGCAGTGAAACATGCAACGGTAAAAATAGTCTTGCGATTTCCTGTGACTCATTCATTACGCCTGACCAAAACTGTGCTTTTTTCCCCAGTTTGTTTCCTTTCTATTTTTACCATGTGTGACAGTGTGAACAAATTGTTTATCTTTATCTTTGATTTAAACGTGCCTCTTTTTTTAAACGCTTTAGGGCTCTTTCCAAGAAAGAGTCGGTTCAGTCTGGACTGCCTTTGCAGTCACACCGATGGAGATTGAAAGCATTCAACAACTGGAGTGAAAAGTACAAAAGGGCTGAGACAAAGCAGATTTTAGCACCGAAGGCTACTAATGGCTCAACCGCTAGTGAGCGTTTACATTCTTGTAACTGCATACCATGGCTTTAAATACAGCCAAGATATATGTATATGTTGCATTTTGCTTTCATGTATTTTCTTTGCTTTCAGTCTCAAGTGTGCGTGCACCTCGACACATACATGGAGAAGCAGACAAGGCACAGTGGAATCACTTTAGTCAAGTTACCAAGGAAGACAAGGAAAGCATGATTGATGGATCTTTTTACTTATTTTCAATCTAAGCCCCTGCTGAGACTGCTGACAACTACTGATCATGGGCAAAAAATGAATATTCCCCAAGCGGCTGCAAATGTTTGCTAGAGAATACTGGCAGTCACTGTGAAATTAATTGCTAAAGCATTTAAGAAAGTCTGTGATAGCATATCATACAATCACACACTAGGGAAAAATGTGTTCCCCAACCTGTTGACAAGTGGTTACTGGAGGTTACTTATAGTTGCAAGGTGCAACTGTTTTCAAAGAAGAAGATAGTGCTATTCTGCAAACCTCTTTGCTGTTTCTTTGGATTACCATGGTCACCTACAACTTGTATACTAAACAAACATTTTTCTGCCAATCATTAAGGAAATACACTCTATCTACAGCATCTGGAGGTTTCCTTTGGGCTGCCTCTAGGCCTATGTGACCGACGTCTTGTTTGACTGCCGTTTGCAGGTAATTCAAAGCTGCAAACAGCAAATTTATCGACTTAAAATGTAAAATACATCCAAAATTCTGCTCATCTTTGCTGTTTGCCTCCTTCATGCTATGTTAGCCCTCCTTCTAGTAACCAGCACTGCTGCTGATGAGCATCATAACAAATACAACTGTTTGAGGCAGCACTGGATCTATTTCCAATCCAATTATTAGAACAGCCTGCAGATAATCAGTTATCCAGAAACCAGACATTTAGTATAGCTATCCCACTGGGCGCCTTGTTATATAATATGATAGGATGATGCTTTCTAAATGGTGTCATTTCATCCTAAATAAAATTGGGAGCCAGTTTCTTTTCATATGCAAGGAAGAATCAGGGGAACTAATCTAACAATCATCAATGCAAAAGTTTAAATTTTTAGATTACATAGAAGTTACCTGAAATGACACTACAGTCTTGATTGACGCATGTGTTGCCTCGTGTTATTACTTCCTCTTTTGCTATACCCTCAGCTCCCAGGGGATGTGTGTATATATGGGATGAATAATAGGGGCTGAGAAAAAGCTTCAGTCAGATACATTATATAATGATATGCGATCCTGATGGAGCTGTTAATGCCTGGTGAAAGCAGTGATGTTTAATGATGGTTCACCTACAGAGAAATACATCAGAGTAATGGAGTTTATTTTCAGTTCATCATCAAGCCGTGGACTAAATCATTATCATGCCTCTGGTAAAACGAGTACTAACTGACGTTGGATATCCTCGCTTACTTTGGCTGGAAAGAAAAAAAAATTCCACTTACAGTGCAAAAGACATGAAAGTTACCTCCAAGTCTATTTGAGCATTTATTAGCCATGACTGACTAATATCTGATCTGATTTTGATCGACAAGTAAGTCAAAGAGGACAGAACTCCTTAAAACTAACAAAATCAACACTTAAAGCCCATCAGCCTTGTTTCACTCCAGGAAGTTTTAACCAAGTGTAACTTCCTGGAGACCCAGCGCCACTCCCGTCAATGCCCGGCGATGCTTTGTTCTCTCGACACAGTGGATGTGACAGTGCATGTGTTTACGTGTGCACGTGTAACACGGGTCATCTCTGGGTCAGCTGGTCTATTATTGATTTCCCAGCGGAAAGAGAATGAACAGCAGTGTTTCGGCGCCGCTGTCCTGCTCTCCAAAGCAGCCGACCTTCAGCTCTCTATAAAATGTGTACAAGCATGTGCCAGTGAACAACGCTATGAAGTGTTAATAATGACGAGGTGCTGAACAATTTAAACAGAGACTGATAAGTGGTAATGGGGTGTTTAACGAACACGCTAAACTACTTTTCGCCTTCCCGCCTTGACAGCACGCAGTGCTTTGTGAACACTTTGACGTGTGCAACAGATAAGGGGCTGTGTGAAAATTCTTTTTAGGGAATTTAGAGCTGCTTTTTGACTTGCACCTTGCCTAAATTATAGGTCTCAATGTTACGGCATGAGAACAAAGAACTTTATATAGTTCAGCTCTCTCGCATTTTAAAGTTACGTGGCCCAGAAGTGGTGATTACTAGAATCAACAAGATAAGCCAGTGGTACTTTATGTTTACTGGGCAGTTCAGCTGTTTTCTATATTTGAACCAAGAGTTCTTGGGTTGTGCAGCTAAACATGGTGGCTGGGGAAACGGAGGTCTGGGTATCTCTGCCCCTGCTGACTGCTGCCCCGGTGATACAGACTTGGATGGATGGATGGATTGATGGGAATTCTGTCTGGGCCACATTAGTCAAAACAGGATTGCAAGAGAGAGCAGTAATGTGGTCTTCTTGGACTACTGGAAAAACCTGTCTTCAAGGCATATGTGTTTAACTTTTTGTAAACTAACTAATTTAGGTGGATGGACTGATGGATTTTTTGTTGGTAAAACCATCATTTTTACACACTCCTGAATTTACCCCCATGAAACATTTCATGGTTAGGCCTGGTGCCAAGGATCTAGTCATTATTCAATGTGGACTCAGGTGTGGCAACACCTTTTTTTTCCTCCCACCGTTTTCATAAAAGCTGCCATTTAAAAGAAAAATAAATATAACTGGCAAGAAACAGACAGTTTGAAGTTAGTTTGAAGAATGCCACATGCAAGAGCCAACTCTCTGTGAGCGCAGTGTTTCTTTTCTTTTCCCGGCCGCGAAATGGCAATTTTATTTGTCTAAAGCGCCGCTGCATCGCCTTCAGGGACAACACGGGGTAAATAAACAAAGGCTGTGCTTTCAATATAACCGTCTTGAAGAGAAGTTTGCTCCAGCTTTTTTGGTTTCGAAATGTGTGGAAATTGAATTATTTGCACAAGGATTTGCGGAACCAACAAGTGATGCCACGCTGGGTGAATGATTGAAGATGCAGTCATGCGTAAGTCACCGTGTAAACACTCCAAAAGAGCTACTTCTGCGCTAATCCATCAATCATCACGTGTAAGTCTCCGCTCACCTGCTTGGATGGCGTCATTTCATTTTTGTGGCAAAAGAAGTTTTAGAATGAAACTAAAGAATTTACGCTCTACACATGACATGTTCTACAGTGGGGAAGCAAAATGTCCATTAATCCTCATTTATATCCACAAGTTGATAAATGAGATAAAAAAACAGCCGCGCATTTGCTCATGTCACCAGTGCTTGTTTGCTGAAATCAAATTTCAATTATGTTCTCAGTGTGAAAAGCAAGAGGAAGGAAAGCAAAGCAGGCATATTAATAGAGAGTAATGGGCTGAAAGATAAATAGTGAATGTGCCACGACGGAACGGACGTGTGCGTGTGTTTGACCGCGCACTGCCACAACAGACTTGTTGATCCACGCATTCCAGTGGCAGCCTTGAGAGCAGCTAATCCTGTCTCACTAAAAAAGCCCCTTGAGCTCCTGGGTCGCACTTCTAACCAGTCTGCACACAAGCTGAAAGCATGGACATGCACATGGCAAGGGTTCGTCCTGTGCATGCATACCGAGCGACACATGGATGCCCACACCCCACGCGAGCATGCGCCAAATGTGCGTTATTAATGTCACAAAAATCTGTGTGTTATTCTTGGCATCATCTTGGCAGATGAAGATGATTTCCTTTAGGGAGAATCTCTGAGATGTCACCAGATTTCCACCTCTCGATTTGATACTATCAGTCCATCTGACTCAGCATCTGACTGGTGACAAAGCTGGTGATGATCAATTGAATGTGCACATGGTGGCAGGTCACGTAGACTCACACACCGGTAATATGACAGGCAGCTTTTACCACACGACAGACTGAGAATGAGGCAGCTTACTGTCCGTAAAGCTAGGCTGCTTTTCACCTTGAAGCTACTTGTTCACACTCGTTTATAGTAAGATCTTGATGAGCTGTCTTTAAAACAGCCCTTTGCAGCTGCTGCGTATTCTGTACTGTGTTACTATGCAACTGATTGTAATGTACAGATATAGCAAGACATTATCTTGTTTATCCTATCTTGCTTTGACGCTTTAGCAATAGCACATACTATTGAGTTTTTTCATTCCGATGGAAGGTGAATGACTGACTAGTTCCCTCTCATCTAGATTGCCATCATTATCATAAATACATAGAATTTTTCCAAACTTGCATTGAACAGAAAAGCAAAAGAATCACCACCTAGTTACAGGTCTCAGTTTTACCTTTTTACATCACCAAGAACGTGGCATTTTGGGTACCACAGTTCTAAATCAGACCTACCTTTGGGTTGTGGAGCACCCACAATTTCGTGTTCATGTACAATGACAATAAAGGGCTATTCTATTCTTAGTCTCAAAAACTTAAGGCATTGTTAGCAGTGCAAAGAAAAAGGTTTGCTTGTTTTGTGCACAGCACCTGCCACTTTTTTTATAAAGATATATTTCAGCACTCTGTTTTTACTACCTTGTACTTGGTAAATTAACACAATTTCCAAAATGTCCAAGATTGTTGCTGGTTACATTTTATAGGCTCTTAATGCCTCTAATAGAGTTGGTCAATGTACTTCAGCTGTTTTTATCTGAACTGTGGCTGATTGTGAATATTGCTGGCTGCAGAGTTCATAGCCGAGGAGGGCCTGGCACTGTATGGTCGATGTTAAGCATCATCTGGAAGCCATCACCTTCGGTTGCTACAAAACTTGTGAGCCAACTATCTATCCTGGAGCCCATGCTAGGCAAGGTTTAGTCATACAGGCCTAGAGATTGGGTGGTGACACCCTTGGCCACCTCCAGTCACTAGGGAAAAATGTGTATTCCCCAACTGGTTGATGAATGGTTGCTGAAGGATGATGGCTGTTGCTTGATTAAATGGGTTAAAAAGAGAATGCTGCACTAAACACCTTCAGCCTTCAGCAGATCGGTGCAGTTCCTGGTAGTTTGCATGGAAGATTCCAACTCGTGCAAGCAATGGCAAATTATTGGTCGAGTGGTGGTGAAACTTGAAGAAACTGTGGCACTAAACAGAAAACTGTTAAAAAGTGCTCTACAAATAGTTGGCAAGTGTTTGCAGACAAGTTGTTATCTTCAATATAAATTACAGCACCGCGCATAAACTAGGGAAAATATATTTTTCCATAGCCGCTGACTGGTCTACAGGTCTCAAAGACTGAAATCTTTGAAATTGATTGCTAAAGTTCCAAAGCAAATACCAGCAACCACTTGCCAACCCTAGTGACCTGTGGTTACCAAGGGGTCGCCAATTGATCTCTAGATTTCAGTGATTGGGGCCTAAGCTTCACATACATCCGCAGATATATCAGCAATCTTTGGTTGCTGGACCACTTGGAAATTCTTTTTTACAATGCCACAAACAACATGGTACACTTAGTAATGCTGGAAAAATGTAAAGAAAAGAAATAGTTGCTGTTGTAGGGACTTATTTGTGTCCTGAAAGAGAACGTGGAGCACAAAAACCTCAGTGAACAACTGTACTGCGGTAGTTAAGACTCAGCTAGACTAAATGTGACATCAGGACTTTGGCTCTCATCAGTAAATGTGATGCTGAGTCGGATGCCCACCATGTGAATGATAATTTGATCTTTTTAATTAATGAACTATTGACTGTCTCATGGAATTTTCTTTTATCTAATCTAAGACTTCCCCTGTGAGGTCATGTTGTATACAGCATGGAACCGATTGGTACGTGGGCATTTTTGTCGGAGAAAAGCAGATGTACCTTGTTAAAGGAAAAACACCCACAGACACACTTTCCCCCATGCCCTTTAACCTTCAGCAACACACTGAAGCAGCAAAACAAGACTTCATGCTCGATAGAATGACTCAACAGTAGCCTCAGTTTTACCTTTATTACTTATTGACTTTAAATTGTATTTTTAACCCCATGTAAGCAGCAAGGGTCACTTTTTTCCATGTAACCTCAAGTCTGCAAGCATTTACTTTTCTCATCAGATTGCTATGTGACACAAATTCACTATTATTGATGCTAGAAAGTGCAAAGCAAGGAGATTTAACAGGTTTTTGGCAGACCCAACTCCTTTAGGTTATCCGGAGAGCAACAGCTGTCTGAGGTGTTGAAAACATAAGTAGGGATTTCTCAGTGGGGCAGCACAATCTGTTAATATTTAGAATCCAGCTCTGCTTTGTGTGTATGAAAACATCTCAAAACTTGAAACCCAGGATAAGTTCTCCCTTGATTCCAGCTCATTACGCCATCTCGTAGCAACATGCTGCTGGGATTCTTTAAAATTCCCAAACTATGATGTAATGCTTCTTCACTTTCACACAGCAACACGATGACGGACCACATACACTGGCGGATTTGTGCGCAAACAACCAGGAAACGTGCCTAAACTTTACTGGAGCCTACTGGCCAAGTCCCTTAGGTCGGGCTGAACAAGGACACACCTCTGGATCAGCTAATGAAAAAGGCAAGCAGGAGTGGTAAATCAAACTCCTTAAAACATCTAGAGCACATATTTTATCCAGCTTCAGAGACAGACTCCTGCCTCTCCGAGCACATCTGCCTCCAAACATTGGATCAGATCTCGCCAGAACTTTCTCCTCTGTGTTTCCTCCACTCTGCTTTCCTCCGCTCAGCCTTCGACGTCTCCATAAAAAGACAAGACTTTTAGTGGAGGGCGGACTTCTCTTTCGCTGTTGATAATAAAACAAGTGCCTTTCCCTGATGGGTCTAGGAAGAAAAACGAGGGACTGACAGTGTTGTCATGACGAGCCAAAAGTGACAGCAATGGAACGCACAGAGGCCATTTTTTTTTTTTTTTTTTGCCTTTGTGGGTTTTCTTTTTCCTGCCACGCTGCAACTGTTCTACACTTTCCATATCCGAGCAAAAGTCCCACAAGGTGCCATGCTAATGAGCATGTGCAGTGTCAACTCATGACTTACTCTACAAGAGGTCAACAAGACCTTCACATAGCTTTGATTGGCAAACTATTGCTTCAAAAGTGCAAATTTAGCCGACGACTCAGTGCATTCTTACCAAGTGCACTCCCGTGAATAAAACCTCCACTCCCGCTAAGTTTTCCATCTGGATTGGGGTGTGCTTTGGAAAACTTGTGATCAAAGTAAATAGACACACTCTGCTGATGAGTAAGGAGCTGCACGGATAGTTGATGCCATTCGTCCAAACACCCAACGGACATGCACGAGCCCAGCTGTTCACAACAGTCACTAAAGAGCCTGGGACGGCCATTTGTTTCCTCTTAGATAACATGTAAAGATTCATTCAATCTTCAAAAAAGCCTCTTTATTTTGCAATTGACCACAAGAGTTAAAGGCTTGTGCCTCTCAAGGCTATTTGTACTGGGAGTGGCAGTGGCAGCGGACTAAAGCAAACAAACTTTCCAAGATAGAACAAGGTCACACATCAGCAGGTAAGAAGAGTGCTATAAAAATGTTTGCTCCCAGCATTTCTAAATTAGAGGAGGAGAGGTGGAAGGAGGAGGTGAAAGAAGAATTTCAAGTTCCTGAAAACAATGGCACGCAGGAAAATGAGGAGAGGAGCTGGATACAAAAGAAGAGGGAGGATGTCTAAGCAGTTAGCCGCTCTGAGGCTGACAAGTATTTCTGGGTGGTTTGAGGAAGATGTAGTGATTTTTTTTTTATTTGATCAGTGACACAAAGAGTTTAAGACTAAAAAGCTAATGCAGGAGTCTCATCAATCATTTAATCAATGTTTCCTTTGAGTTGTGCTCTGTCTGCCCTTGTACTTCTCAGTGTAACTCAAAAGCTGCTACCTTACAGTATAGTTAATTAAAATAAAACAAGACTTCCTGGATCTTTCTTCACTATATCAAGATTTCTGACTCTAAAAATACCCCCTCGTCTGAATTGTAGCCTTCCTTAAAGAGGAAAACTTGTAACACTTGCTAACACTTGCAAATACAAAAAAAGATTCAAGACAAAGACAATCATTATTGGACTAGTGGCAAACTATTGGTGCTACAACTGGCTGTTGTCCAAGATTAGCTCACTCAAACTCGTGTTCTGACACTTCCTTGTTCCTTCACTTCTCCGTTGCCACGATATGACATCCAGACAACATAGTGCTTCATGGTGCACATGACCCACAGCTAAACCCACAAGTCATTAACAAAGTTTAATCAGTTAAACCCACCAGTCCTGTAGCTTGTCATGGAATATTGAACTGATAGGGCCAAACCCAACAGAAGTAGGTTAAATAAACCAAAACAGACACTAATCTTCTGATGTGGCACACACAACTTGATTGTCTTGTTTAAGCTTATGTGTTCAATCACTGTGGTTGCTAAATAAATGACTGAACTAGTCTAGTGGACTGAACAAATATTTTGGCTCCAAAAGCTGATTCGGTGACCACTAGGGCTGCCACAAACGATTATTTTGATAGTCGACTAGTCACCGATTATTTTTGCGATTAGTCGACTAATCACATCATGCATCCATTGTACGTAAAACGTACAGCTTATTGCACCAGCAGCATCTGCTCTTATATAACTATCATTAGCTTACAGCTTTAAGTGTTTAAGGTATGTGCTAACTAAAAATAAAGACAAGATGATAGTTTATTAAATTTTAATGAAATTCGCAGATTGTTTCGGTGAAGTTTAATAAACTCCTTGCTATCTAAAATATAACGGGACACCGGAGTATGTTCTCGAGCATCTCACACTTCTGATAATCAGTTGTCTGCTTGACGTTTATTCAGCTGTGTAAAAACTATAACTTTAATCTCAGCCAAACCGATTTACTCAGGAACAAATAAAATACTAAAAAAAGCCAAACAATAACATTTTTAAGTTATCTAAGTGACTTTTATATGTTTAACCTGAGTAGCGAAAGACAGCGGTGGGTTTGAAAACTATTTGCCGGGAGTCCGGTATTCTCACGGGCTCTAGTGAGCCTTGCCCCCGGCTAGCTATCGAGCTAGTGGGTAACAGACGTCTCTGAAAACGTTGAAGCGCTTTTGAAAATATGTGGTGTCTTGATAAACTGAGCAGATATTTGAGGTTTACACAGCTACATTCTCGCCTAAAATATGTTAAACGTTTATTTTGTGACCCAGAAAGAATAATAAGAGTAATATTAAAACTAACTAGCTGCTGCCATTGTTGGAAACTGAGCTGGGCTGCGCTATGAATTCTGGGACAGAGCTTCTTCTTCTTCTTCGGGGTTTAACGGCAGCTGGCATCCTTGTACATGCAGTGCTGCCATCTTCTGTTTCAGTGCGTTATTACACTCTTAAATCCTACTACTTGTTCATGCGTCTAGGGGACGCATGAACAAGTAGTAGGATATCGCCAGATATCGGCATCAATATCAGCCTTAAAAATCTGTCGTCTCTAGTAGGGTGAGACGGATATTCGCCATAATTCAGTGTTGTACAGACCAGTTATTTTGACTTCATGCCCACCAGCAGCAGCCTATCTGCAAAGACAGTGGAAGTTCCACACATGCACCTCTGCACTATTAAATGAGGGCAAATCAACAGCACCTGCTAATACTGACATTTGTCGATGTCCTATTTTTTAACACGAGCCACATGTTTGACCGCATAATCAAGCGTGCACCTAACAGAATGATTAGTGATTTTTATGAAAAAGAAACTAAAGACTGTGTTTTCTCTTTCTTTATATGTGGCACAACTGCATTCTGCGCCTTTTTTTCTTTTTTTCTATTGGTTCAGGCCGAGTGTCCCAGGTTCATATTCACCTAGCTACAACACTACTCTTAATTCAGGAGCTGTGCAAAAATCAAAAAGACATCAAATCTATAGGATAAACATTTCTTCACTTCCTCTTGCTCTGCCTTTGATCTCCTCCCAGTTGTACTCAACTGGAAAACATCCACAGGGTGGCATTCAGTTGGAATGCAACTCCAATAGGAATGCCACTTACTGAGCTCTTCACCCTGACCCTAAGGGTGGTAGGAAACTCATGTTAGATGCTTGTACTGTGGATCACATTCTTTTGGGCACTACAATTGTTTTTTTGTTTTTTGTTTTAATCCAAACAAGAACTTAAGCCATCAATATGACTTTAAAGATGCTGTCCCCTTATTGTGGCTTTACATTTATTAAAAGCTGTTTGTGTTGCTCCAATCAGAGCAGTCATTCTGAGGGCTTTTGGTATGATTTTCAGCCATTTATTATTGGGCTCACAGATGCAGACCACAATTTCAATAAACAAATACAAATCCAGTTACATCAGATTTCATTTCTCTAGACAGACGGCAGCCACTGTAACTATCTGGTCACTGCACCAAAGCCTCATTGGCCTCTGCTGGATGAATTTTAGGCACGTAACTGTGGGCCATGTGGTGATGACATTCACACCACACGGGCCTGCTACAAAGCACCGATCCAGACCACAGCGCGATGGCCAGCCGAGCAAAAGAAAATTGTATTGTTTTCCAATCAGCGCTCTGAGCGTTATGAGGGCTTCTAGCCACAGAAACACTGCTCATAAACAAGCAGGCGGACCGCTGGAGCAGTTAGCGGAGGATTCCTCACCACTTGAGATGAGACAGGGCAGCAGATGGCGGGAGAAAGGGTGGCTGAGGAATCTGTGTCTACAGCAAAAACCGATCCAGTTAAAATGAACCTGTTCTGCAAAGCAACCCAAGTGGCTGCTTCACCAGACCTTCTGGCGATTTTCAGAATTCAGAAATCTGTCAAACACACGTCAAACACAAACTGAGGAACAAAAAAACAACAACAACAACAACAAAAAACGCTGATGGAAACATTTTTGAAGGTGCAGTTCTCACAGCAGCCCACACCGCTCCACACGGCCTTGACCCATATCTGTGTGTTTTGCCTTCATTTGGGCCACGGCTCTTCGAGGTGTAGAATGTCAAACACAACACCTGTGGCTCTCCACAGCGAGCTGGCAACAGGTTTCTGTCTTTCTGACTCGCTTTTCAAAAACCAGGAAGCATGTGTGGTCTTGTGTGCGTGTGTGCATATGTACGCGCTCTGCGCACCACATGCCTCTTCAAAAGTTCCATCACAGGAAGTTTTTTCTCTTTCTTTTTCTTTTTTTTCTTTGGCATGTTGAGGCCCCTTTGCTCTGCTTAGGTTCAGATTTCTGATTCACACCGACTGGGTGACGTTTATGAGGTGAAAGCTCTAAAAGCTGGTGCAGAATTGGGCTTTAACTTGGCTTTGAGTGGCTGCTGATAAAATAACGGTAATTCTCCGTGGCACTCTTTTTTTAATGCATGATCTCAGATATGAGGAAAGAGAGAGAGGCTTCATATCGATACACAACTGCATCGTGCAGGAAATGAACATCTTTCTCAGGCATGCGCGCAGAAACTACAAGATGTAAGCCCTCGAGTCTCAGTGCACGCTCCAGTCGCTGTCATTAATCCACGGCTAATAAACTTGAGGGGGGGTACTTACAAGATAGGAATTCTGCCTGTCGAAGAACACGGAGTCTCCCATCGTCCCGAATAATTATCCACATATAGTAAATAATGCAGCTGCAGTAAATGATATCCCAAGACTCCCCCTCCAAAAAAGAAAAGTGTCTGTGCGCGTCAGGACGGACCGCAGGAAATGTGTCCGCAGGTCACTTGTGCGCTCTGCTTCTTCTCACATTAAAAGACAGCGAAAGATGTTGGAAGTTTGGAGACTGCGAGTCACAACAGAACCCCTTTTAAGAGTTTCCACAGCAGTGAAAAGCGCGTGTCAGGAAACGCTCTGTGCCAGAAGGGACACCATAGCGCGTAACGCGTAACGGATCCATACTGCGCGCCCCGCGAACTGTTGTGAAGACAGATGCTGAACCAGAGCGAAGAGAAGTGAGAGAGAGCAGAGACCCACGTCAAGCTGGCAACGCTACTGACTGATACTTCCGGCGTAGGTTTTCAAACTAAGACTTAACCCTGGTCTTGCGGCACGACTAGAAGACGGATACTGTATTACCAGAAACAAACTAAACAAACTGCAGTTTATTTGTTGACTGGAGAAACGTGTTTCTATGTTAACCCCCGTCTTAAAGCAAAGTAAACCTACACAGCTTTTTTATGTTTTTATCTTTTGTGTTAAGCACATTGAGTTTGCCCATAATGTTATGTGCTATATAAATAAATCATAACTCCAAATCAAAGGAAAAAACACTATAATTACACAGGCAAGCTTATACTATACCAGTACATTGACTTTCAACTCATGAGAACCATATATGTGCTTTTATTTTGATCACAAAGTCGCCTCTTTCCGGTCTATTCAGCATTTTTCTGGGTACTCGACGCTTAAAGCCGGAGAGAGAAAAGCGAAGGATGGGCGGGGCTCTGAAGAAGGAGGACCAGCAGTGCAAAAGCTTTTGATTATCAACAGCAGGGTAGAACAAATGTTTTCATGTCAGTGACCCACAAATGGAGCTCCACAGTTTATAAGATTTGACTGACGAAACCCCATAGTGGGAGGGTTTTCTTTGTGGATAGCTCATAATATGGAGCTATACGTGCTGTTGCAATCAGGCTGGCAGAATGCTCCCCAGCAAAACTTCACTGTTTGTTGAATCATTTGATTTGTTGAATCAAAGTTGAATCATAACAAATAATAATAATTTAAAAAAAAAAAAATCTTCTGACAGTAGATTCATTTCTGCCATCCTCACTGGAAAATTAAAACAAACAAAACAACTTGTTGGTCAAGCTAAAAACAAACTCCTTTAGGGAAAGTTGGCATGTCAAAGATGCAAAATTTCTTCCAGCATTGACAAATAGCTCGCTGTAAGCCTAATTACTAAAAGAAATAAATCACAGAGGCGAGAGTGTAACAGATGGACCGCAGAACTGAAACTGTGATCGAGTGCTTCCATTGTAACACTTGGTAGTAATTTTTGTTTATGAGCTTTCCCCTTTGCAAATATGCTTTCAAGAGAGACCATGAAAGGCAAGTGCCCCTACGCCCTGCCACCAAACCCCCTCCCCACCCTCCCCGCTGGTGCATTTCAAATAAGTTTGTGAAATACTTAATGTGGAACCAGCGTTGAGCAATCTGTGTCAAAACCACTCCACTTGCATCCTGTAGTATCTGCTGTTATTGTTCCATCAATTCACTTGGTAGACATGTTTAACCAACTCAGTCTACTTTATTAACATTTGTCGGGCCTCTTTGAATCCTCCTGTTTACATGTGTCAGTGTGCAACCCGTTGCTTCCTGTCAGCTCACTTGTAAAATGATGTTACAGGAATACTGCCTCAGACTCTGCATAAACGATAGATGTAGCCACCATGATGTCATCCATTGTTTATAAAGTCCTGTTGTGAAGCACTGGTGTGAGCATTTTGTCCATTGCCAGACTTAGTTTTTGGAAGCCAGATGTGTTTAGGGGAAAATTCTCACTGTTAAATTACAGGAAAGTTATGTCAAGAGTACTGTTTTGTCCAGAAAACACAATTTGGGTAGGGATAGCTCAGTAGGTAGAGTGGTGGCCCCATGATCGGAAGGTCGGGGGTTCGACTCCACTGAACGGTTACCCTGAGGTACCCCTGAGCAAGGTACCGTCCCTACACACTGCTCCCCGGGCGCTGCATTGGTGGCTGCCCACTGCTTCACTGGGTGAATGGGTTAAATGCAGAGGAGCAATTTCCCTATGGGGACTAACACATACACATATCCACAAATAGTTTACTACTGTAAAATGTAACAGCATATCCTCACCAAGGGTCAACCTCAGATGTGGAAGAGTTACATTATTACGCTCGAGTGGCAACAGTTGCAGTTCCTCTAATGGCCACTTGGGGCTGGTTCCAAAAAGGAGTCAGTCCCTAAAGACTCCCACGTCAAAACTTCCAACTATACAGCAGTGAAAATCACAAAACATATTTTGACATTAAACTGGATTTCTGCACTTTGTGTGTGCACTGTTTGTGCATTTGGAGTATTTTTAGCTGATCATTATAACTAATATGATGGCTTTCTTTGTGCTAAAGATCATCCCAGAAGACTGTGCTTCAGTTTTGGTAAATTAAATTCTAGGATTTTATTATACTAAAATTGAACCCATAAGTATTTTGAGTGCAGATCGCTAACCCTGCTAGACAGCATTAGCTGATAACTTGGCACTCCAACCGTTCATCAGTATAAGGCAAGCCTATTCAAATGGCGGCCCGCGGGCCAAATGCGGCCCAGAAGCAACCTGCGAGTGGCCCTGCCTGTGGTCCTGGCAGAAACAGAGAAAACGCAAAAAATTTATAAATTTAAAAAAAATTAAAAATTCCTACAGCTTGGTGTAGACTGTGAATGCAACACTCCTAGTAGCCTAGCAATATTTAACCCACAATGCACCGTGATGTAAACATATTAAACAATCATCGTAATATATGATGCGACAACAGCATGTCTTTCTCTCTCCAGAAGTGCAAAATTGACAATGAAAACTGTCGGTTTAACCCTGCCTGGGCTGACAAATACTTATTCATTTTACCGAGTTTAATAAGCTTACAACCGGAGTTGTACTACCATGGTGAGGGTCCTGTACAGCCCAAGAGAGAGCTGCAGCATCTTCCCTTCATGTTTGCTTCTTGGCGAAGAAGAAAAGGCCTTTTACAGATTCTGAAACAGTGAAATACTGCATGCTGGCCGTGGTGGATGCGGTGAAAAGTGATGAAAAAATTAAAGTAAGTGTGACATCTGCTATTAAAAACGTACCCCTGTAGGACAGTTCAAATATTCGTAGAGTTGAAGTTCTGGCGTCAGACGAGTTTGAAATGCTGTTAGATGACCTGAAGAAAACTGATGTAATGTCTATAGCAGGAGATCACAGACAGAACTGATAATGCACAGTTGTGCGTATATGTCCGTTTTTTGGATGGGAAATTGTTCGCTTACTACCGTTAGAGGACACAGCTGGCGAAATAATGTTTGAGAAGATTTCAGCTCTTTTTGAGGAAAATGGTCTGGATATGAAGCATGTCTGTATACTTGTGACGGATGGGGCTCCATCCATGGCAGGAAAAGTGAGTGGTCAGCGAAATATTTATTTTAATTTGAAAGGGAATTATCAAAATGTTTTTTGTTATTATTATTATTATTTCAAATGTGCAAAAAATAGTTTAGTTATAGCTCCCTTTTTTTTAAATGGACCTTTTGGTGTGCATTTGTGAGGTCACCAGATTTACAGGGGAAAGGAATAAAAAAATTACTTGTTTTTCAATACAGTTGTGTGGGTTTGAAATTGATCATGATATGCTGCTTACTGGCTTCAAAAAAAATATCTGGCCCAGATAAATTCCTCGGTTTGAAAATCTGGCCCAACTAACTTCGTAGTTGAATATCCATGGTATAAGGTAACTGCTGGCTTCCAAAAACCAAAATGACAGCGTCCAAAACATTAGCATTGCAGCTTCAAAATAGTCCAAAAACAACTTTATGGCTGCCTTTACCATATCTAAGTCCAATTTACTGTATATGGCTGTCATCCATTCACTGTGAATTTAGGCTGGTGTGTTTTTTTTAAACCACAGCAGTCTATCAGCTCTGATGCAATTTCAGATTAAACCATTAAAAAATGGAATCTAGCCACTAGAAATGATGCTGGCTGAATGTTAACACTGTTCTCGTCACACATACACTGGAAAGTCCCTCATACATCCTTAATCAGAGTCCAAATGAGAAAAATATTAAACCATCAAAAGGTTTAAATCAGTGATTTGTAATAAACATTCATATTCCCATGAGTCTTTGCACTCACTAATGAAAAAGTATTGTAATCTACCATAGCTATATCCAATAGTGTGCTATTTATATTCATTTTTCCCTCAGTGGCATCAGCACTTACAGCATTAAATTGTCTTAAAACCCTGTAAATTAGTGTATAGAATTTCTGTATTTTTATAGTATTTTGACAATGTAACTGAAAACTAAAAAGAAAAACAAAGTAACGCAAAATTAAAAAAGTCCTTGAAACTATCAATGAAAAAAGTTAACATGTTTGGAAAGGTAATAAAAACACAGTCTTAGAAGCCACAGACGTCTAAGACTCACTCCCTCTCTGCTGGCCATGTAAAGAATGCACAATAAAAGCACTTCTGCACTGGCTTTGCTTTTTAAACCCAACAGCTAACTCCATCTTTTATATACAGTCTATCAAGGCTAGTAATAGATATCAAAGTAAAGCCAAACAAAAAGAGCACAGTGTGGTTTTATCAAAGCGCTCATAAACAAACCCTTAGCAAGAGTTAATAAAACGTATTTGCGCTGCTCTGTGGGTGTTATTGAGAAATATCTGTTTTCTAATCTTATATACAGAACGTGTGAACGGGTTGGTAGGAAAAATGAGAAACTGGATTCCTCTCTTATCAGATAGTACCTTTTAAAGAATGCCGAGGAGTTCATAGGAGCACTTACTTTAAAATCAGCAGATAACAGATTCCTTAACTCCCGAAGACTGACTCAGCCTTAAATCAGGTGCTGTGGTGTACAATATACTTTGTATCTCACACAAGAATCATCAAGACACTGCACTGATATAAAGTTACCAGCTAAAAAAACACATGCTCTTGTAGACAATAGACTCCTGCTTATCAGATCTTCTCTGCAAGGTTTTGAATGAGATGTGTTTATTGTTTACGACAAGTTAATCATCTTTGGATTAAATGAAATCAACAGTGTGGTATTTCATTCACATATTTGCGCTTTTTTTAATGAACTTTATTTGTGCGTGTAGCTGCTGAAATTTCACCTTATGATTTGTGCTGTGTGTCTTTTTTTGTGACGTGTCCTGAGTCAGAGTCGCAGAGTCGCTGAAGCCTATCCTGGCATGCATAACGCAGGTAGATGCACATTTTTATCTGTAAAATCTCTTGTGTTTGGAATGTTGACGAGCACCAAGAACACAAAAGGAGCTATAAGTGAATGACTTTTTGATAGGCAAATGTTCTAATTCAAACGTTTGGTCAGGTTTTAGTAATCTAAACTGCAGCTGTAAGTAATCCTGGCAGGAGAATTGCTTACCAAAAATGACTAAACAAGTGACTCAGTGTTTAAAAAAAAAAGGTGTTTTGTTTTGCAAAAGAAAGCTCTGACTGCCCCGTTAAGGTTGCTAAAATTAACACTGAATGCTCTCCCTCACTGATAAATCTGTAATACAAATATTTCAAAAGTTGCTATAAACCAAAGAAGTCCCATAACATTAGCACCACAGTTCCTTTAACGGCTACTTGAGGGCAGCTGCAAAAGTGAGTCAATCAGGAGCTTATTTCTTCTTCTATAATAACGTTACAGGGGAGATTTTTTGTTTTTGTTTTTTAAATGGCCAGTTTGACAGTGCAGATACTTTGTGTGGTCAGCAAACTGGACTTTTCGGCCATAGCATTTCATGCAACTGTGGGACAAATAATATGGCCTATTATTGTTCTTGGTGTTAGTATTTCATTAGTCTGTTATTTAGTGTCTTCATAGCTTAGCGGTTTAAAGATTTGCCAACTAATGAAAGGTTGTGGTTTTGTCATGAACGGCATCTGATGCAAAAATCTGACTAATCAACTATGTGGCGTTATCAGGTGTAGCTGAGAGAATCTGCTAGTAGTTAGCACTATTTAGCTTGACATATAGCAGCTATTGAAGCGGCTTGCTAACAAAGATAGATAGCAATAGTTGCTAAATCAACACTCCACCTTCTCGATGAAAATACTGCAATTTCTTGCTCAAATAAATGAATAAATAAATGAATAAATCATGTTACAGCTTAAAAATGTAGCAGTTGCTATGGCCGTGTTTCCATTGTTTAGATACAGTCTATGGTCAAACACTGCCCACATATTTTCATGGTCATAAATCATATCCCCTTTTTTCTTAGTTTAATCTTTATCTAACTTAAGTACACCTAACCTAAACTAGCTAGATTGCTAGTTCATATATATATATATATATATATATATATATATATATATATATATATACACACATTTAGCATTACTACTAAGAATTAGTAACATTGTTACCTTATGTCTCTTTTATTTTATTTGTCCATTTTCTTTTGCTTATCCATTTCAGGGTTGCTTCACAGAGCAAGAGGTGGGGTACACCCTGAACAGGTTACCAGTCTGTCACACATACACAAAGACACAACAATTTACGCACACATTCACACCTTTTGTGAATTTAGAATCATTTAGAATGATTACTTAGGCCAATAGTGTGGGAAGAACTCCAAACAGAAAGGCCTTTGATTTGCAAGAAGGCCCTGGTGTATATGTGTGGGTGTGTGTTTAATGTCTTCATCCAGAATGTGTCAGAAAACCCACGCAGGAAGAAAATAAAATTGAATATTTATAAAATATCTGACTAGATTATTGATAATAATGTACACAATTAAAGGAAGGGCAAAGATTTACAGGTGAAATATATGATCTAACACATTTTAACGAAGGGAAGTTCAGTCTTTAGCACCACAGTTGTCTTTAATGGCCCTGAAGGAGGAGCCTATTAACTCGTAAAATGTTATTTCAGTGGTCCTGTGGCTCACACACAAAAATGCACTGAGCCTGTGATAGATGCTAAAGGAGAGGCAGTGCAGAGGGGAAGAAGAAAAGCGAGGAGAGCAGAAATAGACGGACATCAATGTATGTATGCACAGTGTGAGTTGGTGGGGCTCAGTTTACTGCTGCATGTTAGAACAAGATTAAATTGTTTACGAAGGACACTGCAGAGCAAAGCCTGACTCTACACGTCCCCCCTGAGCCGACCATCGCTCCTCGTATCATCATTAAACTGTTAAAAGGATGCTGAAAATGAGGCTGCCTGTGATCATATATCACTTTCAAAGCACGCTCCGGATTTTCCACTGTTGAATTTGGCTCGGTGTGTTTTTGTTGATGCGTAATGTCTCAGCGATTAAAAGTCGATCTCGAGAAGAAACGGCTTGAAATTTTGGGGTGAGAGAACAGACGGCGAGGATTATTTTCAGTGATTTATACTCATGTTGCGATTCTGTATGCCTATTCTCAAGCAAATTAAACACCAAAACAGTAAAAAAAAAAAAAAAAACAACCCAAAAAACACTGAATGCAATATGCAATTGAATATTTTACAGAGAGAACATGAGGCCGGACTATAATTCCAGTTCTATATGGTTTATGGATTTGCAAACTGCAAAAGTTCATGTTTACATTGTTTATTTCAGGAGGAGCGGAGCCCTCCCTCCAAAAGCCTGAATGCCTGAGTTGTGAAATCACTCCATTAAGTGGAAAGTATTCTGTTAAAGTGCTTTAAGACGATCCAGTATAAGAGAAAGAAAATCCTGTGAGGCCTCGATCTGTTTAATAAACACTCACAAAATAGATGTCACACGGTGGCACACGAGGCATTTGCATCGCCTCATTCTGCAGATGCTGGGTAAAAACGGGTTTAAAAGCAGAGGATATTTCATGCACGTTATGTATATAAACTGAAGCAAATGAGGAAGAACCTTCAGCCTGCATTCTTTGATTGATCTGCATAAACTGAATGGACTTTACAATTCAGCTATAAATACAATATCAACTGATTAAAATTTAGTCACGAATAAATATGCCTCTGTGAAGTCTAATAATTTAAATGAATCAAGCCAAAATAATAATGAAAACATGTTTTTTTAACAGATCAGGTGTGTGTTAACATGATGTCACAATCTTCCCAAGAGTGGACATCCCGCCAAATTCAGCCAAAGGTCAGACTGTGTAATGCAAAATTTTAAAAACCCCAACAGCTCAGATATCTCAGACTTCTCAGGCCTCAGTTAGCATGTTAGGTGTGGAAGTTCATGATAATGTCGTAATGTACTAGACCAAAGTTAATGTTTGGCACTTATTATTAAATTCACAACTGGCAAATACCAGACACAACTGTCAAGCACGGTGTTGGAAGTAGATGATTTGGGCTTGTTTTGTAGCCACAGGACTTGAGCAACTTGCAGTCACTGAGTCTTCCATGACCTCCTCTGTATACCAAAGTATTCTAGAGTCAAAATGTGAGGCCTTTTGCCCAACAGCTATAACTTGGCTGATATTGGGTCATGCAACAGGCCAATGAATGAAGGTGCTGGAATGCTAAGATTGGGCCTTAAGAGAGCTACACATAAACCAGGGATTTCCAACTCCAGGCCAGCGCCGGTGTCCTGCAGGTTTTAGATGTGTCCTTGATCCATCACAGCTGATTTAAATGGTTAAATTACCTCCTCAACATGTCTTGAAGCTCTCCAGAAGCCTGTTAAGGAACTAATCATTTGATTCAGGTGTGTTGACCCAGGGTGATATTGAAAACCTGCAGGACAGCGACCCTTGAGGCCTGGAGTTCCCCCATCCCTGGCATAAACAAATGCCAACAATCTCAACTGAAGGAACACTGTAAAGAAGAGTGGACCAAAACTCAACCACAGTGATGTGAGAGACTAATGAAGTCATACAGATAAAGATTACTTCAAGTTAGCTATTGAATCATCATATTTAGTTCTTCTAGTTCTTTTGTGCTGTTGTTCATCTCAGGTTGTATTTACCCAGTTTTAAGACTTTTATAAGAAAAGTATCATGTAATTGTCCTACTGTGTAAAACCTTAGAATTGACAAAGCGTGTATTTGTGATAATAGTGATAATAAATTGATGAATTGATGAAAGTCATTACAATTTCATATTCTGTGGTTTATATATATATATATATATATATATATATATATATATATATATATATATATATATATATATATATATATATAAACAAACTCTATTTATTTCCATATTTCTTAAATTTATCTTTAGTTTTCTTCTCTTCATTTTTTACATGTATTATGTTATTAGTTTGCAAATATATGTATCAGTTACACATCATGCAACACCAGCTGTGTCATTTAAGGTGATTTACTTTACTAAAAGCTCAATTAAGTTCACTTTTATTTATATAACATCAAATCACAACAACAGTTTCCTCAAGGGGCTTTACATTGTAGGGTAAAGACCCTGCAATGATACAAAAAGACAAAAGAAAACCCCAACAATCAAATGATTCCCTTTGAGAAAGCACTTTGGCGACAGTGGAAAGGAAAAACTCCCCTTTAACAGGAAGAAACCTCCAGCAAAACCAGGATAAGGGACCGGCCGCCATTTTCCACGACTGTTAGAGTGAGTACAAAAGAAAGTTTGAGAAAAACATTTAGCTGAAAATAAAATACAAACATGACTTTAGGAAAATAAATCAACTAAAATAATACTGCATACTTACAAATCTAGCTAAAATATATACAGGAAATGAAAAAAGTTATCAAATACAACAACACAAGAAAAAAAAACGTGAAAAACTCAGTCCACAATCACCACTTTGATTGTTAATTACATGTTGTTCTTAAGGTTTTATCTCTCTTTCTTTCAGATGCTGATCTTTCACCTTTAGTTTCAGCTGCAAGGATGAAGGTGTGAGAGAGAAAGGGGAGCGGGTGGGGGTAAAAACCTGGGCACACATAAACGAATTTACAGCAGGAGTTGCACAAAGAGGCTCCAGGGGATGACCTCAGAACTGGGGAATGTGTGTGTGTGTGAGACAGAAAGAGAAAAAGACAGCACCGTGGGTCCCTTCACTCAGGAGGTAAATAGAGAAATCACTTACAAACAAACACAACTTACAAATTATATCTTGTAAGGGTTTTCAGACCACATTTAACCTCTAGAGACGATCTTCATCCAGCAGTGAAAAAAAACACACCAAAAAGTTGTTTTTAAGGGGAACTGATCACTCATCATAGACCAAAACCACACACACACACACACTTGCACACACAAAGTGACGACGGCATGGGTCTGGATTCAATCTAGAGGCCTCTATCAACAGACCAACCCACTTGTCCTAAATCACCATACTCTGTCCTGAGGGCCAATGAGGGGGAGAAAGGAGGGATGTCAAGTATTCTGAGTACTAGCTGTGCATTGCTTTAGCTTTCATCTCCATACCACCTCCATCAGAGCATGCTCAAAGCTACTGGGAGGACAGGACTGTTGTTCCGTGGAAATGTTTGTCCTGACAGGATACATTCAAAATTAGATAATACACACTCCCAGAATATTTTTAGCCAGTGCAGAAGATGTAATTCCTGTGGGGGTTTATGGCAATTGTGCAATTTATTTAAAATGAGTTGCAAGAATGAATCCAGGCTGGCTTTTTAAGAGAATGTTATGTGGATTTATTTAAAACGTTGGTTGAGAGATGAAGTTACCATTATCTCTCATGAGGAATATATCAAACAACACAGTGCCAGAGCTGCTTGTGCAATCATCACAAAATTTAATCCACTGGTTTGTGTTCACTGACGCTTGTTTGTCTGCATAAGCACAAGAAAACAGCTGGAACACATTAAAAAATTAAAACAAACTTAAACAAGAAAATGTAAACACATAAACTGATTTGTTTAATGGTTTAACCTAAAGTTAAACAGATTTTATGGAGACAGACTTTCACCTGTGGGGTCCTAGCAATGGAAATCTCCAAACTTGGACAAGTTGTAGTGACCTGAAAATGGTGTCAATAGGAAAAAAGACATAAGACAAAGTTTTTCTTTTGACGGCAGGATATTCACATGAAACCACAGTTTGAGCTTCACTAGTTTTATGCTTTCGTATTATTTTTGCAATTTACTTTTGTTTGGGCTGATTCATTATGTTTCAGCACCAAACTACTTGGTAAGTTTCAAGAAAAGATCAGGATTTGATTTTAAATGCAACACAAACATCCTGTTTGAATGCTCATTTTCTAGTGGGCATTAGTATTACGCCACTTGCACTATCCCTTAGCCTTCTAGTAGATTAATTTATGGTGTTGTGGAGGTATGTAAGGATGAGACGAGAGATCTCAATTTTCCCCTCCAACTTTAATCACTGCTTTACACAACTGAACATAGAAAACGCCAAAACCTTCACCCCCTCACTTCCCCTAACCCTGGGTGTGAGTGGAGCCACCTGGTGGTCTGCGACAGTGTCAATTTTAAAATCCTAGGTCACAGTTATTGCGCAAGATTTCTGGAAAACTTGACTGATAGTCAAAGTCATCGATGAACTTATGGTGTATCTATTGAAATGACCTGCGACATGATTTCCTCCATTGGCTTGTTCTCGAGCTATCATATTCACAAAGTTGGGTGTCCAGCGGTGTCCCAACAATACCCCATTAGCATTTCAGCGCTGAGAGGTTAAAAGGACGAAGGACTGAAGAGACAAATTTGCCACGTTTTTAACAATTTGCCATTAGAGTGGACTGAGTGGAATAGTGGTGATCCTTTAAATTCAGTTCACTTATTTAATTCAGTTATTTCTTATATAGTTCCGATTCACAATAGTAAACGAAACAGCCTCAGAGATATAACACTACCTCAGTTGCTTCATATCTGCAAGTACTTGGCAACAGTGGGGGAGGAAAAACTCTCCTTTAACATGAAGAAACCTCTGGCAGAACAAGCGCATTTGAAGATTGAAAGGCATGTGGACATTTGAAGGGCCTTAATTGAGGTGCATGGTCGTCTACTTTGGACTAGCTTGACTGGCAGGCAGCAAAACAGAGATGTAAGGCAGTGGGATACAATTGGCACTGTTTCTTCAAAGGCACATACCTGAACTATTTTGGTGTTAATATCCCTGAGCCTGGTTCTACTGTAGGTTTCTTCCTGTTAAAGGAGAGTTTTTCCTTCCCACTGTCGCCAAAGTGCTTGCTCAAAAGGGGTCATATGATGGTTGGGGTTTTCTGTGTTTTCTTTATATTATTGTAGGGTCTTTACATCATAAAGCACCTTCAGGCAACTGTTGTTGTGAGTTGGTGCTATATAAATAAAACTGAATTGAATTAAAAGTGTGCTATACTTAGTGTAATACAAGGACAATACAAAGGTTAGATAGTGATTTCACTTACAGATTTTTTTGCCCATTAAACACTCTTCAAATTGACCCCCCCCCCCCTCCCCCACCACCACCACCACCACCATAATATGATGAAAACTTCTTTGTAAATTATTATTAGACTGTCAAAGAAACAATATCATCTGGGTGGAACATAAGACAAGCAATCTACTGTGTACATAAATGAGGTCTGAGTAATCTCACATCATTTGTTTTGGTAGTTACCGATGAGTGATTGATTTAAATTAAGTGGTGGATTCAGATTTAGCTTCTGCACACATTCCAAGCCTCTGTATTCTTTCTTAATGCTGTTTGACTCATAGTTCCTCTTATTACACCAAGCTCTCCAAACACAGGCTCTCACTATCACATGTCAGCATTCCCTCCTTGAAACAGATGCTTTTGGGTTGTTGTTGTTTTTTACTGGGACATTTCCAGTTGTTGGTTTGATGCACACCACATGAATAATCATCCAAACATGCCGGGGATTGCACATGTGTCGACATCTACATGTTAATCTTCTTTATTAGAAAACAGATTAAAAATATCCAAACAATTACAGATGGCCAGTGTGTTTTTGGTCTCGCTCCAGTTAAAATGTTCTCTTTTGCAAACCAGCCATTGTTGATTCTGTCAGCAAGTAAATGGCCTGAGTGGGTTACTACATGCGTATCAGCCTCAGAAATTTTGATTTAAGGGCAGCGCTTGACCTCTAACAGTGCCATTCACAAAAGATTAAAGTAGGAGAAGCAAACATATGTTCATTTGTGATTATTATACACTTTAAGTTTGGCTTTAAGCAAAGAAAACTCCTGCAAAACCTTTTTACATCTTGATATCAAAGCACGCTTACATATCAGAGTGCGCACGCACTGATTTCAGCACAGGTTTCTATTTTTTTGAATGTGTGCATGTGCTGTTCAAGTCATATGCATTCCTCTAAGCATGGGTGTTGTTATTGCCCAGCTTTCAGTGGCGTCACCACACTGAAAAAATAAATCAGTTTTTCTTCTTGGTGAAGTATGTTCTCTGTCTCAGTCTGTCAGCTCATCTCTGTACATGTTTATCTATGTCTGTCTCTGTCTTGATGTGACCTTCCAACCTTCCATCCATCTGTCCAGCTTTCTACCTGCTGCTCTGTCAGCGTGTTTGTGTCACTTGGTTGACAGCTTGCTCTCTGTGCATCTATAAGTAATACTGGTTAGGTTGTCTATATGAGAGTCAGGTGCTTTAAAGGCATACATACATTATTTTTTGTTATCTTTGAATCCTCAAATTCATTCATCAGGGATCAATGCCGAAAATAGCTGAAATCACCTTAGAAAAATGATCAAGCTAGAACTATGACAGAAGTCCAGTAGATATAAAACAGTGTCAGGGACAGCCCAGTTTCATAGCAAATCATGAAGCAGTCACAAAAAAAGCAATATATAATATATTTGTTTGTGGTCACATTTTTATTAGTCTGTTTCTTGTAAGCAGTAACTATTTTGTCCAGATAAAGTGGGTATATTTCAGCATGGCAACCAAGAAAAGAGCTACAAAATGTATTTTTGTAAAACTAACACTTCAGTTTTAATGTCTCATCCTAATCAACCTTGTTCGAGGTGTACTGGCTGACTGATGATCTGCAGTGAAAGTAGGGAGCAGTTTGAAGAAAGACTGGAGAAGTTGAGGTATGCATGGGAGAGAAGAGGAATGATTTGTGACAGAATGATAGGCTAAAGGGAGCAACCAAAAGTAGAAGACCCTAATCAAGTCATGCCCCCCCTGCCCCCAACAAGGTAGCTTTTATAACCTTGCCTAGCCAGGTAGTTAGGTGGACGAGATGGTACCGAACCAAGAAACATGTTTTTCATTAGTAAATATTAAAAAATAGCTTAAACGAAGTGTGAAAATCTAGGATGTGTATGAGCGGCAAAATGATTTGCTCCACCACCACCTACTCAAACATCAAAACAATGCTTTGTTCATCCTTTAAAAGTCATGTACATGGACACTAATCAGTACATATGAAAGGGAACAGATGAAAAATAGTGTTAAGAGGCACAAATAATGGTGGGAAATTGATGTTGGGAAAATACCATAAATATTGTGTCCAGACACAAATAATTTGATTAGGGCTGAAGATAATAATATTAATCATAAATCATAGGAGTGTATTTAAAAATAGATAGTCAGTGTGCATTTAATTTTCAGACACTTAAAGAAAAAATGGATGGTTTTGAGTACACACACACACACACACACACATATATATATATATATATATATATATATATATGTACAAATTTTTCTTGTGTATCTAACTGTGCAGTTTATGAGTTCTCTGTAATAGCGGGGTATATTGCAGAGATGCTGCATGCAGTTCCAGTACTTTGAACTTCATTTTCTCCAGATTAAATTAAACTGGCCCACATTTATAGCTGACAGGCTAACCTTTCCTTTTAAACATCTTAGACTTAAATTCAGAAAATAACTCATATGGCCTCCAATCATCGTCGCTTCTTGAACAAAATTAACTGCTGCAGGCAGAAGTAAAGAAAAACAAAAAACTGCATGTGTTCTTAGTACTTTACCACCACACTCAAAATGTGTCATAAAGCAGTGCAACTATTAAAAAAACCCAGATCAGTTAACAAATGTAAAAGAGCCCCACAGGAACGTTTGTGGTGGTTTACTCGGCGTAATGAGCTTTTGTAATGATTTGTTGTTCATCGTGAATCATGAATCACTCACAGATTAAGTACAGAGAATTTCAGATGCTGCAACTCAATGTGAGGTTTCAAATTTATTGCCGCAGGGCTGACGTTCTGAGTGAAACATAACAGTTTCTTCTGGAGACATTACAAGAGGCATTCAAAGAATCCTGAACTGAATATTTCGAGAAAAAATTGTGGTAGAAATGAAAACTTTTTTCAAATTGTACTTTGAAAAGCAAAGGCAGCAGTCAATTAAAGCAAGACTCTGATAATGGCTGGTCAACCTATAAAAAAATTTTCATGTCCTGGTGATCACTGAAATTAAATTTCAATAATACTTCAAAATAAATGACCAAGAGTGCTGCTAAGTGGTGGTGAAATTTCTTTCTTTCCTTACAGATTATGGAAGGCTTATGGATTTCATTTCTGTCAGAATCTCATCCGATGGTTGTCTTAGTACTACCAGCATCTGCATTGTCTGAACCAGCAGTGGCCATGTCAACATGATTTAATGTTGTTTTTGGCTCTGCTCTCACTCCTCTGAGTGTCACATTCTTTAGATGAAAACACTCTTCCTTTCAGTTCACCTTTCAGTGTTACGCGGGTTCATGGAACTCAATCAGGATTTCAGTCGACCTTGTAAGATTGTGTAGCAATGTAAGATTTGAGGACAGATTCCTAATTTGCATCCATAGTCAAGGAGTAAAAAACAGAGGCATACTACATATGTACACTGTCAAAAAAATTAAAGGAACACTTTGAAAACAAATCCAGTGTTGGGGAGTAACGGAGTACATGTACCGCTGTTACGTATTTAAAATACAAAATATGAGTAACTGTATTCCGTTACAGTTACCGTTTAAACAGGTGGTATTTAGAATACAGTTACTTTGTTGAAATAAAGGGATTACATGGCGGTCTTTTCCTGTTTCATATGTTAAGCAATGCTCGCTCTATTTTTGGTAATTCCACGCCAACCCAAACAAAACACGCATTAAGAAGCTCAAATGCCTGTGTCTCAATCTCGCGTCTCATAATGACGTGAAAAAATATTTTTTAAAATGATTTAATATGACGGCAGTAGGCAGAGTGTTACAGGCATAACCCTAAAGAATGTAGCCTCATGGGCAGTGTAGTCCGTGCTGCAGGGAGAATGGACTGTGAGCAAGAGGAGGGAGAAAAAGGCAAGTGGAACAGTATGAGCTGTCATCGAGCAAAAACGGGAGCTGGAAGCATGTAAATATAATAATAACCACTGCAGCCAAGAAGAGAGCCTGACGAGCCCAGTTGTAAGTACGCTATTAAGACTCGACTGTACACTGTGTTCCTGTTTTCCTCCGAAACAATAAGTTCCGTTGGAGCAGCCTTTCAACGCCTCTCTCTGTCTCTTGCTAGCAAAGTTGACCCAGACAACAAAGTAAAGCTAGTTTTCGGCTACGAGCCGACACGAACCCGACGCGACTGTTTGCCTTTCCTGGACTGCGCTGTGCACATTGAAGAGAATGGCAACCTCAACATCGAAGTTTACCGGAAGCCCACACACACGGACCAGTACCTCCTGTTTGACTCCTATCACCCTCTGGAACACAAACTTGGAGTAATTAGGACCCTACACCACCGGGCAGAACATGTTCCCTCTAAGCCTGAAGGGAAAAAGAAGGAACACACACATGTAAAGGAAGCACTCAAAACGTGCGGCTATCCTAAATGGGCGTTCTTAAAGTCAGCAAAGAGGCACAGAAAAGAAGATCAGACACCAGCGAGGGAGGATAAGAAGGACAGACGCAACAACATTGTCATCCCCTATGTAGCCGGTGTATCAGAGAAACTCAGGAGGGTTTTCTCCAAGCATGACATCCTGGTGTACTTCAGACCCAGCAACACACTCAGACAAAAACTGGTTCACCCGAAAGACAAAACGCCAAAACACAGACTTAACAATGTGGTGTATGCCGTACAGTGCAGCGAGGAATGCCCAGACCTCTACATTGGAGAGACCAAACAGCCACTTCACAAGCGCATGGCACAACACAGAAGAGCCACCTCCACAGGACAAGATTCAGCCGTCCATCTGCATCTTAAGGATAAAGGACACTCTTTTGAGGATGCCAATGTTCACATTTTGGACAGAGAGGACAGATGGTTTGAAAGAGGAGTGAAAGAAGCCATCTATGTCCACTGTGAGCGACCATCTTTGAACAGAGGCGGTGGTTTATGACACCAACTCTCTGCCATCTATAATCCAGTTTTGAGATCCCTTCCCAGACGCCTTAACGCCCACTCACATCCTGGGCCATCTGACCTCAGGAATTCGCATGATAAGGTGGGGCCAGGTTTCACAATGAACTCACCCAAAACTCTGGCTGATTGGGACCCACACCCAGTTCCACACCTTGGCTCAGGCGATTAGAGGATCATCAGGGGGTCCTTTTGTCCCTCTGTGGGGGGACACTCCCACCAGGTTTATATCTGGGACTCTCCACCATTTGACCTTAGAACTGAAGAAGCTTCTCGGATGAGAGGTGAAACGTCTTCAAGTAACTTAAAGAAGTCCAGACGCTTTTCTTTGCAAGCTCCTTTGACTATACGCGGAATAGTTTTCTATACGAGATTGCTGCAAAAAGTGCAGCCTTACCTAATGTCCACCCTACTGTTACTCACTTTATATTAAGATTTAAAAATCTAGTTGCTATTGGTATGGCGCGTAGCCTTCAGCAATAGTAATAAATCACACAGCAATAGGACATTCATGTAGTTGTAAAAAAGCATGATAATATATTAAGTAATCCAAAGTATTCAGAATACGTTACTCTCATTGAGTAACGTAATGGAATACGTTGCAAAATACATTTTGGGGCATGTATTCTGTAATCTGTAGTGGAATACATTTTAAAAGTAACCTTCCCAACACTGAACAAATCAAATGTGAATGGGAAGAAATCATGCTGGATATCTGCACCAATATGTACTGGGAAAAGATTTCACACTGATGGAAATGATTATCAACCTACAGAGGGTGAATTTAAAGACACCATGAAAATCAAAGTGAAAAAACGATGTGGTACGCTAGTCCATTTTGCTAAAATTTCATTGCAGCAACACGAAATTGTGCTCGTTTGCATGTCTGACAACGTCTGCTGCCACCAGTGACACTGACCCCAGCTGAATGCAAAACTAGTGAAAAAACAGTCAGAAAAGATGAGGAGGGCCTTTACCTGTAAAACCATTCCTGTTTTGGAGTTGTGTCAGTGTTGCCTCTCTAGTGGAATTGTTGTTAATTTCATTAACACCAAAGCAGCTGAAACTGATTAACAACCTCCTCTGCTACTTAACTGCCAGATCAGTGTCCCTGATGTTTAACTGACTTGATTTTATTTCATTTACCCTAAACCACTGTTCCTTAATAAAGATGTACAGTAGAGTTACTCTTACTGCAGTGAGTCATTTCAATATTAACCTGCCATTGCTGGCAGCACAGGAAAGAGAAGCAAAGTAGGTCATAGGATATGATGGATATTTTTACTTATAAAAAATAAACATTATTACTGATCAATTCTGATGTGCATTATGTAGTTGAGGTTTGCAGGGAAGAATGGAAAACATAATGAAACAGAGTGAGATGTCCACATTAGTTGCCTACACAATCTGTTTAGAAGTATGACTCAAATGATTAGCCAGTGCGCTGCACTTTCTACGCTGTTGTTTTCCATTGGAGTTCTTATCATTTCAGTTTTTGTGATTTTATGTTAACCGGCAACGTTGACGCAGTGCTCAAATCCATGACAAAAACACAACCTGTCTGTTCAAGTGCAGCTGAGTATAATCCTTCTCTGTATAATAAAGGCTGCTATCTCACAAACAGATACTTTGTCTTTCAGCTCCTCCACCTTAATTCGCACGTGCACACACGCACGCACGCGGACGCCAGCAGACGCCAGCAGACGCGCTGTCCTCCACCTCCCACGCCTCCTTAATGTTTTTTGCCACAACAGTTGCCATGGTGTCTCGGCTCGCCCGCTGCGCTGGACAGTACAATAACAGGGACGTGTGTGTTTCTGTGATATCGTCTATACGCATGTGTCAGCATATAATAGGACGTGCTAATGTTGTCTAATAGTGCAGTTTATACCCAATAATGTGCTGTGATTCTCCACAAGGTAATTGTATTTGAATACATTTCTGTAAATTTGTGCTGTGTGATGTATTTGGTGGCTGCAGGAAAGTCAGAAATAGCCTGCACTTGTTGCCATAGCGCCACAGTAGAAGCGTCTGGGTCATTATGGGACGCTGGGAGAGTGACATGACATCAGCATGCTCACATGGGCTGAGATTGGAGATACAAAGTCACAGGGTTGGCGGTGGTTCTTAACCACACATGTGAGCGATGAACACTACGATATCACATATTTTCTCTTTTTTGGGTGCTCGAAAGACTTTCCCACAAATTCAAACACTCTTCTTTTATAGAAGCTGACAGTACGTGAAGAAAACAGCAGCCCCACGCGTGCTATAATACGTCAAGAGAGCCACCATAGCAAAACCTTACTTCGTCTTCTTGCCGCTTGTCGCTGACACAGTTCTGTCTGACGTGGGAGGTTCGGACCGGCTCTTGACTAACAGCCGTTAAGGAGATTTTCTCCGGCGAGCGAATCTCCAGAGACGCTCGAGAGGAGGGTTTGGAATAGCTTGAATAGTAGAATAAAATGTTCACTGACTGATGTGATGCAAGTGTGTTTGTTCAAGCCTCTTCCAGCTGAAGGATAGCTTCACTCTCTGCACATTTATCCAAACACATCGGATGGGCCCTTGTGTGTATTTGTGCACCAGCTTTTGTGTGTATGATTCTGCCATCACGGATATCTGAGATCTGTTAGAGCTGAAACACTGGATGTTTGGACAGCATTTGAACTCGTTTTATATGAATTCACACAAACAAACCTGTCCTGATGCTTTAAAGTATTCTCAAGTCTTCTTGAGTCTCCTCAAATCCCCTGTCATTCCAAAGATCTAAACATTCTTGTAATTGTGTGGTCTTGAGCAACAGTCCTTAGGTTTTATGAAGGTCTTTCAAAGTTTTTCTTTGGACTTTGGCAGCTTTTATACTCATTTTCAGTCCAGTCCTTATACCTGACAATTTCCAGAGTAGGGCTGGGCGATATGACCCAAAATTCATATCTCGATACTTTTTAGCTGGATGGCGATATAAGATATATATCTCGATTTTTTTTTTTTTTTAAAGCCATAAAGTAAGAACAAAAAGAGAGTTCTTAGTCAAAGCTGTGTCCCAGATGTCACACAGGCACTTTTATTAACATAGAGCATAGATGTACATAAAATTTACTCAAAAATAAATTATGAGCATTTCTTAAATAATAATGCTCCATAAATAAAAGAAAACAATGTTGTTTTTGTGCATAACAAAAAGCTCACAATTGTGCAGTCAAAATGTAAACTAAAAGACGCTGAGCATAGTAACAAAGACAGATTTCACAGCTGCTCTGTTCCCAACTTCTACTGTGTGACTGACAGCATTGAGTTTGAAATCCTCTTCGTAACCACGTCTCTTAACAGGTGCCATTTATGGTCCTTAAACACAGTAGGGTAATATTACGTTGAAGCACAGTACGTATCACTCCGCGGGGCTCCTCGGTAGCCGTAATGCTCCGACAATCCATCAAGCGGTGCAGCACCGTAGCTTACCAAAGTTCTACTAAAACATTTTTTGACAGATTGCTGAGCGCTGTGTACCACATAAAATCAGTTCGCGGCCATCAAGCACAACCAGAATTCATACATAAGGCGCGCTGTCAACTTTTGAGAAAATGAAAGGATTTTAGGCTGTGCAGCGCCTCTGGGCTGCATGGCGTTAGCGTGGTTAGCTCGTTAGCGTGGTTAGCTAGCTAACACGTTTACGGCGTCCCGCCCCACGCACGGGGCGATGCGCAGTAACTCGTTAACGGAGATTTGCCGTGTCCATCTTGTCGCTTCCTGCAGGTGAAGCGATGGGGGAGGAGGGGGAGTTGTGCTCAGTGAAGGAGAGGCGAGGCCGAGTAATGTTGCGTAAAGACAAAAGTGGACGAAAGAGAGGCAAACTTGCGGCTCCACAAGTAACATAGACTATATCGATATAAAGGATATTGTCACATCTTATATCTCGTATAAAAATATATCGATATTTTTTAAAAACTCGATATATCGCCCAGCTCTAATCCAGAGGAATGTTCTTTTGTCTGTTACGTCACCTGACACTAATCCATGTGTCATTCAAGGATAAAAAAGGTACTTACTTAAGGGATAAAAGTTTTGAATGTATACAATGGGCAGGTTCCTACTTAGTACTTTTCTACTTGTGCACTCAACTGACTTTATACAACTTGTCTCATTTACATGGTTGTATCAAACAGCAATTTGGAGTTCAGCATTTTCACCAAGGATACTTCGGCATGCAGACTGGAAGAACCAAGGATCGTACCTCCAACCTCATAATTAGTAGCTGCCATGCTCTACCTCTTGAGCCAAGGCCACTTATACATTGCAGATAACTAGGCAAAGTCTAAGTGACTAAGCAATCTCTTGCAAAAGCATGCAAAGCATGTTGAATGTACAAAAAATAAGCCATAAAAGAGTATTTCTGCACCAACAAGGTGTTCCAAAACAGCTATTAACTGAAAATTAACAAAATTTCTCTAAACAGTTTCTTTGTCTGACGTCTTGCACTCCAAATCTGCAAGTAGAGAGCCATTTCAGCCATCAAAACACAATGAAATCAAATTAAACAGTTTTGTATTTCTTATAATGACTTAGCAGTATACCCTGGGTGTTGGTGGGGTTAACATCCAATCAGATCCTTGCCTGCAAATGTATTTGCTTAATGTTTCCATTTGATTTTTGAATTACTAATCATACAAGCACCAGGTGCAGAAGCACGGACACAGACAAAAAAGGAGCTGAATGGCTGTTACTAACATACTGTACCTGGCTCCCATTGCCTGTATTGTTCTGCTTATTTTCACCACTATGATAATCAGCTCAGTCTGGTCACTGCCGCACTTTCCCATGCAAATCAATTTGTCTCATAAATTTGAAGGTATCAGGTGTTTGTTTATGCCAGAATAGGCCAAAGCCTTCTGTGAAGGAGCTAAAACAAGGAGGTATCTTAGTGACTGTTGAGATGAGAAATACTTCCCTCCCTCCTCCCTGGAGTCATATCTCTTTCTCTGTCACGCCTACCATCTTCTTTCTTTGTGTTTAAAGTCATCCATCTCTCTTCTGTGCGCTGTGTTTGCAGTACACCCTGGCCCACATCTTCCGACAGTAGCTTCTTTCATTTGACGAATGGAAAACAACAGGTAGCATGAAGCAGAGCAATGCCGCAAACGCAATTAAAGCCGCAAGAAGACAAATTTCTCCAGTTTAATCGAGTCTGCTGCGATGATAAAGTAGAAGCTGCAGATTTCTCCCTTTGGTTAGGCCTCCTGTGGAACTCAGTTGAATTCTTATGTTAATAACAAAGTCATAGCACAAGTTACACTGCTTTGACATACCCGTCAATTGTGTTTATGAGAGTGTGTGCATTTGCATGTATTTGGATTCTTTGCATTTTTCCAATATTCCCTTTTTACAACTATGTGTGCATTCCAACACTTGCAGGATCGCGGGATCAAAGAACATGCTGATATGACCTGTACAGTATATATTTGCATAGCTGGATACACAGAACATAGACGTGTGTAATCAGAGCAGCATGGAAGTCACCTGGCCTGAAGCATATCAAACGGTTACCAAAGTCAGAGCGAGCGGCCTCAATTCTTCTCAGTTCATGGTATAAATATTTAGCCTGCTGTATAAACACAGCAGCGTTTGAGAAATGTGCTGTTCACAAATGAAAGCAATGCTTTTATCCTTTTACTGATAATATGGGTGAAAGACAAAACTGTTGATTCAACATGTGCAGCTATTAAGTATGTGTCTCTGCTACACTGTTAGCAAATTATCAGGCCTTATCAGAGATATTATGCCGTTTTGTTTATGTGCGATCCAAATTCGCCACACAAAGAGAGCTCGGAGTGTTGTACAATTCTGCCCTAAAGAAATACATCGATTTTCCCCTCAGCATTTCCACTTCAGAATTACCTGATACGCCTGTCCATGCAGAAAGGCTCCTAGGGTAGCAACAGTGTGCCTTATTTAAGATGTCCTGCAGATGGTGCATACGTTTCTGTTAACTATTAAAGAATTACAAGTATCTTTTTAGGAAAAGAACAATCATTTAGGACAGTGCAGTTTGTAGGACGCAGGTCACACAGATACTACTGTGAGGAAGCGTGAGCTATGTCTTATAACATCCTGTGTGATTTAGTCACATTTCATGGATTTGTGCCCCCCACGCCCCTGATAAGGACAAGCAGAAGAGAATGAATGAATGATGGATGGGGTTGGTCGGGTTGGTGGAGTTGAGGTGGAGGAGTACATCATTTTGAATTTGGCTTTGTGAGCCGAAGTTCAAGTCTTAGAGGTCAATTTTTTTCCACACATTGCATGATTTTAGAAACACTTTTAAAAAATATGTCTTGGTTTAGCCATTAAAAATAAGCCCCATAAAAGAATTGTTTTAATTTATAATTGAATTATTATTATTATTAATAATAATAATGATAATAATAATTTAACTAGTCATTCAGATGTGTTTATTGAGCCTTCTCAAATGCACTGCTGGATAATCACAGCATGAAACAGACGTGAATCTCATGTGAATGTTTTTTTTTTCTAGTAGAACTAAGCCTTTAACAATATAAATCTTTACAATATAGTAATAATAATGGATTGCATTTATATAGCGCTTTTTCGAGACGCTCAAAGTGCTTTACAATTCCACTATTCATTCACTCTCACATTCACACACTGAATGGAAGCAAGCTGCCCAGGGGCAGACTGATAGAAGCGAGGCTGCCATATCGCACCATCGGCCCCTCTGGCCATCACCAGTAGGCAGTAGGGGAAGTGTCTTGCCCAAGACACTTCCCCTACCTCCCAAGGACACAACAGATAGTGCTGGGGATCAAACCGGCAACCTTGCGGTTAAAAGACGGGTTTCCCAACCCCCGGAACCACGGTTGCCCCACAAACCACGGTTGCGCCACAAATAATGCACAATAAATGCACCTTTTTAATATGGGAATGGCTGGTATCAAGGTGGGTTGCAAAGTGGCGTGCAAATATTGCACGCCACTTGCAACATTTGCAAGCAGGCTACAGCAGTGTATATAATGTGTCTAAGGTGTTTATATAAGACAGATCTCAATCAAATGCATAGAAGAGTGTTAACTGAACCATTTAGCAAATGTAACTCAAACATGGATATTTTTCAGGCAATATTTTCAGTTAAAGATCAACATACAGTATGTCTCTAGAGTGTATTTACAGCAGTAGGAATCAAATCTCTAAAGCACATCGGGATAAACATATCAGGCTTTTGCTATCACTGGGTTTGGTCTTTCATGGGATTCATTAACAATAATAAAAATGCAGATTATCACCGGTCTCATCCATCAGCAAGTTGACCTTCCAGCCATCCTCCCAATAACAGGCAATTTAAAGTCTCAGCATTTTCTTCACATTATTCTGGCAGCACATTGGTATGCTCCACTTGTAAATTGTTCAGCTGCTTTAACAATTTGTCCAGTAAGAATGCTTCCAATAGAACTTGTCTACAATGACTTTAAACATTTACTTTGTCTGATTCGGATTTCACCACTGAAACATCTAAATATGGAAGAGCAGAATAAACTTGGGATTTTTTAGGCACACACACCCAAAGACACATGAAGGTTTTATGTTCTGAAAAGGTTAATTTCCTAGACAGTTACTGATATGCGGTTTACTCTGAGCTTCAGCAGGCAGTGCCTGTGTGTATGTGTGTTTAGGTGGAGGATGAAGAAAAGTATAAGGAAGACAGGAGGTGGGGGTTGACAGATCCATCTCCCATGTCTTTTTCCCTCTATGGAATGCAGCTGGAATCTAAGCTAGACTCCCTGGTTGGCTCCACCCACACTCCCACCACCTTGTATCATTGTACACACACAAACATGCTGGGTTTGCGCTAGCTATAACTTCTGTTGTGTCACTTTAGCCGTAAAATAAGAAATTGAATGTTCCAATCTTTCCAGCTGATGTGCAGCTTAAAGCACGTTCCTTTCCTCCTCCTTTGTGTGTGTGCAAACTGGAAACAGAGCACTTGCCTGACACTTACTGGAAAGTATGTTTGCCAGGTTGTTAGCCAAACTTTAGCTTTTGGTGGACAGATTTCAGTAATTTAGGTAAAACATCAGTGATGACACATGATATTTTGACTATATTACTTAGATGAAAAAAAACAGAAACAATTTTTGTGGTTTTATATTGGTGCTTATTTCATTTACACACAACCAATTTATCATGTACGTATTATATATTTCTAAATGGCCTTCATACCTGAGGCATATACTCTCTAGCAGAGATGAAGATAGCCATGACTTAACCTGTTGGTCTGTTGGCTTTGTGGCTGTTTATATATTGGTGTTTTGCAACCTTGAGCCAAAAATTACCTTATTTATCTAAGACATTTAAGTACCAAATTATTAGCTAATGCTAGCAAGGTTGGCTAGCAAACATTGTATGCATCCCACAGACACAAATAAATGCCAACTTGTGCTAAGTAACATGCAAATAAGATACTATAAGTTCACTCACCATAAAAGGCCAAAAATTTAAACCAGTGAGTTTAAAAAAAATCACGACTACTTTATAAACAGAGAAATTAAAGACCAAAACCATGTTTGTACCAGACTGTAAGTGTATTTATTTGCACTCTAACATTGAGTATTTTAACATGAGCATCTATGGGGAGTAACTTGTTTCTGGAACCAACCAAGTTTTATTTTTTTATTTTCTCATTTTTCAGGTTCAGGTGTGATTGCATGTACATGGTGGTTATAATGTCTAGCAAAACAGTAACATAGAGTAAAGCGCAGCAAAGCACAGCTCAGTAACACAACAAAATCAACATTAATACTAATTGTTGGTAAAACTGCTTATGTTGTACTAACCCAATATGTCCATGGCATGCCACGTGATGTCATCTATAGCTTTAGCACTTGTTTATTTGGAGCTGTTCTTGATATTGAAAAAAAAATGGTAAAAATAAAAACTGCATTAATCCATATAAATATTAGTGCTGTCAGCGTTAATCTCGTTAAAATGACCTTAACGCCATAACTGAATTAGCGGTTAGCACAGTTAGCTCGTTAATGCGTTAGCGCCTTGCAGTCCCATGCATGGCGCGATCCGCATTAACTTGCTAACGGAGATTTGCCGCGCTAATTCGGTTATGGCGTTAACATAATTTTAACGAGATTAACGCTGACAGCACTAATAACTATATATAGTGATAAAATATGATATTCAAATTACAAACACTTAAAAGCTGACTGTGTCAAAGGGAAGCAGTTTACATAATTGTAATTATTCACTTTTATTTAGGGAGGTCAACAATAATCTGAAAGTACAAAGGTAATCATTATCATATGATTTAGGAGTTTTTTTCCCAGTAAAGAGAGCACAGGTACAGTTATATGTTAACAACTGGAATAGAAATCATAACCTTGTGCTTGTGCTGTAGTTTGGCGGAAGTGTAAATATGCGCTTCCTTATGCCTATGCATAGCATTACATTAGATATGAAGGACATTAAAGGTAAATAGCATTTTTCACTTCACATCTCTATTCCTACTTTGATTGTATTTGTTAGTTCGTTCATGTTCCTCTTGTCTGATTTTTCCATTGCTGAGAAGCTGCACTGACTGCGTCAGAGCCTTTGAACATATAAACTATCGCTTAATGCTTACGTTAAAGAATGACGCTTTCTTTGTTCTCACTCCTACAGCCAGGGTCAGCGGCGGTGTTTACATCACTGAGTTGTTGCTGTGGCAACAGACAGAACAGTCAGAAAGGAGAGAGTCTGCAGAGTTGGAGTTTGAAGTCCTTGAAAAATAAAATGGAAACAAAAGCAAAAGAGGAACAGAATCTGCACGGTAATTAGTTCTGTGTGCATATTTTTTCTAAGATGCTTTCATATCCTCTTTGAAAGTCCGCTGGCAAATGCTGATGTTATAGCAAATGATTTAAAGATAGCAGAATGTGGTAGAAATGTGTCACAGTAAAAAGCATGAGCTGTAGTTCTAAAACAGTGACTGTAAATAAAAGATGGAAATCACCAACTGGTTTGTGGTTTGTACTGTTTTGCCTTAAGCTTCACCTTTTTCCTATATCTTGGGGGTTTTTTTAGAAACACAAGTCACCTTATAGGTCAAGTTATTTTGGTTAACAAAGGATTTATGGATGCTTCGCACAGCAAATTAGCACTAGCGTAAGCAAGTAAAATTAGTCATATGTCAAGTCATGCTATCTGTCACATGATTGCTTTGCAATTTTTTCCAAAATGCACAAGCTCCAATAACATGTCTGAGAGGTCCGGTAGGGTGAATTACTCGTCTAACAGACAGCTAGCAACTATGGCAATTTAGTTTAGCATCGACCTAGTTTTCAGGCAAAGCAGGTAGGCTTCAAACATCTTTACTGCTGCTCTAATATTGGGCATTTTAACACAATACTGTGTGGGAGTGCCTCGCTTGGGGAGACAGTCAAAGTTAAAAGTCCAGTTCAGCTTTGGCTTCATTTTGGATCCCTACCAAAACAAACCAGATGAGAGGCAAACATTCTAAACAAATCTGCCACTTAACTGTATATAAACACTGTGGTTTGACCAATAGTTCTACATGGTAATACATCTAAAAAAAAACACCTAAACGATTGGATTAGAGCTGTTTTTCTTATTAAATTGCAGTAAATGATGTCTTATTGTCCTTTTCATTGGGAATGCATCTGTGAATTAAATAAATAAAATGTAAAGAAGCTAACATAGAGACAGACATCAACCTATAAAAAGCTGAAAATATGAGAAAGTATAGAGAAGATGGACATGTGGATATGACTTAAACCTGCATTTTAACTAGTAGCCAGCAGAGGCAACACATGTGGTTGCAAAAAGATATCCGGTTATATAAAAAAGTCAATAGGAAACAGCTCACAAGTCCCTAGCTCCTCACATCATCTGCTTTAATGTCTTATTAAAAACAACATGATATTATAAGTTGCTAATGAATGATTATGCAGTATCCCTAATTTTCAGTCAGATCTGCTGCTTAATCTTGATGTCCAGCTTTAAAATGCTGAGATAGAGAAAAAAAAGTTTAGCTTGAGGTTTCAAATTAAGAGTTTTGTAACCAGCTGGTGACATCATGTTGGCTGTGTCCATCTTTTTTATACAGCCTGTGGTTTAGTCTCCTGTGGCTCAATAGAAAATCTAAATTCTGTAAATACAGGCTATCAACCAAATCTAAACATTCAGCTATCTTAGAGCCAGCATACCCCACATTTTCTTTACAATAGCTGAGTGTCTACATGTTTAACAGAAATCAAAATGGAAAGATTTACTAACTTCATGAAGCCAAAAAGCATACAGAGAACCTTTAAAGAACACACAGTGAAGCACACACTGCACGTCTGAACACACACTGTATGACCGCAGTAAGTCATTTCAGAGCCTATTAAATCTCCATTAACACACAGACTCCCTGCTAGCCAGAGCTAATCCGACACAGGTGTGTGTGTTTGTGGTAGTTCTCTCTTTTTTTTTTTTGTTTTTGTTTTGTTTTTTTGTTTTTACCTCATGCCTTCTTTCCCCCTATTTTCTCTTTGCATGTCTATTATTTTCTTACTTAGTTTCTCTCCATCTCTCACTCTCTAGACATTTCTCAATTTCATATTGGTAATTTAGCAAAAGTCCTCTTTTTCTGCGTTCTCGCTTAAAGCTGGCAGCTTGACAACAGCAAACCCTCCTCCAATTAGGTCAAATTAAGGCAAATTGCAGCTCTCAGTAGGAAACCAAGCTGACACACCTCACACTCTTATTAAACACAGTCATCTCTTCATGCTCGGCTCTAGAGTTTAGCTCTTTGAAATAATTTGTCTGCCTTTGTTTTGAGGCCTCCAAAAGTAAACCCTGCATGCTAATTGACATCTGACCTGCTACTTGAGGTCCCTCCATTAGCTTTTTTTTCCTTCAGCCTTTAAGCTTCACTTTAATTATTTTACAGTGAGAGACAAAAACAGATGCAAGGTTTGCTATTGCTATTGCTTTCTATTGTGTTCTTTACACTTTTGCTAAGTTTTCATCACTTGTCAGTCTTCTGTCTGGTCTTCTGCTTTTTTAAATAGGTTGTTTTTTTTCCTGCTACAGGGAAAGTAAAAATGCAAGAAAGACCAAACAGCAGCCTGCAGGACTGAAAAATGCCAAGCCAAAGAGGTAGTGCCAAAAACTGCAGTTTATGGAGTGGCCACTTGTGGCATTACAAAAGGCAGTATTAAATTCTATTGACAGTTTTCAACTTGCTGTACAATACATAATTTAAAAAATAAATAAAACAAAATTCATCCACTTGGATACTGTTAAAATGTAAAGTAGATTAACAAATGTGCAACATGGACAGCTGTAGCCCATAACTGTCTGCTAGGCCTGAAGTCGCTGAACTGGACGTGGCCACCAGATAAAAGTTTGTGAAATATGTCCGATACAAGTTGAGTGAACCTCATCAAATGAAGCTGTCCGATAACAACACCATGGAAGTGTGTTGTTGAGGATTGTGTCAGTAAGTGTCACTGGTTAGCCTCTGTTAGCTGCTGTTAGCCACCGCTAACAGAAACAAAAGCATTCTTTTAAGTGACTCTGACGTTATCACACTCGGACACTTCATTCAATTTGTGAATGTAATCAAACTGTCTTTGAGAGGGAAAGTGTGTGCGTTTTTCTTTTTTCTTTTTTTTTAGGAAACTTGAGTCTTAGCTGGCATAATGTTAGCTTATAACTAACTATCATTGTTTAGCCAGCTAAAGCCAGTTAGTTGTTGGAAGGGTTGCATGTCTTATCTGCTGAAAATCAGTAATAACAATATCGGAAAATAAATAAGCTATAAGCTAAGCTATTAAATAAGTTATTATATTACTAAAACTAATATAATCAACATTTTTAGCTATATTTAGAGATTTTGAATGTTTAGCAGATTTCCTCTTTCTTTTAGAGTTCTCATAAATCTGGAATTTTTTTTAATAGAATCCTGTTGGGCTACAGAGGGTTAAATATTTTAGCATGCTAGCTACGTTAGCTAGCATTAGCTTATAATTGAGCATTCCAGCTTCTTTCAAAAGAAGGTAGAGTACACTGGTCACACTGGCCAAAAATAATAAAAATGATTTGAAAATGAGTCAAGAATTTAGAGGGTGATGCCTTCTGGCTACATACAACTTTTTATATAGGCGATTGCTAGTAGGGCTTTTCTAAAGACTGTTCAGAGTAGATTAAGGACTATTTAAATAGGGAAAAGTCAGCAAAGTGCAGGGTTAAGCTTCATTTTACAAAAATGAAGTTTTCCTATGATTTTTTCTTCTTCTTTTTTTTGTTAAAGCAAACGTGTTTTTATCATTCCAATCCAAAAGGTAGGTCAACAATTTTTGAATCTTCTGGGACTACTGGACCTCAAAAACTAATATCCCATATATGAGCATGCACACGCACACTCAGATACACACACCAAAATGTTCTGGGAAGGTGCGCTGCAGGAGAGAATAGGATCTCTGCTTGGAAGTGACGCTGTTCCCTACTAAAGCAGTACAAACACACATTGTTATGTTTGTGTGTGTGTGTGGATGTGTGTAGATAATGTGTGTGCTGGTGACAGTACAAACAACTCCATTCGGCTGCAATTGCTTTATGAGCATACTAAGCTAGTGTGTAATAAGAACAACACATACCCACATTTACCAGATTTTATTGCTCAGATAGCTTTAACAGCAGGGGACGTGATTGTATCAGTGTTCTGCAGCCCACAACCAATCAAGATAACATCATCGATATAAATAAGGCTTAAATGTTTGAGGGCTGTAAAACATTCTTATGGAGTTAACGTGTTTCGGGAACTCAGATCAAATCCTTGGATTTTTCCTCCTTGTCCAGTGCATTTATTAAAGGTTTTATTTGGCCCCAGTGCTGTGACACTACACTCTGCCTGCAGCCGTTATCAGCTATTGTAATGTATTTATAAGATACTTATGACACAGAAAGGTTGAAGAGACAGATGTGTGCAGCTGTGACTGGCCACAACACAGCCCACCCACATTTTTACAGTGATTCATCTTGTGTGTGTGTGCGTGTGTGTGTGTGTGCATGTTTGCATGCGAGACAGTCAGGAGACAGCTCAGTGTTCCCCAAGTTTGTCCACAAGACAAAAGGGTTATTAGAAGCTTGCTGGTGCCCTCTGCTGGCTAAACAAATTTCTACATTTAATTTAAACGTGGCCGCATTTCACTGAATTACATTAGATGATAATGGCATTTCTATATCCTCGGAAAGGCAGGTTCAGGGCTTAAAAATATTGCCCTAATGATATTGGTTAAACCCCCCAGTCTTCAGCTGATGCTGTTTTTTTCTGATGTCATGAGTTTTTAATTGAGTTTACATGTTGTGTGTTATCCATCACTCCTATGTGTGTCTGTTTCTTTCTTTGTTCTTCGTTTTGAATCTCCATTGTTTCCTATCATGCATAGATTGAAACACTCAACTCTACTTAGTTCCTTGCTTTTACACCCCCGTCTGTCGCTTGTGTTTACATATCGGGTCCTCTTTCCTAACAAACCATGACAGGAAATTTCTTGTTTTAAAGCTCAAGCTCTAGCTAAGTCTTTTTTTAACTGACTGAATTTATTAATATTTGTTTTACTAATGAGTAATAAGGAACTCAAGGGTCTCTCATTAACTGGAGGTGGAGACGTGTTGATACAAATCTACGGCACAGAACAAGTTTAAATGCACTGGTTCAGTGTTGGTATCATGCAGCTGCTACTCATAGATCCTCCAGAATTACTGCAACTGTGTGCAATGAACTTGCGGTCTTGTTGCCTTTGAAATGGTGGCTTAAAAGATGGGAACCACTTGAAGTCTGTCTTCAAAGCAACTTTGGTGCATCAAGATGGTGCTAAAATAGCCAGAAGATGGCGCAGTGGATGACAGTTGCATGGGAAGCGAAATGTTGCTGGTTTGATTCCATCCAGTTGTGTCAGGAAGGGCATCTGGCATAAAACCGTCGAATCAAAACCAGTGGCTCTACCTGTTGTAGCGACCCCTTGTCCCAAGGGATTAGCTGAATTACAGAATTACATAGGTGCTTGGCAATCTTGCTTTCATATAATCAGATTACAACCAGATGGCTTCTACTCATCAGCACAGACTGACTAAGATTGACTGAAACATAAATTAATAGATGATTATTTGCAAACCTTCGCAAGTCTATCTGAGAGTAATTACAGTCAGTTCAGGTGGAACTGTGATTGTGTAGATACAGGTTGCAGAGAAATTTCAGTGGCTGCAACTACTTGCAATTGGTTGCTGACTGCGAAAAACTTCCATGCAATCACCAATCACTCATTACAAGGAGGCTGCTGCCCTGGTTTAACTGTAGCGTGACTGAGCCATCACAACATGATTTTTATCTCCGCACGCTTTTCTCTTTCTTGGCTTTTTGTGGAAACCTGCACAAAGAGAAAGCTTGACTTTCAGTAGGTCACAAAAATAGAGATGATTCAGGTTTGTGGGATTGTACATTTCTACCTGTACTTGCACCCCAACATGCCATATGTATGGTGGCTTGGAGAGGTCAAACGCACTGCAACTCAAGAAAACACCAGCAAATAGAAAATCACTGTAAAAGCACACAAAACGCAACAGAAGTTGAATAAAATACAATGGAAAGAGAAAAAACTAAAGTGTTTTTGCTGAGAAGACAATGCGATGGAACTGCTCCGGAAACAATGAGCTAACAGTAACAATAGCAACTGATAACTAGCTAATCCGGTCTTTAAGTGATGACGTGACAAATCTTACTTCCGGGCCTAAAGTAGTCTGCGTTTAATATGGCTTTTGTGTTGTTAACATGTTTAATGTTATGTATTTTCTTCTATTTAATCTCAAAAAGCTCCTAAAACAGTCAGTGATCACTGTTGACCTCCCTCGGCTTTTATTACCGCTAATCATTTATTTAAGCTCAGTTTTTTAAACCTTAGGATGTAACTACAGCCCAGCCCATGCAGCAGTATATGAATGACTAACCTCGTATTGTGGATGGATTATCTCAGTTGTTCTCCTGGCTGAAGTTTGGTCCTTTTACAGCATCCTGCCATGCGATTACATTTGTTCCTGACCACCGAGAACACTCACGTTAACTTTTATCGAGTGGAAAAAAAGTTAGCTTGTTTATATTATGCTAACATAGCTGTGTCGCTAGCGGTCACGTAGCACATCATTATATACCAGCTAGCCAAACTTCAGTAACCCTACAAACGTCACTGCTGTTTAGTTTTCTGTCTTCATTTATGTTGGAAGTGATAACAGAGCTGTACGTTTTAATTTGTTTCCAAAACCCCGCAGTCAGGACATGCTATATTGTATTTAGATAGAAGCTAGCGAGCTAACTTCCTGCTAACTTCTAACTCCGTTAAATGTCATAAATTCCGTTTTCCTGGATGCCTGGATGTTAAACTCAATTGTTACACCTGGTAGAGCAGAACGCTGATCATTTTATTAAAGATGAAAGACTTTAGACAGTTTTTCAACTCTCAGTAATGCCATAGTGATCGTTTGATATATGGACCTGCAGCGGAGTTTAGGCCCAGACACGGCTAGTGACGTCAGACTTAACGACCGGATAGCAAACACGTATCTACATTATGTATCTACAGTATTATATGGCTCATGCGATTAAAACACACATTAGAATTCTTTTTTTTCCTATTCTTTTTCGTCTCCATGCAGTTCCTCACATGTTTTGGTTTCCGTCACTTCCTCAGCTGGTCCGTCACATTATTGTTTCTCCAGAAACACTTCTGCTGAATTTTCTGTGATTTTATTTTTATTTTCTACTTCTATGGTTTTTATTTAACTTTCATTGTTTTTTGTGTGCTGATTCTGTGTTTTTCTATTTGTTGGTGTTTTATTAAGTTGGACTCTATTTGAATTTGCTGTTGTTTTTTTTAATAAAAAGGAATATGAAATATATTACAACTCCAATAGTGTGTACGTGTGTGAGAACACAATATCCACAAACAGAAGTTTGTGCTATAGACCAGCAGTGTCAAACATATGGCTCTGGAGGCCTGAAAACAGCCTGAAGGATCGAGCCAAATTTTCACTGTGGTTTGTCCTTAAGTGTGGACCACATGGAGTGAGTCTGTAATATAAATAGTGTTTCAATTGCTTTAATCTGTCACAGCTCAGACACTTTTAACTTTTTGTGTGCATTTTTTAGGATTTCAATGTCTTTTCAGTGTTTATATGAGTAGACTTTAACATAAGCAAGCACTGAAAAAATTTGTCTGGGTGCCATGTGTGTGGGTTAGGGGTGAATGGCTTGTGTTTTAATAACAAAAGTGCCCACTAGATGGCATTAGGACATTTTGATGCAGATTTTCAGTCAGCATTGCCATTACATTGCCTTTCTGATAAACTAACTTACAATATTAGTTTCCTTGCCAGAAACTCTGCATTATAAAGTCTGAGTTTAAGAATATCCACACCGTGGTTTAACTGGAGATATATGCTGCTTAATCTTCAACACACACACCTGCAAGCAATAGACCTCTCCCCTGGAACTTGAGCGCCTCGACCCATTCCTCCTCTGAGCTGTTTTTCTATTTATAGCCAAAGAGCTCCGGCTGTGTCAAAAAAAAAAATGCTCGCTGCCTCGTTCTGTTTTGCTTCCCTACTGTTTGACAGATTTGTGGCTTGATGGGGTGAGGGGGGTCATCTGGTTTAAATCACTTTGCTTTTCAGGCACTGCAACCATTGATTTGCACCCTTGGATGATAAGGAGTTGCGTAGAGGTTGATCAGCTGGGCAGGAAAAAAAGGGTTCAGCCTATAATAGATCTGTTAGTAAGATGATCTGTGGGTGTCACTTGAGTATTTGCCTCAATGTGACTTCATTTCTAGTGCTTACACCCTACTGACCTATTGACCCCAAAAAGAAACTTGCAGCAGATGTATGCAGCAAACTCAGTGCTCAGTTCATCAGCAGCACGGATGTTTCTCATCTGTATTTTATGGATGAAAAAAAAAAGAATGAGTAAATGTTTATGCTATGCTTAGTGACACAAGTGAGGGACAAATCAACATTGCTTGAGAGAAAGTCCCTAAGACGTTCCCAATTGAATTAACTGTTCAGCCAATTGTTTGAGTGTAGTCCCAGCAGATAACCGAGGTGGCCAAGAGATGTGCGGAAAGCAGGGAGACGATAAGATGCTGGAAAGAAGATGGCTGACTGTGTAGTGAGCAGTGTTTTGTGACAATAGCCAACACTGTGGGAAAATCACACACAGGAAAATGCCCAGAGATTAGTTTTAGGGTTTTTTTTTTCCCATCATTGACTTGTAAAACATAAGTAAACAATACAATGTGCATGTCACAGTTTTAGGTTCAGACCAAAAGCCAAACAGTTCTTAAATGAATCACAAAAACAATTAGAAATATGCCCTTACTATCAGGGGTTTACTGGTTGTGGCTGAAAGGAGGGTGATTTTTTTCTTCTTTTGTTGTTTGGGAACTGGAAAGTGCACATCAGATTTTATAAGCAAAGGCAGATGTCACAATAGAGGCTTTTTTATTAGCTCATGATATCATCGAAGTCGTTCTAGAGGCAACTCATCAGCAATGAAGGAACCTTAGTTTAAAACCTGTAAATAAGTGGGAAGCGAGCCACAATTTTCAGTTTCAGTAGGAGATAAAAGCTGGCACAGTCTCATTTCTCCATGTTGGTTTTGTTCCTACATTGTCATAACGGTGTTGGTCCAGGATCAGTATTGCAGGTGACCAATCGTCTGAGCATTTACTTAGCATTAGGCAAGAAGGTAGCAAATGCTATAAAAAAATATCACTTGCAAACCAACATGATTTGAATCAGAATATAGTTTTGTATGAACAAAGCTATGACATCATTGCAAAATGACTGGTCAGTTTCAGTGTTTATACATGGCCAACATTAATTATAATGATGCAGGAACAACAGCAACGCGGGGATATCAGATACAATAAAACGCTGCAAATGTGCAATCTGATATCTGATAGCCCGGTGTTGGTGTCAGGGTAGGGTCAGGGTTAGGACAGGGTTCTGGTTAAGCCTGAATTATACTCAGCAGCAGACATGGACATGGTCAACTAGAGACCCAATGGCCAAGTAGTCATTCCTGTTATACTTCTTTGAAGTCTGCTTGAAATCTGGTATCTGGGTGCAAATTCTCTGCTGACTAGTCATAGCTACAAAAACAGGCAGTTATGTGGACATCTATGCGAACCCTCACACTTCCAAATTTACATCACAAGGACCCAAGAGGACTCGCAGATGCATAAAATCTACTTTAGGGTTAGGGTTTGCTGTATGATGGAATGTGTAGGTCCACATTGAAAATCCATAGCAATGAAGAAATGACATGCTAACTCACCTAATGGATATAATAAGACACAAAAGAGTTTTTAAAAAAAGCATCTTAATACATGTTTTTTCTAAGACCACAAATTAAATGCCAGCGACCACAGTGTACACGTGTCAGTTCAAAAAACATGATTTGCTAATTGTTTCCCTTTTTGACTTGAAGGCAATGCCAGGAGGTCTGCCTCTGTTAGCATTTTAGAATTATCCCATACATATCTATCCAGGTTTCTTTGAGTGCTTTGTCTACTCATGTCAATGTCATTACCAGCTTTGATGCTGTAACCAAGCAACATCACCCACACATTTGGACCACCCAATGGGTCCAAATGTCTTTAGACTCAACACTGCACTTTCTCTGGTTCCTCTGGTAGGCTGACTGTATCATAGTGACGATACAGTAGGCAAAGAACAGAGTGAGACATACAGAGATTCCTCAATTTGTTAGTAAGATATATCCTTTCAGATTAATAGAGCGAAATGGTCCAAAAGACAAATGTAGGTGCTTATTTTGCACATCTATGCGAATGAGTGCATGCGTGATTTAATATGCAGTTAGTATATGTAAAAACAAAGTTTCACAGAAACTTGGAAGAAATGTAAATATTTAAATGTAATGTCTCCCAGAAAAGATGTTCAACAACTACTACTGATTTAAGTGAACTTTCCTTTGTTTTGACCCTGGTGGTACAGCTAGATTCAAAGTTAGAAGGGGATCAGGAAGAGTGAGTCATCCTCTGGGAACCATAAAAGTCAGCACAGTCATTTACAGCAGCTAGCTTTTGACACAGATGAGTCAGCAAAGGTAGACACAAACTTGACAGAGAACTGCAAGCAAAATGTGCAGATATTTGAAAAATGACACTGAATCTTTATGTCAGAGAACAAATTGCTGCATGGTGTCACTCTAGTACTTGGAAAGGTGAAACTGGACCTATCCAACAAACTCAGGCTGCCATCAAAGATTGGTTCTCAAAACTAAACTCAAACTGGTGTGATCTCATATTTGTTTCCTTCAGTGGCTCCATGTAGCTTAGGTTGCAGATTGGAAAGCAGAGGGGTTTGTAGGCATGTCCATAAAAGTGAGTCAATAAAACAAAGAATGGATGGGAGTGAGCTTCTCTGAAGAAAAATAAAACCAGGGAAAAAGAGAGAGAGAGAAAGTGAAGAGCAGTAGAGAGGAAGTCGGGGGTCACTCAGTCAGCCGCCAGCCCTATTTCAGTAGGAGCCCCGGGGCCTCGGCATGAAGCGCTGACCTGGAATTCCAAATAAATAATTCCCTAAACCTCCCCACTGAGAGAGACTCACGCACACACTCACACACACACCTACGAGAACGGGGTACACCCAGCAAAATTCACATTTTCTCTAAATCCACGGCTTATTTAAACTACTTTAACAAGTATTTGATTTATTTGATATGGGGAAACTGGATAAGGCTACAAGGTAAAATACATACACGAACACACATGCGCACACACGCGAATACATAAAAACGCACACAATCACAAGTACTAATTCTCAAAGCTTAGCCCTCGGAGCAGCCTGAATCCTCCATGAGTGTGAGTGAGAACAGAAGTTAATCTGGACTAAACACGGCACCAAAATGATTTTATTCTGTAATAAATAGACATGAAAAATGATGCACACAGCTGGCGTACGAACATAAGAGTTGTAACAAAGACAAATTCTACTGAAAATACTTGTGAGGCTATAAGCAAGATGCCCTCTGTACAACTCAAGTTTCAAATCAAGTCTTGTTCCTGTTTTTATTAAAAAGCAAAACAAAGCAGCAGAGCTTGATCAAATTTAAAATTAAAAAAATGGATTTTATTCCTTTGGGCTAATTTTTCAGCAGCAGGACAGGAAATGAACTTGGAGTGTCCTTTTGATATGCTTTATGAGGATGATGCACACATAGAAGACAGATATTTATGCTATATGCAGACAGATGACATGACAGAAAAACACAGTCTGCTAGGCTTTACTAAACTCAATCTGTAACTGTAAATGTTTTATATAAAAGACAACTCTAGAAAAAATGTGTAGCCTTGTGAAATATATGGGGTTTATGCTTTCTTAGCGTACTGTATATTGTTCCACAGGTACTAGACTTTGATTATTGTCTCATATTGCATACTCTTAGACTTGCTATTTTGAAGTGGATTACGCTAAGGAATATCATATCTTCATACAGTATCATGTGTCCAGGTGCTTTACTGGACACAACAGTGGAGAAAACTGTGTAAACTTGTCTTCCAGAATAATCACCACTTTGTTTGGTGGTTGCTAGCTTTCCTCTGTGTAATCAGTCTCCAGCCAGTAGAAGAAGTGCACGTTATCAGGACATAGCTAATGCTAAGCTAATACTAGCTAGCTAACAGCAATAGATTCTTTTATTGGTTCAGTGTTTATGTTAAACTGACACTTTATTATAGCGGACCTTAATACCAATAAGTGCATGCATGAGGCCAGAGGGACCGATGGCGCATTATGGCAGCCTCGCTTCTGTCAGTCTGCCCCAGGGCAGCTGTGGCTACAACTGTAGCTGTGTGAATGTGAGAGTGAGTGAATAGTGGCATTGTAAAGCGCTTTGGATGCCTTGAAAAGCGCTATATAAATCCAATCCATTATTATTATTATTATTATTATTATTATTATTATTATTATTATTATTATAGATTGCAGCCCCAGAGGGGAATAATATTATTATTATTATTAACACCATATTAGCGGCCATAGCCGCATTAATGGGGCAAATCTCCGTTAGCGAGTTGGGGCTGCACAGCCTCAAAGCTTTTATCGCTGTTAGGTCGTTAACGCCTTAGCGCCGTGCAGCCCCACGCATGGGGTGATCCGCGGTTATGGCGTTAACGTCATTTTAACAAGATTAATGCTGACAGCACTAAATTGTACTAAATCGAATTACCAACCAATAAAAAACCACCTAACTAAACCTGTACCATGTTCAAGGACAGTTTGTGACTCCAGAGACTGTTTCCAAAAATCATTGTTAACTGGTCTTTGTTATCATGTAAATAATTGGAGGATTGGCTAGAGCGACAGCTACTAAGCAGTGCTAAGGAACATTCAACAAAAAATTGGTTAAAAACCAATGTGCTTGGTTCGAAGTATCAAATCAAGGGCATATCAAAAAGAAACATCTGATGTGAAAGTGCGTATATCTGCAGCTATCCACCAGTAGTGATCAAAACGCAAATGTGAATTCCAGGCTGGTAGTAAGTAGCATAACAATGAGATTAACGCTTTCCTCATAGCAAATTTTCTGCAAGAACCTAAACTAACTATAAATAACTCTGAGATCATAAAAAAAAATACAGTTAAAAATTCTTTCAGCCTCTATCTCCCTGCAACTGTTCCAAGATTAGGAAGAGGCCGGCTGTGTTTTGAGATGTTGTGAAATGTTTTCATCCACTGTGAGGGTCATATCACCAGAGTATACAGTGATTGAAATGAATACATAAATGGGAAGTTGGCTCTCTGGCCTGTGACAAACCACATTAGAGAGAAAGTTAGCGGACATGGGGGTCACCGTAATACACACACAGAGTAAAAGAGGGGACAGACATTACTGCCGTCAGACTTGAAAGTCCGCAATTAGATCATCGACCCTACTTTTGGATTCTCTCCCACACACATGCATGAAATCCTCTGTACAAAAAAAAGTAACTCAACACTGCTGGTTTCTCACTGAAGGAGAGTTTTAATCTGCAACAGACAAGGAGATTCTGGCTACGGAAATTAATGTTTTCTTTTCAGTCGTCTCTATTTCAAGCCGCCCTCGTCTCCCTCACTGTTGAGAAACGTCCCAAAGGAGATGTGAGAATGCTAAACCAAAATACTACCAAACAATCCCCATAGCCTTGTGTGTTTCTTTTCAACTGAATATCGTGGAAACTTGTCAAAAAAGATTGCTCGGTGCGGTTTCATGTTTCTGTTCACATTTTCTTAAACACGTATTTTATACCATCTCCTCTTGGCTTCTAAGTTGTATTTCTTATGTTGTGATCTGCTGTTTAGGTTTGTCTGATTACTTTATGGTGCAAAAGGAAGGTATTATGTTACAGCAGAATGAAGAAAAACGGGCTACTGAGCGAATAAGGATTTGTCAACTGTACTCATGCTTTATAGTGGGAAAATTTGGCTTGTTTGAAAGATATTGTCCTGATTACACAGAGAACAATGTACCTCCTTAACAAATCGTGTCTTAAACCAGTAGTTCAAACCTCCAAATTGTTCAAATAATATCAAATAAAGAAAAGCCTCAGATTTAAAAAGCTGACCTGTGTTTTAAAACTCAAACTTAGTTTCTAATCAATATCTTACAGTCCTGACATGTTTGTGTATACACTTGCTTGCGTATGTACAGTTGAATCTAACCCTTCATATTCTTTAAATGTTAACATTTGATAAACTCCAGCTGACATAAAAATATGATATGATACAGCAAAACTTGCATTATTCCTCCTAACATGTAGTGGCGTATAAGAAATAAATGTAAATATACTAAGTTTGATGATGCCACTACCTGTGCTGTATGTCTTGCAGAACTAATGAAGCCACAGCCCCTTAGAAAATATAAATTCAGCTCTACACTGAAGTGAATTAGACTAACTTACTTCAACATAAAAGTTTTACTTTTAACTTGTACAGTATTGTGCAAAAGTCTTGAGCTACCCCTTATTTCTTCATATTTTGCCAGTAAAATGAGGAATAGGTGCAGCAATTTACTGAATGAAGTGCAAACCAACAATTCAAAAACAGAGTTTGCACAATTGTAATGAGCTTTAAAGTAAATATTTAGTACGATGACAAGCCGGAACTCTCTTAGGCAGCTTTCTTGTCAATTCTTTAAGTAGTCTTCAGGAATAGTTCTTAATATTTCTCAAAGGACAATCAAAGCTCTTCTTTGGATATTGGCTGCCTTTTTTTTCTGTTTTCTGTAAACACGATCCAGCATTGCTTCAACAATGTGGAGATCTGGGCTCTGGGGAGGCTAATCTACGGAAGAGGATTAGGGCCACTGGAAAAAAACACAGTGGGCACGTCTTTTTTTTCTTCTTTTCCTGAATTCTGAGAAAAAAGTCAGAATTCTAACTTTTTTCTCAGAATTCTGAGATTAAAGTCAGAATTCTGAGAAAAAAAGTCAGAATTCTGAGAAAAAAGTCAGAATTCTGAGATTAAAGTCAGAATTCTGAGAAAAAAAGTCAGAATTCTGAGAAAAAAGTCAGAATTCTGAGATTAAAGTCAGAATTCTGAGAAAAAAGTCAGAATTCTGAGAAAAAAGTCAGAATTCTGAGATTAAAGACAGTGGCCCTAATCCTCTTCCGTACTAATCCATGATCAATAGTGCTCCAATGTGTTTTTTCTATCCACTTTTTTCTGCTTTTACTGTATTGGCAGTCCGTTTGGGATCATTGTCATGCTAAAAAATGAAGCTGTTGCCGCTTTTGCTTTCTACATGCTATTGTATGCTGGATTTAAATCTGATGGTACTTTTTTGTACTCATAATACCATCAACCAAGATCTCCAACACCACTGGCTGAAATGCAACCCAAGACCATGACAGACCCTCCTCCATGTTTTTTAGATCAGTGGTCCCCAACCCAGTCCGTGAGTCGTTTGGTACCGGGCCACGAGAGTTGAGACTCGGGTGTGAAATTTAGGGTTTTCAGGGTTTTTATCGTTTTTTTATCGTTATTTTCTTACTGTTTTTATCATTAACTCGGTTTCCCTGGATCTTTTCACATGTGTTATGAATAAATCTTCTTTTATTTGGTACCGGTACTGGTTTTATTTTGTTGTATTTACCTGCGACACCTTAAAGGCCAGTCCGTGAAAATATTGTCAGACATAAACCGGTCTGTGGCGCAAAAAAGGTCGGGGACCGCTGTTCCAGATGGCTGTAGACACTTACTGTTGTTGTACTTCTCGCCTGATCATTTTTGGACATATTAATGACAGTTTTAATCAAATGTTTCATCACTCAATTGGACCTGTTGCCACTGATTTTCAGTCCAGTTCTTGTGTAATTTGGGATACTTTATCCTTTTCTGTTTCCCTACATTAAGAATGGCTTTTTGACAGCCACCCTTCCCACTGAGACCATTTCTTAAGATGCTTCAGTGAACAGCAGATGTAAAAGAAAGACCTTCAGAAAGCCTGGAGAACCACTGATCAAGGCCACTTTCAAATTACAAGAAACTCTGGGTCCTTGGAGGCAAAATATCAAGAAATGAAGGGTCACTTAAAACAGTTCCACAGCAATGTAAGTCTGTGTAATTCAAAGTGCAATAAAAGCAATCCATTTTTTAGGGAGACTAATCCTACTGCCCAGAAAGTAGAATTTCATTATAGAAGAATGATGCGATGGTATGATGCAAGTATTGCAGCTGCAAAAAGTGACATATTTAACATTATTACAGAGTTTCTATTACTCCCCTGTGTACAAAAATCTTGGCCCATCAGTTTAATGCTGACAACCAGGCCTATTAAATTTAATAAGAATCATAATCAGACTAATACCCCTTGCAGGCCCACATGCATACATGCAGACCTCCTCTCAAGAGGGGAGACTGTAGGAGAGAATGCTGCAGAGGTCATTATAACCAGGAATGTATGTATGTAATACGAAACAGGTCTTTTATTTTGAAGGCCATCTTAATTTATTCCGTTATAAGCACAGATTGTAGTCTTCGAAGTGAAAACATGATTTCAGTTGGTTAAAGTAAAACAAAAATCCACCGTAAAATCATCATTTCATTTCTGTCACTGTGTTTATTTTGTAGTGTCTCTACCAATTAGAATTGACTGAATAAAAACTTTACCACTTTCTTAAAGACTGCGCTATACAAACTACCTTTACATTTTATACAGACAATGACTAAGACGCCCTTTTATCGCAGTTCAGGGTGATGGGAGGTCCGACTACAACTTTAACACAGCTGTGACTCGCTCCAGGACCTTCTGTTTCGAGCCAAGAAAAATCCACATGCATTTCATCACACTTTCAATGTTTTCATCAAGGCTCTTGCAAGACTGTGACAACATCGTCTGTTTCACTCCTTCACTCCGTTTCACATTATGAACTGATAGCACTGTTCTCTTAAAACACTGATACTGCAAAAATGTGTTTCGTTTTTTTCTGTGCGGGTGTTTGTGCATGCGCAATTTTCGTATGAGCATTCCAAAAATGTCCGAACATCAAAGTCTTTTTCCTCCAATGCAGCTTCATCAGTCGGAGGGAACTTAGGGAGGAAATCAGGGAGTAAGAAGGGAAAAATGGATGGCAGGAAGGTTCACAAGTTCAAACCTCTCTGTTTGCTGGAGCATGTAAAAGAATCAACTGCGGACAAATAGATGGCTGAACCGCCACTATTATAAACTATGTTTGTTATTATTTTAAATTGTTATTGGGGTTGGTGTGTAACAAACTGATGTAAATATACTGTAAATTTTATAAGATATTACTCTTTGTCAATACAGTTGAAGGCTGTACATGCTGACAGCTTTCAGAAAAGAAATGAAAGTTAATTCATGGCACAAGAAGCTGCAGACTGGGATACCATTTAACCTGAAAAAATATGTAGTTTGTAAATATACATCATATTGTGTATGTCTGTTACCTAACTCCTCTTAATCAGTTGGGATTAAACCTATTATATAAACTGCCTAGGGTCCCAGGATTATCATCTATACAGCTTTAGGGAATTATTCATATAACACTCAGATCTTTACAAATTATATATATTAAAAAGGCGACGTTATGAGTACTTTCCTGTGCATCTATTAACAGTCCTTTTACAGATAGAAATCTATACATTAGATAGAAATGTGTACCACTACTGTATTGCCCCATAACACCACAACAAATTCATTATTTGTGTACAAATTTGGAAATAAAAGTGATTGTGGTTCTGATTGTGGACAGTGTTTTTGGTCATCCCAGCACCGATGTGTTAACTTGTGTGTTAACTAACGTGACTTAACTGTCTGTGGCTCTGGCTGCTCTCTTGCACTTTTCCCAATTAAAAAATGTATCGTACAATCTGTCTTACTATTTTGGCTGTAAATGTTGTTAATATTACATCTACATTACATGTGCCTTGATGTTTGTAAGCACATTTTGGTAAACTATTTTTTATTCAGTTGCACGTTGGGGGTCACTGAAATGTGTTAAATGAATATCTACAATTAACTATTCATCAAACAGTGACATGCTTATACTGCCTGTTACTGATTACTTTGCCTCATACAATCAATATGTAGCTGTCAAAGAAGAATATGAATAAATATAGCATGTTATTATTAATATTTCTTTGTGTGTGTTTATGAACAGTGATTTTGCCATCTTACTACATAGTGATTTCATGGTAAATGGCCTGTATTTATATAGCGCTTTACTAGTCCCTAAGGACCCCAAAGCACTTTACATATCCAGTCATCCACCCATTCACACACTGGTGATGGCAGCTACAATGTAGCCACAGCCACCCTGGGGCGCACTGACAGAGGCGAGGCTGCCGGACACTGGCGCCACCGGGCCCTCTGACCACCACCAGTAGGCAACGGGTGAAGTGTCTTGCCCAAGGACACAACGACCGAGACTGTCCAAGCCGGGGCTCGAACCGGCAACCTTCAGATTACAAGGCGAACTCCCAACTCTTGAGCCACGAGTTCATAAATCTTTTTATCTTTCATAAAGATAAAAAGAATAACGCGACAAAACAACTTACATGTGTGTGTTTTCATACAGATTGTAGTAGCAGCACCACATCAACAGTATAATGGCAGCTAAACAGCTGACAGTATTATACTTTAGAGCTTACATTTCATACACCACAACTGTCATATTTTATATAATGAATGCTGTTTAGCATGTACACAGTAAAATAATGGGTACTTGCATTATAAGTGTGAAGTTCTTTGTGTCTAATCCTGACCTTATGATTGATCATGCAGTTGTTAATCATAATGTAGCAAATGTATTTTATTCTGAATCATGATGTTCAGCTAAAATGGGCTCCATGTGGGTCGAATACCCCAAGCACTGGTGAAGTAATCATTTTAGGAACATGGATAGCCTGTTCTCTTAGTCTTGGAGTGCTGACGGCAAAGGTATGATTGCCTTCAGTTCTCAGTCTAGAGTGTCCTGCACAAGAATTTCAGGGATGCAACCCAAAAGTAATTTGAACAGTTTGCATCATTAAGGTAAAAGAAAAACCACTTGTCTTGTCCTTTACTTAAAGCTTTGGAGCAAAAGCCCCGAAGAGTTATTGTTGTTATAAACACTACAGCGTGGAACACATTTGGTAGAAAAGAACAAGAACTGCTGCCTCCTGGCTCGGAGCCATGACCCGTGTCAACTCCCCACCTTGTATGGTTCACAGCGTAAGCAATGGCAAACATGTGCAGCAGTTTAAATGCTTCAGAAAACATGCAACACAAAGGCTTTTTAATTAGATATTTCACATACCTTGTGGGCGATTCTATCACAGTACATCACAGTAATGTAAAAAAGGAAATTCTACCAAGTAGCCAGCAAAATGTTGGGCTCCTAATAACAGTTGTATTTCATTTTTAACATTATTAACATTACATATTGTGTCCTTTAAAGGAAACATTTTCACTCTTCCTCTACCTTTTGCTTTACGACCCATATGGAAAAAATATATATAAATCTTATATTAAGTTTGTATCTGTCTTGTGTGAAACTTGTATGAAAAGCATACAAGAGGGAAAACAGATATAAGATCCCTTGAAAAATTATATAATGAAACTTGTATGTTTTGGATACTTACTAAAACAATATATGAAAGTAATGAGAAAGTGGCCACTTTCATGAGTAAATCATGTAAGCGTTATATGATTTACTCATGAAAGTGGCCACTTTCATGAGTTAAGTCATATAAGTTTTTACTATTTCTTTTCCATATTGGGATACTTTAATAGGTGACTATTAATTGAATTTTAGCTCTCATTTTTGTCGAGTTGATATTTCTGTATCTGCCTAAACACCTTTTCATATTGTATTTTACAGCTGTGAAAAGTCAATTTTCACAGCATTCTATGCAGTCCTGCAGAAAACTAACTGCATCCAATAACAGAATGATGCAATAGCTTGTAGCAGAAATCCTTTTCTGTATGACTTTATCAGTCTCTCACACCATTGTGGAGGAATTTTGGCCCACCCTTCTTTACAATGCTGCCCAAGTTCATTAAGGTTTGTGGGCATTTGCTCTCTTAAAGTCCTGCCACAGCATTTCGATTTAGTTAACCTCCTGACTACCAGGAAAAACAATGTTGTCCAATCAAATTTTTTTTTAAATCCCCCAATGTTTGTAAGGTAATTAGAAGACTGAAATAATTTTTTGGGAAAAAAAAGTTGAAATTTTTTAGATATCACATGTCCACTGCAGAGGATATTGGAAGGCCAAACATGTAAAAATGAACTTTGATGGCAAATATTTGCTTCAACTCTTCACCAAGGAGAAGTTTGAACTCAAGGAACTGTAGTGGTTTCTTCCCCCAAAACTGCAAGTCATTGCTATACTGAAGCCACGAGTTGGTGATTGCCAGATCAAAAAGTAGAAAACTGCTAATACTGTCAATTTCTGAGTGCGAGAAACCATCCTGTAGAAACTCAACATTTGGCAACAAGGTCCACATCACCTACATTGGTAGTGTACTCAGCAATTGCCAGTGGCCTTGGCACATGGACAAACCTTTTGTTTTTCTTAGACCATCTTGTGCGTCTGTCCTGAGGTTGATTGCCATAGGCAGAGGATGCAATGACAACTGGCTTGTTGTCCAACCACTTAATGACAGCAAGTTCAGGTCTGAGTACCATCTCTGATGCTCCTCCTTCTTTCTTCTTCAAGGGCTTATTCCCTATGATCTTCTTCATCAGATAACTCAAGATCTGGGTTCCCCTCATCAAACTGCAATAAATTTCTTTCTGCTTCTGGTCATTTAAAAAACAGAACAAAATGGAGGAAATGACTACAAATGTCCACTCTGGAGGACATTTTTTAAACAATTCAATACTATACTAAAATGAAGTTAGAATTAAGCATACTATATTTTAATGTGTTATTAAGAGACTTATTTAAAATATGTTAACAACATTTATAGCTAAAAATTGCTCAATAAGAAGTTTTATGCACTTATTTTTCTTCTTGCCATAAAATGTGCTTGCAGCGATGGCCGCCATGTTGCTTAATGAAAAAACTAAAGTTCCCAAAGCTCCACCCCTTCACATTTGGTATCATTGGAAAGCCCTAAATGTCCTCTGTAGATACCAAAGGGAGGCAATTCTGTAGTATGCAGTGCATGGGAGATATTCAGGTTTAGAAAGGTGCTCTACAGAGGACAAATTTGCATTGCTGGTAGTCAGGAGGCTTGGACTGGGCCATCACAACACCTTGATTCTTTTCTTTCCCGGCCATTCTGTAGTAGATTTTTAAGTAAAGGTTAAGCTGTTGGACCGATGGCCTCACATTTGACTCTAGAATGCTTTGGTATACAGAGGACTACATGGACAACTGAATGATTGCAAGTTTTGTGGTCGTGTTGCTACAAAACAAACTCATAGTACCTTTCTACCACTGTGCTTGGCGTAAGGTGTTTGCACTGATATGCTGTGTTTTGTTATCACTTTGGTCTCACCTGTCCAAAGGACATAAATTCAGAAGCCTGGTGGTTTGTTCAGATGCCACTTTGCTAACTAAATCATACTGCGGCGCTCTTCTTACAGAAAAAAAAGGCTTTTTCCTGGTACCTGTCCATGCTAAGTAGGCTCGTAGGGTCTGAGATTGACCTCTTTTTTAACTTTTCTCTTTTTTTTTTTGCTGATCATTGCTCAGTCTGACCTTGGGGTGAATTTCCTGGGGCACTCCTAGGAAAATCGTGGCCTTGTGTTAACATACACTTGAATGTCCCAGACCAGAAAAATGCCAAAACTTGTGCTTCCATAGAGGTGCGCAGACTCGTTGATGATCAGTAAATCAAGTGCATTTGATTAGCAGCAGCTGGCTGCTACTTACCCTCTTAATTTCAACTGAAGCATTAAGGTTGTACTCAGTTTTCAACGGGACTGAACAGTTTCCTATGAAAATCTTCTTTTTCACAAGACTGTATATCAGGAATGGCTTAAGAGATACAAAACAATTCCCACAGACATATTATATATATATATATATATATATATATATATATATATATATATATATATATATATATATATATTTATTTATTTATTTATTAAGGGTGCAACGATACACAAAATTCACAGTTCGGTTCGGTTCGGTTCGATACTTTGGTGTCACGGTTCGATATTTTTTCCATACAAAAAAAATGTTCATGCCTTTTTCATTTGTCATTTATTAAAATTATAAATGTATATTTTAACTCAAAAGTACAGTTTTTAAATTTAATGTTGCTGAAACAACAAAGTAATAAAAATATATATATATATATCTGATCGAGAAATCACTCATCTTTGGAAAAGAGAGTTTATTACAGAGAAATGGCTCTTTCCAAAATAAAAGCTATACTATACGCTTCTTCTGGGCTATATTCTCAGCAGCATATTAAACATATCAGGTCCCCATAAGTAGAATCATGTGCTAACGGCTGTCTAAATGACTCGGGTAAAGTTTGTAGCATGCGTGCTTGTTGTTTTTGTCTGCTTCCACTTATCTTTGCACTAGGATGCTGTCGGAGTAAATGTGCAGTCATATTCGTTGTGTTCCCACTAGTGCTGTGAGCGTTAATCTCGTTAAAATGACGTTAACGCCATAACGCGGCAAATCTCCGTTAACAAGTTATTAACTTGTCAACGGAGGATCGCCCCGTGCGTGGGGCTGGACTGCGTCAACACGTTAACAAGCTAACTGCGCTAACGCACTAGTTCCCACCTATTGAGCATTACGTGGCACATCCGACATACTGTTTTACTTTTGTCCATGACGCGCTTATCATCAGGGTCATACTTCACATGAAAACCAAGATAGTTCCAAAGGCCAGATCTGAATGAGGGTGGGGGAGGTTCAATTTGCCATGTTGCAACGAGCTTAACTTCTGTCTTGCTAGCTTGTGCTGCGCTCAGTGGATCTGCACTCGACAGTGCAGCCTAGGCGGAGTAGTCAAACGCAGATCCACTGAGCGCTCAACACAGACAGCATCGTCAGAAGAAAAGTTGATAAAATAAATAAAAAAGTATTGTTGCACCCCTAATATTAGGGGTGCAACAATACTCGTATCGATATTGAACCGTTCGATACAGTGCTTTCGGTTCGGTACGCATATGTATCGAACAATACAACATTTTTAATTTCTTTTATCAACTTTCCTTCTGATGGTGCTGTCTGTGTTGAGCGCTCAGTGGATCTGCGCTCGACAGTGCAGCCTAGGCGGAGTAGTCGAACACAGATTCACTGAGCGCAGGGCAAGCTAGCAGACAGAAGTTAAGCTCTCCTTGCAACATGGCAAATTGAACCTCCCCCACCCTCATTCAGATCTGGCGTTTGGAACTATTTTGGTTTTCATATGAAGTATGACCCTCAAGGTAAGCGCGTCATGGACTAAAGTAAAACAGTATGTTGGATGTGCCAGCAATGCTCAATTACATGGGTGGGAACTAGTGTGTTAGCGCAGTTAGCTCGTTAACGTGTTGGCCGTCCAGCCCCACGCACGGGGTGATCCGCGGTAGCTCGTTAACGGAGATTTGCCATGTTGTGGCGTTAACCTCATTTCAGATTAACGCTGACAGCACTAGTGGGAACACAACAAATATGACTGCACATTTACTCCGACATCATCCTAGTGCAAAGACAAGTGGAAGCAGACAAAAACAACAAGCACGCATGCTACAAACTTTACCCGAGTCATTTAGACAGCCGTTAGCACATGATTCTCCTTATGGGGACCTGATATGTTTAATATGCTGCTGAGAATATAGCCCAGAAGAAGCGTATAGTATAGCTTTTATTTTGGAAAGAGACATTTCTCTGTAATAAACTCTCTTTTCCAAAGATGAGTGATTCCTCAATCAGATACAGGGCTCGCAAAATCGCTAGCCCAACGTCCCGGGGCTAGCAATTTTCCCAGTCGGGCTGCCCTGCCCTGCCCGTCGGCCTATCGTAGGAAGGAAAAATATATGTCAATGCTTTTGCATTCTTTCGGAAATGTAGCTGGGTAATTATGTCATTGGCATCGGTGAGCCACTGTCAATATGCGACATATTGAAATCGCATTTGAATTTGCGCTTGTTTTTTGCTTTCACTTTGCAATCGCGCGAACTGTGTATAGAGAGCGACAGCACTGATTGGTGAGTGATGATAATTTGCGCACCAATTCCTCTGACATCGTCTTATCAATCGTTAGCTTACTATGCAAACATGACAAGTGAAATCTCCCGCAGCAAGGTTAAACATGTGAGAGGTTGATCGCACAGAGAATCGCTGAGCGTTATGTGAGTGTCTGTGTAAAAGCAACAGGATATATATTTTAGTTCTGCTGAGCCAAATAAGACAGGTCAGGGTGAAGAAGTGACAGCCAAAGAAAAGCTTACCACAAGACGGAAAAGTTATGACAAATCAGACTATAAGGCAAAAAGAAAGTGCAGCTTTATGGTTTCATGGACAAAAGAATTTCTGTGGCTGCAATATGACGAGCTAAATAACCAGGGCTGCACATAAGTGGTCCGCAGGTGCGCATTCACTGTCAAAATAAAAAACGCGCACAAGATAAGAAGGCAACGCCTGTTTGCGTACATAAGATTTTCAGGAGGAGGACAGACATTTGTTTAGAACTCTTAAAGATGTCGAAGAAGCAAGCTCCTTTAAGCAATTACTTTGGTTTTCCTCCACCTCCAAAGAAATGTCAGAAGGAGTCCGAACCACAAAAGAAGCGCGTATTCTCGGAAAAGTGGTTGCAGGAGGTGAGCTGGCTTCAAACAAATGATGAACGCACAGAGATGTGGTGCAAAATGTGCCGTGAAAATTTAATAAATGACAAATTAATAAAAAGGCATGAACATTTTTTTTGTATTGAAAAAATATCAAACCGTGCCACCAAAGTATCGAACCGAACTGAACCGTGAATTTTGTGTATCGTTGCACCCCTAATGTATATGTGGAAAGTTTCACTAAACCTCTTGCCTGTGTTTGTGATGAACAATATGTGATTATCATTATCATTTTGCTTCTAGTTTAGAACTACCAGTTCTCGCTATCTGTATCTTCTACCTTACCAAGCATGCTAGCTAGAGTTAATTGATCATTTAGCACTCTAAATGAAAAGAAATGTCCAAAAAGCAAGGGATCCAATTTTAGTGATTAGTGACACGATTACCGGTTATCTGTGTCAGTGTATGGATACAGCTTACCAAGTATGCATACTGAGCATGCCTTAGCTGATAACTCCACCTGCTCGTCTAAATGTAGTCTTCTGGTTCCAAAAAAACAAGATGGTGACAGCCAAAAAGCTACAGTGCATATGTCAGATTTAAAGTACTGAGAGAGGTCACTGGGGCTATGTACATCTTTTATATACAATCTGTGATATAAACTTAATGTATGAATTTGTTAGGGTCACTTTCAGAGGATGGGGACAAATGACCTATATGTTTATCCAGGTTACATAGGCAACTTGGATATGAGCCCACGTAAATTAAAACCTACAGTCCCAAGTCTCATCTTCCAGGGCCTTTAAATGTCACGGGTACAGTATTTAATGGCAACATCCTGCAGAGACACTTTATTCCACACCAATGTGTGCCACCCTAAATGACCAGCAAAGAAAACGAGACAAATTGACTTATTCTAAGAAGACAAACAAATGACTGGTTATCGTTGTGTTATTCTACTTATTCTGTGAGCGCTCAGCACCCTGACATAGTTTGATGATGTTGCATAAACACGTGGGCCTTTCGAGAATTTTAAGAATGGTAACAACTAGATGCAAGCAGCAGTAATTTTTCCAGAAGATAATCAAGAGATAAAATACAATGACAGATTAATAAACACTAATACAGAGCCATTTCCTAACTTCGCATTCCTTTGGGGGAGATCATAAGGCATGCCAACTTTGTTTTTTACCTTGCATATCTGAGAGCTTATACAAAACTGTCATGCCTCAGATTTTGTTAAAATTCACAAACACAAGCGGAAGTAGAATATTCAAATGGGAATTCTCCTTATCTGAAGTTCTCATGCCAAGGGATTCAGTAATGCTGTAAGGAAACAAAAACACAAAAACTGTGGTTACTTTTGTGCAAATGTAAGCAACACCAATTGTGTATCGTCACTTTTGGAAGCTAATAACACGTGAGACATTACAGCAAAAATCAACTTTTATTGTCTCTTTATTTAGATTAGTCTGCCCCTCCCCACGCCACGTTCCTTCACTTTCCCCCTAACACTGCTATTACTTAGGAGCTCAGTGTGTAATTGTGCATGTAACATTTTGATTACAGTTACGAATGTTAATCACCAAAAAGGCAAAGCTTTTACCTCAAAGACCCAGCGCTAAGTTTCTCAAAGTCATCTGTTATCAATCATTTAGTAACATTTCTTTTCATACTAAGTCTCTTCTGTAAAGCATTAGAGTAAGTGGTTCTAAAAATAGGATCTACAATGTCAACAATCTGGAGCCCCATAAACAAGCAAGATTAAATTAGCCGACCACTGTTTCCTCTCCGAGCCTTCTCTGTGCGCGTACCTGGAAATACAGCGGCGCTCGTGAAGGTTCAGCGCATGCTTCAAATGCTAAACTTTCAAATACCAGTGTCTGAATGTGCCTATAAAACCCTACATTGTTTTTATACTCGTGCTATTTTGCAAGAACATGTGTTGATACGGTGTCCAATTTTGGAGCCCATAACTCCACGAGAAGGACCACATCCAGTCACTGACACCCCCCCACACACACACACACCATCCCCCTCTCCTACTGTAATAACACAGAGGGTACTGCCTGATGAATTTTTCTTTTTCTTTTTGCATCTCTTTTTGCTCTTTCAACATCAACAACCTGGCGTGGAAAAATTTAGCTGCTAAGCAATCGTGGCCAATATAACTGTCAGGCTTTGCTTCACTTCGTCTATGTTTCACCCTTTCATTCTTCCTCTCTGTCCATATCTCCCTCCTTAAAAAGGCATAGGTTGAGACCAGTCTGCACAGGTTGCCCTGTTCACATGCATACACACTCAGTAGTACACATGCAAATGATTTAAAGTGGGATCTCTATCTGGGCAAATGTCCGAACTTTGACTAGATAGCGATGCATGAACTGGCACCTGCATTTACATCACTGATATTGCAGTGCTGCTCTACCTTTATCTTTAAACATTTGTTATGTTATTAATACATACAATAAAACAACACAAATATGCCCTCGTTAGAGGTAATGTGATAATGTTGATGCAGTGCATTTGCATCAGCAGCAACCTCGCAGTTCTTCTCGTAGACTGTACACGAAAGATCAATGTAACCATCTGGATGTCACCAGTTGGTCTGTAAAGTCTCATTATGAAGGCTTAATTTGACTATTCTGGCCATCTCTATCTTCTTTTTTAAAACAGACATCACAACAGAGGGGTACATCGACAACATAGGTCCACCCTAAAAAGCACACCCCTCTTTATTGTGTATTTAACTCTAAATACAATAATACTTTACAAAATTAACAAGAGAGCTGTCTCCTGATGATGTCAAAGTGATGTCATTTCAAGGTTATCTGATTTATCAGTTAAACATTAAAAAGAAAATTGAAGATTGAGCGTCTAAATTGCGTCATTCAAAATCAGGATTCAGTGTGTTATGAACTTATCTGAGGCATACGAAAGATGAAAAGTCAGGGTTATCTCAGCCTACTATTTCTTATTTTTATTACTGAAGGTATATTTTCATTTTGAACTTGCGTGTGACAAAGAAGATTTTCATGGGAATCTATGCAGTCCTGAGAATAACCAAATAAACCTTTTACCATATGCCCTTTTAGTATCATTCACATCGTTATGGAGGAATTTTGATCCACTCTTTTTTACAGCATTGCTTCATTTTATTGAGGTGTGCAGATGTTTGTTTATGCACCGCACTCTTAATGTCCTGCCACACCATTTGAATAAGGTTGAAGCACCAGTCAAACTTTGACTGGTGCTTCAACCTTAACCCTGGAGAACCAATGGGGTCAGAGCCGACCCCATTGGTTTTCTAGGGAAACCATGGGGTCAAATTTGACCCCATGGGTTCTCCAGGGTTAAAAGGTGATTCTTTTCTTTTTAAGCCATACTATTGTAGATTTGCTGCTGTGCTTGGGATCATTTTTCTGCTGCATGACCCAATTTCATCCAAGTTTTAGCAACCAGACAGATGGCCTGACATTAAACTCTACAATACTTTGGTATACAGACGGGTTCAAGGTTGACTCAATGACTGTAAGGTGGCCAAGTCCCATGGCTGGAAACAAAGCCCAAATCATCACGCCTCCACCACTGTGCATGACAGTTGTTATGATGAGTTTTGTAAAAACCAAACACAGTATGTCAGTGCAAACATGGTGCTGTGTGTTATGGCCAAACATCTCCACTGTGGTCTTGTATGTCCATGGACATTGATCCAGAAGACTTTGCAAAATGAATCTGTGCTGCCATGTTCTTTTTAGAGAGTAGAGGCTTTCTCCTGACAACCCGTCAAGACAAGCCATGTTCAGTCTTTTTAATTGTTTATCTTTTTAAAACTGCAATTTTTTAAGTGAAACAAATTGTAAGTGCTTTTTAAAAATCATCCAGAGTAATTGAGATTGACAGGTTGATGACTCATTCTTTTGCTATTTCTCTGAATTGGAAGTTCCTCTGGTGAATGGGTATTTAAAAACCATGTGTTATTGATTTCATTAAGCTGTGATGATTACATTTGTCATGAGTGGAAATGAAATCATGCGAATTTCATAGTTTGGCTCTCCTCAGTATTAATCCTAAGTATACAGGTTTCTCACATGACATCATGCGCACATTGTTCAAACGCTGTCTGATGACCCCTTGGCAACCACCGGTCACTAAGCCGAAATATTGGTGAGTGGTTGTTGGCTGTTGCTAGGCTGCAAAGAGGGTGCTGCACCAAAATCCTCCTTGCAATCCTTGCCTGTAGTTTACACTGAAGTTGCTCGCTGCTGCAGCCAACATTCTTCAAAAGCCACAACTTTTATTTTGAAGGCAAGCAGTCTCCGTGTCCGGTTTGTGTCACACTTCTCACAGCCTGACTAGCGCTCGGAGAGTAGTTGTCAAGTGTTCGCAGACCAGTTGGCATCTTCTGTGCAAACTACAGGCCACTGTGGCAATCTGTTACCAACTAAGGCAATCTGAAGTTGTTTTCCACATTTTTCCCTTGTGGTTGCCAGACGGTTGCCCAATGGCTTCTAACTCTTTGTGACTAGGCCCTTATCCACGTGCCCCATAAGTTAACATGTTCAACACCCCCCGATCATGTCAACCTTGGAAAAAAATTAACTAATTGCATCTTAACTAATGTTAAAAGCAAAATTCTTTCGATTCCCACCATTAAATACATGCTTACACTTCATTTCAGAGTTTTACTTCACACCCATAGGTGTTTGACACATCTCAGTAGACCAGTAACACTTTCTTGGCTCCGTAATTTTACAAACACTCCGAGGTGCAATAACTTCGGTCCAGATTGCACTAATGACTCCATACCGATGGCCTCATGTTGGCCCCAATCGGGGGGTGGAAACTGCAACTTAAACAGGCTTACAGTGATGGGAAACGCCGCTCTCTGAGAACCTCGAGACATCTCGCAGAAGAGGAGAGGGAGGAAAATGCAAGTATGGACGCCTGCGTGTGTGCGTGCGAGTGTGAGAAAGAAAGAAGAGGCGTGCTGCAAGAAAGTAAAACAGAGAGCGGAGCTGGAGCCGTTCCTTTTAATGGGAAATGATGGGGGAGCTGTTTGATGGCTGCGTGCTTTTGACCCTGTGACTGCTCGCAGTCGTGAGAACCAAGTCCCCGGCCATGTGTCCTTAAGCCCCTCATATCAACACACACACACATACCGCCACACATACACACACACACACTTCCAATCAAATACAAGCAAAATATGCAGAAAAGGAGACTGAGTGCTTAAAGAAGCAGGAAAATTATACCTTTCCAGACAGAGTACAGGTGGACTCGTGCCAACTATGCACCCCCCCCCCCCCCCCCCCCCACACACACACACACACTTAAAAGAAGTCCCCCAAGTATGTTTTGGTAAGGATTTCATCTACTGCCTGCCCCATATTCACACTCAGTTTGACATCTATGTGAAGACAAAAGCCAAAGCAGCCCAATGATGACAACAGTAGGAGGGAAAAATCTATCGACACTTCATTGCACCTTTTGTTGGAGTGATTTAATCCTCAAAGTGCCGTAAGATTTTCTTTTGCTTTCCCAGGATAAGGTGTGACTCCCACAAAGACTGAAAACACAGTAATGACCATGCAACCAAGGGAGAAACAAAAATCCAGGTGGGAGAGGTGGACCAGAGCTATCCCTTCCCCCTGAGTTAATTACCCATGTGCCCTTGGGCCAGACTAGGAAAAAAAAGCACTTTCCAGGCTGAAATGGTACTGCTTTGGTACTGTAGGGCTTTCAGGTGCAGAGGTCATGGCCGGGTTAAACATTCCCTGTCTTTTAAAACCCATAAATCTTTTAGGTAAAGCTCCAACATCTCGCTACCTCAGGTCATGGTCGAATTTCAGATAGCATTGTGCAATTTTGGTATCGATCTGATATCAAGTAAATGCAGGGCCAGGACTGCTGATACCAATACTTTAACCTTATAAAAGCACATTCTGAATGAGTAATCAGTCGCTGTGATATTTACTTTTCACAATAATTACATAATGAAATTAGAAAACACACATCTTTTAGCTTTTCACCTTTTTTAAACTGGGTTTTTGGAAACCTTGAATTTACATTGTCTGTCTCTAAAGCACTTTGGGTCAATTTCTGTTGTTTAAATGTGCTACAGGCTACAAATAAAATATACAGTCAACACGAGAGGTTCAGATATTTTTGATAGAGCATGTTTGAGGTATATTTTTTCATTTACGAAGTTAATATGAACATTTTCTTTTTAAATTATGCATTTAACACAAGTCAGCAGGCTACACACGAAACTTAAGAGGCTAGAAACAAAGTATCGATCCCCCCAACCCCCCCCCCCCCCCAAGCAGTTATGTCTCTACTAGCGCTCACTGGAATTGTCTTGAGTCCATATGCTGAAAGAATTTGTCCTAATTGTTCCAGGAGCTCTCTCACAGACGCTCAAGAATGTACTTCAAGTAAAGCGATGGGGTTGGAGGGCACATAACTCCCACAAATATGTATCATATGCATTCATGTAAGAAAACTAATTAGCACGCTGAAAGATAAGAGTGGGATTTCGTTTTAATCTGTTCCTTTTGGCCACCAAAAGAAGAAAAAAACTGTCACCCTGGGAAGGGGGTTTACCTCTGACTTCCACACGACGTAAGAGTGAGAGCTGGAAGGCTGCACTTTCTTCTGTAGCCACCTCCGCGGGGAAAACAGCGTGCCGGTGCTCCCTGAGGGAGCGGCACCAGCTCCCCTCACCATAAACGGTAAATCCCCGGCGGTATTCCTTTTGGCACGCTTAACCACGTCATAGTCAAAGTGGAAGTTGGAGGACGGGGAAACATCCAGAGGTATGGAAGGAGAGGAGAGGGAAGGGGTTATAGGTTCCTTCAGGGTCGGGATCTTGGTGCGTAAAGCCGGCTTCACAGCCAAGCGCTCGGCGGACGCACCTGTGTCTGCGGCCGCTCCATCGCTCCCGGTGCCGCAGTGTCTGATGATGGCGGGGTCCAGGCTCCGGGTCTGGCGTAGCCTGCGTTTGGTTATGGCTTTGGAGGCAGGGGACGAGCAGGAAAAGACGCTGTTTAGAAGTCCTTGAGCGGCTGACATGTCTCCTTGTGTTCAGAACTCACATTAGCGCACTTCGGAGAAGCTTCCCCCCGAACTTCAAAGTTCAGCGCTGCCCCATTAAAAGAGCAGGGCGGTGATGCATCTGAGCGGACACACCGTGGACAAAGTCTTCTTTTCCTCCTCCGTGCTCCTGTGCTTATTCCTGTGCTGGAGCTGGAGCGAGAATCCTAGAAAGGTGGGGTGGGGGAGAGTGCGCTTAGGGGGTGGGGTTCAGAAAATGTAAGACGAATGCCTCCTCGCTTGTTTTTGTTTAATAGTCAATTGAATGTTTGGTGATGGTTTAATAAATACTTTGGGCTTGGCTGGTTTTCTCCACAAGATAACCAGCTGGTGAGCACTGTTCCACCTCTACCAAAGTCCACCCAGAAAAATATCATTTTAAGATCAGTCTTAGTTAAGTTACATCGCTTTTTTTAAAATAAAATAAAATAACGGTAAGATGACTTTCTGTAATTATAAAGCCCATTTCCATAAGAGGTAATTAAGACAAGGACAGACAATCAGCAGACAGGAAGGAGGTCATGCATAGAGCTGGGGATGAGTATTAATCCCAGCTTCCTATTAATCCACCTTGCTGTCTGGGAATAATAGACCTATCAGCAAAAGGCTGCTGCGAGCTATTATTATCCAAACAATAAGTAAGCCAGGATTAATAGACCCATTCCTTTCTTTACACACCTGTGCATGAGACATTTGTTTACACAGATGCCCATAAGGGGGGGGGGAGTTAAGCTGGCTGTGTGTGCACAAGGAGTGTGTGTTTGTGTGTGTGTGTGCGTGTGTGTGTGTGTGTAATAGAGAGAGAGAGAAAGCAGAAGCATGTGTGGCCCCGCGTGTGTGAAAGTATGGGAAAAATGAAAAGAGACAGCGGGAGTCTGGGGAGGAGGGTGTCTCCCGGCTGATAAAGGAGCTTATGAAGCTGCACTGCATGACACACAGATACACACATGCGCACACACAGATACCCACAGAACAGCGTGACATGACACTGATAACAGCTGAGATAGATTTGACCCTTCTAAAAACAGTCTGAGGGGGGAAAGAATGGGACGCGGGCTGAACAAAAATACTCCAGTCCCAATTAGAAGAAGACACAGTGCGTAGTTCATGAATCTGCTTCATGATTGGAGAATTTATCTTCACCTTTCTCAACAATCTTTCATTCAGTCCACTACAAAGTTGGTGGGTACACTCCCAGGGATGCCGGTAAGCACACTGAATAGTCTGATGTCATTCAGATTACAGTCATTCTCACATATTGGTTAAAAGCGTTCTCTGTCACTACCATTTCACCTACAGCGACTGCTGCCTGCTCCACTCTGTGTGTAGGGGGAGGGGCACATGGCACCTTTGTGAGGACATATAGCCATATTACTGCATTCCCGAGTCTCTCATCCCTAGGTTTAACCACTAACCCCAATCACTAAGCACAATCATAATTGGGGTGGCCGTAGCTCAGGTGGTAGAGCAGGTCATCTACTGATCGGAAGGTTGGTGGTTTGATTCCTGGCTTCCCCTAGTCTGCATGCCAAATATCCTTGGGCAAGATATTAACCCCAAATTGCTCTCCGATGCATCCATCGGAGTATGAATGTGTGTGAATGTTACTTAGAATGCACTTAGATCAATGTGCTTGTGCGAATGGGTGTGAATGGGTGAATGCACAAGTTGTGTAAAGCGCTTTGAGTGCTCAGAAGAGTAGAAAAGCGCTATATAAGAACCAGTCCATTTACCATTTAAACATACATAATCATAATCATAAACAAGAGCAAGAAACCTCCACCGCGACCAGCTGGGGATGGAGGAAGACAGGACAAAAGACACATTGTGGAAGAGAAGAAGAGTTATTATTAATAACCATATGCTCTGTCAAAAAGAAAAGTTTAAGCTGAATCTTAAAAGTAGAGAGGGTGCTCCAAATTGGGAGCTGGTTCCACAGAAAAGGTGCCTGGAAGCTGAAGGCTCTGCCTCGCATTCGACTTTTAAATATCCTAGGAACCACAAGTAAGCCTGTAGTCTGAGCGAGAAGTGGTCTGTTGGAGTGATATGGTACTGTGGGGTCTTTAAGATAAGATGGACCCTGATTATTCATGTGAGGAGAAATGTGATTCTGGATTTACAAGGGAGCCAATGAAGAGAAGCTAGTATTAGGGAAATATGCTCTCTCTTTATAGTCCCTGTCTGTACTCTTGGTGCAGCATTTTGGATCAACTGAAAGCTTCTCAGGGAGTTTTCAGGAACACTTAATAATAAAGAATTACAGTAGTCATTAGTTTGTAAGATTTTTAGAGCTGACTATAGTGAATGTATCCTTATAACTTCTTATGACATCAACTTCTTAAAGGCCTTGGGGGCAACTGTCAACTGTAGCTGCAAAAACAGCAAAAATAAAAAATCAATTTCGGGAGCTCCAAAGACTGCAATTCCTCTAGTAGCCACTTGAGGCTGTTTTCAAAAGTGAGTCAAACCCAAAAACTCCCATATTAAAATGCACAACTTCAAAAAGCATCACCCCAGCATGTTTACAGCCTGGTACAAAAACTGTTTTGGCCTCCATGTAAATAAATATTTCAAGTTTTCTCCTATGATACTGTGTTTTACAATAACTAGAGGTGGGCGGAACAATCCAAAAACCGATAGTAAGCATACCAACATCGGTATTGGTACTGATCGATACAAGCATGTTGTAAAAGTGAAAGTACAAATCACATTGATTTTGTGGTCATCAGTTTTGTTAGTTGATTTATTCAGAATTGGCAAAATGACAGTGACTCATCAAATAAGTCACAACGCACTTATCCTCCCACATAAGCTGCCTACACAAAGTTAAAAGTATCAGTATCTGGTATCAGATCGATACCAAAACTTCAATAACTACTGCAATCACACGGGTAAGGCCTAAAGTTTAGGGCCTTGGTGGCTTTGATTGGCAGGTGGGCCAACACAGGATGCTGCAGCCTGTAGGCGCTCGCTAGGCCTCAATTCCACTATTTCCAGTCAGTGACCTGGATCTCCCCACTGTGTTTTTCTTGAATTTTCTGTGTGGTATAGCCCACCCAAGAAGTTTTCTGTTGTATAGAGTGAAATTCTAGTATTTTATTAGTCTGTTGCTTAGCACTAATAATCAGATATGGGTGTCTGTGGGCTGGCTGTGTCCACTTTTATACAGAAATAAGAAGGTGCATTGATGCTCTGAACACACCCCTCATCTGCCAAATGCAACAGGATTTTATGCATCACTGAAACATTTACACCAATCTTTGACTTTTAATGTTTTGCTGTCTTCCAGCTCTTCATCTGTGAATTAATGAGCTCGTGTTACAAACATGTAATCCTAGAAAGCATTTCATTTGAAACTGATTTGACACATCTGTTAAAATACATCACGTGCAGTCAGGGTAAAAGGCAATGAGCGGAAATTAGCAGTGCTGCACATTGGTCGGTAATGTTCAGCGTTATATGCACGGTGTCCATATTTGGTCTACAGTAGTAGACCAGCATTGCCTGAAACCATTTTAAGCGAAATGAGTGCAGGTTTAGCAGCAGAGACATGGTTTCCTGTGCCAGGGATCAGTTCACATTTCATTGTTCAAGCTTCTTAGAGAGAGATAAGCCTCAGTGAAAAGGTTACAAGGTCAGGAAAAAAAAACCCTGCTGAAATATGTACCATGAGTAAATATCTGTCTAGACAAATAAATCACATGTTTTTAAATGATGTCTGCAGATTGATACACTATTTAGTGTACGTAAGCGATAACACATTGGTTCAGTTAAGGGAAATTTAGCATTATTGAGTCATGCAAAGTTTTCATTTAGTCTACTCTAAGTGAACTGCAAATATGAAAAACTACATGTGCTGCACCCCTGGAAGGCTGTACCATCCTCAGCTTGATTAATTTGTACATAAAAATTAATCAAGCTGATTAATTTTTATCAGCTTGATAAAAATGCTAAGGCATTTAGCATAAGGCATTTAACCTTATGCTAAATGCCTTAGCATAAGGTTAAATGCTAAGGCATTTAACCTTAGCAAATTGTCCATAATATATCTGTGCTTTTTACATGCTACGTGGTTTTAGTCTGTTCAGAACTTAATTAATACATGGATGGCTTTCATCTTTGAGATCTCATCTGTGGGATTTTTTTCATAATGAAAAATCCTACTTTTCTCTCCCTGCCCTCGAGCATGGGACTCAATTAGTTCAAACCAATGACATTTTTTGTATTGGACCAATATCAAGTAACTATAGGGCCAATATTGCAGACACCAATACCAAAGCAATATTAATACTTTTAACATGTAAAGGTAGGTTATGTAGGGGAAAGCAGTGCATCATTATTTATGAGATGATCAAAATTAATTTGTAAATTCTGAACACTAAATCACTGTATGTGCAACCTTTTACCCTTTCAAGTAGTTGGACACTGTTTTTACAACAAAAAAACCCCAACATTTATTTCATGTAATTCAGTGGGCCACATACTGAACTTAGCAGATAGAAACAAAGTATTGAGTTGCGCTAGCATCGATCTGATATCGGTACCAGCCTCGAGATCAGATGCTATTTGGATCCGCCCACACCTGCTTGTCCACACCTGGATTAATGGGAGACAGCTCAGGCGATGTTCAGGTGTTTTCGTTTGGATTTCTACAGCATGTGTGTCGTATGTGTAGCATTTTTAGTTCCTGAAGTCGATTGTACATTGGAGGAATTATTCAAGTGAGTGATATTTGTTTCAGGTATTGCCTTTGTTTTTCATTTGCTTTAAAGCCTCCCAATCATGTGTATCAGTCAGCTGAGTGGGCACCCTATAAAAAGGCGTTTAAGTTAATACATTGTACCCTATTTCCTTAAACTGCTGTGCTAATCCTGAAGCTTTCTGAGGGATGCAGCTACAACAACGCCATTCTTTTACACTAACAAAGTCAGTTTCGTTTGGATTTTTTTTTTTAAAAAAGTTCAAATACTGACATCTTCTGGTGAATCTTTGAAACTACACCATCTGTACGGTGTCCCCGAAAGCTCATTTCAAAAGCTCATTGCGCTTTTATGTGCTGCCTTCACTTTCACGCGGGACTTTTGTGATTGTAGTTACAAGGCTGCGGCAATTCACGTGCAAGAGCCATAGTTTCCAGCTTGAGTTTGTAATGAAAGTGCGTGGAGGGGGGGTTTATAAATGCATTTGACTCGCTGCCTCTGCACCTGTTATCCACAAGTAACCACAAGTAAGCGCGTGACCCACAGTGGTCCCGCGCGGTGTCGACTAGAGAAATTACGAGCGGTCCTTGAAAGCAGCCAGAGCATCAGCAGCAGTAAGACTAGCAGCATCTCATCCCACAACAGCGCCATCCTTCCACAGTGTGTTTTGGTGGGAGAGCCTTCACAGGGAAGAGTCTGGCAAAGAAAGGGTTAAGGGGTTTACAGGGTTCAGATCGATGCCTCCTCTCCCACACGTCGCCATGAACAAATGAATTCGCGGGGAATTAAATATCAATTTCACAAAGGAGAGCGAGTCTTGTGCTTTGAACCCGACCCCACCAAGGCTAAAGTGTTGTATGACGCTAAGGTAAATGTTTTGCACAGAAAGATGCAGACTGGTCGGATTTTCGACTTTGTATAAACGTGTAATTCATTCTAAGGGGGGAAAGCAGAGTTCATTCTTTAAGGTGTGGGACTCTAAATTTAGCTTGGGATGGCTGCTTAGGCCACAGGAAAATACGCTTGCACAAATAACGCCCAGGCTAGGTTCTCTTGATGTTTTTCGCGTGGTTTCCGGGTGTGTTTCATTAGCCGTGTGTCACTCGCGGGTCACAATTTAGAAAAAAAACGTCAACACAACTTTGACGTTTTGTAATGTTACCGGTTTGTTTGTGTGGAGGAGGCTGCTGAAAGGGGAATTTCACATGAAAATTCTGTTGCAGTCAGTTAGCATTAGAAGCATCTTTAAACAACAGTAAGGGAGTTATTAGCCGGGCGGCTTGCCGTGCAAAGCAGATTAATGTCAACACACCAACCAACAAGCGCACCACGACAGCAGGGCTGCTAACTTTGCACACACAGTTGTCTGGCTATTTCAGTTTAGTTGTTTGCTGGCTTTTTTTTAAGCGGGCTAAAATTGTCCAGCAGACTTGTGGCTATTCTGCTGCCTGACTAGCTGGTAAGCTAACGCTCCAAGAAAGCTACAGTCTTTACTCCACTCTAGAATGGCTGTTGCTAACTTGCGCTAGCTAGTGGTTAGCATTAACAGTTATTTGCAGTTGTCTTATATTAAATGATTATTCTTAGTGTCAGAATGTAGCTGATTTACGTGGATACTTTTTATCCCGATAAACCTGTAAGTATTTAGCTTTAGTTATAAGTTGGGTAATTACTGTTTTATTATGAGAGGTTCAAGGGTAAAGGGTTTATCTACACTTGTTTGTACTTTCTATGGTCTATAATCCTTTCATAGCTTTGATTGATAATGATTGCATTAACATCAAGATTCTGCTTAGTCTAGATGTTGCAAGTGTCAAATCCTGATTTGCAAAGTAATAACAGTCATAACCCTAGAGAGTAACAAGTGCAAGAGATTTTAAAAAAAAATTATAATAGACTGAGTATTACACATAACTTAGCTTCATATGCAGGTAATAACTAAGCAAATGGAGTTTTCGCATCATGTCTTGGGGTGTGATAGTATTCTAATATTTTGCGTGGCGGTATCTGGTGTGCCTGTATCGCTACAATATCAATATTTTGGTAAATAAATTAAAATACCCTGGGAAAAGAACGAGTACACCACCATCCGGTTATACTGTTAGCCATGATATTGGGTGAGCCAATTTAATGTAAGTTAACAAACAAAACGACCAACACTGGACACACTTAGCTTGCTCTGAATTAGGAGGTAGCTTTGTCAAGCTAACGGCTCAGTCACACAAGTAAAACTAAGACAGAAATCTCTTTACAGCTATAATAATTGCTGATGATTGTATTGTATTTTATTTACATTCTGCAAGCGCAACCTATGGTGACTAAATGGTTGCCCAGAGCTTGAGGGTGTTGCGCTCGGGGCCACTTTTGATCTGAAGGTCGCCTGATTAGAGGCAACCTTTCTGCAAACAGTTAGTCTGACTTACACTGACAGCAGTCACTCTCACAGAGATTGTTAAAGGTTTGCAAATAATTGCAGTCTAAGTTAGAAATGCAGACCGATTGCCAACATGTTGCCATCACTCTGAAAGAGCCTTTGTCAATGAGCACAACTTGAGGGGACTCAACTGGCTGCTAGTTGGTTGTATTCTGGTTTTATTCCTATAGATTAAGAAGGTGCTGAGTGCAAATGTAATGGTTAAATGTGAATTTCTGTCTATGTAGACAGCAGCAGATATGTGGTTTTTGAACTTATCTTCTGTTTTATCATCTTATGGCAACATTTGTGCAGGTTTTACTGGCAGTGTTGGTTTGGTTGGTTGACAGTCTCATTTTACTGCAAACGATTGCATAAAGTGAGATGACTTTGTTAATGAATAAAAAAAGATATAAGTAACAGAGGTGATAAATCACAGTATATGCTATTGCAATACTCGGCATGTAATATATCCTGATCAGTTTACTCAGTCTGTTGGTGTTCAATGTCGTGCCACCTGCAGACCACAACAATGTACACTGTGCTTGCTACAAATAAGTGATACAAAATCTCTTTGTTGGTCTGCTAGTTATGCTAATATGCAAATTCCTTATTTTTCTTCTTGTACTTGAACCGTTTATTGATTATTGACTCTTTATTAAAACAGGAAATGAATGATTACCCCAGAAAATGGTGGTGGGTACTTGCTAAGTTATGAATAGATGTTTAGCAGGACTGCGCTAACTGTGTGTTCATGTTGCAGGTCCTTGATGTCTTGATAGGTACAGATGAACATGGAAGACGAATCCCGAAGTACCTGATTCATTTCAATGGTTGGAACAGAAGGTAAAGTTCTCCTTTCATCAGCTTTTGTATGAAGCAGTAATGTAGCACTGCTGTCAAGGCCACGCACTTTTAATTATTTATATATTTTGCATATATGGCTGTTTTTGTAGCTGGGATCGTTGGGCCGCAGAGGATCATGTCCTAAGGGACACCGAGGAAAACCGTAAATTACAACGTAAACTGGCTCGCAAAGCTCTAGGTCGCATGTAAGTTCACGTTCTAATCGTCTATTGACGATTATCAGCAATTACTTAATGATGACGTTCTGAAAAATTTTGATTTAAAAAGTCCAGTGTGGTGTATTTCATTTCATTGCCTGCAAGTTTTGGATTTGACCTTTTGGAATGTCTGTCTGTAGAAAAGTCTGAGACAGTTTTTTTTTCTTTTTGTTTCTCGGTGATAGGAAGAGAAAGGGATGGGTAAAGAGGCGCCGTCGTCAGTCTGGTACTAAAT